>NC_136735.1:30020130-30755130 GCF_936440315.1 Barbus barbus
TATTTCTGTGATGCAAAGCTGAATTTTCAATATCATTATGTCAGTATCATTCAGTCTTCAGGTACACATCTTTTGTAACATTTTAAACAGCTTTCATTTCTTTCTTATATATATATATATATATATATATAGTGGCGGGAGGAGCCAACGACAGACACAGTGGGCGTGGCGTCAAGCCTCGGAGAGGTTTTTATTAAACAATATTTCAAATAAAGTGTCCAAAGGGGGAAAAGTGTCCAAAATAAACAGGGATCTGGTGTCCTCGTTGTGCTGCGGGGCTCGTGAAGGAGGGCAGTGTTCAGGAGGGAAGGGTCCAGGTAAGGGGCGGAGTCCGGCGGCCGCACGCGCTCCCGTCTGGAGGTCCCGGGGCGCGGGTGACGGCGGCTTCTGTGGCGGCTTCGTCCAACTCCTTCATCCCCGGGTGCTCGACGGGATTCCACGGCCCGGCGTCCTTGCCCGACGGCCGTATCGCGGGTGCAGTGTCGGCCGGACTGCGGGTCCGGCCGCTCGCGTCTCTGGCGGCGGCAGGTAGTTCCCTCTACGCTCCCTTTCCTGGACCCACGAGGACACCAGCGTGCATGCACGGGGAAGAGACCGGTCTCCCGAGGAGAGGCGCGCTCGGAGTTTAAACGGCGGCGGTGATGAGGCTCCATTCACGTCAGGTGCGCCTCATCACACGCCGCCAGCCCTGCGTGTTCAGCGCCCCTCCTCTCTCACACACCCACTCCCGTCGGGAGCCTGGTGAAGGGCGGCGAATAAGGGACGGGGTGGTGATGATGGACAGGGGGGAGGCAGCCGACTCGTCACAATATATATATAAAATCTTACTGAAACCAAATGGTGTATGACAGATGTGTTATAGAAATGTTGGATGTATATAAAAACAAAGATAAACTGGCATAGTGAACAAAATTGTGCAAAATCTTAGATTACAAAATACTTGTTATTTTCCATTTTAGTTACATTACTTTAAGCAGCTTTGGACAAGTGTTAATTATAATAAATATGCAGGTTAATTGAAATCTTTGTAACAGACTGTTCATTTTTGACTGGTGATGAATAATTTAGATATTGTGTCAAAAAAGCAGAATTAAATTGTTTCAAAATCAGTTGCATATCAGACACTTAAAAAATGATTTAGTACGGTTTTATATTGGTCACAATATATCAATATCAGCTGATCTCTAGAACTAAATAATAATTTACATTTATAAATGGAATTTACATCAAAGAATACCATGGAATTTTCCAAAATCATGATATCACTGTGGTATTTTTGCAATTTTTTTTGTTTGAATCCCTCTTTATATAAACATCTTTTATTTTAACCCAGTTCTGAAGAGCGTCCCAAAACTGTTCCCTTCTGTATTTTTGGAGCTTTAATAGATTCCATTTTTATCCTGCTGCACACTCTGTATATATGAATAATGTAACAACTTTTCAAGTTTCTCTCTTTCCCGTTCTCTCTCTCATCCCTTCCCTCTCATCATCTTCTTTTGTCCCCTTTTCTGGGTGCTTCTCTCTTGTTCCCCTTCTTTGTTTCTCTCATGTTATCAGCGGAGAACTTGTGTTTCTGGCAGGCCTGTGAAGACGTTCGTCACGGCGAGACTGCAAAAATTCCAGAGAAAGTGGATGAGGTTTACAAGTATGACCTTAATATTTTATCCATACAACAATAAGGTTGCAAAAAATTTATATTTTAAATATGCAGTTCTTTTGAACTTTTTATTCATCAAAAATGTACCATGCTTTCCTAAAAATTTTAGCTTTGCCATCATAAAAATAAATTACCTATATGGTAAATCAGTAAGTATGTACTATATATACTTAATCGGTGTGCCATTTGAATTGAAGTCTCTCAGCACCTCTAGTTTGTCTAGTTTTTTTTATTGTTGAATCTTGTAACTGATCTCCATTATAAACTATCAGGCAGTTCCTGGCTCCTGGTGCAAATCGCTGGGTGAATATTGACAGCAAGACCATGGAAAAGACCCTGGAAGGACTCAAGCGCCCTCATCGTTTTGTCTTGGATGATGCTCAAATGCACATTTACTTCCTCATGAAAAAGGTATAATATTCAGCTCTTTGATCAAATGCAGAATGTGCATAAATATATAGTATTCTACCATTAAAATATTTTGGGTTGATTTTTTTAAAAATTGGAAAGAAGTCTCTTATGCATGCCAATAATATTGTGAAATATTATTACAATTTAAAATAACTCTTATTTTGTATTTGTATATATATTTAAAGTAATGTATAGTGATGTTAAAGCTGAATGTTCAGCATCATTACTCCAGTCTTCAGTGTCACATGATCCTTCAGATAATATCTAATATGCTAATATACTGATTTAGTGCTTAAGAAACATTTCCTATTATTATCAATGTTAAAAACAGTTGTTCAGTTTAATACTTTTGGGGAAACCGTGTTACATTTTTTCAGGTTTCTTGAATAGAAAGTTAAAACAACAGCATTTAGATTATATAAAAATTATAATAATAATTATGTAAAAAATAAATATTCTGTCACTTTTGATCAGTTTAAAGCATCCTTACTGAATAAAACCATTGATTTATTTTAATAAAATCATAATGACCCCAAACTTTAAAGAAGTGAAGACTTCCAAGTGATTTATAGGGTGTAAATAAATATGGGTCACTTGAATATGGATATTAATATCACTCTAAAAAAAAATGGTGCTATATAGCACTAAAAGTGGTTCCCTATCTGTCGGTCACTACGAGTTATGTCGTGACGACATTAGGGGATTCACTTGGGAGCCCCAACCACCTCTGATAAGAGAAAACGCCAATGAAATTTGGCTAGTGGATTTTGCATACCTGAGCCACTCCCCGTACATACGGGTATAAAAGGGCGACAGGTGCAACCACTCATCAGATTTTTGCTTCGGAGTCAAGTGGATGAGAAGTCTAAAGCCTGATCTCCACAAAGCCTTCTGCCTCTGGTCGTTCCTGGGTGGCGTTACGGTGCAGACAGCGGTGTCCCTGCAGCAGCGATTCCTCTGGGCACTTCACCTAAAAGAGCGAATTTCTGAAAGAGTGGATGGTTCGCGTCTTTTTAAAGATGCCATTCCGTCCGTGTTCTCTTGGTTGCGGTCGCTTCCTGTCCGCGGACGACGGACACGAATGTTGTCTTCAGTGTCTGGGCATCCAGCACGCTGAAGATGTGTTCGTGGATGAGTCATGCGCCTGTTGTGGGCGTATGAACATGGCAACGCTGCGATCTCGCCTTTCCTTTCTGAAAGGATTGGCACCCTCTGCCGCCACCCGTCCCGGCCTCTCTGGCTCGAACAGAGGACCGCCGGCTGGCGCTCTGGGAGATCTTAGGGTGACAGTAAGAGCTTCTCCGCCAGGCACGTCCCCACGGACCTCTTACCCCTCTCGCAGCGCTTGTCCCGTCCGGTTCCCGAGCGATCTCGCTGGTTCGACCCACGGGTCTGCCAGCATTTCATTCGGTGCACCAGCCGAGGATCAGATGTCGATCGCAGCATCGGGGGATGGGCTTTCGTCCTCTGAGGATGAAGGGTCGGCGGGGCTGCCCCCCTCGGGTGTTGTTGCCACTGCCGATCCGGACCCAGAGTTGACGGCCATGCTTGCCCGGGCAGCCGTGAGTATCGGGCTGGAGGTCAACAGACCGCCCAGTCCCGAGCCTTCGCAGCTGGACGATTGGTTTATCGGGGCGGGACGCAACCAACGGCCGCGCTCTACCCCGGTGCCTTTCTTCCCGGAGGTGCATGAGGAGCTGACGAAGTCGTGGACGGCCGCTTTCTCGGCCAGAAGCCGCTCGTCTCCCTCCTCCGTCCTCACTACCCTCGATGGCGGGGCGGCTAGGGGGTACGTGGACATTCCCCAGGTGGAGAGAGCGGATGCGGTGCACTTGTGCCCGCAAAACGCCGCCACTTGGAGGAATCGTCCTCGTCTTCCGTCCAAAGCCTGTAAGCTGACGGCCGCGCTCGCCGCCAAGGCTTACAGCGCTGCGGGCCAGGCTGCCTCTGCCCTGCATGCCATGGCGATTGTGCAAGTACATCAAGCCAAGGCCCTAAAACAAATGCACGAGGGTAGTACCGACCCGGGGTTGATGCAGGAGCTGCGCACGGCGACTGACTTCGCTCTCCGGGCGACGAAAGTCACGGCGCGGTCCCTCGGGAAGGCGATGTCCACTCTTGTGGTCCAAGAGCGCCATCTCTGGCTCAACCTGGCAGATATGAAGGACGTCGACAAAGCGATTCAGCTTTGAAGACAGGCGATTCAGCACATCCTCCCGTGGCGGGATGCTCCAGCTGCCACCTCTGGCCCGAGGGCCAGGCCTCAGTCTCCTGGTCGCCGTGGGTGCCCTCCTGCGTCCTGTGCAGAGAATCTCTTTTCTCGGTGTGGAGCAAGCGGCAACATCCCCGTCTTTCTCTTGAAACCAACACGGAAGTGAGTTAAACTGCAATTCGTTGACTGGCCACTTGAGGATGGTGTCAGAAGTGAATCAAATCTCCTCCATGTTAAAATGCCAACTTTTACAGCAGAAAAAAACGTACAGCCTGGTGTCTGAATGTGTTTTGGTCTATACAGCTAATTTTGCCCTTCATGACAACTGTGAGGGGGGTGAATTTTTTTATAACTCATCCGTTTAGTTGATTAATCCTTAAAGTTCTGCATAATTAAGGGTGTGTCCACGTTTGAGTGACAGGTGGATTCCCGCTGCTGTGGTCATTAGCCGTGTGTCTGCTGTCTGTTAGCCGTCACGTTACCTCAGCTAATTTATCGTAAAAATAAATAAATTCCAGCCACTAATCTTAGCATTTCTGCCGTGTTTGCCGTGTCGGGATTATTTCACTGTCATAATGGCTTGCTGTGGGGTTAATTGTATTAACAGATCGTCCCAGAAGAAGCCTGGACTACATTTTTTCCGGTGAGTGAAATTCTAATATAATAGCGTGGTTTCAGCACCAGGCACCTCAGCTCCACCCAGGTACCGCTTCTTTGCCCATTTTCGTTTATCCGGGAGTGACGCGCTGCCAAGATGGCGACGGTCGGCTACGCCCACTTTAGGCTTCAAAAACGGTCTTCAGAACACTACGGGTGACGTCACGGACACTACGTCCATATTTTTTTACAGTCTATGGTGTGGAGTTAGACTCCGTGAGTATGACGGCACGTCTCACAGACGAGCGCACCCAATCAGTGCTGAACTGCCTGAGTTCCTTCAGAGGCAGGACAGTGGTTCCGCTGAAACAGTTTAAGCAGCTCCTGGGGCATATGGCATCGGTAGCCGCAGTCACGCCGCTCGGGTTGCTTCATATGAGACCACTTCAGCACTGGTTACACTCACGGGTCCCGAGATGGGCATGGCGCCGCGGGACACGTCGTGTGACCATCACACAATCGTGTCGCCGCTCTTTCAGCCCCTGGTCAGACCTTGCGTTTCTACGGGCTGGGGTGCCCTTAGGATAAGTGTCCCGGCATGTTGTTGTCACAACAGATGCCTCCAGCACGGGCTGAGGCGCTACATGCAACGGGCAGGCAGCTTCGGGGCTCTGGACGGGGCCTCGACTGCTTTGGCACATCAACTGCCTAGAGCTGCTGGCAGTGCATCTGGCCCTAAGGCAGTTCCGGCCACTGCTGTTGGGCCAGCACGTGTTGGTCCGTACGGACAACACTGCGGCTGTTTCGTACATCAACCGTCAGGGAGGTCTATGATCACGCCGCATGTCACAGCTCACCCGCCATCTCCTCCTCAGCTCAAATCTGGTTATACTCTGTATAATTGTGTATGTGACAAATAAAAACTCTTGAATCTTGAATCTTGAAATCGCTGCGTGCCGTTCACATCCCGGGGGAGCTCAATCGTGGCCTCCGTAGCGCCCTTCTCCGGAAGGCTCGCTTCCCCATCGTTACTGCCAAGCTGTAACAACAAATAGGAAAGACTTGAAGCGGTCTTTCATAGAAGGTCGAAATCCCTTCCGATTTCTTGGGGAAAGGAACAGCGGCTTGGCTATCTCCAGCAGCAATGTACTCAGTGGTCCCTGCGGGCGCCAAGGTTAGCGAATTTGCGCTGGGGCGGTGGGAAGGTTGCAACCTTCGCATGGCATTTGTCTGTCACGCACTAGCTTATCAACATCTGCATGCCACAAGGTCGTGACGGGGTTCAGGTTGTGGCGCTTTCCATAGACCCCTAATGTCGTCACGACATAACTCGTAGTGACCGACAGATAGGGAACGTCTCGGTTACGTACGTAACCCTCGTTCCCTAATGGAGGGAACGGAGACGTTATGTCCCCATGCCACAACCTTGAACCATCGCTGGTTGCCAGGGACACGTTCTCGGCTCCTCAGCGGAAAACCTGATGAGTGGTTGCACCTGTCGCCCTTTTATACCCGTATGTACGGGGAGTGACTCAGGTATGCAAAATCCACTAGCCAAATTTCATTGGCGTTTTCTCTTATCAGAGGTGGTTGGGGCTCCCAAGTGAATCCCCTAATGTCGTCACGACATAACGTCTCCGTTCCCTCCATCAGGGAACGAGGGTTACGTACTTAACCGAGACGTTCTTTGGCTCGTAATCATAGGGGAACCACTTTTGGTGCTTTATAGTACCAAATCTTGGTGCTTCAGTGGTTCTTCACCGGTTATTTGGCATGACTGAGGGGCTATATAGCACCGCTACCATATACAGAACCTGTTAAGCTCCTGTATGGTTCTTCAGCGGTTTTTTCGGGGTGATTAAGGTGCTATATAGCAACACTGCCGTACAAAGAACCGGTTAAGCCCCTTTTTAGCACCATTTTTGTTGAAAAAATACAATGCAATATGGCACCTCTTATGGTTCTACATAGCACCATTTGACACTTTTAGTGCTATATAGCACCATTTTTTTTAGAGTGAAAGCTTTTATGATGTGAAAAGATGCTAAAAGGATTTAAATATTCTTGCCATTATTCAATAAATGTCTTCTGTGGTTCTTTGTAGGATTCTTACCCTCGTTATCTGAAATCTGAACTCTACAAGAACTTATTAGCCAGAGCCATAGTACCACAGGAGACCAAGAAAAGGTAAAAGTCTAAGACAGATATACCCATTTTGCTCGGCCTGCAGATGAGATGTCTTATCAATGTTTGTCTTTGTAAATGTCCAGTGTTTTCCCGTTCATGCGTCGTCAGCGTCACTCCAGCCCCTCACCTGCCCTCGCCAGCCAAACCGCAGAGGATGATGGGAAGGCAAAGAACTCTAACTCTAACACCGGAACTGCATCCCGGCTTTAAACATGCACACAACATTTACTGCTTTTGTTATTTTTTGCTATTATGTTACCTATCACAGTTGTAAGTGGCATCTCCATTGCTTCCCGTTGTGCTCTACAAAACAGATGTTATAACTAAAGGTCATTATATAATAAGAATGCTTGATTCCTCTGTTCACATTTCTCTATATGATATGTAGAAATATAGCTTTTCATGCATTTTAAAGATAATATTTATGATGTAGCAATAATACTGTAAACCATCAGATATATTACCAACTTTCAACTGTTCAACAAATGTTTTCTTCAGTGTTTTAAGTGTAATTTGCCTTTTTCACACATTTGTCACGTTTTTAATGTATTTATTTGATATAAAGATTTTCCTTTCTGCTATAAATTGTCACAGTTTATTTACATATATTCACATCACATATTATAACAGTGCTTCAGTGAATACTTGAATGGACAGGATGGGACAAAGTACATCTGTAGTTAATTTGTAAATCTAGATGGTAAATTATTGTTAATCTGTTCATCTGTATCTGCTAAATAATCCTTAGAAAAGAAATTTGTCAGTAGAAATTGTCAAAAGGTACAGGCTAACATAAAAACCCATTAGCTTTAATGTTAATCACTCTAAAAGAAGGAAATGCCTTAAAATTTGACATATGTAGTGTTACAAAATTCTGTTATTGAAAATATATGAATTACATTCACAATTCGCACACATTTATCACAAAATGGCAAAAGGCACTGTCCAAACATTTGGGGTAGATATTATTTTTTTAATTTAAATAAATATTTATTTAATTTTTAAAGGAAATATCTTATGCTCACCAAGACTGTATTTAATTAAAACAAACAGAAATACTGTGAAATATTAAAAATTTTGTTCAATATTTTAAAATGGAATCTATTTCTGACATCCTTATTCCAGTCCTCAGTGTCACATGATTAAAAAAATTATTAAATATTTAATATATTAAATTAGGGGTATTAAATATTAAATTATTAATATCATTATTTATTTCACCATTTATTAGCATATAGATTGCAGAACACTTTATGAAAAAAGGAGACAGGAATCAAGAGCACAAATAAAAATGTATATAATCTCTGTGACTCTCAACCCCAAACACAAGTGCATATTTGTGCAATTTACAAGGCCTACCAATGGACACAAAGAAGAGCCAGGATTGTCACAATAAGCAATATTAAATCAAAACTAAATCCTTTAAGAAAGAAGAAAAGGTTTTGAGATTGATAGATTTACAAATTAAACTATCTTAGTTTAGCTCATAGTTCTTTTCAATATCAATTCCAATACAAAATTAATATAAAACATCTGTATAATATTCCAACCCTAATTAACACTTTACCTCCTCTGGAAAAACGAGATAAATCACGTTAAATAGAAAACCGTGACACTGATTTACATACATTTGATCTTTAAAGGACAGCTGCTATGTAAATTTAAATCTGAAAAGAACGTCCACAGATGCCTCTTCAAGTTTAAACTGGCCTGAGGTGTTCAGAAGTACAGTATAATGCATATCTATGTAACGCCTTGACCAATACAGAAGTTCATCTTAAATACATCAGGTCATCATACATCAGACACCCATAACAAACACACACCTTTAACCTATTAAGCAGACACAGCCATTCATACTGGCGTACAAGCATAATTTCACATACTGGCTCAAGCATACACAATTTTAAGCGAGTTCAAGAAGTTCTTCCCCTCGGAAACGTAAGAGCAACATCTCAAGAAAAATTCCAAGGCTTTTAGGGAGGAAGAAGGGAGGTAATTTCTTGTACATTCCTGACAGTGGTATAAATTGGCTATTAAACAAGGAACTACTGCAGCTGCTCTCCAGTGTAAGCAAACAATAGTTCAGAGACACAGACAACAGTCCTCTCTGGTCATGAAAATGCCCAACATCATCCTTAATGTCATAAGTAGGTCCAGACAGAATTTGCTATTTTATTTATTTTTTCTAATTTCCTGTGCTGATTTTGAAAGAAAATCTCCAGAAATCTGTGAAAAGTATTTAACTATAGTTAAATGTGTCATTTAAAAAAATTATTTTTTCAGGAACAATCCGGGTACAGATTCAATGTGGTGCTACTCATTAAAAACAACTGAAAAAAGTGCTGAATATACCAAGAATTCAGTAGTTTTTCTCAAAAGAGATAAAAAAAAAGACATTTGTCCGCAAAGAACTTGACAAATGCAGTGTTATAAACTGCTAAACTGATTCTTCGAACTCACAAAAGTGCTTCATGGAGTAAACTGGGTCAAATGACATTCACTAAGTTGCCTTTTGCTCATTTTCGTTCTTAAATTATTGACATTGCTGTTGTTCTCTGTGAAATCACTCATTTGAAAAGTTAAAAAGTGCAAAAGTAAACTGTTTAAAGGAATAGTTCATTCAAAAATGAAAATTATGGCATTGTTTACTCACCCTCACGTCATTAAAACCTGTAAGCAGTTATTTTCTTTTCCATGAAACACAAAAGGAGAAGTTTTTGTTCATCAAAAAGCACCATAAATGTAGTCTACATGACTAATGCACTATATTCCAAGCCTTCTGCAGTGTGGCACCAAAATAAATTTGTTACTGATAGTCTTCACTTGATTGATGTGGTCGCTATGAATTGTCAAGAATCCCCTGTTGTGTTCCATTGATTTGGTTTATGGGTTTAGAATGATAGTAAAAAAATTTTGGGTAAAATTTTTGGGTAAACTATTCCTTTAAGTTGTTATTAATGTGCATACAGTCGTACTGGCGACTGCAGAGGAGAATCTTTCAGATAAAGCTTGATGTGTTTCTTAAAGCTAATCACTAATGTTTGTAAAACTGTTAAAATGCACACGAAAATCCAGTTTGTGCAAATTTCAATAGCAGTGTATTTAGGTGACAGTGTAAAGCTCTACTTTCTCATTTTTACACCTCCTGTAGCTACAGATTTTGTTGGTCCAGCCCCAGGGGGGAACGTGTTTTTCACGGGGTGGTAAGAGGAAGACCACGCTCGTGGCCACCATGACATGCCAAATGGAATGAGTGTAGTAGTAGTTGCTGTCGGTCTGAGCGAAGACGTACACGCACACTCCAATCAATGCAGATACGATGCCCGGAAGCAGGAACAACACCCAGCGGCGCCACAACGGAGGGTAGCATTGATGCCGTTTCACTCCTCGATAAACCTGTAACACAAGTGAACAGGACGGGAAATATTTCAACACTGCTCATCATTAAATGGAAATGTACTGATTTACTTGAAAGTGAAATCTGTAAGGATATCTTTTTTTTTTTGGTGGGAGTAGATCAGTTATTTATTTATTCACTCATTCATTCATTTAGAAAAGTAACTTTTAAATCAGAATTTAATTAATTTATATAATTATATAAGTTTGGGGGAAATACGATTTTGTGTACGTGTGTGTGTTTGTCTCTCATGCTCACCAAGGCTGAATTTATTGAAATAAAAATACATTAAAAACTGTAACAATAACTGTAATATTGTTCAAATAGTTGAAAATCTGAATTTTCAAGCCGCTATTATTTAGTGTCACGTGATCATTTAGAAATCATTTTACATGCTGATTTGGTGTTCAAGAAACATTTATTATTATAACAGTTGAATAAATTTATGCTGCTTAATATTTTGAGGAAACCACGATTTTCTATATATCTTTTTTTTGTA
The DNA here is from genome assembly GCF_936440315.1 of Barbus barbus. NCBI lineage: Eukaryota > Metazoa > Chordata > Actinopteri > Cypriniformes > Cyprinidae > Barbus > Barbus barbus. The sequence goes on from NC_136735.1 coordinate 30,031,094, forward strand.
GTATTACCCACATGGAAAGAACCTATATGAGGATATATGCGCATATATGAAACCTATATGCAGTATATATGCACATATATGATAACATATATGCTGCATATATGCGTATATATGCCACATATAGGCAAAATTGAGGTGCATATATGTGCATATAAAGGCCATATAGGTCTCCTGTATTGCTTCTTTATATCCACATATAAGCCCTATATGTACATGTAAATGTAAATTTCGACATTTGGGGCTTTTATTTATGTTGTCTAGCAGCTATGGATTTTAATAATTTTACTAATATATAGGTAAACATATAGGTGCATATATGCACACATATATATACATACATGCATATATGTACCTATATAGGTACATGTATGCACGTATATGTGTACATATATGTATGCATATATGTGTACATATATGTACACATATATGTGTACATATATGTACATATATTATAGGAAAACGGCCAATTTTATATATGTCAAATATATTAAAAACATATATCAAAACCTATATTAAAACATATATGTTTATATAGGTTATTTCCGTGTGGGTAGTAACAGTACTATAATAAACATCTTTACTGTTACTTTTGATCACTGTAATGCATATCTGCTGAATAAACAAATTAATTTTGTTACAAAAATATTACTGACCTAAAACATTTAAAAAGTTGTGTATTTACTTTTTTTTAAATTAAATAAAAATTTATTAAATTCCTATTATTAGTCAGTCACAATATCAAAAAACAATCTAAGAATACATAATGTTTTGGAGTAATGGAAAAGTCAAACTCACCCAGGAAGTGACCATAATAACCACAGCAAACAGGACAGGACCTAAAAGGTTCCATAGCCCCCTGCGGTCCAACTGCATTGCCATAGAAATTATGAGAGTGCCCACCATAAACAATAGCTGTAATGTAAAAACAATATAAGCTATTAAAACAGACATGCAACATATTTTAAATAAATAATGTAAATCAACATTTAATTGTTGTTTTTGTTTTGTTTTTTAAATCTTTTTCATTGTAACATGCAAACTGTTTCAGAACCAAAAACTTCCTTCCCAGTCTAAAAAGACAATCTACTGAAACTAATCTGTAGAAACTGATTGAACTCTGACATCAGAAGCACTAGAACATTAACAATAAACGGCCCCCATTCTATTCATTATAAGACACTTAATAGTTTAAGGGCGTTTACTCAAGTCTCATATTTCATTCTAAAGATGAATATAGAAAAGGAAAATTGAGAAGGCAAATTTACAATTTTAATGCAAGAATCCTTGACTAAAGGGGGGAAAACTATTTAATATTTAATATAAAATGTTATATTTATTGATGATTTAAATACTCATTCTTCTAATTTATAGACATAATAATATGATTATAAATTTATACACAATACCTGTAAATAAAAACAGGGTTCGTACAGAAACTGCAAAATGAAATTTTGACTTTCAAGGACTTTTCAAGCATTACTTTTTTGGTTTTCAAGGACTAAAATCAGAGATCACAATATCGTTATAATCTTTCAAATTCTAATAAATAAATGAATAAAACAAAATTGTACAAATAACATGCAGCGCATGCAAACCATGGCTGTGGTGACTTTAAAATTTGAAAGGATACTATGGCAAAGTTTTAAATTTCCTCATTCAAAGTGATTTTTGTCATGAATATATGATTAACCAGAAGAGTAGAAGCTTCATACACTTGGAAAATTAAGAGCTATATCACGATCATGGACACTAGGGGTGTGACAATACATTTAGCTCGTGAGATAAGACAAAATATAGATACTTAGTTCACTAGAATGAGACAATATTTTAATTTTTTTTTATTTATCTAGAGCCGTAACTAACGATTATTTAGGTAATCAAGTAATCTACTGATTATTTTGACAAGTGAGCAATCTGACAGCAGACCTAAGTGAAAAGCAGGCTTTAGTAGGACTACTTTTATATATATATATTAAGCTAATGATGAGACAATAATAACTGGTTTGAATAAAGTATCAAAAACCAAGTAATCACATGGTTTTAATGAACAACACTGTTAAAATACGTAAACTAATATGCCTATACTAAATAATATGAGCATACACAACTTAACTACATTAAGTATTATAAGTTTATAACAAACACCTGCAGAGGGCGCCGGCGACCTGTTGATGTTTCACTTTACAGCGTGATTCAATGACGTTTAAATCCATATAATTTTAATATTAGGTCACATGCAAACTCAGAGAGAGGGTTTGAACTTTTATTTTGAAATGTAGAATATAGAAATATGTTGATGTATTCTCCTGTGCTGGCATGGGTTTCTAAAATATGTACTTTATAAATCTAGTGAGATAACGCGCACTGTTTTCCCAGCTGAACAAACTCATGCAAAGGAAGAGTTTGTGGACCGAGCTGCTGAGATGGACACGTGCTTCTCGCTTGTAAATGATAACAGTGCAACACAACGCGCGTCAGAATTTATACGCGTTCAAATGAAACCCAAGTAAACAGCACGTGCAATAAAAGACCGAACAATATAATGCAAGCACCATCAAAGGTTTTACACAAACTAAATTTTATACTGATATCGCGAGACCGCTTTTAACCTCAAGGAGTAATATCGCGAGATCGCGTGCGGGCAGGGCAGCCGGGTGAAGTGCTCTGTATTTAGACGCGCTGCGTCGTTAATTTAGCGAGAAAAGATTGTTTTTGTCGAAAACTAAAAGCAGGGTTTTCCAGGGCTTACATTTCAAAAAGCCAAATTCAAGTACAAAAATGTAAAAATGTTTTACTGGCTCGTGGTAGTAACAATACCTTTTATCACACCATTTCCTTTAAAGAACAGGTAGGTCTAGTTAAACATGCCGTGCCATTCCACAATAGTTCCATTGCAGTTTACAAGGTGATAAAGACATTTGACACTTTCATGAATGAACATGGCAACACAAGGGTACCATTTAATGGCAACATGCAGCAGTTTCAGTTCCACCCTGCAGCTGTCTGCTGGTAGGTTGTATTTAAAATTGTCACACTTGAACAAAAACGGTCATAATACCAATAACAATCAATCTTTAGTTATTAGAGATGCTGTGTAACCCCTTTCACCAATGACAAAGCTCCAACACATCTACCATGACTCCATGGGAGATGTGCACATTATTAACAACAATGACCATTATTGATTAAAATAAAAATATACACAATATAGTACTTACATATTTTACTGGATCCTGGAGCCGTGCCATGCACACAATGGTCACCCACACCGACACAACAGAACCCAAGAAATCACAGAACTGGAGAGTGTCGTAGTCCATGATGCACATCACAGTCACACCGGGCTGGTCACAAGCATGATAAAACTAAAGAAGACACACTATTTATGACTACAAAATATGCAATGTGTATTATAAACAGACAGAAAGGCAGACAGATATATAGGAGAAGAAGGTGTGAGACACGAGCAAATCCACCAACCAGAGAACTCTATGCCACAAACACAAGAATATTTTTTTAATCTATATTACAACATAATATGAATAAAAAATACATTGATACAAATACAATATACAATATAATATAAAGTTACTAGGATAACTGGGTCACAATTCATTATTGATAACAGTGGTTGTGGTGAATTGATAGATAGACATATAGACAGACAGAGAGAGATAGAGATAGATAGACAGACAGACAGATATATAGACAGATGGATAGACAGACAGAGATAGAGAGAGACAGACAGACAGACAGACAGACAGACAGACAGATAGATAGATAGATAGATAGATAGATAGATAGATAGATAGATAGATAGATAGATAGATAGATAGATAGATAGATAGATAGATATAAATATAACATAAAAACACACCGTGGAGAAAAACATGGTAAAGAAGTAGATGGCGGCCTCGACGTGGTAGCCTCTGTAAAGTGCCACGACAATGGGTGGGATGAAGAAAAAGTTACTGAGGGTGAGGAGCAGAGCCGCAGCCATCTGCCGGGAGTATGACTGCGCAGTCACTCCGTCCGTACAGCCCCATCCCTGCCAACCTGTCAACAGCAAACAGTAACAAACTCAGTAGCTTTAATTATTAATGATTTATGGCCAGTTGTTTGCATTTGTTTTTGTTTACCTGCTTTGCACACACATGCGCCATAGAAGTAGCTGTGCGTGCGTAGCAGTCTGCATTCTCCATACGGTCCACAGTCATCAATGCACGCACTCACACTCACAGACGCACTCACTATAGCAGATGTGTTCCTGCAGTCGACACTAGAAGGAAACACAGGAGTATAAATAATGCTCAGAAGGTGCTTTGGGAATGTCTGTAGTTGTCATACAATATAAATGTATAGGACAGGTCTATCTTACTGTGTGTGCTAGTTCTGCACTGAATTTGCACAACTGACCTGTCATTGCACACGGACTGGAGGCTGAGGTACCACACTGCTGCGTCTGGAAACGGAATCCTCAACAGTGCCTGTGATTCATTGCTGCTCACACTCAGAGAATAGCCCTGCATAAGCCCTACATGCACACATATACACAGAGAGCTTCAAATCTGACATGCAGGAGAATAGTAAGCATGCATTGCACACATTTTAATGTGACTAACCTGTAGCACAATTCTGGCTGCGGTTGACATGAAGTACAGGAGCAGAAGGTGTGAGACATGCTTTGACATGAGCAAATCCCCCAACCAGAGAACTCTATGCCACAAACACAAGAATAAAAAATGTTAAATCTATATTAAAATCTATATTACTCCATTATCGATGTTAAAAAAAATACACTGAGTCACATTCAATATACCTAGTATAATATAAAGTTACTAGGATAACTGGGTCACAATTCATTATTCATTATTACAGTGGTTGTGGTGAATATGCTGTGCTCAAATAAAATCAGCCACAAGAGGATGTGATTGTACAGTCTTGTATAATCTACACCTACATCGCAACATGTTGTTTGGGAGGGTTTCAAGAAAAATTCTCCTAGCTCATTCAAAAACAAACTCCAGCATATTCAGTTATCAGACACGACTGGAACTTCAAATGGGACTGGCTTCTATGGTCAGATGAAACTAAAAAATTAGCTTTTTAGCAGCAAACACTCAAGATGGGTAAAAAGTACCCCATGTGTACAATGAAATATACTGCTGTATTTTTGATGTTGTGGGCCTATATTTCTGCTGGAGGTCCTGGACAATTTGTTTAGACACATGACATCATGGATTCTATCAAATACCAACAGATAAAAAACTCAAGTGACTGACTCTGTTAGAAATCTTATAATGGGCCATATTTGGATCTTCCAACCAGACAATAATCCAAAAACAAACCTTAAAAACAACACAAAAATGGGTCACTGGGCACAAAACCAAGCTTCTGCTATGGTCAAACCTGAACCCTATAGAAAATGAGTGAGGTGAACTGAAGAGATGCACCAACATGGAGCTGGGAATCTAAAGGGTCTGGAGTGATTCTGGATGAAGGAATGGTCTCTGATCTCTTGTCAGGTGTTCTCTAACCTCATCAGGCATTATTGGAGAAAATTTAGAGCTGTTAAACTGACAATTGGAGGTTTAAAAAAGTACTGAATAAAAGGGTGCCGTTAATTGTGGCCAATGTGTATTAGAGAAAAACATTTATTTCATATTGATATTTCCCTCCCATTTTAAATTCTTATTATCCAATGAAAGGTTAGATTTTTGTGAATTTCTTAAATAAAAGATCAAAAGGATTAACAATGCAGATTAATTTTCATGGCCTTCTTTGATCATATTTACCAAGGGTATATATATATATATATATGTACATATATACACACACACACACACACACACATACATATATATTAAATCAGCCCAATAGTTTTTAGAATTGATAGCAAAAAGAAATGTTTCTTGAGCACCAAATCAGCATATTTGAATGATTTCCAAAATTGAAGACTGGAGTAATGGCTGCTGAAAAATAAGCTTTGCCATCACAGAAATAAATTACATTTTAAAATAAATCCAAATAGAAAAGTTATTTTAAATTGTAATAATATTTCACAATTTTAAAGTTTTTACTTTATATTTTATTGAATAAATGCTGCTTTGGTGAGCACAAAAGACTTCTTTCAAAATCTCACTCACAATATTATATTATATTATAATATAATATGTTATAATATATTATATTCTTACAGTGTTCAAGTGGAGCTGTACAACAAACGTGCCGCCACTGTCACCAGGAGAATGCTCAAGTGTGAGCACAGTGGGAAGGTCTGAGGTCACGGTTAGGTTGCTGCTGGAAACGATGAAGCGTAGTGATAGCACATCCTGTTCGTCTCTGAACACTGAAGGGCTTCTCATGCACACTGGCTCAGAGCTGTTAGCACGGAGGCCCGGTTGGTCTCTCATGGAAACGGATGTGTTACTGAGGCCACCTGAGCTGTTGCTTTGGGGAGCAATGATGGTACGAATGAAGGCTGAGGTGTTGAAATCTGAAGAGACGCTCAAAGGTTTACATCCCACTGTGTGCATGAAGTGAAAGAGGAGGGAAATACATTTAAGAATCAAGCAATAACTGGCAAAAAATATTTAATGAATCAAAACAAACCTGTGACATTGGCAGAGATGCTGAAAGGTATGGTGGTGTTTGGTTGACTAGTCTCAACCGTAACCAGCAACCAGCTGTTCCACGGGGGAATGAGGACCGATGTGGAGCAGCTCTTTAACCCTGAACAGTTCTGTTTCACCTCTGAGCCCTGCCTCAAAGTGCTGGAGCCTACAGTGATTGACAGCTCGCAATCATTTCCCAGCTTTACAGAACAATTCAAGATGAAAACCTCCAACCTGGAGGAGAACTCTGGAACAAAGACCCTAAACAAAAAAGGTACAAAAGATTTCAACAAAACAAAAACAGAAACTTTTGTATATGCATATACAGTATATACGTATATATTGGGGAAGTCGTGGCCTAATGGTTAGAGAGTCGGACTCGTAACCCAAAGGTTCCGATTTCGAGTCTCAGGTCCGGCAGGAATTGTAGGTGGGGGGAGTGAATGCACAGCGCTCTCTTCCACCTACAATACCATGACTGAGGTGCCCTTGAGGCACTGAACCCCCAACTGTTCCCCGGGCACCGCAGCATAAATGGCTGCCCATCGCTCCGGGTCTGTGTTCACTGCTGTATGTGTGCACTTAGGATGTGTTAATTGTAGAGCACAAATTCTGAGTATGGGTCACCATACTTGGCCACATGTCACGTCACTTTCATATATATACACTACATTATATACTACTACTGTTTGAACAGTACGATTTTTTATATTTTTTTTTTAAAGAAGTCTCTTTCAAGCCTGCATATATTTGATCCAAAATACAGCAAAAACAAGAAAATTGTAAAATATTTTTGCTATTTAAAATAACTGTTTTCTATTTGAATATATTTTAAAATGTAATTTATTCCTTTGATTTCAAAGCTCACATGATTCTTCAGAAATCATTCTAATATTCTGATTTGCTCAAAAAAACATTTATTATTATTGTCGAAAAAAGCTGAGTAGAATTTTTTCAAGTTACTTTGATGAACAGAAGAACAGCATTTATCTGAAATAGAAATCTTTAGTAACATTATAAATGTCTTTATCATCACTTTTGATCAATTTAAAGCATCCTTGCTAAATAAAAGTACTCCCCCCCTCAAAAAAAATGTATTGACTCCAAGCTTTTCAATGGTACAGTGCATAACGTTACAAAAGCTTTTTATTTTTTATTTATTTCAGATAAATGCTAACCTTTGGATCTTTCTCTTCATCAAAGAATCCTGAATAAAAACGTACACGGCTGTTTTAAATATTGATAATAATAATAAAAAGTGTTTTTGCTGTATTATCAATCAAATAAATGCAGGCTTTGTAAGCAGAATAGAATTCTTCAAAAAAACATTAAAAATCTTAAAGTTCAAAAAGTTTTGACTGGTAGTTTATATATCTAACAAACATATTCTGCTTAATACAAACACATGAACATAGATCATACTTAAACAGTGCTGGAGTTGTAGTTAGTGTTTGATAGAGTGGAATGTTGTGCTGCAGGATTGGCAGGTCAGCAGCTCTCCTTAAAAACATCTGTGCCTGAAATAGGTATGAGCAAGACGGCAGTCCCTAAAACAGAAAGCAACAAACAATCACACATTTACTTCTACTGTTCTTCAAAAAATAATTCAGCTTTTGCATCCCAGGAATAAGTTACATTTTAAAATATATTAAAATAGAAAATGTGTTATTTCAAATTGTAATAATGTTTTACAATATTACTGTTTTTTACTAGAAAGTGTACTTATTACTGTATTGATCTAGAAAGTTGTCACATTTATATAGGTAATCCTACAAAATATATATATATGCACACACCTGCTGCTCTATCTTCCCTTCATCCTTGGGCAGGTGAGCAGCAAGGAACCAGTCTCCAGGTTTGGGATGGGTCACATTGAACAGTGTCACATTGCCGCTCTGTCCACTGGGAATGGTCAGCGTCAAATTGTGAGCAAGAGACACTGATGTGGAGTTTGGAAAGGCTGTTTCTATGGGGTTGATGACCGGGGGCGCTCCTGCCCTAAAGTGCCTGTTAATTTACATTAGATGGGCAGAAGTCAATGTTAAATGAAATAATTAGAAAACGTATCACTACTTTGTCATTTAGTTGCTTTTAACTACATTTATAACCAACAGTACTTCTTTCAGGATGAGTCTCTAGTGCAACTTAGGGTTAAAGACCCCATGAAATGGTTTGATAAACAATTTTCCTTAATTTCTTGGTGCATTTTAGCTGCTAAAAGTTTATTTTGTCATCTTTTAGGAGTATATTAGTATACAAAACATGTTTGACATCTGTATGTGCTCTTTAATAGTTTGCATGTTTCCAAGGATTTTTAAGCAAGTCTGCTGGTATTGATACGCAATAATAATTGGGCTTCTCAGTTAAAGAGTTCTCATGAGAATTTGTCTTCTGTATACGGTTTCCAAGAAGTGATCTCTCAGACCGACCTCTAAGGAGATCATTCTTAGACCCATCAGCACATATTGAAATATAATTATTTTCATTACAAGACTTAAACCTGTGAAAACAAAAACATTAAAGTCACAATGAAACGGAAGCCATACATCATGGAAAAAGAAAAAAAAAAGTAGGGCAAGGACTTGGTTCTATGTATCTGTGTCTGAATGGATTTAGATGAATGTAAGCTTTAGGGACGAGGCTCAAGCGGACGACAAAATGTCTGGTTCAAAACATTTTTAAAAAATGAAATGTATTCTTCACAATAAGATCTATAACTTGCATTTAGAAAACAGAAAGGGTATATTTTCATTTCATGTTAACTTGAAATATATAAACATCTGAAACATTAAAACCCACACTTGATATTGGACATGTTTTCAAATGGGTCAGCTATTATTACAACTATAAAACCAAGTAAATCTCCTTCAAAGAGGTTTTCAGGATTTTATCACATTTCATCACAGTGTTGCATAATAGCAAGTTCTCCATTAAATTTGCCCAAACTTTTACCTAGAAGCATGATAACATTGTTATCGTGGGAAAGCTTTCAAAAGATTATTTCAATACTGAAAGCACTTCAAATTCATGGATTATTCAGCAGTATTCATAATTTCACCATACATACACAGTGATGTTTTGGTTGCCACAGTTCAGTCCGGGTCCCCGTGAGACGGTGAGCAGCCACCGCGCGAGCACCGCATCTTCCGGTACTCTGAAGTGATGGAGCCGAACATTACCGAACCAGCCGTACTTGGACAACCTCTGTGGTGTTTTAGAGTAGAACCCGTTCAAGTAAGTGAGGTCTGGGGGGCAGATGTAAACAATCACAATAAGCGAGATCCTTTCATTCGCTTTAAACTTGTATATGTAAAGACATTCTATAAACCAGATCGTTTACCTAATGTTGATATTTCTGTGACATTTGGGTAAGACCTAAAAACTACAAATATATCTATGATAGGCTATCTAAAACTCACCGTTAGCAAAACAGCCAGCGATAACATACAGTAGAAGGCACGGTGCTAAATATTTATCCATACTGCAGTCTATATTGTCCTCAGTCAGCCCATTGTAGTGTTCTTCAAATGTCTAAGGACTGTTGTTACTTCCTGGTTCAAAACAGAAATACTGGATACGTATGCATAGCTTCCTCTTCGCCGCTGTTGAAGCTCATAAATATTAATGAAGGGTCGTGTCGTTCTTCCAAAAGGCCAATCGGGTGGTAGGTCTGGTTAATTAATATTCATTATTTCTAAGACTCTTCGTAATATTCATAAGATAAGTCTGCGCCGCAGAAGGATTTCCGGCTGCTGGACCTTCAGAATGGTTGCCAAGCAACGTCATCAGGACCTGATTAATATTCATGAGCCAGGCCTTCGTCATAGTGGGATTCAATTCACAGAAAAAGATGTCAATTGTATTTACTTACTATTTTATTTATTTACTTTTTGATCATTCAGAAGTATTTGGAATAATACAAAACAACAAACCAAATAAAAAACATTGATAAATGAGTCAAGCTATTTCAGATTTCAGCCATACTGCAGCAACTGCTGGTTTGTTTGTTGTTGTTATTATTAGTAGTATGTGTACTGCGACTATCATCCACCAGATTTATGGTTACAGTGAGAATTCATGAAAACTGCAACAGTGCTATCTGCTGGTCAAGACCTCATACTGTTATGTTGAAAGGGCAAAAACAAAAAACAAACAAACAAACAAAAAAAACATGAGAAAACTGCCACTGTATATATAACATATCTAAAATGCAATGTATGTATGTACAGTATGTATTATCCCTTTTTACACAATAAAACTTCATACACAAACTCTCTCTCTCTCGCTCTCTCTCTCTATATATATATATATATAAAATTTCCCTTTTTATAAATAAATAAAAAAAACCCTCATACACAAACTCTTCATAAATTCCATCATCTTGTATTTATTTTTGAATAATTGGCAGATAATACTAAATTCCTATTCTGGCAAAATTTCTTTCTATTAAGAGTATGATTAACAACCCTTTAGGATCTATTTTTTTTAGGATATAAGTAAAATTTTAAGTGACAAAGAACATCTCAGTGTGCACTTGTGCAATGTGATAATTGTTTTCGTATACATTCAGTGTTCTAACTGGTGTTCCTTTAGTGTAATTTATTTGTAATCTTTCATAATATTTCATAGGAGTATTCCTAAACTCTTGTACATAAACAACATGATCTTCTACAATAATGATATATATATATATATTAGATTTTTGTATTATTAAACCATAATGTAGCACTTTATTTTTTGTAAAATAACAGAAGGACAGTTCTAAATCTTGTAATCATGTGTAATGTCCACCTGTGGCTGATGGATGGTTAAGCCATTACATGCTGTCTGACCAACCTGAAGCTACAGTTAAGTGTTCTTGTTCTTTGACATATGTTAGTCCAGATGCTGTGCTCTCCGCTGCTGGTCATTAGCTCTTCTATTGCCCCGCGTCCTGCTCATATTCACTCATGAGCACACACACACACACACACACACACATGTTGGTTTTTGTGGTTTATGGGGACTCTCCATAGGCGTAATGGTTTTTATACTGAACAAACTGTGTGTGCTATTGCCCTACACCAACCCTACACCTAAACTTAGCCCTCACAGGAGACTTTGTGCATTTTTAGATTTTCAAAAAAACACCATTTAGTTTGTTTTTTAAGCCTTTTGAATTACAGGGACATAGGCAGTGTCATAAACCACCTTCATATTGTAATACCTCTGTCATACCCATGTCATTATACAAATTTGTGTCCTCATAAACCACATAAACATGCACACTCTCTCTCTCTCTCTCTCTCTCTCTCTCTCTCTCTCTCTCACACACACACACACACACACACATACATTCTCTCTTGCGCTTCTTCTAGTCTTTAATGTTACTAGTCTTTAATGTTACACACACACACACACACACACACACATACACTCTCTCTTGCTCTTCTTCTAGTCTTTAATGTTACTAGTCTTTAATGTTACACACACACACACACACACACACACACACACACACACACACACACATACACACACACATACACTCTCTCTTGCTCTTCTTCTAGTCTTTAATGTTACTAGTCTTTAATGTTACACACACACACACACACACACTCACATACACACACACATACACTCTCTCTTGCTCTTCTTCTAGTCTTTAATGTTACTAGTCTTTAATGTTACACACACACACACACACACACACACACACACACGCACACACACATACACACACACAAACATATTAAGCTGTTACTACTACAGTATATTCCTCCTGCCATCTCATAGACTTTACTGTTTACCTGGAACTGTACAAAGCATTTTGAATGTGGCCTATTTATTTTTGGACAGTTTGACATTTTACACTCAATTTATAAATGCATTTTATATACTTATTTAATATATCACACAATGTTTAAACAAAAATATTCGAATTAATTGTTTCTTATGACCTTAAAATTGTTTTAATATTTTATACTTTATAATTTGTTTCTAGTAATTAAATTTCAATTGAATTTTTATTTTTATTTTGTTGTATTTTTAAAAGTTTTGTTTGCTATAATCCCCACTTTTAAGACCAGGGTTAGTTGTCACAGCCTGCCCCGATCTGTCCTAGATCTTAAGTTTAATTTACACCATAACTTTTTTTTATTTATTTTTTATGATTTAGTCTTTTCTAGTTTGCAGACACAACACTTTACTGTTGCGTGTTATGCACTAAATCAACTTTTGATTTGCTGTAGCCTATATAAAGTTTACACATTATTTATAAGGTCAAACGCACCTCAGATCAAAGGAGTATAATGGGCGTCATTTGGCTTGCTTGTCTTTTTAATGGGGTTTTATAAAGGGGCTCATTCAAAAGTCAAAACGGCGTAAGATGCGATTTCACGCCTTTTTAGGCTCATTTTTAAGTGGCCACCAGTGCACGATAACAGCTGTGAGTCAGACGCGCTGAGCTGAACGGACACTTGAGCGTCCCCCGGCAAACGAAGCGGCCGCCGCGCGCGCTAGTTTCCGTTCTTCTCTCCGGTTGCTGGGAGCCCAGACAAACTCACGCTCTGTTTGAGCTGAACACAATTACAGACGCGTGCCTAAATATTTGCTCAGAAAACAGACTCCCCTCGAGCGATGGGTATAAAATGAGCAAACCGCTACTTGTCCATAACATGAAACGGACAGCACGACTTCACGAGCGACATCCACCGAGCATTACACGGTAAGAGAGACATTTCACATTTTAACATTTTCTAAAGTAATACTAAGTTTTCTTTCTTTCTTTCTTTCTTTCTTTCTTTCTTTCTTTCTTTCTTTCTTTCTTTCTTTCTTTCTTTCTTTCTTTCTTTCTTTTCTGGTAGCTATAAAAAACTGTGATAAGCTGTCACATTTATAATCTTTCAAAAGTAATACATTTTTTATTGTACAAAACATTTTTACAGAAAACAACAACAATAATTCAAATTAAAATAATTAAAATAGTTAAAATTATGAAAACCTTTTTTTTCTTTCCTTCACTCTTTCTTTGTCATATTTATATCAGTGATCTTACACAAGTTATTCATTGTAAAGCTGCCATTTTTTTTACAGAAAATATAATAATACATTAACAAATAAATACATTATATATATATATATATATATATATATATATATGTGTGTGTGTGTGTGTGTGTGTGTGTGTGTGTACAAATATGTTAAATATTCATTTATGTTACACTAAAAATTACTCTTGTTATGAGAAAACAAAATTTCTGCATCGACCATACAGCCCTTTTCTTCAAGTTCAAGTTCTATTTATTTATATAGCACATATAAAACAGCCACATGGCTGACCAAAGTGCTGCACAGAGATTCAAAGACTGAATAACCAATTAAAAGAAAACAGCACAACTAAACAATTTGCAGGGTCTCACTCTATACAGTAAGTAAAAATTGAAACACACGAGAGACAAGAAATATGAACCCATAAAACTATGCAAAAAAAAATAAATAAAAATAAGATAGAGATAAAGTAAAATAAAGTTATGTAAAAGCCAGAGAAAATAGATAAGTTTTTAGAAGAGATTTAAAAATGGGCAGAGAAGGTGCAAGTCTGATTTCAAGGGGGAGGCTGTTCCACAACCGCAGCCCAACCACTGAGAAAGCTCGATCCCCTCTACGTTTAAGTCTGGATAGTGGGACTAGAAGAAGGGACTGATCACTTGATCTTAAACATCTGGAGGGAGTGTATGGGTGCAACAATTCAGATAAATACGTAGGAGCTAGATCGTGTAAAGATTTGTATACGAATAAAAGGATTTTGAAGTCAATTCTAAATTTAATAGGCAGCCAATGAAGGATCCGCAGTATAGGAGTAATATGAGCACTTTTACGGCTATTATGAAGGAATCTAGCGGCAGCGTTTTGAACTAGTTGAAGACGATTAATTAAAGAATTAGAACTACCACAATAAAGTGAATTGCAGTAGTCTAAGCATGACGTGATGAAGGCATGAACAGCCATCTCTAATGTTTTATGATTTAGGAAAGGTTTAATTTTTGATAGCAGACGAAGTTGATAGAAACTAGAACCTATTACGGATGAGATATGTTTGTCAAAGTGTAAGGACTCATCTAACCAAACACCAAGGTTCCGTATACATTGAGAACTAAACTCTTGAGGAAGACCACAGGTTAGATTAGCAATAGAAGAAGAAAAGTTACCTAACTTGACCAAGAATTTTCTGTCAGTGAGGTATGACAAAAACCACTTAAGAACAGTTCCTTTTCTAGATATCAGAGTGGTGTGATCAACAGTGTCAAAAGCTGCTGACTTTTCTTGTCCCCAGTCTTTTGTTTGTGAACAATTTTTAATTATAATTTTTTATTTAAAAGGCGAACTGTACATAAAAAGAAACAAACAAAAAAATAACATACACGAATACACAAAAACAACAATGGTCTGCATGATTGTACGAGGAGAAAAGAGCAAACAACTGAAGCAGAAAGAACAGTATTATCAGTTAGGATCACAAGGGATGTACAGACAATTCTGTCAGCATTATCACCATTTCTGTCTAAAATGGAAATATTAAAATTTCTTCAAACAGTTATCAAAACACCTTTAGTTTTATCGTCAGTCGCAGCAAAAGAGACCACCTCATAATATTTATTATTGCATATATGAACATCATCCATCCATAGCTGAGCTGTCTGGATCAAAGCAATGTCAACCTTTTTTCGTTGCAGTAGTTGTAAAAAAACCATTGACATTACAACTTATTATATTAATTTCAGTCATTACTATCAAACAAATAAGTGAACTGAACAAATGAGAGAGAGTTATACCACTGCAAATGAATTAACTCAAGTCAAGTTAAAAACCCATTAACATAAAGAAAACCCACCCCAAAAAACTTTTACTGACTGGGGTAAAAACCCCAGGCTGCCGCCCTCCCCTGTCTTCATCAGTGATAGTAACATTACATGACAGCCTGTACCATTCTTTAGAACACCGCCGTTAGTCCTAAGAGAACAGAATAACTTCGAATTCACACGAGTGATAAAGTGGGGTAAAAAAAAAAAGAAAAAAAAAAAAAAAAAGAGTATGTATGCTTGAGGAAACAAACATAAATAATTGTATCGTGTACATTGAAAACTGTACATAAGTGATACCAAGTTTAACTGTCCCCAGTCTTTTGTATATTTATGTATACATATAATTTTCTTCATAGGATGGCAGCAAGTGTTATCAGGACATTGAGTAACCTGGGTTTGGCGAAACCCTTCCCTCCCTGCTTCTTTCCGGCTGAGGATGAGGAGGAGACTGAAGAAGAATATGAAGAGGAGCTGAGAGAGGACAGTATGGAGGAGGATGAGGATGCAGTAGCCAGTGAGTCTCAAGAGGAAGAGCCGTGGGGTTTTGATTCGTTCCCCAATAACGCAGAGATGACCAATCAGCTCCTGCAGTTTGCTGAACTCATCAGCAGCGATGTCCAGCGCTACTTCGGCCGAAGCCAAGACCCTGATGCCTGTGACATCTATGCAGAGAGACCGTGTCCAAAAGTTGGGGGTCGCCAGCGGTACTACGCTGACTTCATCAAAGTAGCATCATCAGGGCAGGCGGAGGAGCCTGAGTCGCTCGGGCCCCTTGCAGAGCTCTTTCGAGACGCTCAAAGGAAAGGACAGGGTTTACCCATGAGCCAGCGCCGCCTGCCAATCAGCTTCTGGACAGAGCCTTTTACACATCAGCTTGACGTCTTGGGTGATGCAAACACACAAGAGAACTCGCTCAGTATGATTAACACATCAGAGGGTTCCAGTAACATCAGCACGTCACTGAGTATGTTCAGTAACACGAGCGTTTGCACCATGACCAGCTCCAGTATCTCAGGGACTCTCAGTAGCTCAAGCACGCCAGACTTCAGCGATTTACTTGCTCACTGGGCCATGGACAGAGAGAATCCCAATGAATTCAACTGTGACTACCCACTTTCATAATCAATAAGCCTGTCTTCTACACGGCAAAATATCATGTTGTTAATTTGTTCTGCTTTTCTTCTTGTTCTTAATGTCTGTCTTGTTTTTCAGTAAAATATTTGCACAAGACAAAAGTGCATTTTATCACATTCTGTTCACAGTTGTTTTTAATATTGTTATTTTATTAATTTAGTTTTTTTTGGCAGTGCATTCAGTATTCAGTTTTTCAATTTAAAATACTACTCCAACAACATTTTCTTGACCATTCTTACTCTTAAGTTTGTTTTAATGTATAAAAAACAGAATTATTTTGCTAAAAAATGTATACAACAAAGTGCTATTAAAACACCCGCTATCAATAATGCCTCACACAGAGATGACCAATTACAAAGCATAAATAAGTAAGAAATGATGTATAGTTAGTTAGGTCACAATCACAAAATAAATGGCAACAACTGAACCCCAATGTGACCATTTGTGAACCCAATGAAATTATCTGCATTTAGGGTTATTATCATCAACTAAAACAAAAACCACGAAGGGAAAAACACATTTATTAAAAACAAAATAACTTATACAGAATAACACTCACATTTATATTCATTATAGACTTTGAAACAATAGAACAATGACAGAAAACAGAATGAGAGGCACTTGGTAAACTGGTTTCAACACATTTCCTGGTAAAAATTATCTGAATCTGCCCTGTCATATTACATGCACAAAACATACTGAACTAGATGTCTATATTTGTCCCCATAACCACATGCCATTAAGCTGAATAATTCACAGGTACAAGGAATACAAGTCTTGGTAGCACAGATTCCCACATCTGTCTATGGAGTGAGTGTGGGAAAATGAGTGCATGTCCCCCTCTAATCTCAGAATTTGTTTAAATAGTACATGTGCAGATCTTCATTTCGGTCCTCTGAGTGCTTACATGTCTGAGCAGGTTGAACTCACTAGTGGCACTGGCAGAAAGACCAGATATGGACACGTGGTTTGGTTATGGCTAATTCACACACGCATACACACACGCACAATACTAATTGCTTTTTCAAGGATATCTACTGGACACTATTCTAGATGACTGGAAGCAAGCAATAAAGACAGCCACAGTATATTCTCAGGACATGAGAATATACTGTGTGTGATGTGAATTTCCTACGTTATTATATTTGCCTGTAATCTGATGTTAATTTTCCACTCTCCAACGGCTCACTTTCAGAGCTCAAGTGAAGTGGCAACAAGACCAGTAGATTTGCACCACGCAAGCTTTTCAATGATTCGTCAGCGTCAGTGTTCTCTTATCAGCACCACAAGACCACACAACAGCAGGTTACAGCTCATTTCAGAGCTCTTCCTCTGTAGGCCCCTGAACCGAACGATCATGAGGCTTCTACACATCCTGGGTTTCACCCTCTTGCTCTGCAGCCTGTGTGTGAGGGCAGAGGAGGAAACGGCTGAGGACAAAGTAGAGGAAAAAGTTGAGGACAGCTCTGAAGAACCGGATAAACCAGAAAAGACAGAAGAAATTACAGAAGAGAAAGACGTTTTGGTCCTTCATAGCGTCAACTTTGACAGAGCTCTCAGTGAAAACAAATACCTGCTTGTGGAATTTTGTAAGTACTCTGACTTTCCTTTAAAATATATTCTATGGCTAAATTTTGCTTACAAATGGTCATTCTAAATAATGCAAGAATACACTACACTACAATATCATTTTACTGCATAGTGTTTCAAAATTATTTAAATGATCATTTAAAAAGTTTTATATTCAGTTGCACGCATTTAAAATATCCTATCAAAAGCAGCACAAGTTCAAAGATTATTAGCATTAGTTGGACACATCATCCATTAGGAGCGCACCTGTTATTTCTCCCACGTCTGTAAGGAAGGCCAGTTATGCAAATGTTACAATTGTGTATGCTATTGTCATTGCAGTAAAATTTTAGAACAAAGGTGAATAAACACTGATATTATTAATGCCAACATTTATGCAAATGCATTTTGAATCTTAACTGGCATTTAATTCTAAACTGCATGCTCTGAACCTAAAATACAGGGAATAATTGTAACACTTTCTACTCTTGTAATATTTCTTAAACGATTTCAGAGTAAAGTTAGGGATTGCGAAAGTTTTTAGTTTGAAATATTATTATAAATAACTGTTTTGTTTTAATATATTTTAAACTATAATTCATTCATGTGATAGCAGCCATTAGCTACTGCACTCTTAAGTGTCACATGATCAGTAGAGTAATATGCTGAATTCTCTCAACATTTCTTATTACTATCAATGTTTTTCAGGATATGTTGAACAGAAAGTTCAAAAAGCATTTGAACATTTCATAAAATTCTATGTGACTCCAAACATTCTAGTTATTGAAATATAGCCTTTGTGACAACATGCTGGTATGAAACTTGTTCTTGTCTTTTAAAACATAAAAAGATACTCCATTGTGTGGTCACTGTCGCAGTCTGGAACCCATTTATGCAGAAGTGGCTGGATTACTGAAAAATGGGTCATCTGAAGTACGACTGGCCAAAGTGGATGCTGATGAAGAGAAAGACCTTGCTACAGAGTTCCACGTGGGCAATTTTCCCACTCTTAAATTCTTCAAAGATAGCAATAGGCAAAATGTCACCGATTTTTCTGGTAATGCATTTATTTGTTTGGTGCATTTGCATGCATGATGTTATTTTCATACAGTGTGTTTTATAAACACTAGGCATTATTCTGTGATTTGAACAGGAAAGCGAACGGTAAAAGGAATCACGAGGTGGCTGGGGAGGCACACGGGGCCCAGCGCTGCTGTTCTCAATGATGTAAAGAGTGCAGAGGCTCTGCTGGATGCACATGATGTGGTTGTGGTTGGATTCTTCCAGGTAAATGACCTATTGTTTGCATAAAGTAACTTACTTTTTAAGATATGACATTACCTTATAGCCAAAGTGTTCTAGTAAAACATATCATTAAACATTCTATTTATAACAAAAGATTTATCATTGAAAAGTTATTTTAATTTATTTAAATTTGTTCTCTTTGTCCCAGGATTTGGAAGGAGATAAGGCAAAGACATTTTATGATGTAACTTTAATAGCAGTAGACTTTGACTTCGGCATCACAAGCAATCCAGAGCTCTTCAAGAAGTATGATGTAAAAAGTGACTCATTGGTGCTTTTCAAGAAGGTAATTCCAATACCCCTAGCACTACAATTTGCTACTGCTATTGGTGGCTATTTTGATTCATCATACTAATGTAAATCTTACATATTTGTTGTCTGTTTATTGCAAAATAGTGAGTCACTTAATCATTCATTCAACTGATTTGAGACTAAAAGAATGGTCATTGCACACTGAGTCCGAAATTTTCGTATGCGTTTATCAAAATGCATGCTACGGATGCAAAAATGCAGAAAATCGAACCTGATCCGAACTTTTGTGTAAAAGGCATTGTGTAAACATGATTGACACAACGTGAAGTCATAGGGAGAGTTGCAACACTTTTTGAAATTTTCTTCAGTTTCTCAGAGACTGTTTGCATTAGAAAGCCAGAATTTTATTACAATAAAGCCACATCAGTCGGCTACTCACCCACATTGTTGTAACACGTGCACATATGATTATATACACACAATTTATACTTGAATAGACAAAGTCAAATGTTGCAACTGACCCCACAACAAGGGACGGTTGCAACAGTCCACATGGGCAGTTGCAACATTCATTAAAATGTAATTAAAACCGTTTTTATCATTTTGGCAAATTCCCTGATCTATATAAAGATGAATATAGGTCAGTAGGCAAGATGAAAATTTAGATAAGGTTTGTCCAAGACGTTGCTATATTTGTTGCTATATAAAGTCTCAAAAGGGGTGGGGAAGTCGCGAAATCTAGCTACAAAATTGCTAAATTGGCAACACTGACGCCGACTCGCTCAGCAAATGGGGTGTGTTCAGTCAGTTCAGTCAACCAATAAAATGGGTGTTCTCTTCCCGTGCTCAACAGCTATTTGTTTATGCTATAATCAGTCTTTGAGGACAGTGAAAGCCATTCGCTTAAAAGACTAGGTGAACAAAATCTCCAGTGTGTGCCTGAAATGGAATAGGCTATTCATTCACTTTGAAGATTAATTTATAATCATTTGTTCACACCCCAAAAATCCCTACTCCCTTGTTTAAAAAATGTAAATAAAAAATAATGTGTAGTTTGCTCTACTGTGTTCCTATCACAACCCCACTCCTTCTCTTTGTATATATTCCAGTTTGATGAAAAGCGGGCAGACATGCCACTTACTGAGGACAGCAAGCTAGACAAAGGAGATATGATTTCATTCATCCATGCCAACAGCATGAAACTTGTCATTCCATTTAATGAAGAGGTAACACTTCAAAATTCACTTCACTAACCAATGAAACCAATTGCTAAAAATAATTAAAAACTGTCTTAAAAATTATAACATTTTAAATAAATTAAAATGTATGCTAATGAAATTAATAACGATTTTGGTGATTGACATCTTTTTAATTTCATATTTTTTTATTTTATTTATATTATCTTTATGCAGAATGCTGAACAAATATTTAGGTCTAAGGTCCGTAATCACATGATTCTATTCATTAACACAACTGTGGAATCCCAAAATGCATTGCTAGAAGATTTCAGAGATGCTGCCAATGAGTTTAAGGAAAAAGTAAGTGTTTTAACTTAATAGCTAAATTATAATTAAAGTTAAATATTGGGATAACAACTCATTGGGATAGAGAGCTGTTTCTAAACTTGTCATGCTCAGTCTGTGTGTATGTGCGCAGGTGCTTTTCATCACATTAGATGTTACGTCTGACAAATCGGATCATGTGCTGAAGTATTTCAGCATCTCTGCAAATGATGCTCCTATTATTCGCCTGATCAACATTGACAAAGTGGTGACATATGCAATGGAAGGATCAACCATCAACAAAGAAACACTGAGAACATTTTGCCAGGGTGTTCTGGATGGTACTGTGAAGGTGTGTTTCTGTAACCAATCATCTTCAGTCGCAGCATATGTGCAGCTGTAAATGTATTATACCGTACATTATGAAAGTACATTGTTGACATACTGTAGCTGATGTTGTAATTTGCCAAATTAATATTTTGATGGTAAAAACAGTACTATTCAAAAAGCTTTTGAATCAGTATGATGAAAATCTATTTAAATATCGCACTTCAATCTAGCCCTTTTTGAAGACTCAAGAAATTCCAGAGGATTGGGACAAGAATCCAGTTAAAGTCCTTGTAGGGAAGAACTTCAATGAAGTGGCTTTTGATGAGACTAAGAACGTCTTTGTGGAGTTTTGTAAGTTATCACTTTAGATTTTCAAGTTCAAATAAAAGTACTGAATAGTGGCTTTAACATTGTGTTCTTCCAACGTGATCTCACTTCTCATAGATGCTCCATGGTGTGGTCACTGTCAGCAACTGACTCCTATATGGGATGAGTTGGGTGAGAAGTACAAAGACCATGAAAATATAATCATTGCGAAAATGGACGCCACAGAAAACGATGTAGAAGGTGTCACTATAGAGGGATTTCCCACCATTAAATACTTTCCAGCTGGGGCTGAAAAGAAGGTTTGCAACAACATTAAATACTCTTATATTGTAAAAGGACATTAAATTGTGTGTTGTTTTTCTTAGGTTATTCAAATTTTTCAAATTTGAGAGTTGCTGTGTATAAACTAAATAGCAAATCTTAAGTGATGGATTTTTTTTTATTATTATTTCACAAAATATAAAAGCTCTTAATATAAAGTCTGATATTTAACTATGTCCAACTTTATCTTCGTAAACTTTCAAAAGGGCGATACTGTATAAAGCATATCTCAACTGCTTGATTGCTTTTGTCAAAGTCTAAACACCAATACAAATAAATTTGACTTGACTTATGTACGTACTGACAAATGCTTTTAAAATACTTTGTGCAACTAGATCGTTGATTATAATGGAAACAGAGATTTGGAGACCTTCTCAAAGTTCCTGGATAATGGAGGAGTATTACCAAAAGAAGAGAGAAAAGATGAGGACAAAGATGACGATGAAGACGAGGTCAGCCAAAAGCCAACAGATGGCTTTGATTATTTAGCCTGTTATTAGAAGCAAAAAAACTTGAACTTTTAAATTTGAGTAATAAAGTTGGTGTGTTTCTTTTTGCTTTTCAGGTGTTAGATGAACCAACAGAGGAGTCACCAAAATCTACCAATGAAACCAGCAAGGATGAGCTTTAAAACAAGGCATAAATAAACTAATTTGTAATGAATAAGATCAGTGAGGGATGCCAATGAGCCAAATGTGTTTTGTCAGGTTAATGTAATTTTTTTCTGCACTGGGCCATTTCAACAAACCATACCTGACGGAATTGAATAAAACAACTTAACATGTTAAGGTTTTTTGTTCATGGTTCTGGTCTTTATTTTTGTCATGACAACTCAGAGTGATTTGCATGGTATATATATATATATATATATATATATATATATATATATAACAAAGTTAATATATTTGGTCTTGGTGGAGTAGATCTGCTACGCTGCTGCGACTTGCCACTACTAATACAGCCATAACATGATGCTGTGAACATGTAAGAAATACTGCTGCTGCACATAGTGCGCTCCAGAAGTATTGGAACAGTAAAGACAAGATTGCTCTGTTGGCTCAAGACAGTCAAATTGAGTCAAGACATTTGCAAATATGATTAAAA
Organism: Barbus barbus; assembly: GCF_936440315.1. Taxonomy (NCBI): domain Eukaryota; kingdom Metazoa; phylum Chordata; class Actinopteri; order Cypriniformes; family Cyprinidae; genus Barbus; species Barbus barbus. The sequence goes on from NC_136735.1 coordinate 30,054,395, forward strand.
GATGAATGAGACAAAACTACAGAATGTCACATTTTATTATTAGCCGTTTCAACACAAACATGTTTTACCAAATAAAAAGAGCAGCACTTTCATCCATGAGTTCATCCCACTCATTGATGTGAGAATAAGTATTGGGCCAGTTGAACATAAGGCAGATATAAAAGATTAAAAGCTATTATTTAGTTGCAGATCCCTTGCGCACAATCACAGCAGTGAGTCTGTGACCCATAGACATCACCAGACTCTTGGTCTCATCTTTGAAAGACTTTTCCAAGCCTTTAATGCAGCCAATTCCAATTGTTGCTTGTTTTGGGGAGTTTCTGCCTTTACTCTCCTCTTCAGCTGGTGAAAATCATGTTCAATCGGATTTAAATCTGGAGATTGACTTGGGCAATCTAAGACTTTCCATTTCTTTGCCCTTATAAATTCCTTGACTGAACTGGCAGGGTGTTTTGGGTCATTGTCCTGATGCAATATGAAGCACTTCCCAATGAATCTGGTGACATTTTCTTGAATATTGGTAGGCCAGATGGTTTTGCACCCTTCCAAATTCATTCTGCTACTGTCATCATATATATTAAGTTATCAGTAAAGTTGAGAGGGCCTGTTCCAGAGACAGCCGTGCATGCCCATGCCATGACACCACCTCCACCATGCTTTACAGATGAGGCTGTATGCTTGGGATCATTTGCCGTTCCCTTTTTTTTCTCCACATTTTTGCTTTCCCATCACTTAGATAAAAGGTTCATCTTTGTCTCATTGGTCCATAAACACGGTTCAAAACACTTCTGGTTCACCTTTGTGCTGCACCTTCTAGAGCAGTGGTTTTCAAACCTGTCCTGCAAGCACCCCTGTCCCCTGCCCTGCACATTTTGTATGTCTCCCTTATCAGACGCACCCAACTCAGGTCTTGCAGTCTCTACTAATGAGCTGATGTGATCTACTAACGAGCTGAATCAGTGTCTGATAAGGGAGACATACAAAATGTGCAGGGCAGGGGACAGGGGTGCTTGCAGGACAGGTTTGAAAACCACTGATCTAGAGTTTCCCGCCAGAACTTTGTATTTCTGTGGTGTGAGATCATTTGGCCACTATCAGCATCGGTATTTGGCTTCAAAAGACTATATGGATGAATCTTAGAAAGTTGTCAAGAACATGCCTAATTTGAAACCTAAATGAAGCCAATTTTTTTTATTACAAATTACATCCATTTATATCCAAATTTGAATTACTGTAATGCCAAAAAATAAATATGTATGTCTACATCGTAGTGCTTCACGACATTTACAGCATACACAATATCACTGTATTATAGTGTATATTTATTTAAGTTTTTACTGTAATATAACACAAAAACTGTACTGCTGTCAAAGAATCACTATCGCTACTGCATTATATTTATTTTTTATCCTTTGATTTTGGAGTAAAATGTACAGTATCTCACAGAAGTGAGTACATCCCTCACATTTTTGTAAGTATTTTATCATATCTTTTCATGTGACAACACTGAAGAAATGACACTTTGCTACAGTGTAAAGTAGTGAGTGTACAGCTTGTATAACAGAGTAAATTTGCTGTCCCCTCAAAATAACGCAACACACAACCATTAATGTCTAAACCGCTGGCCACAGAAGTGAGTACACCCCTATGTGAAAATGTCCAAATTGGGCCCAATTAGCCATTTTCTCTCCCCGGTGTCATGTGACTCGTTAGTGTTACAAGGTCTCAAGTGTGAATGGGGAACAGGTTGTTAAATTTGGTTTTATCGCTCTCACTCTCAACATGGCACCTCATGACAAAGAACTCTGAGGATCTGAAAAAAAAAAAAAAAAGTGTTACTCTACATAAAGTTGGCGTAGGCTATAAAAAGATTGCCAAGACCCTGAAACTGAGCTGCAGCACGGTGGCCAAGACCATACAGCGGTTTAACAGGACAGGTCAAATTGGTCTGCATGGCTGTCGTCTCAGAAGGAAGCCTCTTCTAAAGATGATGCACAAGAAAGCCCGTAAACAGTTCGCTGAAGGCAAGCAGACTAAGGACATGAATTACTGGAACCGGCACTGGGGAGCTACAACCATGAATGCCAACATGTACTGTGACATACTGAAGCAGAGCATGAAGCAGTCCCCTCCCTTCAGAGACTGGGCCACAGGGCAGTATTCCAACATAATAACGACCCCAAATACACCTCCAAGATGAACACTGCCTTGCTAAAGAAGCTGAGGGTAAAGGTGATGGACCGGCCAAGTATGTCTCCAGACCTAAACACTATTGAGCATCTGTGGGGCATCCTCAAACGGAAGGTGGAGGAGCACAAGTTCTCTAACATCCACCAGCTCTGTGATGTCGTCATGGAGGAGTGGAAGAGGACTCCAGTGGCATCCTGTGAAGCTCTGGTGAACTCCATGCCCAAGAGGTTTAAGGCAGTGCTGGAAAATATTTGTGGCCACACAAAATATTGACACTTTGGGCCCAATTTGGACATTTTCACTTTGGGGTGTACTCACTTTTGTGGCCAGCGGTTTAGATATTAATGGCTGTGTGTTGAGTTATTTTGAGGGGACAGCAAATTTACTCTGTTAAAGCTGTACACTCACTACTTTACATTGTAGCAAAGTATCATTTCTTCAGTGTTGTCACATGAAAAGATATAATAAAATATTTACAAAAATGTGAGGGGTGTACTCACTTCTGTAAGATACTGTAACATGGACACTTTCCAAGTTTTACCCTTACGATTCTTTGTGCATTTTGATTCCATGGCCTTTATTTACACAGTATACAAATAATGATGAATTCATTCATTAAAGTCCTTTGGCCACATTTATGATACAACATCCATGTTTGTACTCTAAATATTTCATAGCTACAGCAAGATATATTCTTCTCATGCTACGATACAGTAGTTGAAGGAAAGGAGTACTAATGTTAATAACAATTGGATCAAATCATTCAACCAAATCACAATAGAATACGCTTAACGTGTCTGTGTGAAGATTTATTTTTACTCACTCTAAGGCACGTTCACGATGTAGCCGCACATTCCTTCTAATGGTATGCTCCACGAAGGAATGCAGGAACCAGCGGGTAAATAGAAAAACAGATCTTTAATGAAATAAGAGTTTCAGAATACAAGAAAACAATCTCAGAACAAACGTATACCTAACTTTAATACACGACAACCTAGACAAGGAAACTCAAGACTTATAAAGACCAGGGAACAAAAGAGCAAATGAGATAATTAACACAAAACAGGTGACAGGACTAAACGATGATTACTAATAAACTAAATCAGAACAGGAAGAACCAAATATGGGCAAAAGGGAAACTAGACAGAAACTAAACAGTGGCATTCCTCTTCATTGCAGTGGAATGCACAGATGGTAAAATGAACAGGTAAACAGGAAGAGCAAGTCAGGCAGTGATGTCATAAGAAAACTTTTCTGTGAAGTATCAACACGCAGGTAAGAATAATTTGGCTACATGCTCCTGTTTAAATTTAAACTTTAACATTTACAGTATTTATGACAAAAAAAGCTTTTTGACGTAAGGTGAAACACAAATATGGCATGCAGTATCCTGTGTTATTACAACTTGTATTTGTTGAAATGTATACTGTATGTATGATGGAACAGACATGATTTGGCAAAACTTTTACAAACTATACACGATAAAATGGATAAATGTTTAGTAGAAAAACATGCTTCAATACCAACATGGGAATTAACGTCTGTATGTCACGCATCATGCGACTACTTTGTTTTTTTTCAGCCAAGTTCACATCTTAGATAGCAATATCAAGCATAGAATCATATAATAAATGTGGAGTGATATATCATGGAGATGGATTAAAAACACATTTTGGATTTGTAAAAGAAGCATTAGGTTCATGTAAGGATACAACACCTATTTTTTTCCCCTTGTGCTCTTTTCATTCCTATCATTCTTGTTCAGGATCTTGGCTGGTAACACAAACCTTTTACGTAGGTTTGATCCAGAATGTAAAAGCTTAAAGACTGAAATGAGACTACTGTTGGTCATGTAGCCATAAACACAAGTATAAAGCATTTTGGAAATCAATATGGATGTTTTATAATGTGGAATGAATTAATTTATTTAGGGTTTTTCTTACATAATAGGTCATGGGGCTGAAGTAGACCTATAGGCCTATGATCAGGTTAAATTACTATGATTTTAAATTTGATTATATATATTTGCTGATACAAAACAACTTTCAGTAATAGCCTACTTCTGATGTAATACATTTATTCTCATCATTACTATTTTACCTCTGCATGGTTCAGTGTGACATCTTAGATAACTAGGGTAGCCTACCACTTTCCTCTCATGTGATGCTTTAAATCACTGCTGCTTAGAAAGAAAGTTTTTTTTGTATTATTTGCTTACTTTAATTGGATTTAGTCAGACTTTTTTCAATGACCGAATCAGCATCTAACTGACTAGTATTAGTATTTATATCCTAAGGTAATGTACACCGATTTAATACTGTCATATGTTCTTTAAAATCTCATTATATCCAGTAATAGATGGATATTCCAGCATGTACTTCAGCAACAGCAGGGTCCACATCCCCACCTCCCCCTTACAATGACTTTAATAAGTTTCCCCATTATGAGGAAATAATTCCAGCTTCACCACCACCCGATTATACCGTCTCCATAGCGCAACCTGCTGACAGGGAGAGAGGTAAGAGCTGCAGGACAGCATAAACCTGTATTTATATAAGAATGAAAAGTATAAATTAATATATACTTTTGCTTGCAGTTAATCTTCAAGAGATTCCTCAAAACCCTAATAAAAGGAGGGCGAACCCTTATCCTGTCCTCAATGTGCCCCCTCGAATCGAAATAGTCGAACACAGAGAACAAAGTAAGTGAAATTAAAGGAATAATTCATCCAAAAAAAATTTTTTTTTCTGAAAATGTACTCACTCTCAGCCAATCTGAGATGAATAGGAGTTTGTTTCTTTATCAGAACAGATTTGGAGAAATTTTGCATTATGTCACTTCCTCAACAATGGATCCTTTGCAGTGAATGGATCCAAACAGCTGATAAAAACATCACAATAATCCACAAGAAACCCACATGACTTGAAAAGTTAATGTAAACAAATTAAGGCATTTTAACTTCAAACCATTAATTCTGGTCATAATATACTGTATAATATTGCTTTCTCCAGTGAAAAAGTCATCTTATCTAAATCAGAAGAGAGATATGCACAGATCAAGCACTGTTTGCAAGTGAATATAATCCAAAACAAATATGTCAGTGGATTTTGATATGAGAGGACAAAAGGGGATGAATTTGTTCCTTGCAAACACAAAGCTTATTGCTTCATTAGGTGTTAACTGTTTGCTGTTAGCTGTTTGAACTCTCATTCTGACGAAACTTATTCGCTGCAGAGGATCCACTGGTGAGCAAGTGATGCAATACTAAAATTTCTCCAAATCTGTTCCAAGGGAGAAACAAATTAATCTAGACTTGGATGGCCAAATTTTAAAGCAAATTTTAAGCAAAATTTAATTTTTGGATGAACTATTTGTTTAAATCAAGCATTTATCCTTAAAGTCAAGATCATTGTCTAGTATGTAGGTACAGTATATGCATGCACTGTGCAAAGTATGCACATTTTTCTGAATGTATTTTTCGTTTAAGCAACAGTTTTGCTGAACGAACCAGTGTTTTTGAAAAATTGGAAAAGGCAGTCAGTTACCCCTACCTAATGGCGTAACGATAATGGTAAAATCCTCACCACTAATGCACATGCTGACAGGCTGTCTGAAACACGCACAGAAAAACAGAGTGATGCAAACACCGAAAAGTCTCAGTGCTGTTTGGATTACAATAACGCCGCTTGTATACTGTGCACAGTATGCATGTGTTCTGTATCAATGGAACACTGATTGTTGACTGATTCTAAAAACAACTCACTTTTTCACTATTTAAGTATTCATGCAGCAGATATTGCAGCCTGTAGCTCCTCAGGTGGTCGTGGTGCAGCATGTTCTTTTGGATGACACACCGACCACGACTGTGTGCATGTACTGCAATAGGACCATCATCACTAATGTGAAATATAAATCTGGTTCTGCTGCATGGGGCATGTGCTTTTTATTAACTGTACTTGGGTAAGAACTACTGACAAAATTGTGTTGTAACATACGTTTAAATACATCAATTATTTCTCATTGTGTCTCTGTCTACATTACTTTGTTTTACAGGCTCATTTGTGGATTTTGCCTCATCCCATTCTGTGTCAGGGGTTTTAAAGATGCCCATCACTCCTGTCCTTACTGCCATAAGCACTTAGGAATATACACCCGCAAATGACTTTATTTCCAAACTCTCGCACACATTCAACATTATGATCAATACTTGTATTTTAAAAGTCTACAAACTGCCACAATGTATTAAAACAAGTATAATGTGAAATATATTTACTTATAGGTCCTATTTAAATATTTTAACATCCAAACTATTACATTGTATTATTGTGATTAAATATATTTAAGTATAACTCATTTGAATGTATTTTCTTACTTGAAAAAAAGCTAAATATCTTTACATAAAATGTTTCCTTTAATATAAATGAGTCTGTCATACATTTGACAAATACCATTTGTGATTGCACATTTTGTTATCTATATTAATATGTAAATAACAATATAAGTTTAAGCCATTAAAGTATAAACTATTGTATTGTTGATCATTAAAGCATTCATTATCTTCTGTCAGTATAGTATAAAAACAAAGTTGTCAAAATGTAATACTTCCCTCATATCTTTATTTACATTTACAAACCAGGGATTCTTTTCCAAACAATACATCTCGTCTCCCTAAACCCAAATTAACAAAATATAACAAGAAAAATAAATATATTTCTTAAAATACATGTATGTAGGGATCTTTTCCATTCTAAAAGCAGGTTGAATAGCATACCTCACCCATTATTTTTCAATAAAATCAAGAAAACTAAATAAAAAAAGAAGCGATACATGTAAGCATATAAACCGCTTTTTAATTAACAGAGTAGAATAATCATGGCTGATAGTAAGACATGCAAACTTAAAAGAAAACCAAACTGGACGCAAGAACATCTGTTACTTCTTGCCCAACTGGTTAATGAAAAGGATATAATCAAAGGAAAATTTGGAGTTGGGATAACCTCCAAACCTTAAAGGTGATACCATTTTAAAGGCTCGTTATCGTCAAATGTTTCTAACATGTTTATATTCTGAGGCAGATTGCCGGCAGGCGCAATGATATTACGCACGCAGCGCCCGAAAGTAGTCCCCAGCTGGGTAACTAGTTTCAAGTACTCCATATGCGTCTATGGCTGGGGACTACTTTCAGGCGCTGCGTAATATCATTGCGCCTGCTGCACCCATGGTACGGCAGCAAAATTCCTTGATTATATTTTTGATATTATTTTTTATGCTATTTAAGGTAACGTAGCCCTATAATATGAAATGTATATGTACATGTTATATTACCAATCCAGTCAGCATCAATGCTCCCTGTTGTGCAATGGATTGTAGAATGGATTTGTGCCAAAAAACAACAAAAATGGTTGCAACTTCTATTTCATCACAAATTTAATTAACTGATATTCACCCTGTTGTTTTTGAGGTTGTGAAACACCCTCTTAACTTGTAATAAACGAAACTTTGCTAACATGTTTCAAGTTCACATATAGTCCTGGGTGTGTCTTAAAGATAATGGTGAAAATGCAAAATCATCATGATATTTTAACTTTTAAACTTTGCAAATGTTGTAATATTTCCTCCTTTTCTTGCAGCCTCTGTACTATAAATGTACTCAATTAACGTATGGCTACTTTTTCAATAATTCATACATATAACTTACCCAGACTTAATTATATATAAAAAATAGATATTATTTTCATATTTTTAGTGGTGGAGAATGTGAAGAAATTTATTTCTTCAATAATTAACTAGAGTGAAATGACTTATCATATGCAAAAAATGTAAAAGCTTTGACATTTCTACTGTTATCTAAAAGTTCAATGCCTTTGAATTCAAATCCATGTTTTATGGGCTGTTGTGGTTACTATCATACAAAACATTATTATGGCTGTGAGATCCTGAGCCAACTTTAACACTCATTATTAATATGACTGAACATTTGAATCTTTCAAATGCACAATATTATTAAATATTATTTAGTTAAAATATCTAGTTGATTAGAAATAAGCTGATCAACATATTTCAGTACAAAAGCATTTTTTTTCTATGTTGCACATAGACATTTCACATCACATTTCAGCAGGTAAAATGAAAACCTCACTGTTTTATTTGCCATTAAATTGGTGACCATCTTGTAAAATATGATATCCGATCAGATAAATTGGTATTTACATGTTAAAATGAAAACCTACAGCTTCAGTTAGTCAAATAAGAATATTGCACTGAAATTCAAATGCAACACAATAACAACATAAATGAGGATGTTAAGGATCGGGTCTTGTTAACCAAATAAGGACTGATAGATTAACAGAAGTTTTCATTGGTGTTGAACCAGATTTTGTGACTGAGCAACTGGGTATAAGTGAAGCTGATTTCATGCAATGGCCAGATAAATACACCACGGGGTATTACAGCTTGCTTAGTCGAATTTTGATTCACTTGGTATGACATTTGTATTTCCATTCATAGTGTTTTAAAACATGTTAATGCTTTTATTCATTACATTATTTATAATAATGTTGATATTAATAGGATTTTGTCAGAATGTGGATTTCTGCAGCATTCCTTCTTTTTGCATTGACTGTAAATGGAGTCAAGTCTGAAGGTAAATGAACAAAATAGACTGAGTTCATCTAATTTTTTATTATTATTTTTCTGTATCTCTTTAAACTGCAGATGATTATGAGGTTTGCAATTTCTGCTTTTTTGATGAACATTCTTACATTCTGTTCATATCGGTAAGGACTAATACGTTGTTTTAACTCAATCTTTTTTTGTAGGTTCTTTCAACATTGGTCGAAAATGCCCCACTGGCTGGGAGAAATTTGGAACACAATGTTTTAAATTTTTCAGTGACTTGAAACCATGGGCTGAGGCAGAGGTAAGTTTGTGTTCTCTGTAGATGCTACATGACCAGGAGCATGTCATAACGTACTTAACCATGCATTTAACACTATTGTAAAGCTAAAAATATAGACAGGTTCAAGTTGTAAAGAAAAAAAAAAAACCTTGTGTTTATGTTCATTTCATTCTTGAATTCTACAAAAATTGTTTAGTTTTTACATGGTCAAGGGTGTTTTGTTTTATAAAGTTTCCAAGTGTTTAATGATCAAACAAAATCCTGTCTGTTTGCTATGCCATGCATTTGTCAAAGATTATGAAAGATTCAAGAATTTCAGCCTTTTTCAGACTTCATTATGAATTAATTGCATTACACCTAAATAACTCTTTATCCTCACAGAAACAATGCTTGAACCTCGGAGGAAACCTTGCATCTGTCCACAATGAACTCACTCAAAGTTTCCTAAAGACCTTTCTGAAAAAACATGCTAATAGCAACTCCCGAACCTGGATTGGTGCTCATGATGCAACTAAGGTAACTGATTTTTCATTTCCATTAATATAAATCCAACCAGTGTCAGATTAATGTAAAACAAAGTATAAGTGAAAATTAACAGTAAATGTTGTTGAAAGTAAATATTGTTGTCTTTTGTCAGATGTATTGCTTGTGCATTTTCACATTTTGTAAAAACTGGTTTGCACTGCCCCAACAAACACCAGTAGAAGTTTCACAATCAAAATGAAGTTTAATTTATACTTAACCGAGTTAGATAAAAGGTAAATAAAATGAGAAGCATCAACAGGTGGAAACAGCAACACGTTCAGTAATGTCAATGTAATGCTCTTAGAATTATGTCTGGCTTTGGAGTGATGGATCAAAGTTTGAGTACAGTAACTGGCATACTGGTGAGCCAAATAATGGAGGAGGAAATGAAAATTGCGTGGAGATGAACTACGGAGGTAATATATGCATGTTGTCCATATATTTAAAGCTATTTAACAACATTTTTATTTAGCATAAAACATGTAAAGGTTTCAAACCTTGCACGTTTTGTTACACATTTATACTTATGGCTTCCTGTTTGCACCAAAGCATATTTGACAATTAATTTCCTGAAAAACATAACTGAATTTCCACAGATGAGCAACGCTGGAATGATGCACACTGTGATAGTTTTCTCAGTTTCATCTGTTACAGAACGGCTAGAATCGATTTCTAATCCTAATTTTGATTGCTAAAATAATATCTCATGTCTGTCCATCACAGATGTCTAAAGTCTCCAAATTTCTGATTAACAGACATGCTTTGATTTTGAATTTTAATGTCAATCTTTGCAAAAATAAAAGGAAATAAACTTTAAGATGTGAATGTACATCTGTTTTTATTTGTTGCCCTGAATCACTCTCTTTCTGAGTTTTAAAGAAATCATGTTTTTAATCCTGCTGAAAAAATAAAAATAAAAATCTAAAACCTATGATGGTTGGCTGGTCTCAGTTGACCAAAACCCCTTTAAAACCAGCTTGCAAACACCAGCTAAAACCAGTCAGCCAGTAGTTTTTGTTTTGTTTTTTTCTCAGCAGGGACATGTAGGTATCTGGTGTTTTTAATATGCTTTGTAGCATTATATTTAAGCGAGCCATAATTTCCACTATCAAATATGTAAAATGTGAAAAACTATTAAGCATGTAATTTCGATTATATGTGTTTTAAGGGATAAAGTGACTGCAGGGGGTCTTTAATGAACAAAACAAACCTCGATGGTGTAGTTACGACATCTACCAGGACAGGGTACGTCTAACCTGCCAGTACTGTCTGACTTGACCAGTCGAACCTTGAATGACTCCTTGATATTGACTTTAATATCTTATCTCAGGGGTCTCAGAGCTACTTTTAAAACAATGAATGTGGCTGAGAGCTACCCATAGTATACAATACTTAAATTTCTTAAATAGCGTATCGAACCAAACTGTTATAGCCTACATGGTAGTGTTAAAATGTGCTGGAAATGTTCAAAAAGTAGGTACTGATACACACTGAAATCATTTTACCAAGTTTTATGCTGAAACCCAACAAATAAAATTAGCAGCACTATTTAACATTGAAATAAAAACATTAAAAACAATTGGCAGATTTTAAATAACAAAAAAATATTCATAACATGTTATACTGACATGTAGCCTACTATATGTTTAAAAAAGTATTTAACAAACAAAAAAAGACTTATAAAATGATAAACCTCACATTTCAGCCATTTAAGCCTTTAAATCAGTCAATTAATGAGCTGTTTAAGGGGGAATTAATTTTTTATTGTTTTTAACAGTGTTTTGAGTTCTTCTTCTGAAATGTAGCACTGCATCTTGGCCAGGTCACTTCTGTAAAAGAGTTTTACCTAAAGGGGGAAAAAATCAGCCTTTTTATGAAAAGGATGAGTCAGCATGCTAAATGATATTTTATTTGTTCCTTAAACAGTTCTACATAATATGCATTCTAAAACTCTGAACACTTCAGATAACATGATAGACTATTTTCCATCCACCGGTTAAGATTTTCAACAAATATTTGGTCCGATATTCACATAGGTTTGAACAAAAAAGGTGTAATGAAAATGTACATCCACTGTCTGGCAGCAGGTGGCGCTTAAGTAACAGCAGAAATAGAGCTGCTTTCACACAAAAAAATGCAGCCTACTCTGCGATTTGCACCTGCTTGAGACTCTATTGAACGGGATAATTGGTAATTTTTATAATTTGATAATTTATAATTTTCATTGGTGGTGGTGGTGGGGGCTCTATATTAGCTCACTCTGATTGGATGAAAAGTACGTCTTGGCGAGCTAACTCCAATCAGAACACCAGCTCATGAGCGACGTGTTGAAGACCCCTGACTTAGCTAAGCTAAATAAATCATTAGGATTGTGAAGGATGGTTTAGAAGTAAATCAGAATTTGTCACTGGTTGTTTTATACTGCAGTGCTTACTAAGCTCAGTGTCTTATTGTTCATGCTGTGAATGATCAAACAAAATCAGATTAAAGGTCTTAACATCATGCACTGTTATGCACATTATGTGTGTTTTTGTGACCTCAGAATCTTTTGTTTAGTTTTATTCACTTGGGTGTGTGTTTTTGTGTGTGTATCTGCATTGTGCCTTGTCCAGCAGTTGTAATAACACTGGGATGTGTTCAGTGCGAGTACCAGGCTGTCCCACTCATATCTTCCAACTTGGACAGCATTCAAAAGTGCCTCAATGCTCTCTTTGGTTTGACTGGAAAAATCAAATGTGTTTACCAAGACACTGTCAACAAGTATGCCACTACCAAAACATATTCGGTCAAAAACTGAATTACCACAATTACAAAAATTGAACTACCATTTTAATTTCTACTTATATCTAATTATATCTACTTATCATTCATGCAAACAGGCAATACGTGATTTTCCTGTCTTCCATGCATTGGATTTTAAATACTTTGCTCTACATTTAACTTAAATAAAATTAAAAGTTAAATATATTTTTTTCAAATATTTTATATAGAAATGGGAATAAATATTGTCTACTTGTATCATCAAATCCCCTGAAGATACAAAATTTTAAAGAATACATTTAATTGAAACACATTATAATACATTCTTTTCACCAAATAATTAAATAATAATAATAATAATAATAAACGTTGTTGTCTGCTTTGAATACCAGAGGGTTAATCGTCTTTTTGGTGTGAGAGGAGGCAGACACAGAAAGAATAAATAAAAATCAAGGTAGAGGGAGAGCACGGAGATTATTTGCTTCAGTCGGTCATGGCTTCCTGTCCTGTGATTGGCTACTGAGTGGCAGCCCGCGCCTGGCTCCTCCCCTACGGTATGCTGGTATGAGTTGCTTATGTCGCTGTAGAGCAGAGAGAGGGGGAGTGAACAGAAACGAAACGAGACTGTGCAAAACAGCCCCCACCCCTCCTCTACGGGAAATGGGTCTCAGGCTGATGAGTAAGGCAAGAAGCTCCTGTAGCGCTGGTGCATCTGAAGCTACGCAGCGATGGATGAAAGGTAAGACCCAAAATACAGACAGATACATAGAGAACAGCACAGAAAGGGAGGCTGGTTGTTTAGCAATCAGGGAATAATGCAGCAGCATCTGCGATACACCAACGCACCATGTTTCCATGGGAAGCAAGAACGGGGGTGGGGTGGAGTGGAGGAGAGGAGATGGATGCTCACATATACACTGTGATGGAAGATAGTACTGTTGCGTTCGCAGGCTTGTTTCTTTAGATGAAGTGGTTTTGGTGCATGTAATGCATGAAGTCTGAACTTAACCTTCACTGTTCTATTGAAGACAGCATATGACTCATGCAATATCAGGTATTTTTTAGAATGAAAGTGAATGTTGCATCTTTCTGATAGGCCTCATGTACAGCAAAACTGCTATTTATTTATTTAGCTCTGCATCAAACCTAATAGTCTGTTGATTTCATTTGTCAGGCCTTCACGTATGCTTAAATTTTTTTTGCTGGTAGCTTCTAATCAACTGAATTAGCATGATACCAATATGCTGTGCTCTTTGACCTAAATACAATGAATCTGACAAAAAAAAAATCCAATTCAAATCAATTTGTCTTTGCACTGAAATTTGCTTCACAATCTGTAATACATATTATTTTGTAATGGCATACTTACTTAGAAACATACAGTAAATAAAGTAGAAATATGCCGTATGTGTGTGTGTGTGTATATATATATATATATATATATATATATATACTTTACACTATATACTTTATTCTATACACACATATATATATATATATATATATATATATATATATACACACACATACATATATATATGTATGTATGTATGTGTATATATATATATATATATATATATGTGTATAGAATAAAGTATATAGTGTAAAGTATATAGAAATATATATATATATAGAGAGAGAGAGAGAGAATATATTTATTTAAAATTGATATGCTGTGAAATATATCATGCTTATACAAATTAATCAGTTTTATGTGTATGAAATTATGCTTCTGACTCTTAGAAAAGTAAAGTTTCAATATGTGATTGAAGTAGGAAGCACTCTCTATAATTAGGGAACACTGAGATTTTTGTTTTAAGCAATAGAGGCACAAATCCAATTTGTAGATAGAATGTTAGATAAACTATTTCCTAAAATTACCTTTCTAGACAATATTGCTCTGTCTGTGTATAGATAGATAGATACATATTTTAATTTATTGTTTAATGTTTTTGCGGAAGCGCAGACCAGGGTTTTAAACTGTGTAATGGAAGTGCATGCTCTTCATGTCAGCTACTGCTCTGCAGCCAGGCTGATTGCATCACTTTTCCCTTTTCCAAGAGTAGGAACCATTTCTTAAAATGTACAGTCTCCTTGTCAGAGACTGGTTCTTGTTCATAGTCTTCTTTGGCAGCTTCAGTGCTGTTTGGCAGAACCAGGATACAAAGCATGGATCAGAGAACACGTTTCGACATTTGGGCACCTTCAGCATAAACACTGTATCTGTCTGAGGGCATTTGGCTTTTCTTCTGGAGGCTTTTTTGTTTTTTTTATATGACCACATAAGAACTGATGGCCTTCCTACATTGTTCTTTAAGACTTACTGCAGTGAACCAGTTTCCTGCTGCAGTAGTTCATGTAAATTATCCTCCTTTTTCAGGATGTTTCATCTAAGTGAATCAACCCACCAGCAAATCAATACAAAAGTATAGTGGTGGACCTCTTCCTACCTTTACAATCTTCAGATGAAAGCAAACTGACAGTGAAGTGGGTGTTTCTTAATTATACTTCCAGGCATTTTCCCAATCCTAGGTCATTTGTTTTCACATTTAAGTGATTCCAGACCAGGATGCAGTATTGGAATTGTAATTAAATACCATCTCGGAGCGTTGTGACTTTTTTTTTTTCATTCATAATCTTTAATCTTAATCTGTTACCCTTATAATCTTTAATGAAAAACATTAATTTACCCTCCCCCTCATCACAACGTCTCTTCTATGATGACGTGTACATGCACTGGCATGAGCAAACAATCCAGTCAATTTCAATTTACTATTTCATGCTGACTTCAAATAAAAGTTTGTTGTTTGTCAAATTAATTTTCATCCAGGCCAAGATTTCCATAACTATAATTAGAGTTATGAAAAGAGTTGATGAAAAGATGATAGTTACTGCTAAATGAATACATGTAAATGTAAGTTACTCAATCATTAAATTGAAAAGAAATTATAAAAAAAAGCCTATCAAAATAAAATGCATACTAAATCAATATTTTAAGTTGTTTTGCTGACAAAAAGTTTGGGAATCACAGTTATAATCAAAATAGCAGTTTTGCTTATTGTTTGTAGCAATGGCAGCTACCTGGCTAATCGGCTAGCAGTATTTTAAGCTTGCAAGTTATTAAGTTAGCAGTGTGCTAAGATAGCTGACTAATCAAAGTTAAGATAATAAGATAAATGGTTAGTAGACTAAATAGCTAGTTTGCTAAATGGTTAGCTTGATAGTATTTTTAAAGGATTCTCAGGTTGACTATCTACGTTTTCTGAAAGTTTAGCACCTATATTCACTGACCACTATTTTTGAGGCCTAATTTTATACCGAAATTTTCTTTTTCTTTTCTTTTTTTTTTATTTATAGATTTGCAACGTAATGCTGGCTGTGAAAGCTCATGGTTATGACAGGTTAGTGCTTGTGCCATCATGAGAATGACATGTCCTATTTGTTCTGCGAGCAGACAGGAAAACTATCGGGTGCTTTTGGATCTTCTGTCCAGAATGCATGAGTGGTTTTACCCTGGGGAGATTCTGCTTCAGTAACTCTAAATAGTCCTTCACAAAATCGCTTGCTTGCCTTTGCCAGGATCCTTATGGTTAACGTTCCTTGTCCTGTGTCATTATGATCTCTGAGATGGAAAGAGGGGCTCTGGTTCTAACACTGAGAGCTTTTTGTGATAGAAATGGCATTGTCTGAAGAGTAATGACATATGGCTGCTCAATATTCCATCTCCTTGTATTACATCATTCATCAGTTCCCCCGTGACCTCATTCCCATTCAAGTTTAAATTCCCAAGTAACTTACTTTATCAGTATTCATGAGTAGTTGTGCGTTTCTAATAATTTTCTAGTGATTATGTGGGGTTCTATCACAACATATTACTTCCTTTGAATATGAGTGCTTGTAGTTACAGATTCAAAGGTCAGAAAACAAAGTTTTGACCCTATTTCAGTTTACTTTTCAATGAAAACTAAAAACGTTGTGGGAAATAAATGACTGGACCAGCTGTAATCCAAAGCAAATAGAGTCATTATTGTAATGTTTAGTCGTTTAATCATGTTCTGCCTAAATTTTCATTAGTCTGAGTGCTTTTAATCCATTCACATGACAACATGGGAAACATCCATTTATTTCAGTCAAAATTCACTCTGTTTTTACAGTGGGCATGAATGGAAGCTGTTAAAGGATTAGTTCACTTCCAGTATGAACATTTCCTTATAATTTACTCACCCCCAAGTCATCCAAGATGTTCATGTCTTTCTTTCTTCAGTCGCAAAGAAATTAAGTTTTTTTGAAGAAAACATTCCAGGATTTTTCTCCATATAATGGACTTCAATGGTGGCCAATGGTTTGAAGGTCCAAATTGCTGTTTCAATGCAGCTTCAAAGGCCTCTACACGATCCCAGCCGAGGAATAAGGGTCTTATCTAGCAAAACCAACATTAATTTTCTCCAAAAAATTCTAATTTATGCAATCCATGTGTGTCTTCACACATGGAAAGGTCACGCATGGTTAGTTCTTCGTCTGTGTACTTTGGTTCAAAAAGGAGGGTAGGGTGAAAAACTCCATCTCATTTTCTCCTCCAACTACAAAATCATCCGACATCATTGTTTTACCCTTTTTTTGTAAAGGGCGTTTGACTTTCTTTGCACGTTCGCTTTATAAACACTGAGTTGGTACTTCCGCCTACGTCACGCGTGACCTTTCCAACATGACTATGTAATGCGTGAAGTCAAGCTATTGTGTAAGACAAGCCTTTGTGGTTAAAAAGTATATAAATTGTATTTTTTCTTAGAAAATGACAGATCATTTCGCTAGATAAAACCCTTATTCCTCGGCTGGGATCATATAGAGCCCTTTGAAGCTGCACTTAAACTGAAATTTGGACCTTCAGTTCGCTGATCCCCGTTGAAGCCCACTATATGGAGAAAAATCCTGGAATGTTTTCCTCAAAAACCTTAATTTATTTTCAACTGAAGAAAGAGAGACCCCATCTGTTGGGAAAATACACATCTGAAATCAGTACCAAAGATCACGGTAAACCTCAAAAAAAAAAAAAAAGAGAAAGGACTTGTGTGTTTGTTCTCTGCCCTGTGTCTGGGTCAGAATATTACAGATTTCTGTAAATTATTAATTAAGTTAATGTGGTGAAGAGTAGTATTTCATTATATTTAAACTTACATATTTAATTCTTCACAGCAGCTGGACTAGATAACAACAAAGTGACAGTGAACAAAGTGAACTTCACACACATTTTTAACACTGTGCTCATATTTTGTGATGGATTGTGGTATTATACACTACTGTTTAAAAGTTTGGGGTTGGTAAGATTTTTGATTCCTTTGATTGAAGTTTCTTAAGGCTGTATTTATTTGATGGAAAATGAAAAAATGTATGAAAAATTATTAGAATTTAAAATAACCATTTTCTGTATATATATTGAAATCTAGTTTATTCCTGTGATGTCAAAGCTCAACTTTCAACATCATTACTCCAGTCTTCAATGATGCTCAGGAAACATTTCTTATTATTATCACAGTTGAAGACATAAAAAGCATCCTGTTAAAATGTGTTCAGAAATACTTCAGCTTTGAGACTGTGCTCATTAACGTGCTTTAAGAACATAAATTGCAGAATGAGAAAATATTTATGTGACTGCAGCACTTGTGATTTGCCAATTTAGGTTACCATAGTAACCTGTAGGTCTCTGTCAGTTTGGTGTAACCCAGTGAGATTATTTTTAACTCTCATTCAAGTTTCATGTAAATTCATTTACCATGGTATCATGGCAATACCATGTGTTTTTGGACACATACAGATACATGGTTGTGTATCTTATTTTTCCTGCTTTTCTACATTCTACAGGATTTTTGTGAGTATGTTTTTCAGTGTTTATGTGTGCGTTTTCATCTCTGATCCCTCTTTTTCCATAGGGCCCAGTGTCAATTGAGGGGAGACTGTAATTGGCCCCTGCAACCTGTGGTCTGTTTGTGTCTCCAGTGGATCACATTCTTCCCTTAATATCCCTGCATTATATAAGAATACACACATTTATATGCACAACGCCTGAGCTTCATCTCTCTAAGGTGAGAGAACTTCTATGCTATGAAGTCTTACGTTAGGCCAGATTTCTTCATCTGTTATATGCTTATGTTAAATACTTAACCTGACTTCCACTAACTTTGTGACTTTTATGCTGTATTTCTTATGGAAAATATTCCCAGTAGTGCAAAATGGCAAATTGGTTTCCCCTTTTTCCCGTGTCTGTATTTAATATTAGCATCATTTTCCTGTGTCTTTGCAGATATTAATATTATAATGGTTTCTGTTTAAATTGGTATCGAGACACTAGGAAACTAATGGAACATATTTTGGCATGATTTTTTGAAATTAACATCAGTCTTAGATGTTCAGTACTGTTTCTCCACCTTTTTTGGCATAGGCTTCACTATGGAAGCCCGTTTCCACCACAGAGTAAAAAATATGAAAGGTAATATAGCTTAAAATATGAAGTAAAATCACACTTGTGAAATATAGTCACAGTTATGAAACTTAAAGCAACTGTATGTACGTTTTACCTTTAAATATCAATTTCAAAATTAATTTAATGCTACACTGACTTCTAAGGAGAATGATTTCTGTTTCTTTCTCATGCTCCCCCCAAACTGTCTTTTCTGAGAGTATGTAAGTTTGGTAAACGGGTATGAAATTCCACAAAAAGGATGATTTCTTTACGGCAGCAACAAATGCACATGTACAGCCATCCATGCAACTATGGGGCTTCAAAGTCGCAAAAACACAGAAAACAACATACAGTTGCTTTTAAAGTTTAAATTGATAATAATCAATCAAACTACTTTCCTCAAAAATAATGTACTATTAAAACTCTCAGTTAAGGATGCCCCATATCGTTTTTACCCTGTTTTAGGTTTGTGCTTTCTGCATCCTTGTATTGTGGGTGCAGTTACATCTTCCAACCGCATGGAGACGCAGCAGGCTTCTCCTGACAGCAGCAGTGAGGAATGTACTGTACTAGAGGCTCTGCCTGGCAAGGGAACAGCGTTAATTTGCTCTCAACACAAAGGAAAAGTGAGACCTATTTTAATACATTCACATAAACACACACTCACCATAAAATGATTGCACAGATGGGTGAAATATCTATCACAGGCAGTGTTTTCCCATGAGCATAAGCTTTCTGTCCCAGAAAAACAAGTGTACCCTGATCTCAGCTGGTTCCTCTATAGATCTCATAAGTCGAATATAAAATGAAGCTAATAGGTTAGGGAACAGTTAGGATGACTGTTCCTACAGAAAGTATTTCTCACAATTTTTATAATGTTTTTTAATTGCTTATTATATTATATTATGTCTTGTAGCACCTGAAATGCATCCTACTTAGTCCCAGAAAAGATAATGAGCTTATTTTCAAGCATCACAAGTTGACTACAAGACAAAGGTATCTTGAAGGAGGGATCAATGAAAAGGCCATCACAGTAAATAGAATAGTAATATATTAATAGTGGTTCACTCATATGGCCTTTTTCAGCAACCAATTCTGATTCAGATAACATGCAGTAGCCTTATTTAAGCAATATCATATTGAAATAGTTCCAAAAGATGCCTCCACTGTGCATGTTTTTGTACAGCATATGTATTATAATATACAGGGAAAAAAAATAAAAAATTGCTGCATCTGAAATCGAATGCTTCCCTACTGTATATTATGCAAAAAACTGTATGGCAAAAGTAGTACGTCCGAATTCACAGTAGGCGAAAAATACCAGATTCTGAAGCACGCATTACTTCCCCATGAAGCCACCGGAGAGGATTTGTGAATCGCAGGGAAGTGGCACAGCTGACAATGACAACATTGTGAATGTAGTATTTCCTAATTATTCTTTTTATTTTTTTTCATATAACCTTTTGCATTCGTGAAGTAGGTTCAAATTTAAATGTCGTACCTACTCCGACAGTATGCAATTTTGGCTGCACCGATTTACTTTACATAATGGGGAATTTTAATAGAAATGATTTTAGAAAAAAAAGATAGAATAGATAAGAAGTATAGAAATATATTTAGAAAACAATGTAAAAGAAAGATTTCGAATATAATTTTTTTTATAGAAATAATTTTTGTAACAATTTAAATGGAACATAGAAGAGAGAACGAAATGTGTTTACAAAAAAAATACATTTTTACAAATTTGCAAAAGCTATTTTAACAGTTTTCAGAATTGTTTTAATATAAATAAATTTAGTAAAAAATATTTAAATGGGCAATAAAAAAAAAACACATTTTACAAAATAGAAAATCTATTGAAATGTTTTTGTACATTTTAAAATTTCTCTGTTATTTTTCTGTGCTGTATTCAGGAGTCTGCATTGTACTGTTTGGCCTGTGAGAATTCAGTATGTGAGGACTGTGTGAATGGAGAACATGCTGAGCACCCCACTGATTCACTGGAAAATATAGTGGACCAACAGCTAGCGGCATTGCAGGACAGAGTGGATTCAGCCAAGAACAGGTGCTCCCATGATGCACATCATGTCATTCTCAGTACTGTAAAATAAATAGGCTTACAAATAAGAAGGCCCACATAGAATATACATACAAGTGTCACCTCTTGTGACATTTTCATCTGCCAGTAAGATCAGTTTTGCCACACATTTTACCATTTTTAAATCCATTCTACAGATTTGGCCTTACCATCAGTACAGAAAAAAGAACAAGTCTGCAGATTACATGTACGCCTCAGACTAAGAAAAAAAATCTCTCTCCTAATTGCTTAATTCATTAAGTGATTGCTTAATGATTTAGTGTTTATGTCTTCAATAATGGTAGATGGATGAATAGACAGATGAATGCATGTTTAACGGACCTGTTTATCTAACTCGCAGGCTTCCTCAGATAAGAGAGGCGGTTCAGAGTTTGAGAGATATTCTGCAGCAGTTGAACTCTCAGCGGAGCTCCATAGAGGAAGACATCCACTCCTCCTTCAGCGAGCTCTACAAAACCCTCGATACACGCAAGAGCGTCTTGCTCATGGAGCTGGAAGTCACTTATGGACTGAAGCAGAAGGTATGTGCACAGAAGATTCAACTCACAATCGATGATACATGATACAATAATAAGCTTTAAAATACATGATCACAAAAATATTGGCACGCACAAATTAGTCTGATATTAGATTAAATATGCATACTTTTTGGTATTTAATAAATTAACTATATATATATTTCACATGTATTTAGTATACGCTACCTTTCAAACGATTGGGGTCTGTAAATTTTTTTTATGTTTTGAAATACGTCTCTTATGCTCATTAAGGCTTAGTGTTATTAGTATCATTGATATATTATAGCTTTTGTTAATATTTTGAATTAGATTTTATTTAATATTTTTGTTTTAATTTTCATTTTAATTAGTTTTAGTAATTTCTAATTGTTTTATTATTTTTATTAGTGTTTTTTAAATGTCTATATAGCTTTTATTGAGTTTTAGTTTATTTTTATTTTTAATTATTTTAGTACTTTTGTACAACCTAAACTAAACAAAATTCAAAGCTGTTGTTTTGGCAACTAGCTGTAAATAATATACATTTTAGTTTTTTTATATATTTTATTTCACATCAGTTAATGCTTATTTTCCAGTAATGAATTTGAATTGAAATAATTAATCTAAAATAATGAATTTGTTTTGGTTTTAGTTTCAGTTAATGATAATAACCCTGTCAAGGCTGCATTTATTTGATCAAAAATACAGTAAAAACTGTAATATTGTGATTATGTTTTCTATTTAAATGTTCTTATATGCTGTTTTTTTTTTTTTTATTATTATTATTTTGAAAATTATTTTGTGAGAACCTTTTTTCAGGATTCTTTGATGATAAAAGTTTAAACTTCTTTAAAAAAAAACAAACAAAACAAAACCCAAATGTTTACGTTATGTATATTTTTTTTTAAATTAACATTTATAAAAAAATATATTAGCATGTTAACTGAATAAAAATAAATAAAATAAAGATAAAACTTGGGAATTTTAATTAAGCTGCTAATCTTTTGAAACATTGCTCATGCTTAATTTTGTGTATCCTAAAGGCATTGCAGGCTCAGTTGGACACTCTTCTGCAGGAGGAAGCTGCAATCAACTATAACTGCAGTCTGACCGGTGAAGCCCTGGACGGGGAAAACAAGGCTGTCATACTGCAGACCCATAAAGACGTAGGAGAGAGACTCAGTGACCTGGCCAGCCAGGGCCTTCCTCTTCAGCCTGAGGAAAATGACCAGCTGGATCTCATGATGGAGATCGAAGGACTTCGCAAGTCCATCCACAACCTGGGGACTATCGTCACCACCAATGCCGTGGCCAGTCAGACCGAGGTGTCGGGGGAGGGTCTGGAACAGTGCGTCGTGGGCCATCCTGCAACTGTTATCATAACCACAAAGGACAAGTCTGGAGGACTGTGTAAGACGGGTAACGCTATCATCTCAGCTGAAGTCTGCACGCCGGATGGCAGCGTTGCAGACGGCGAAATTGTGGACCATAAAAATGGAACATATGAATTCCAATACACGGTGAAGAAAGAGGGAAATTTTAGTCTAGCGCTTAGACTTTATGATCAGCATATTAAAGGAAGCCCCTTCCAGTTAAAGGTCACCAGCTCTCCGGATGATTCTCCAACCACCACCACCACAGCCAATGCTGCATCCACGGGTTCCAGCGATGGTGGGGCGCGGAAACGAAGCGCTAAGTCCCCGGGGAGCCGAAGCCGACAGAAGGGCGTCAGACGGGGAGGAAGCTTGTTCAGCACCCCAAAAAAGAGAGTGAACCCGATCGAGGATGACCTCATTTTTAGAATAGGTACATGTAGTGAAAGACTAATGAATGTGGTTTAATAAATCATGAGCTGCTTTTTCCCTGATGAAAATGCCAAAAGCCTCACTAGTTTTGCTGCCTCTTCCATCTAGACTTGCACCAAACCATTGTCATATTACATTTACATTTAGTCATTTAGCAGACGCTTTTATCTAAAGCGACTTACAAATGAGTATCATTGATATAGCTTTTGGTAATAATAGTGTTTCTTTCTAAATATGAAGAGTTCCCATGCAAAAGCCATCTTGGTCAAAAATGAGATAATGATACTGAGTGAATGCTCTCCAAACATAGTATATGTTCATCAAATATTTTCACTTCAAATGCGCTAAATCCCAGCCTCAAACCATTCAGAAGTACCAGTACTTCCATAGAAACCTATATATAGTAGCCAGAAAGAAATGCTAATTTTAAAGAAAAACGTCAGCTGTACTTAGAGGCTTTTGTATCTGAACTATTCATATGTCTTTTTAAATGTATTAGTTTTAGTTAAGGTAATTTCAGTTGTTTTAGTACTACATTAAACTAAATGAAAATGAGAAATGTTGCAACTAACTGAAATATTGAAAGGTTTTTTATATATTTTATTTCAGTTAAAGTTTGTCAAATAACTTTTTTTCTTTAACAATTATAACCCTTTCACAGGTTTGGGGTTGGTAAGATTTTTTTTTATTTGATATATATACAAAAATACAGTAAAAACAGTAAAATTGCTAATTGGGTGGTGGTGATGGCGCAGTGGATAAGACACATGCCTTTGGTGTGAGAGACCTGGGTTCGAATCCACTGTGAGACACCAATGTGTCCCTGAGCAAGACATTTAACCCCTAGTTGCTCCAGAGGCGTGCGACCTCTGACATATATAGCAATTGTAAGTCGCTTTGGATAAAAGTGTCAGCTAAATGAATAAATGTAAATATTATTACGATTTACAGTAACTGTTTTCTATTTGCATATATTTTAAACTTTTGAACAGTAGTATAACTACCATAAACCAGCCTAGACCAACATGGAAATGCATATTAACATGCATATTTGTACCTCAGCTAAAACATATAATAACCCTGAATAAATCCAGAAGAACATCTTTAGGTTGCATGACCTAAAATAAAATAAATCCCTAGCATAACCACTTAGCAACACTCTTGAAGCTTCACAAAATACTTCAGATGTTCTTCATCTCAAGTCTTTTAAACAACATCTGTTTGTTTTATAGGAACAAAGGGGAGGAATAAAGGAGAGTTCACTAACCTCCAAGGAGTAGCAGCTTGTTCAGAAGGAAAAATCTTAATTGCAGACAGTAACAATCAGTGCGTGCAGGTAAGAACCCCCCTGTCATGCAAACTGAATACAGTATATCTTCATGCAGAATCTGATAACTGAACCCAATCCTTTGTTGATCAGATATTTTCAAATGCGGGAGAGTTTCAGAGCCGGTTCGGAGTGCGTGGCCGTTCACCGGGGCAGCTGCAGCGGCCCACTGGAGTAGCTGTGCATCCAAACGGGGACATCATCATTGCCGACTATGACAATAAGTGGGTTAGCATCTTCTCTAGTGAGGGCAAATACAAGGTCAGTTATATTTAGTTACTACTCACAAGCAAATTTCAGAATTAGTGTGCAACTGCTTCATTACGAATTGAAAATAAACTTTATTTTTATTAACAATATTCTGACTTTTCTGAAGGCTAAGCTGGGCTCAGGAAGGCTGATGGGCCCAAAAGGTGTATCTGTGGATCAGAACGGTCACGTTATCGTTGTGGACAACAAGGCCTGTACGGTTTTCATCTTCCATCCCAGCGGGAAACTCGTCACTAAGTTTGGTAGCAGGGGAAACGGTGACAGACAGTTTGCAGGTAGGTACAGGTCTATAGCATCTGATGAAGGGCTGCAGACTGCACTGTAACATACAGATGCCAATGATATAAAACATTTGAGTTGATACAATTATGTGATCTAATCATTCATTGGTTCTGTATGAATTTAACCTAGCCCTTCCTTTCCGTATAGGCCCACACTTTGCAGCAGTCAACAACAACAATGAAATAATCATCACAGACTTTCATAACCACTCTGTTAAGGTAAGTTTTCTAACCATGTCATCACAAATATTTCCATGGTGTTACATGAACAATAGTGTGTATTTTTTATCTTTTATTCCTAATGTATAATATTCTGTAATCTTTCTAATGTCCCTATATATTATTACTCTAAACTCTCTAATAGGTATTTAAAGCAGATGGAGAATTCTTGCTGAAATTTGGCTCAAATGGCGAAGGGAACGGACAGTTCAATGCTCCCACGGGGGTTGCTGTGGATGTCAATGGGAACATTATTGTGGCAGACTGGGGAAACAGTCGAATACAAGTAATGAGTCCTTGTGAAGTCTGGTATTAACTTAGACAGACAGACAGACAGTTTCTGTCTAGAAAGGGTTTGTCAATCAGGATTCTTTGATGTATAGGCATTTTAAAAAAACAGCATTTTATTAGAAACAGAAATCTTCTGTAACATTCTTTACTGTCAATTTACTGATGGTTTAATGAATCCTGCTGAAGAGAAGTATTCAGTTCTTTCAAAAAGAAAAATCTTACTGAGCTTAAACTTTTTGAACAGTAGTATATAGTTGTCTCTACACATTTAAACTGTGTATTTTAACATGATATATATATATATGCAAACTTACAACCCAGAACATTATAAAATGTACTTCAGGAATCATTCTCATTCTCAGGTGTTTGACGGAAGTGGATCGTTCCTGTCCTACATCAATACAGCGGCAGACCCTCTCTACGGGCCACAGGGTCTCGCTCTGACCTCAGATGGCCATGTTGTGGTGGCTGATTCTGGGAACCACTGCTTTAAAGTGTACCGCTACCTGCAATGACTTCAGAGAGACTGATCTAAGACGGAAAGAGAATCAAAGTCATACTGTATGTGTCCAAATCTTGCACTTAATGTAATGTAATGGTATTCTTCCTCAGTGGTTTTCACATATTTTTGTATTTGTTACTATTGTCGGATGACCTTCTAAGACTACAGCTTGTAAACACTGTTTATGGGATGCCTTGGAATGCCTTTGCCAAACCTCCACACTCTACACTGTGGAAATACTGAGACATCAGAATGCATTGGTGAGTGAACTACTACCTAAGCTGAAACTCTGCTCCTGTGTGCTGCATGTGTGGACCATGCATGCGCCACCAACGTTTGGACACATCCAACCCCCATCTGACTTCTAGGATGCTGTTAGAACACTAACTCAACACTTTTATGAAACTTTTGATAGGGATATGTTATAGAGATACTCGTATCTCTACATCCAAGAGAGCAGACAGCGATATCTCACGTCTTTAAGCTTTAGCATTCCCTCCTTGACCTGTTCGTATCTTACAGTTGACTAATAAACTAATGGTCAAAAGTTTGGAATAACTATGATTTCTTTAATGTAATAAAGTATTTTAAGCTCATCAAGGCTGCATTCATGTGATCAAAGATACCGTAAAACAGTGTGAATATTATTACAGTTTAAAATAACTGTTTTCTATTTAAATATATTTAAAAATATAATTTATTCCTGTTATGGTAAAACTGAATTTTCAGCATCATCACTCCAGCCTTCAGCGTCACATGATCCTACAGAAATAATTCTGATTTGCTGCTCAAGAAACATTTCTTAACATTAACAAGGTTGAACAATTGTGCTGCTTAATAATTTAGTGGAAACCAAGATACACTACTAATCAAAACTTTGAGATAAGGAAGATTAAAAGAAAAGAAAATCATTCTTTTATTCAGCAAGGATGCATTCGGTTATTTAAAAGTGACAGTAAAGACTTTTTAAAATATTACAAAAGATTTCTATTTCAATTAAATGCTGTTAATCAAGGAATCCTCAAATAAGTGTATCAAAGTTTCCACGAACATACAATAATTCCACAACAGCAATAATAGTTTTCAACATTGCTAATAATAAGAACCATTATTAATAACTGAGCACCACATCAGCATATTAGATTGATTTCAGAAGGTGATTTCAATGTGATTTCCGTGAAAGAATGATTTCTTGATGTGACACTGAAGACAACTAATGATGCTGAAAATTCAGCTTTGCCATCACGGGAATAAATTAAATTTAAAAATATATTCAAATGGAAAACAGTTATTTTAAATTGTAATAATATTTAACTTTATCAAATATATGCAACATTGGTGATCATAAAAGACTTGACAACACTCAATAACATTTAAAAATAAATAAAAAATAATCCAAATTATTCGAAGTTTTTGACTGGTAGTGCTGGCCTGATTATAGTTTCACAAACTCTGATCATATTCCACTTGTGTCTGTTTAATTCATAATTTTCAGTCCAATCAGTGCAACTGCAATAAGCAAAATTACAGTGTGATATTGAAACATCACCAATAACATTTGAATTATTTGTTGTGTGTAATGACATACTGTGTGTACGTGTGTAAGAGACTAACAGTAGATTACACAACGCACTGTTGCCTTGCATACTTAGAATGAAACTAGCAGCATTAAGGTTCTTTATTTAGAAAATATTAGGTCTCTCTATTTTCCTTACAATTACTATTAAAAACTGGAAATATCTATATATTTGTGCATTTATCGTAAATAATGTTTCAAAGAAAAGATGTTTGGGTTTCAATTGCAAACGTAGTTAAACGCCAAACATTTTCAAAGAACTGATTTTGATTTGTCGATCATTCTCTTGTGTATCCCAGGATTCTTAGAGGCATGATTCACATACTGTAGTAGTAATGATGTCATACAAATTCAATCAAAACTGAATGGCAATAGTATTTCATCATCATTACAATGCAAAGGTCATTTTGTGTTCTTGCTTTTATATTCAAATTCCAGAATGTGTTTATTTTGTTTTGGTACAGTTAGTCTGTACTATAAATTGTTTTCATATGCATAATGTGCCGATTTGCTTTATTTTCTGTATATAAGGATTGTATGTAAAGAATGTTTTGTATGCTCATCAGAAAATAATTTTACTTGAATGTTATTGTTTTATGTCTGTACAAAAAAGATCAGCCTTAACATTTACATCTTGCAACACTTATGATTGTTTTCACTTTATTGATAAATTGTTTCAGTGGAATATTTTATTTGATTTAGTTTATCTAGTTGATGTGTGGCTGTTTACGACTTCGGACAATAATCCTGCTTGGACTGTGTTGATTTTGTTTATTAATATCGCCATCACGTCATATCATTATCATGCTAACCTACAACACATTAAAAAGTGACTTTGGAAAAGCTTGTTGTCATGTATTGTATTAATTAGTATAAATGTAAATGCTTTTTGTTTTGCAACAATTTTATATTGTAACTTTAAAACACATGATCAGAAATCATTGCAATATGCTGATTTGCTACTTAAACATTACTTATCATCAATGTGATGTTTAATATATTTGTATAACTAGTGAGATATTTCAGTTTGCTATCAAGTCAAATCTAAATTCAGCCTAAAATTTGAAAATAAATAACACAAACCCAAAGTTCTTCATTTTTTGCCAGCTTTTTCTACTCATGACAGACAAAAATATTTTCCACAGAGCGGGTCACTTCCTGGGTTTTTACAATTTGGCCAGCTCAACATAAAACGAAACAAAAAAATACCGATTTGGCGAGCACTCCTCATCATTTTACCCTAATGAAAACATAACCACTTAATATCCATACCAACATAAAATACACCACAACAATGCTAAACTGTTAAACAGACAGAGAGACAAAATGAGGCACAGTTTTGATTAGGAGTGATAGACAGCAGCTTTAGAGGGGCTTCTGTATGTCTCTGATGTATCAGCGTAGGTCACTTCTGAGAGAGTTGTGTGTGTCTGAATGAGTATGTTTCTAATAAATTAAAATGTAAAAGCGGCTGTTTTATTTATATTATAAAGTGTACAATTTGTCAAATTTACAAATAAATATTCAAAATGTCAACACATGCACAGTTTTAAACTGAGTCAAATACTGTAGCGGTTTATTCAAGTCCAAGTGAAAAATTTATTCCGTGCACGACTCCAATTATGATGGGTTGCCAGGCGACCAGGTACCTCAACCAATCCAAAAGTTGTCCATATAAAACATGCGTTCTCTCCCAGCTGATGTTCAGATTCAAGGCGTAAATAATACAAACAGCAATCTGATAACATTTCAAAACATTCTCAGTATATATCTATAAGTGTGTGTGTGAGAACACCAGGGGTTTTTCCCCAGATAATATTTCAAATTTTTTTCTTTAAAGTTTAGAAACAGGGTAACTTGCAAGGCAATCTTCATATTATGGGGTCCTTCACATTAAAATGTTTAAAACCCAAGATATACATATATTATTCATAAGTAATTAATGGTTTTAAGAAATAACTTTACTCAGCAAGGATGCTGTTAATTGATCAAAATATATTAAAAAAAAATATTGAAAACATGTATTACAGTTTCCACAAAAGTATTAAGCAGAACCAGCATTTTCAACATTAATATAATAAATTAGATATTAAAATTAGTGCTGTCAAATGATTAATCGCGATTTATTGCATCCAAAATAAAGGTTTTTGTTTATGTAGTATGTGTGTATGTACTGTGTATATTTAAGTATATATATAAATACACACACCTATAAAGTTGAGAAAAATGTTACATTTATATAAATATATTTATATGTAATATAAATGTTATGAATATAAATATATACATGTAAATATTTTCAAAATATATGTATGTGTGTATTTATATATACTTAATAAATATACACAGTACACACATCTATTATGTAAACAAAAACCTATATTTTGGATGCATTAATTAAAATACAACACAATGCAATAGAAAACATTTATCTTAAATTGTAATAACATTTCATAATATTACTGTTTTACTGTGTTTTTGACCAAATAAATACAGCCTTCGTGAGCATAAAAAAAAAAAAAAAAATTTTTAAATCTTACCGACCCCAAATGTTTGGATGGCAGTGTAGGTGTTCTGGAAACCCAGTAATTATTTAACTGAATGTCTTGCATGTAAATTATGACCAATTGAACAAAATTCAAGGATACGGGTTATTCATCATCCTTTTGAGGTCCACCTTCTCATTGCAGTATGGACACGTCTGCTTTTTTCCCACGATGCACCAGCCACGAATACAGAATTCATGAAATCTGTTAATCATAGGTAGTTAAGAATAAACAGAATAATTGGACTAATTTTACAAACTAACAATTGCTTACAGAAACTTCTACCTGCTTCCCCATACAATAAACAGAAAGTCATTTAAAAAAAATCAAGTCAAACACATCAATTAAATTAGCTAAGCAATTCCATATAACAATAACAACTTCTTGTTTCCTGTTAAGAAAAACATAACAGACGAGGTTTAGGGGAAATGAAGGATACATGTGGTTACAGGAGAGCTGGTAGGTGTCCTCAATGACGCCTTCCTCATCTACATCCACAAAAATCTTCTGACCACACACGGCACACACATCATTACTGAGGTTTCGGGATGGCATACCACCCATGTTATAATACTGAAGAAGGCAGACAGAAAATAAACATTTACAAGAACTTAATTTTTTTATCTTTATATATACACACCCACAAAAGTTATGCAGAATGTTTTGTTCATCAGAACAGATTTTCTGAAATTTAGCTTTACATCACTTGCAGTGAATGGGTGCCATCAGAATGAGAATTCAAAGGATGCTAAATTTCTCCAAATCTGTTCCCATGAACAAACAAACTCGTCTACATCTTGGATGGTCTGAGGGCTTAGGGGAAGTTGTGGCCTAATGGTTAGAGAGTCAGACTCGTAATCCAAAGGTTGCGGGTTCGAGTCTTGGGCCGGCAGGGTTTGTAGGTGGGGGGAGTGAATGTCCAGCGCTCTCTCCACCCTCAATACCACGACTGAGGTGCCTTGAGCAAGGCACCGAACCCCCAACTGCTCCCCGGGCGCCGCAACATAAATGGCTGCCCACTGCTCCGGGTGTGTGTTCACAGTGTGTGTTCACTGCTGTGTGTGTGCACGTTGGATGGTTTAAATGCAGAGCACAAATTCCGAGTATGGGTCACCATACTTGGCAGTATGTCACTTCACTTCACTTCACTTCACTTCACTTAAAGGTGCCATAGAATGAAAAACTGTCTTTACCCTGGCATATTTAAATAATAACAGTTCTGTACATGGAAATGACATACAGTGAGCCTCAAACACCATAGTTTCCTCCTTCATATGTAAATCTCGTGATTAAAAAAGACCACTGAAAAACAGGCGAATCAGAACATAACACCGACTGTGACGCAACAGTCGGGATCACTACGCCCCCAACATTTGCATAAACCCACCCTTGTTCTAAGCCGGCCGAACCATCAGAAGCTCTGCAGGTATTGTAAATAAACAAGCGCGGACAACAGCGAAAATAACAAAATAAATGTTATGTTCCAGGCCGTGCAGGGGGTGTGAAGTGCAGGGATGGGTTGGTGTCTGTATTCAGAAAGGTACAGAAAGCAAATAACGCGAGCCACTAAAGGGACATGGTTAGCTCCTTGCTAGCGGTAGCCTGTTACAGTACATACGATTTCACTCTCAGTAAGGAGAGATGAGGATGATGGCGAATGACTTACAGATCCTGAGCACCACTGACAAGCATCTGATCTTGTGAAATGTGTGGTAAGTACTGTTGCTCCATAATGTAAACATAGTTTGTGTGATCGCGTCTCTTGAAAGTGAAACTATAACGCGATCGATGGATCGTTCAAAAGCAGTTTCAATGCCTCGCATATTAATAACGGCTCCCTGATGCCCGCGTTTTATAATACAGTATAATTACCCGACGATATAACTGCGAGAGAAAGTATTTAAATATATATTTTCCTCCCTGTGCTTCCTTCTTGCTGATGAGCCGTACTGTGAAACAGCCAATCAGAGCAGAGCTCAACATTGAGCAGCACTGTGAAACAGCCAATCAGAGCAGAGCTCATTATTATTCATGACCCTGCCAAATAAGCCAATAACAGACCGTTTCATTCTAGGGAGAAATCCTAGGGTTGTAAATGGACATGTAAAATCGTTTCTGGAGATTTTTTGCCCTTACCTAAGCCACATACCTTCTGTGTAGATATCAGAGAACAATTTAAAAATACTGTATCAATGCATTCTATGTATGAAGGATTGACACCTAAAGGTTGAACTAAGTATTGCAGTCCAAATACAAAATATTGGAAAGGGTTTTTTTTCACCCGGCCCCTCCTCCTCAGACTTGACCCACACACGTCTTGCCAGATTAATGACACCAACAGGAACGAGAGCACATGATGATGAATGACATGAAATACGCTGTGTTTTCTGCCAACTGGCAACCTGGGGGCCGAAATACGGACTGGCAGTGGGCGGGTTTCACAAACTAAAACAAACACAGACATTCCGGGCCGGAACGCACATTTTCAAAGGAGAATAACTTGACTGCAGCATTGTTTTTCAGATAAACAAGTATGTTAACTTAGCATGTTTCTTAAATATCTGCAAACATATTATGGTATTTTTATGCTTTAGTGGAGTCAAAAACTTACATACAGCACCTTTTAGAATTATATTAATATGAGAATGTTTGGATGTTGTCATATAAAGTGATACATATATTTACCCCTATTGTGGATGCCATGTAGTCTGAGCAGATTTCAGCAAAGTCACGTCCCATTACCCCATAGTACAGACCGTAGAAAAGCATAATCACACCCACATCCATTGAGTCCTCTGCTTTAATTCTGAAGAACAGGGAAAGAATAAAGAACAGGGTTGAGGACCTGGGGTCTGTACAATTGTTCTTTAAACAATCAATGCACATCCTCTGAAACATACGTTATACCAGAAGTATAAATCTATTTCTTTTCAGACTTGCAATGTTACCAAGGGAGTAATTCCTTCCAATTAGCATGCCATTGTGTCAGCATTACCATGGAAACTACTGCCTCACTAACTCAGACGCAGCCAAATTCTGTTTAGGATTTTAGAATCAGAATAAAGGCACCGTTTCACTTCTAAGCAAATACGTCAAACAGCATGTTTCCGATGTCAGTCAAGTTCACACACCTGAAAAAAACGTTGAATCCAAACATGGTAAACATGATGGCAAGATATCCAATCACACCCACAGCGTAGCTCAGCTTGTAAATGAGGAGGAACCACTTATACACCATCCTGCAGAAGTGAAATAGGCTTTATTTTAGAATGTATGCTATTTAACACTGCTAATGCAACACATTCGGCAAGGGGCCTTACACATCTTATAATGCACTCATAAAACTAACCTACACATGTGCTGTTTTTATATGCTTCAGTTATATTTAAAGCTTTAAAACTTTTTTGAAGGCCCCCCTATTGTCCAAGACAATATAGTATTTAAAGCCTACACACCAGTAAAAGCCTATGAAAGATATTTTTGGTATTTCTGCTAATGACAAAGCTGTTTGTTTTCAAAATTCTTGCTGATATATTTAATGAATTAAACTTGTTCATTCCGGAACTGTATTTTTCTTCAATTAAAATAATAGTTATTGAAGGACAAAATTAAGTTTTTGATTTTTGTTTTCAGATTTTGATGTATGTATTTAATTTAGATCAGTGTAAGATTATTTTAATGGATTAAAAATAATTTATTCATTTAAATACTAAGTTGTTTATTCATTGATATATTTAATTCTGCGGAAAGTTTTCTAAAGCCCCCTGGTTGAGAACCCATGCTTTAAAGGAAAAAACAAACGAAACAAAAACGAAAATTCAATATTGAAAGAATCATCAAGTTTGCTAATTTCGGTCAAAATCAAAACTTTCTTTATGCTGTAGAACACAAAAGAAGGCATTTCTAAGAATGTTAAGGCGATTGTACACTGAGTCCGAATTCGTCATCCGAAATTTTCGCACATTGAAAAATAAATACGACCTCAAAGTGTGTCAATCACATTTACACACTGCCTCCGAAACTTTCGTCCGTCATAAAAAAATTAAGACCAGGTTCGATTTTCTGCGTTTTCGCATCGGTAGCAAGCATTTTGATAGGAAAGGATAACGAATACGAAACCCCCCCACAGAAAAACGCATACGAAAATTTCGGACTCAGTGTGCAAGGTCAAACCAAAGATGACTTTTATGGTGGACATTTGCTCTTTTTAGCTTGTTCACGTTTGATACAATACAATACAGAGCGTTTTAGGACAACATATAGGTGAGGAAATGCTGACAGAATTGCAACTTTCTCTCAAAAAACTAAGCATTTCCGTGCATTACCGTGGCGTTCTGCAGGAAAGCGGCTTGCGTGTGGCTCTGAATATGACATAGCTGGTGATGACAGAGAACATGCCCCATGTGGACAGGAAGCGCCACCAGTAAAGCTTAATGGTAAAGTAAAGAGGAACCACCCACATCTGCAATAGTGTGACCATCTACAAGAGAAACAACATCAAAAATATTCATTAACTTCTTTATATTAAAGCATAGTGATGTTAAGAGTCCTAAATGTATAATATGGCACTCACATTGTAGGATCTGCAATGTCTTAGTTTCCACTGAACCAGGACAATCTGTGCGACCACCAGCGTGGCAATGAGAATCAGAACCATCTCGGCATGCATGGCCTCATGACCTCTGTGCTTCACATGCAACCTCTCGTGCTGCATCCTGGAGTTACACACACGCAAGTGTAGACAAAAGTCAGAAACAGTCAGAGAATGTTTATGCCATGAAATCAAAGCTAAAACAGAGATAAACAATCTCAAATGCACAAATCGAGAAGCTAATGATACAGAAAAACAGGCCAGGAAATTGTGAAAAAGCTGTTCATTTTGCAGGATCATACATGAGGCCAGACCTACCGAGGCCACCTGCAAGACACTGACAGTGTTCATTTATAATAATGACACACATATGCTCTAGAAACTATTTTTATACAGAAGGTGACAATCAAAAGGTACTAAAAAGACAGGTTGTGACAGTTTGGAAAAGCTGAACACCCTTCTACAAACCACTTTTACCTTTCTAAACATCTAAAAAAACATTATTATATGCAACAATCACATAAAAAGTTTGATCATGAGAGTACTTACTTCCAAGTTTCTCTGTGGGACATTTTTAAAGGATCGTCCTGTGAAGACAAAGAAAATTAACAACCCACATGCAATTATTTTACATTTATTTTGCTTGTAGTTTGTATGACCATATGTGACCATGGACCAAAAAAAACAGTCATAAGGGTCACTTTTTTTAAATTAAGATTTACATATCATCTTAAAACTGAATAAATAAGCTTCCCAATGATGTGTGGTTTGTTAGGACTGTACAATATTCGGCCAAGATACAACTTTTGAAAATCTGGAATCTGAGGGTGCAAAAAAAAATCTAAATATTGAGAAAATCGCCTTTAAAGTTGTCAAAATGAAGTCCTTATAAATGCATATTACTAATCAAAAATTAAGTTTTGATATATTTACAGTAAGAAACTGACAAAATATCTTCATAGAACATGATCTTTACTTAATATCCTAATGATTTTTGGCATAAAAGAAAAATGGAAAATTCTGACCCATATTGCTGGCTATTGCTACAAATATACCCATGCTACTTAAGATTGGTTTTGTGCTCCAGTGTCACATATAAGGTTATATGTTATACAAACCCTTCAGGTTTTTACAAAACTTCTGATCTGGATTTATTTTGTCATCCCAACACATATTGATTTCCCATGGAAAACGGTCATTATTGACCACTACTGACCAGTCAGAATCCAGTTTTCCAGTGAGTCCCATAATTGAGTGCAGCTGGGTCCAACAAGTAAAAATTCTATTCATTTTCTCAATTGAAGAACAGATTTTAATGACGACTCATAAGACATTCAAACCAGACCTACTTTGAGCTATGAGGTTGTTAATGCTGTCAAACACAAAAGACAACATTATTTTCATAATTTTATCAAAATTAGTTTTGTTGATGCCATCAGCATGTTATTTCAACTTAATGTAATTATTTTTAACAGTACTCTCCTGGTGATAAACTACATTACCCATAATCCTGCAGGGAAATGACCAATCAGACGATCCAGACAAGCAAATCACACCAGAAAAACACTCCTATGAAGTACTGCGAGTCAATTTCCCTATGCTACTACTACTTAAATATTTAAAACAGGCATATTTTGCAATAAACCTTTGTTTGCAATAAAATAATATATACCTTTGAATCTTTAAATCAAACATTTTATATTACATTTAGTCATTTAGCAGATGCTTTTATACAAAACGACTTACAAATGAGGACAATGGAAGCAATCAAAATATGTAATCAACAATATGCAAGTCATATGACAAGTCTCAGCCTAACACAATACACATAGCAAGGTTTTTTTTATTATATAATAAATAAAAAGAAAACAGATAGAATAGAAAAAGAATAGAGCAAGCTAGTGGGATGGAGGCCTTTTTATATTTATCTGTCTTTTTAATTATGCCATTTGCAATATTTTATGGGGCTTGTACATTTTTGTCTTGATTTTCAAATGTTTTTACATAAAATCAAATTTTGTTATGATGCGATTCACCTCGCAGCTGGTTGGTTGTAACTCCTAAAAGAAGGCCTTATGTAAAATTCTTATGGGAAAAATGAATGGGAGAAAGCAGTTCAGGAGATGTATTTTTTATTATTACTACGAAACTATTTAAGTGAACTACAAAAAGAAAGGGGTGATTAAACAAGGTGGATATCCCTTATACATTTATGCACATTTGAGCCTATAACCCTGCTGACATCTTCCTTATGTCACAAGAGTGTGAGATAAACATGGCCATGCTTGTCCTCTCATTGAAGCTTCAGCTAGAAGAGAGCTTGTGTGGCCCTTTATACAGGAGGATATCTTTCAAACTTGTCATACACAGTATATATGAAAAAGGTCAGATATGCATTTATTCATAAATAAATATGCACATACAATTGCATTGCATTGCCCAAAGATTCACATTTAATAAAACAGACAGGCTATGCTTTTCTAATTACTATATCACCCAGATCACCCCATATGTTATGATAGTAATCTGCAAATACAAGTATTGTATTTGCAGTGTTCCTGCCACGTTAAAAGGCGTTTTACTTGTAGCCAGCTTTCACAACAAACTAAACTAAACTAAACTAAAGTAGCCGTCCTCATTATAATCAACGGATCTGTCTATCTGTGTGTCGATTAAAGAGCGGTGTAAACAGACTAACTGTTAGTTCATTATTATAATGGCAGCATACTAGCTAACGTTTGCTGCTATTACATAGACCACAAAATTAGGGCCAAACATCAAATGTTTTAATTGTCTCGGGACTGTCTATCGATAAAATACTGAATCGAGTACCTGGGGTTGCAAGCCAGCCATTATTAATATCGGTCATCTATTAATGGCTCTGTTTCTACCGGCAGGTCGTGTTTCATCGCTACCTGATTCGTGAACGAATCATTCTCGTGAGTCAAATCTTTTCAATGAATCTTTTTAAACTGTCCATGGCATAGACATAATCTCTATTATGTCTATGGTCCATGGGACTAAAAAAGGTTCACTTGCAAATCAGAAAGGGTCCGAGCGGTTTTCGAGTCATTAACCAGCCGACTGATTTATATAAACTCGACTCGAGCCGAGAACTAATGAGTCCCTTTGAATGAGTCACGTTATGACGTGAAAGAATCATTGAATCGTCTTTACTCGGATCTTTGAAGTGAACAGTTCAAAAGAACCGACGGATTTCCTGTAATGTGTTCATGACGGTCTGTTGGCACGCGTCTGCGCAGGAGCAGCACTCACTCACATCTACACAGGCTACACTGATACAATGTCAGTAGATTTCTATTTCTGTTTTTCACAGAATTAAATAGCTGCTGACATACATTCAATTAGGCTACAGTTTGAGATCCAACATTTTAAAAAAACGAATCCAACACAAATCAAAAGTTAATTTATTATTAGTAATTCAGTAAGATCTGACTGAGAATTAATTACAGGTAAACCCTGTAAACTTGGCATAAATAATACTGAGATATTATGTTTTTGGAAACGTTTTTTTAACGTTATTACAAAATATAATAAACAATATATATATATATTTTTTTAAAGTTTGCATATGCAAAAATGTTTATATGGCCAAAAAATTAGATGAAATCACTGTTTTGAAATATTACTAACAATACAAAAGTTATTCTTACATACTTTAAAAAAAAGATTTCACAGCAAAAAGACATATGCACTAAACAGTCAGTATGTCAGATGACAAAATGCATGTAGTAGATTATGTACAACAGGTTTTTATGAAAATATTGATAATGTTGATAATTTAGAGGCCTTAGAATTTTCCATATTAAATATGGTAGGTTTTACAGGGTAAATACAAAGCTATAATTTTACAATGATAGGTGTGTAATATATCTGTTTCTGTTTAGTTTCCTTTCTGCCCATATTTGGTTTTTCCTGTTTTAGTTCATGACCCAGTTTTGTTAATTAGTTATATTCATCACCTGTGTTCTATTAATTACCTTGTTTCCTCGTTTGTTCCACTCCCTTTATAAGTCCTCAGTTCTCCCTCTGTGTTTGTCGGATCTTAAGTTGTAAATGGTTTGATGTGTGTTGATGCTATTAAATTTACCTTTTTGTTATCCTTTGTGTGGGCGCCGATTACTACAACCACCGACCGTGACAGAAGATCCGACCGCAAAAGAAAACGAGATCACCGCTCGGGATGATCGAGCTGGTTCCCGTAGTTTGCGGGGGCTCACGCCGCCGTTCGCGGCTCGCCCCTGCTCGTGCTGCGTGGGATGTCAGGCTGCCTGGCGCGGCTTACGGAGGCCACCCGTTTTGGGGAGAACGGGTCGCCATTCGCCGCTCGCCCTTACCCCCCGCCCAAGAGAAATTCGCTCCGCCTGAGACGGCGATGAATGTTCCGCCCGCGGCGAAGAGGATTCCGCCGCGAAGGGCGATGAACGTTGCGCCGTCCGCGACGAAGAGGATTCCGCCGTACACGGCGATGAATGTTCCGCCCACGGCGAGGAGGATTCCGCTGCAAGGGGCGATGAACGTTGCGCCGTCCGCGCTGGAGAGGACCCCGCCGCCTATAACGGTTCACCCTGAACCACCGAGGAAGGAAAAGCAGGTGCCGGTAGGGATTTTAATTGAGTTTGAGGGCATGACATTCCCTCCAGTGCCTGATCCTCGCCAGTGCCATCCAGTGCCTGCTCCTCGCCAGTGCCATCCAGTGCCTGCTCCTCGCCAGTGCCATCCAGTACCTGCTCCTCGCCGGCGCCCTCCAGTGCCAGCTCCTCGCCAGTGCCTTCCTGTGCCTGCTCCTCGTCTGAGCCCACCAATTCCGGCACCTCGCAAGTGCCCACCTGAGTTCCCGCTGGTCCCGTCCAGCCGTCCTGAGTTCCCGCTGGTCCCGTCCAGCCGTCCTGAGTTCCCGCTGGTCCCGTCCAGCCGTCCTGAGTTCCCGCTGGTCCCGTCCAGCCGTCCTGAGTTCCCGCTGG
Organism: Barbus barbus; assembly: GCF_936440315.1. Lineage (NCBI taxonomy): Eukaryota > Metazoa > Chordata > Actinopteri > Cypriniformes > Cyprinidae > Barbus > Barbus barbus. The sequence goes on from NC_136735.1 coordinate 30,094,213, forward strand.
TCCCGTCCAGCCGTCCTGAGTTCCCGCTGGTCCCGTCCAGCCGTCCTGAGTTCCCGCTGGTCCCGTCCAGCCGTCCTGAGTTCCCGCTGGTCCCGTCCAGCCGTCCTGAGTTCCCGCTGGTCCCGTCCAGCCCACCTGAGTTCCCGCTGGTCCCGTCCAGCCCACCTGAGTTCCCGCTGGTCCCGTCCAGCCCACCTGAGTTCCCGCTGGTCCCGTCCAGCCCACCTGAGTTCCCGCTGGTCCCGTCCAGCCCACCTGAGTTCCCGCTGGTCCCGTCCAGCCCACCTGAGTTCCCGCTGGTCCCGTCCAGCCCACCTGAGTTCCCGCTGGTCCCGTCCAGCCCACCTGAGTTCCCGCTGGTCCCGTCCAGCCCACCTGAGTTCCCGCTGGTCCCGTCCAGCCCACCTGAGTTCCCGCTGGTCCCGTCCAGCCCACCTGAGTTCCCGCTGGTCCCGTCCAGCCCACCTGAGTTCCCGCTGGTCCCGTCCAGCCCACCTGAGTTCCCGCTGGTCCCGTCCAGCCCCGCGCCTCCAGAGCGCCCTCTAATGTCCGCGCTACAAGAGCGCCCCTTTGAATCTGCGCTGCAAGAGCGCCCTCAAGTGTCCGCGCTGCAAGAGCGCCCTCAAGTGTCCGCGCTGCAAGAGCGCCCTCAAGAGTCCGCGCTGCAAGAGCGCCCTCCTGCGTCTCCGCTGGTCCCGTCCAGCTCTCCTTCGTCTCCGCTGGTTCTATCCAGCTTCGCGCCTCCCGTGCGCCCTCAAGTGTCTGCGCTGCAAGAGCGCCCTCAAGTGTCTGCGCTGCAAGAGCGCCCTCAAGTGTCTGCGCTGCAAGAGCGCCCTCAGGAGTCCGCGCTGCAAGAGCGCCCTCCTGCATCTACGCTGGTCCCGTCCAGCGCTCCTTCGTCTCCGCTGGTTCTATCCAGCTCCGCGCCTCCCGTGCGCCCTCAAGTGCCCGCTCCTCCAGAGCGCCCTCAAGTGCCCGCTCCTCCAGAGCGCCCTCTAGTGCCCGCTCCTCCAGAGCGCCCCCAGGAGTCCGCCCCTCCAGAGCGCCCCCAAGAGTCCGTTCCTCCAGAGCGCCCTCAAGAACCCTCTCCTCCAATGTGGCCCCCAGAGGGGAACTTTCCCAAAGAAATTTTGGGGGGGGGCCATATAGTCTCAGTCTGTGTGGCCAGGCCAAGGGCCAAGGCCACGGAGCACCCCGATCCGCCAAGGCCGCCCAAGGACCCCGATCCGCCAAGGCCGCCCGAGGACCCCGATCCGCCAAGGCCACCCAAGGACCCAGATCCATCATGGCCTCCCGAGGACCCCGATCCACCATGGCCGTCCGAGGATCCCGATCCGCCAAGACCGCCCGAGGCTCCGGATCCACCATGGCCTCCCGAATCTCCAGGCCTGCCATGGCCTCCCAAGGCTCCGGATCCGCCATGGTCTCCCGAATCTCCAGTCCTGCCATGGCCTCCCAAGGCTCCGGATCCGCCATGGTCTCCCGAATCCCCAGTCCTGCCATGGCCTCCCAAGGCTCCAGATCCGCCATGGCCTCCCGAATCTCCAGTCCTGCCATGGTCTCCCAAGGCTCCTGATCCGTCCTGGAGGCTCCCCTGTCCTATCCTGGTCCTGCTCCAGCCTCCAGGACGCCCGCCCCCCCTCCCCGATGTTACTGTTACGGTGCGGGACGCACCTTCCGGGAGGGGGAGATACTGTAATATATCTGTTTCTGTTTAGTTTCCTTTCTGCCCATATTTGGTTTTTCCTGTTTTAGTTCATGACCCAGTTTTGTTAATTAGTTATATTCATCACCTGTGTTCTATTAATTACCTTGTTTCCTCGTTTGTTCCACTCCCTTTATAAGTCCTCAGTTCTCCCTCTGTGTTTGTCGGATCTTAAGTTGTAAATGGTTTGATGTGTGTTGATGCTATTAAATTTACCTTTTTGTTATCCTTTGTGTGGGCGCCGATTACTACAACCACCGACCGTGACAAGGTGAGAGTGATTGAGAGCATTAGTGTTTTAATATAAATATTTCACAACACATTGAGTACAAAGTGTCTGTTTGTCATAGTCATGTCTGTTAACTCTGAGTCAAAGATATCAGTGGTTGAAGATATGGCACAATAGATCACACTGGCCAAACAAACAGCAACAGTTTACTTGCTGAGTAATGCAAATTTAACAGAACATCGACAGAGTGTTTCTCAATTGGTCATCCTTTTGTGCTTAATGTTAATCTCAACATCAAAACCTTAACTGTGCTTCATGGAATTAGGAATTAATCATTGTACTAAAAATGCAATTTTTTTAACACAATTTTCACCAGAGCACTGGAATTCTTTTCTTTATTCATAAATGTATTTATTTATTCTTCTGTTAGCAGCAGCAGTGGCAATTTAATTCAAATGCTGCCAGAAGTCAGGATGTCTGTTCCAAAATCTTAAAAAATTACATTCAGTATTAACAGCCATAGATAATATACAGACAGTTTATTGGTATAATTTGTTTGTTATATTGAAATATGCATTTTAATAGACATATACATTGATTGCTTCATGATTATTTCTCATTGCTTTGTTCATATCATTTCTTCATTTCCCAAAAATGATGCCGACCCTGAGCTGATTATCAAAAGCGACATCTCAAGAATTAAAGATTAACCAACACTGCAGTCCCTCCTGTTCCAGTGCGGGGGCTCATCTGGTATAAATTCTGGGAGAGCAGCACTGAATTATCTACAGCTGAAACCCTCACACTTTTACTGGAACTGAAGTGTGAGCTCCACAAAAATGAAGCTTCGCTTTTTACTTTGCCTGTGTATTGTAGGAGCTCTTGCACAGAACGACTATGATGAAGAGGATGGAGCGGTAAATAGTATTTATTATAATATTGTCTATAATTATATTTTTACTTTTTGATAATATAATGTTTACTGTTTGCTTTTTTTTCCCCACTTTTTTCCTTTAGGAAGACAAAAAAGATGTAAGTCTTTATATATATGACCTCAAATCATTTGAATATTTTCAAACAATTTCATTAAAAAATGTGGTAATGTAACATTTTGAATTGGATTTTGTATTGCTTTTAGCCTAAAGAAATCCTAGATCCCAGGGGTCATCGTCCCGTCAGTAGAGGTCGTGAGACGTACTCCTCAGGCCCAGCTGCCCCACCCCCCCATCAGTGGAGGAAGCCGTTACCGGGGAAGACCAACTGCAGCACCAGTGGGAAAACTTGTGCAGGAGAAGGAAGAGCCGCAAGATGCTGGTGGATGTACCCACATGTCTGAGAAAATGGTCAGAGTGCCAAAGTGTTTTGATTTTACTTGTGCAATATGTGTTTAGATGGGAAACATAACTTATACAGGAATTAATTTCTGATATTTTAAAATTAGATGACAAATATTGTAAGTGTGGCAAAGAGGAAATCTTAATAACAATATAGAACTAAAAATCAATGACATAACTAAATGTTCAATATTGGGGAGAACAAATGTTCAGCATTAATAATCTCACACTGAAAACCCACTTTGTCAACCATTAATCTGAATATTGGTGTTTGGTGGTTACGGCACTAATTCAAGTTCATTAATTCAACACAATTCAAATTAGTTTTTTTTTTTCTCTCTCTTCAGGGTGTGTTGTGTCCCACAGGTTGTGATCTAAAGAAAACCATCCAGAAGCAAGAACGTAACGTGAGGCCAACTGTAGATCAGCTGAAAAGATCTGTGGATGAGCTGACCCAGTCCACCAATTCTGTCTATGGCTACGTCTTGGATATGACCACAGAAGTAGCACAAAGACAAAGAGTCAACGAGGGTAACTATACTTCCTAAGAGAGCATAGAAACTTTTGTAGATCTGCAGGTAATAGTCTATCAGACAAGAATAATCCTTGATTAGTGTTCCTATAGCTCAACTGGTAATGCTGAGGACATGGGTTTGATTCCCAGGAACTATATAATCTAATCAAATATATACATTGAGTAAGTCAATAAGATAAAAAAAAGATCTGCAAAAAAATGAATAGCTGTAGCCTTTGTCAACCCATTTTTCGTTAATTAGACATTCTGAATTATTAAACACTGTTTGTGTTCGTTCATAGGCAATGGTTTGCTGGTTGGTCAGTACACAGACAGCCTAGAGACCCAGCATGCTTATATTAAGGACGCTGTGGACATCACCTTCCCCCAGAACATCAAAATCCTGCAGGGTGTGCTTGACAAGATCCGGGATAAGATTCAGCGTTTGGAGAAAGCCATCACTACTCAGAGGGCCAAGTGCCAAGTGCCTTGTAAAGTCAGCTGCCCGATTCCTGTGGTTTCCGGCAAGGAGTGCGAAGAGATCATTCGCAAAGGAGGAGAGGAATCTCAGATGTACCTCGTACGGCCTGATCCACTCAGCATGCCTTACAAGGTCTTCTGCGATCAGGCGAGTAATAAAGGAGGTATGTCCACTTTTGTCCTTTAAACAAACCCCTAACCCTAACGTAACTCAGGATCTCAAAATCATGTGGCCTGTTGAGGAAAGTTATGAGAAACATCCAATTTAGGCTTTTCTGCAAAGTGATACTACGTTTTGTGATACTTTCAAATTGAAATGTCCAGTGAGTGGCACTGAAAGTGCATTTAGTTTTATCCAAAACAGATGAATGTGAATCTGGCACCATTTTTTTTTCATTGGCAGTTGTATGTGCTGCAGTTAATACATGAAATGTCCACTGAAAAAAATAATAGAGCAACTACAAAAAACCCTACCCTAAACCTAGCCAAAAATGCCATCAAAAACTAATGTAAGATAAAAAGCTAATTTGCTGAAGCAACATTTTAGCTAGATTCTACAAGTCTTCGAGCTCTTTTGTTGCACCTCATGTTTCTCAAGACTCATACCCGAGTGCTCCACACTCACAAGTGCAGTGCTGTACCGGGTGAGCTACCAAGCAAGTTTACTGATGTAAACAGCAAGTTTTTTTTTGTCAGAAAAGCCATATGTGATTGCAAACTAATTAACATCATCAATAAATCATAAATCATCAATCATGCTTTGAGGTCAAGTTTTTTGAGGTCGTAAAATAGTATTATACAAGGAACCTTGCACAAATAACTCTCTGTTAATCGATAATCTGCCCTGTAATCATAATTTGTGTGAAAAGCAATAGAAGTTATTGGTGTTTTACTGCCAGTAGTGTTTATTTCAGTCAGAAACTACAGTTAATTGTATGTATAGGTATGTTTTTAGAATTTTGGAGCAAAAATGTGTGTAGTAGAGGCACATTTTACCATTGACGCAACCATCATTAAAAACTTCTCTACTATTCCAAAGGTTGGGTGCTCATCCAGAACCGTATGGATGGCAGTGTTGATTTTGGCAGGCGTTGGGATGACTACCGAAGAGGCTTTGGAAACATTGCATTTGATGTGGGCAAAGGCCACTGCCAGACTCCTGGTGAGCTACAGCTAACAAATGATGTGTGGTGATTCTGCATTTGGGAGTTTTACTGATGTAACCTGAAGTATCTAGACAAGAACTTAAAATGTAGCCTAGTAGTGCATATTATGTGGTTAAACCCTGCAAAAAAGACAAATATATGTTGTGTTTTGGATGCTGGTGTGCTGATTTCCTCAACTAGGCTTCTTAACAAGCTACAACAAGCTTCCATGGTCAACCAGTATTACCAGAAATCTGGTGAACAGCATTTATATAAAGACCCACCAGCACCAAACCAGTATAATCCAGCCTAGACCAGCATAGAAGTTTTAAAAGCTGGTCTTTTCAGCAGGGTCTCAATCTGCTCAAATTCAATTCTCTAATGTACTTGTTGTGGACTGTTTTAGGGGAGTACTGGTTGGGCAACGACCGTATTAGTCAGCTTACAAAGATGGGTCCCACTGAGCTTCTGGTTGAAATGGAAGACTGGTCCGGTTCAAAGGTCTATGCTCAGTATGAGCAGTTCACTGTGCAGGGTGAAGCCACAAACTACATCCTAGCAGCTGGTCGTTACTCAGGAACAGCTGGAAACACATTCTTGGATGGTGCAACAGAACTGCTTGGAGAGAACCGTACCATGACCATTCATAACGGCATGATGTTCAGCACCTACGACAGAGATAATGACAAATGGTGCGTATGGTCCTAAGAGTCTGTCCTAATGGTGGCCAAATTGAAAACTGCATGGATAAGTTGTGCAGTATCTAATATGTTATTTCTCTTTGCAATTGTTTGCATCTCAAACAGGATACCTGGAGATCCTTCTAAGCAGTGTTCAAGAGAAGATGGAGGAGGATGGTGGTACAACCGATGCCACTCTTGTAATCCTAATGGGCGGTACTACTGGGGAGGATCTTATACAAAATATATGGCCAAGCATGGGACAGATGATGGCATTGTTTGGATGAACTGGAAGGGCTCGTGGTATTCGCTCAAATCTATCAGCATGAAGATCAGACCTTTCTTCAAACAATAGAAAACTTCAAGTAAATTGAAATGAGATGCAGTAGATTTGTCCATTCTTGAGCTCATTCCCATTCAGTAGCATTCATTTCGTTTAGGCTTTTTTGAGAATAGGAGGATAATAAAACCTGAACCTAAACATTTCAAGAGACACTGTTCATATATGCAAAAAAAGTGTGAATTAACTTGAAAAATTTGAAACTGTGTTATTGAAAATGTATTTAAAAAAAACATAGGGATAAAATGCAAAACGATGTAAAACAAGATGTAACACAAGGACTGTAACAAGGATTGTAAGGAATGTAACACAATCTGCCTACTTCTCATTAAAGGTCACCTATAAAAAAATTAAACGTCTTTTTTTATTTATGCAATGTTTTCTTTTTTGGGAGCATTTGGGCACTTTTGGGGACTTCATGATTGTGTCTGACCTTGTCAGCTTTTAGTAAATATACTTTCTTAAAACACTTTTCACATCTCTCACAAGTTTATATACATGCATCACAGAAGAATTCTTCTTTGTCATGAAAATTTTCAGCACATTTCAAATTGTGCTTCCATTCTCAAGAAAATGACATTTGTAAAAATAAATAAATAAATAAAATTAATTTGTATTTGCATTTGTAGCTATATTGTATACATCCTAAACAATTAAATAATAATTTCATATTTAATTTTACAAAATTATATCTTGGTTGGAATTGACACCAATAAAAATGTTCTGCTCACAGGTGATATTTACCTTGATTTTTCTTGGTAAACAAGTATACTAAAAAAAAAAACTTTATTGAGGGCAGAATAGTTTGTTGTGGTGGAAACAGTGTAGTTTTAATGTGAACTTCATATATTTAACTAAAAAAAAATATATATATTATTAAAATCATTCCCTGACACATGGAAGTAGCCAAAGATACATCTAAACATAAATATTCATAACCATATTCATATTAAAATTTCAGATAATAAGATAATAATATTTATTTGACACTTACTACATAGTTTTACAAAAATGTTTTTCACAGTTTTTAGATATTTTATTGAGGTATTTAATACATTGTGTGTGAAATGGCATTTGTACAGTCTCTCATACACATTTCCGTCTGCATTGCAAGTAAGACAGAGCCTATGTTTTTTGTTGTTGTTTTTTTACACTTTTTACTGCTGTAAAAATAGTGATATTTGTATCTTCTAACACTATACATGAACTATTTCACGTAAGTTAAATGTACACTGAAAAAAAGAGAAACTGAATCTGTAAACATGATGTTGGCAAAATAAATGGCACAGCGGTCAAATAAATATGTATTAAATGGATAAAAAACAAAGTCACAAGAAATAAGTACAGCATTTGTCAGTATATTACTCATATATTACTAAACCATACAGAATGTCAGACAAAAATAATCATATTTCTAATCTAGGCATAAATCTGATTAAATATCTTCTAGGAGTTCATCTAAAATCACCTGATGCTGCTCAATGTCTTCAAACTTTGTAAGCAGCTCAGTGCGAACAATGGGAATTTTCCGGTAAGAGGGGGACACACTAGGCCGATCAACAGACTGAAGTTTTAGTTTTTTGTTTTTGGAGAATGATTTTTGCATCTTTGAGATAATGCTGAACTGCTCCATTTTGTTTTCCATAGCTTTGAAGGCTTCGTTATCAACGGCATGGTCAAAGGTTTGCTTGCATGATCCTTTGCACGCACGGATTTTGATGTCAATGTCCACCTTCACTCCAAAAATTAAACAAAAACAACTCTGTATCAGGACAAAAGTTACATTTCAACTTCAAGCAAATAATGAAATCCCTGACTCAAACGTTTTGGCAGAACATCTGATCAAATATATTGATTATGTGAACCTGAATTTACTGACTTTCCAGTCAATAAAATAAACAACAGTGGTTCTCGACCAAGGGGCTATAATAAGCTTCTAATGATGCAGAAAATACAGTTTTCAGAGATATTTAGTCATGCTATTTAGGGGGCTTCAAATACTGACTTTGAAGAAGGTTAAGAGCCAATAATAAAAAGTATTTTGGCACATGCAATGATTTCACTTACCTCAATTCGACGGATTTCATTTATCTGATCGCAGATCAACGGATGATGTAAGTCTTTTGCAAGTTCTGCAGACCTCTTGTGCAGGAATGTTAAGTTTCTGTGAAGGTCTTCAGCAAACTTAGCATATCTGATCTCCTATGGAATAAGTTTAATAATTTAAATTAATAGTTTAATTTAATTAAATTTTATTTTCCTGTGCTAGAATTAATCATTATGTTTTCTTATATAATTATTATATTTATCAGTGAATGTAATTTTTTATTATTATTTTACTTACTAGTTTATTTAAAACCACTTTTTGGAAGACAAGTGATCTCTTCTCATCAGAGCACAAAGGGTATGTTGGCCGTGCTGGACAGTGTCCAAATCTGGTGTAACCATAGTGATTATGTTGTACACTATCAGTAAGAAAATGTACAAAAATTGTACTTAAAGGTATAACAGCTTGTCATTGGCACAATATACTACCTTATTTACTCTAAAGGTGCATATTCGTACCTCGGTGATATGTACTCTCAAGGTACAACTATGAGCCTTTTGGGGCCAAATAAGGTAGAACAAGCTGTTGTACCCCTAAAGGTATGTTTTTTGCACTTTTTTTCTGAGACAGACTAAAATTTATTAAAAAGTTAAAGAAAGCAAAATGATCTAAGCACAATTTTTTTTTTGGTGGTTATGAATTAGCTGTAGGATCCCAGACAACAACATAGTTTTGGCCCAGATCCAACCCACGTCTGGCCCGTCTGAAATCCATGCAGGCCAGATGTGGGCCGGACCTGGGCCGACACTGCTTGCTGTCTGGGATGTCTATTTCCAGAAAATTATTTTGAAAGCAGATACTTTTAAATAAAAACACACACTACAAAACTTGAAGTGAACACATTTTTATTGGAAACATGTGGTAAGCTGGTTGTGTGAAAGTGTACATGGCAACATGACGTCTTCACATTATGACAAGCAGATCATTCAAAACAATGGCTATCTGTCCTTTTCCCCATCCCCTCTTTTCATTTTTAGACAGGTCTGATCTTCATTCTCACTACTTTGAGGGAGTAATCAGCTGGTTTGAAAGGCAGCCACACGACACCATTCTCAATCTCATAAGGGACTGTGGTGCCAGGGTCGTACTGGCCTCCTTTATAGTAAATCCCATTAAGGTTGGCCGACTGGCAGTTATTGTACCACCACCCTCCACCATATATCTCCGCACAGTTCTCCTCCCACTTATCGCTGTCCCTATCAAAGGTGCTAAACTTCATGCCAGCATGTGAAAGGAAGGATCCGAGGTTAGGCTGACCTTGCACTAATGCATCACCTGCATCACCCACGTAATCCGACACGGTCAGTGGAAAGCCCTCGGCCTCCGAGCCAACTCTAACGCTGTACTCGGCATAGGCCTCGTTCCCATCCCAGTCCTGCAGCTCCACTCTCAGAAGACTCTCTTTCTGAGTGAGAAGGTGTAGGAATTTGTTGCCAATCCAGATCTCGCCCTTACCCTGCTGGTCTAACTGGCCAAAACCATTTCGATACTCCTTCCAAGTGCGATTGAAGTTAACAGACCCATACTCCCTCTGCTGAACTAGAGCCCAGCCTCCCAACCCAGTGCCCTGGTCACAGTAAACCTCTACTACCTCCTCTGACCCAGCCAGCTTTATTTTGAACAGTCCGCTCTGACCGCCATTCGCATGCTTCTGCAGGATTTCAGCGCAATCTGAAAGAAGATTACACACCTGCTGATTAGAGCAAAGCTGCATTCGTTCCAGAGATCCATATGATTCATTTCAGAACTAATTACGTGGATTTGTTTCTGGATGAGCAATTAAATGTGACATGTTATTGGAAATTACTTGGATATTAGTTCAGTCCATTACACCACGTTTCCAAGAAGATCTAACAAACTCTTGCTAGTGTTATCAAGAAGATTACGTTTGCTAATGGTTCACTTGTGTATGCTGCTTGAGTTAAGAGTTTCACTCTTGTGTACCTCCACCAACAAAGCCAGCCTTGCGTTCGTCGCGTGATTTCACGCTTCGTGCGTGGATGTCTGGTAGATCCTCTTCCACGTCGCCATGAATAAACGCCCCAAGGTCATCCCCAAAAATTGGGTCGCTAGAGAGTGTGGTCTTCGAGTAACTCTTGCTTCCATCTGACACGACTGTTTTCGTGGAGGATGACGATGAGGATGACGATGAGGATGATGATGACGATAACCTTTGCTTATCAGTGCCAAAACCTGTGAAGAAACCTCCATCGAACTCACCTAGGCCGTCGGTGCCGTGAGAGAGAGAAGTAATGGGTTTTTCATTCCCCTTGCTCACAGTTATTCTGACTCCGTCACGGTTCAGATCTTTCCCTTCTTTGGCTGCCGTCAAAAACTCTGTATCTGAAATTCCCATTTTTTCTAAATCTTCACACCCGGGACCGCTAGCTGAAACCTCAATCTTCTCCACGGGGCCATCTTTGGTGTGTGTTACCACCTTGCGCACTGACTTGGTGCACTGCTTGACGGTGGAGGTGGAGGTGGAGATATGTGATGTAGAGGATGAAGTTGAGCCTGTACCTGATGTGGGGAACTTGCTAACAGTGGCGGCAGATTCGGCAGTGGAACCCTCCACCTCCAGAGTAAGCTGCATCTGACCCACATCTCCAAAGAGGAGCTGCTTCTGCTCGGCTTTGCCCGTTCCGCTCTTATATATGGAGGGTAACACCACGTCCTTCAACGGCCTGCTCTTCATGATTCCCAGAGAACTAACGGTCTGCACGCTCTGCACACGCAAAGTGTTGAGATGGTCCATTTGCTTGTCCAGAGCCGCATAGCTCTCCCTGTCCACTGAGAACTCACTGTAGCTGGCGCAAGAGCCCTTACATGTACGTAGTTTGATGTCAATGTCAACCTGCGTCAAGAGGTAATATTGTGAGAAAGTGCTTCAATAGTAAGTTATGTCACGAAATCAATGTAGTGAAAAATTAATTGTGACTTATGCAATTAAGGCTAAAATAATTTTCAACTTTCCCTTATACTTATCTTTTTTATTTTTATTTTGAAAGAGCTATCATAAATTTCAGAATTTTAATAAATTTTTATACAAATATTTTGCTCACCTCAAGTCGCTGAATTACAACAACTTGATCTTTGACCTGCGACCTCAGAGTGTTCAGTAACCGGAGCTGACGATCAATTTTAATCTTGATATCAGTAATCCTCTGTCTCAGCTGTTCGGCCAAGGTGGCGTACCTGTTATCATTACCTGAAAGAAAGGAGGAAACGTTCTATAGTGTCTTACATCTGTGAACTTCCACAAATTAACTTTATGCTTGGCATGAATAATCAAAATTTCCAAAAATCAAAGATTGAATCGAAGCAATTTCTTACCAGAGCTAGAGGTCAGTCGCTCTCTTAGGTAAGTGTAAGTGTTTTTGGTCACTTGATCAGTGGAGCGATACAGTTTCCGGCCCTCATCCAGAAGACGACGAATCTTCTCAATCTTCTTGAGGATATCGTGGTCAGCTTTGTCCATGAGGCCTTGAACTCGGCAGCCAGATGGACATTTGCTTCCCTGAAGAATTTAAATGGGCATTTGCTATCTTTAGTCAACTGGTTGGTAGGCATTACTACATTTTCAGTGCTTAATGAAAACCTTGACTCAATATTTATGACTTAATAAAGAAATAATGGCACGTACCCAGTCGTCATCTGTACACATAGGCCATTCTTTTGTCTTACAGGTGTCTTGTGCCTTGTAGCCGTGTTCAATAGGACGCGCACCTCTAGGGTTCACAACTGTGTCGTCTGACTGAAAAATAAAATAAATAAATATTTAATTAGTGGTAATTCTTTAAGAATTCAAATGGGTTCAAGTAAAGATTGAATAAAGGAAATATATTGTTTGTTAGTGATTAATGATAAGAGACTCACCAAGGCAGAGGACACGACCACGAACAGGCAGAGGAGTGAATGTGTGAGCTTCATCTCTGGCCTCTCAGTGCAGAATACAGACTGTCACTGCTCGCACATCCCATATGAACCTTTCTGATTGATCAACAGATTGACTCACTATTGACCATGGACACTCAGTCCCCAGCCCCCGCCGTCTGGAACACAGTATAGAGTTTGGACAAAAAAAAACCTAAAAACGGAGATGGAGAGAGAGAGATACAAATTACACAACTTCCAACCGTTATCAGCTGGTTTACGGGAATGACAACCTATGTGCTTGTACAAGAACTAGCACTGCAGTATGAGATTTGACTTTCCTTATGAAGCTAAGAGAATAATAGTGGAATATATCTTCATAGCTCATTATTGTATCATTGAAAAAAAAATAATTGGGGAGTTTGGGGATTGGAGAAAGATTTTTTTGAAACTAATACTTCTGGGTGCATAAAATTGATCAAAAGTAAAAGTAAAACAATACATTTAAATAAATGCTGTTCTTTTGAAACTTTCAGTTTAAATCAAAGAATGCTAACATTTATGACGGTTTTCACATTAATATTAAACAGCACAACTGTTTTTAACATTATTAATAATAATAAGTGTTTATTGAGCAGCAAATCGATATTTTAAACTGTAAAAATATTTCATAATATTACTGATTTGACTGTATTTGTGATCAAATAAATATAGCATTGGTGAGCATTAGAGATGTCTTTCAAAAACATTTTACTGAATAGGTGTTTATTATAGGACAGCAGATTGTTTAACATTTGAACTTTATTTTGCCCTTAGGGATGTGGATAAATCACTGGTTAAGCACAGATTCATTACATTGCATTTGTGCAAACAGGTTGAATCATTATTATAGTCTATGATTTGCAAATTCAAATCAACAATTTGCAAGAAAGATGCACAGGAAGAGGTGGGAGTTTGCGCCCATGAGGATCATTTCTGGGACTGTCTTTTCAGTTACACAACCAGCGTTTGTTTTAAGTTGTTTTATGTGCACATAACTCACATTGCACAATACAGATCAGATCACATCTCTTCTGTTAATGAAAGAAAGCTCAGCACTGATGCTCTTCATCACTATGCTTTGTGTACATTTACAATAAAATCAAAAGTAGATAAAGCAGATGTAAGGCTACAATGACGAAATTATGATTTTGGAAGAATAACAATTTTGGCTGCCAAACTTTAATCCAAGCTACCAAAATAATATATATAGATACCACCATTACTTTAGCAATGGCTAGCACCTTTGAACAGCCATAATCCTAAAGTGACATTTTCCTCTTACTATATATAGCCTTATAAACTATAATCCCAGACCTTTATGAATACTTTCAGATATTGTTTTATATCACTTGTAATATAGGCAAATATAATTTCTAATTAAACCTTTTAACGTGGTAAATATGGTGATAAATTTCATTTAGTATAAATGACAACTTTTCACCTAACCATACATACGTAAGTTAGTGAACAAACAAATATATTTTAATTATATATTTTTTTCAAATAAACAATTTCAGCTATTCTAATAGAATAATCTGTGGTGCATTAAATGCTGGGATTGTCATTTAGCCGTTAGTAGGAACCATGATAACACGACTTTGTCTTTACACGGATGAGATTGTTTGTGGTACGAGATTGTACTTTTGACTATCCAGTTTTGTAGTAGCCAAAGTGCACAACAGGCTGTTCACAGAAAGTTAAAAAATAAATTAATTCAACAAGAAACATGCAGAATCTCGCGCGCATATCCGGGAGTTTGCATCGACTGACCGTGAGAGTTTGTTCAGCCTCACCGCTGCCTTTCTGCAGGAATAATGTGTTATACTCACACAGTTTCAGTGAATGTGCAGCTGCTGTCAGATGTTTTAAAAGAGGCTCGCGTTACAGAAGCAGTGCCAGACATTGCGCCTCCTCATCAGCATATAAAACTGTTCGTGTCGGGTGTGCGTCAGGGTTTTGGGGTGATACTGCAACGTCAGGTATTTGAATAAAATTACTTTATATGATTTGACATTGACTATAAGTGATTATTCCTATGCATAACAGTTCTTGACTGACAAACGAACTATAAGCCTTTCAATGTGTAGTTCTTTAAATGACCACTAGATGTCACCAAAGCATAAAGTCACGCCTTTTCACTATTTCTAACCTCTCTGACCCCACAAATATTTGGAGTCTTAAAAACCACATTTGTTGTGTGAATGTGGTTGTGGCTAGAAGGGATACAGCTCCGACCGGAAATGAACAATGACATTAATTTTCTACCTATTAGATTGTGTTTTATTAACGTCTACACCTACCCCAACCCTAAACCTACCCCTTACAATAATGAAAAAATAGTAATTATTGTTGTACAGTGTGACAAAAATGTCTCTGTATTGATCTGCGCATGCCCAGTAGCGCCATACGTATCCCTTCTAGCCTTTACCTGTGAATGTCACAACATTCGATAAAAACACATCAAATGACACTAGAAATTTCTCCCAACTGCTCTTAAGCTCATTTTAGTGGATGTTTGTTCATAAAACATGTTGTACATTTAACATTTACTTTAAACGGCTATGTTTTGTCCTAAAAAGCTAATTGTGAAATATTTTGCTTGGGAAAGTATGCTAATGGAATAAATGCCACTTGATTTGATAATTAGTTTTTTATTCAGTCATACATTTCAAATTGTGGCTTACATGACCAATTGTTTGGGTCAGTATATATCTTGATGAAATTGTGTAAAAAATAACAATCGAACCTTGCAAAATCTCTTCCATGCAGTTCCTCAGCTCATATATGGTGGGAAATTGGATTTCCTTGTATTTGATTATCTGTCTGAAATCACCATGTCTCTGCTCTCAGCAGCCAAGGCTAAAGCACCTGTAAGATATTCCTCCATCCTAAACATTACCTTAAAGAGTTATTTATACCTGCTTTTGTAATAATAATGATAATAAATTCAGGGTGATTCTGTGATATTTAAACCTATTTTTGACTTTTAATTATATGCTTATTATAATATACACTTGGATTGACTCTAAGAATGTTCTTTTCTTTCAGAATATGGGATATGCTCCTGATTTTGTCCTTTCCCTTTCTCCATTTATTAAAGATATCAGCAAAAAAGGTAAACCTTAAAGTAATGATATAAGACTGTGACTCTTTTATGCAGACACATTTTATTGAGTAATGTTTAAATATTAAGTAATGTTTTTTCTAGGCTGTTTTATGTAATCTAATCTAACCTAATATAATATAATATAATTAGTGCTGTCAAACAATTAATTGCGATTAATCACATCCAAAATAAAAGTTTTTATTTACATAATATATGTATGTGTACTGTGTTTATTTATTATGTATATATAAATACGCACACATTCAGTATATATTTTGAAAATATTTACATTTATATACATTAACATGTTTATATTATTATATTATATATATTTAATATATAAACATACCATATTTTTCTTAAATGTATACATGCATGTGTTGTATTTATATATACATAATAAATATAGGCCCTACATAGCCTATGAAAACAAAAACTTTTATTTTGGATGTGATTAATCACGATTAATCGTTTGACAGCACTAAATATAATATAATATAATTTCATATAATTATTACGTTTTACAAGTACATTTTTCATTGCAGTATTTTATGGAGACACATTTTCTATTTTGCTTTTAATCCCTATATTTTATGGAAATATTATTAGATTTAGATTTTTTTTAATATCGTGAATCATGTTCATCGTCAGTCATTTCAGACACATTGAAGATGTGCTGTTGTGTCCTGCAGGTATTCGTGTGGTCAGTAACGCTGGAGGTGTCAATCCTCTTGCCTGTGGAGCGGCTCTAAAGGAAGTAGTTAAAAAGGCGGGACTTGACTTGAAGGTAGCCGTGGTGACTGGTGATGACCTGATGCCACAGGTAACTGAACTCAATTTATCATGTAATTCATGGGCATTTACTTGTCTCATGGGAGCTGACATGTTGACATCACATGACCAGGTGAATACTACTCATTTCATCTCAGTAAATAACCACCCTCTTACTGGACACTTTCACTTTTACTTTTAAGATTATTTAGCATGATGCTGCAGCCACATCACTAGGTGTCAGTGTAATCCAAGATGAAAATCATATCAGATACATACAGCACAACAAACAAAAAACTTGAATATTTATTGTCTTAGCATCTGAATTCAGTGCATATTGACCGATAGTTACTAAAGTTTTACAATATAAATACTACTATGCTAATTCTACTGTTCACATTAAATTTATCAAAATTGACAGTAAAGACATTTATAAAGGTTTCTATTTCAAATGAATTCAGTTTTTTTTTTACTTTCTATTCATCAAAAAATAAAGAAATAAAATTCTGAAAAATAAAATGTATCAAAGTTTCCACAAGAATATTAAGCAGCACAACTGTTTTCAAGATTTATAATAATAATAAATGTTTTTTCAGCACCAAATCAGTATATTAGTATGATTTCTGATGGA
Source organism: Barbus barbus (assembly GCF_936440315.1). Taxonomy (NCBI): domain Eukaryota; kingdom Metazoa; phylum Chordata; class Actinopteri; order Cypriniformes; family Cyprinidae; genus Barbus; species Barbus barbus. The sequence continues at coordinate 30,111,170 of NC_136735.1, forward strand.
TCATGTGACTGAATACTAGAGTATTGATGCAGAAAATTTAGCTTTGCGGGTAGTCTATAGTTAATAGTTCGATACTACTTTTTTGCAGTAATTGTTAGGGGTTTGTTCAAATTCCTAAACTAGGTATGAGTGATAGTAGCAGTGATGACTAGCCATAGCACTCATTATAGTATATCCTTACTGGGAAATGTTCAGACAGTGTTGAAATCTTCCATGTGATCTTCTGGTTTGTTGTGTATCCTAGAAAGACTCTTTGACTGAACTCAGGATGACTGATTCAGAGGGAAAGAAACCACTTCCAAAGACCGTCCACAGCATGAATGCGTATTTGGGGTATGAACTACAAGTTAATTACAGCGTGTCATTGGTTCAGTCTGTTATTCATGCCTGGAGGCGGACTGGTGGTTTGAGCATATGAGATTCAGCTTTCTTGTGTCTGTATGTCACAGCGCCCTCCCTATTAAACGGTGCCTGGACCTCGGGGCTGATATTGTAGTAACGGGACGTTGCGTGGACAGCGCTGTGGTTCTTGGACCGCTGATGCATTCAGTACGGTTTGTCACGCAAGAACTTTCTTTCTCTTGTGCAACAGCTGTTGTGCCTCATTCCTCCTCTGTGATGATGTGTTGGTAATTTTAACCTCCTTCATCGGCACAAAACAAAAAACAGAAGCAAGTAACGCACCAGCAGCATGTCTTTTAAGAAAGACCCAAGTTTACTTTAGCTTATAAAGGGAGATTTATAGACTTAATCCAAGAGGAAATTTACATTCAAATTCAAATCAGCTACCTTCGTTTTCTTGTTAAGTCTCTGTTGTTGCGATGGTTTTTAATAGTATTTCTGTATGTATATTTGTATATATATATATTTGTGCATATATATTTGATTTGTGTGTATGTGTGTGTATATGTGGAGATCAAAGTGGCGATCACACAGTGGAGATCAAAATTAGAAAACAAATTATAAACATTTTTCAGAAATAATATAATCTTCATTGTTAAAAATTTGAAGGAATTTCAGTTGGCTATACCATGTTAGTAGAACAGTGTTTTAACCAAGACACTTCAACAAAAACCCTTTATTTTGTGGAAAACACAGTGATCAAATCTGATGTACTCTTGGTCCACTCTCTTTCCTCAGTTTGGTGACTGTAGTGGGTTTCTTAGCCATAACTTTGTCACCAAAGATTTTCCAGAGATTTTCAATTGAATTTAGATCAGGACTCTGGCCCGGGCCTTTTCATTATTTCAGTGTTCTCAGCCTCAAGGAACTGCTTTACTCGTTTTGCAGTGTGACGGCAGAATTCTCCTGCATTAAAATTGCAGGCTGATTGGGAGATGAACTCAGTGAAGGAACTACATGTTGCTGCAGGAGGTTCTGATAAACATTTGCATTCACTCCACTCACACATGTAGCTGCATAAGAGGGCCCAGCTCCTGCTGTAGAAAACATCCTCCACACCATGACACTTCCTCCTCCACCTTTCACTGACTTAGAGAGAGATCATTACCCTGTTCAGTGAAGAACTGGCAAGCAATTCCAGCTGCAGTGTTGAACCGATATCCCACTGAGAGCCTCCACATTATCCTGTCCTCTCCTGCATTTGTCTTTTATGGATGACCAGCCTTTTTGGGGGACTTGAAGGAGTTAGTGACATTGTAAAGGTGCAATATTCTGGAAATTACAGATTTGGAATGACCAACTTCTCTTGCTACAGTATGGCTGCTATCGGCCTTCATCTGAACAACCTGCTGTCGGAGGGTTTCAGTCACTTTAGAACGGCTCACCTTCTTGCAAAGTCAGTGAAAATGGGAAAGTTAGGCTGCCAGTTAAATAGGGTTTGTCAAATAATTAAGGATCCAGGTGCCAGATTAACACCAATAACTGGGAGGTATCTGAAAGTGTTCTCTATTTTTGATCAGTGTTCTTTTTCAAATATCTCATTTTTATACTGTGTGTCAAGATATATAACTAACTCATGAAATATGCACTTTTACTCCTGTTAGCATAACTTCAAATAGGAGTAAGTGAAATTTAGGAAATTGTTGGTTGCTCTATAATTTTGATCTCCACTGTATATATATATATATATATATATATATATATATATATATACACACACGCATTTATCAAAAACATAAAATGTGTGAGTGTATGTGTATTTACATATATATATATGTGTGTGTGTGTGTGTGTGTGTGTGTGTACAGTGGTGGCCACGTCTCCAAGACGCTTGAAGAGACCTACCTGCAAAGCTACCTGAAAAACTATGCGCAAGTGCACCTAGGGCAAATCTGCTTTAAACGCAAAGGATGGTCACACTAAATATTGATTCAATTTAGTTAGAAGTTAATTGATTAAGAAAATCTATTTATGACATTATTTTTGACAGCATCCTCATTTTACAGCATTTTTACACAAGTGGCTAAAACTTTTAACAGTACTGTAGCTTTGCAGGTAGTTTCTTCAAGTCTGTCTCAGTTTCTTCATGTGATTCCAGACAGACTGGATGATGATCAGATCAGATCTCTGTGTGGAGCCCTGCCTGTTGTCAGACTCCTTGTGCAAACAAAAATCTCACTGGATTATTACAATTAATGGCAAAATGAATGTTTAGAAATGTTAACTGATATTTCCTTCTGGCACACTACAGCAAAAGACAGAAATAACTGACCATTTTTTAGCTGTTCTACTAATTTTGGCCACCATTGTATATACACACATACTGTATATACACACACTTTATTGCTTACAAAATAAATCTAGTGAATGTTTAAATCATTTATATAACTTTATTCAATGTGAAAAAAAGTATTATAACATTTTTGTTTGCTTTTTTGGACAGTTTGCATGGGACTGCAAAAACTATGACCTGTTGGCTGCTGGAAGGTACTGTAAACTCTATGAGCTCTTGAAACGTATGCACACACACACACACACACACACAAAGTGGGGACATTCCATAGGTGTAATGGTTTTTATACTTTACAAACTGAATGTGTTGTTGCCCTGCACCAACCTTACACCTAAACTTAGCCCTCACAGGAAATTGTGCATTTTTACGTTCTCAAAAAAAAAAAACTCACTTTGTATGATTTATAAGCGTTTTGAAGTCCTCATAAGTCACCTTATCCTTGTAATACCTGTGTCATACCCATGTCATTATACAAATTGATTACGAAAACGCGCACACACACACACACACACACACTGGTGCAATGTATCAGACAAGTTTGTCTGCTGAAAACACAGATCAGCTGAGGATTCAGCATAAGAATATTTGTGGTTAACCACATTTATGTTGTTCTGTTCCTGTTTTGATTGCTGTGAAATTTCATTAAGCTGATTTTTTTCTGTTGCAGCCTTGCTGGTCATCTGATTGAGTGTGGCGCACAGGCCACAGGAGGGATTTTCACAGACTGGCATATGGTTCCTGACTGGTAAACACTTAAAATCTGATATATTCATGACACATTTCACACACACACACACACATATATATGGTGCAAAACTGATTTTTTTTAGCATCATTACTTCAGTCTTCAGTTTGTTCTTGTGAAGTGTGGGGACATTCGATAGGTGTAATGGTTTTTATACTGTGCAACTGTATTTTCTATCGCCCTACACCTAAACCTACCCCTTATAGGAAACTTTGTGTATTTTTACTTTCTCAGAAAAACTCACTCAAGCCTTTGAAATATGAGTACTTGGCAAAATGTCCTCATAAGTCACCTTCTCCTTGTAATACCTATGTCATACCCTTGTCATTATACAAATGTGTGTCCTCATATGTCATTAAAACACACACACACACACACACATATATATATATATATATATATATATATATATATATATACACATATGGTGCAAAACCGAATTTTTTTAGCATCATTACTTCAGTCTTCAGTGTCAGATGATCCTTCAGAAATCGTTTGCTGCTCAAGAAACTTTTCTTATTATTATCAATGCTGAAAACAGTTTTGCTGCTTAATATTTTATCCTAAATTGTGATGTTTTTTTCAGGGTTCTTTGATGAACAGAAACTTCAAAAGAACATATTTATTTAAAACATTTTTAAACGATTATTTATAAATACTTTAATTTAAATATTTCATTGTTTTAATTCACAGTAATGAAAATGTATTATTGTGTTTATGTGCTTAATTGTCATGAAAATAATGTGCAAAAATCCTAATGGTCTTGAAAATAGGCTTCCTTCTCTTTAAGCAAGTGTTGAAATCTGTGTCATATTTCACCCCAAAATCAAATTAATCAGAAACCATCTGATGACACAGACATTTTCTTGACTTCTTGACACTTTAGATGTCTTGTATCCTTGAGTCTAAGATCACTTCTTTTTCTCTTCTTTGTTTTACTTTTACTTAATTGACTTCATATACATTCTTGCCTTATTTCATTTGATTTTCAGGGATAACATGGGCTTCCCAGTGGTGGAATGTTCTGCTGATGGTTCATTTACACTGTCCAAACCTCCAGAAACTGGTGGGCTGGTTTCATTTGGAACAGTGGCAGAGCAATTAGTGTATGAGATCGGAGACCCACAGCGTTACCTCCTGCCTGATGTCACATGTGACTTTTCCAATGTCACCATTACTGAGATACCAGGTCAGTCGACTTTTACTGGATTGTACATGTATGATTATTTCTGATATTCATGCGGTGGCATATTTATAGATATAATAATAGTAATATCTTCAAAATTGTGGAGAGATAACTTTAAGCAAGCCAAAGCTGTTTGATGACATTACTTATCTCCAGTAGAAAGTCCTCATGCAGTGATCAGATGGTTGCTTGTTTATTATCTCTAAATGTCTGACTCAGAGACGCAGCCCATTGACTTTACACCAGTTGTCTAGTCTGGCTACCTAATAGCTGGTTCTAGCTATCTGCTAAAACCTTTGCAACCTCTTTCATTTAACTAATGTTATTTTCTTTGTCACAAAACAAATGTTTTCTTTGTCCCCTAAACTTCCATCTCATTGTCTGTGTAATCAATAAGCTAATGTATGTACACTAGCTTGATTTGATCTGAAGTAAAACTGTTGAACATTCAAAACTCTCGGGCAAAGCTAATACCTTATAAATTCTCTGACTGGGCTTTATATGTATTTAGATGTGGATGGTGGAGCAGTGAAAGTAGATGGTGCCAAAGGATCACCTCCGTCAGCTGACTACAAGGTTGGCCAACATTTGGTTGATTTAAGTCAGTCATTTCAATTTAAGTTTAATTGTCCTTTTTTATGCAGTAATCGCAAATGAATAAATCAGCTGCTTTTGAAAATGGTTATTGTTTATATTTTGTCGTCTTAAGGTTTGTGCCACATATATGGATGGGTTCAGGGCAATGGCAGTTTGTCCTGTTGGTGGTCCGAGAGCTGTGGAAAAATCCAGAAGAACAGCAGAAAGCATTATTAAAAGGTCTGAGTGATTTTATAGGTGAAATAGTTGATATGTAATTTGTTGTTTTGAAAACAACACATTTTTGCCATTGGAATCAGCAATACAAGTTTGTATAAGGTCGATTACAATAACTAAGATTAAATATTCTAAATAAAGGTTGTTAAATACAGTGTTTAAAAAGTATTTCAACCCCACTAGAGCTTTAATGGCTACTAAAATTGTGCTATATTGTGAAATGTATCTGTAGGACCCAGCGAATTTTCAAACAGCTGGGTTTGGAGGACTATGCTGAAGTCAACATTCAAGTTCTGGGTGCTGAGGACACATATGGACCACATGCGGTCGATACAGTAGGCTGTCTGTTTCTGTTTTGTGTTGAAAATTGCATTTAACAATTAGTAATCTGTCCGTGCACAATTAGAACAAATAACCTGTAGCTTTTGAGACTGTTCTTTATTGTGCAGAGTCCTCGTGAGGCTGTGGTTTGGATGGCCGTCCATCACAAGCAGAAGAAAGCGTTGGAGTTTTTTTCCAGAGAGGTGGCACCAGCGGGAACAGGCATGGGTGAGCAAAAACCTCAACTCAGTTTTGTCCTACTCTGTTTCCAAACCACTTAAGTTAAGCTCCTCGTTCATTTAAAGCCAAAGACCATTTGAACAACTTAGGCCAATGTATAATTTCTTTCTTTCTTCAGCTCCAGGACTCACAGCTATTGTGGGAGGGCGACCAAGAATGTAAGTGTTAGTTAGCAGTTCTTTGAGTACAAAAACAGTTTAAACTTCACATAAAAGTGTACCACCAAATGATGCATGTCGGTCAAAGGCGAAAAGGGGTTTTCAAGCATCAAAACAACAAGAGCTTTATTTTGTCTTCATACATTAGAATGTGTCCTGTTTATTTTCATTTATTTTTTTGAAGGAACAAATAATGACTATCATACATTTTTACCAAGACTTTCAGTGTAACAGTAGTTTATTTACCAAAAAACCATGGCAGGCATATTTCGAGCATGAATCATTGATGATGACATTCAAAGTCTGTATTTAAGGATCATAGTGCAGCCCACAAAATCAAGTTAATTGTAATTTTAAATCTTTGCAGATCTTTGCCACTATACTTCAGACTACACACGTGATCAGAATTGTTGGTACCCTTGGTAAATATGATCAAAGGCTGTGGAAATAAATCTGCATTGTTAACCCTTTTGATGTATTATTTAAAAAAAATCACAAAAATCTAACCATTCAATGGAGAATAAGAATTTAAAATGGGGGGAAATATCATTATGAAATAAATGTTTTTCTCTTATACACATTGGATACAATTAACGGTACCCTTTTATTCAATACTTTTTGAAACCTCCATTTGCCAAAATGGTATAGGAGTTTTCTCCTGTAATGCCTGATGAGGTTAGAGAACACCTGACAAGAGATCAGAGACCATTCCTTCATCCAGAATCACTCCAGACCCTTTAGATTCCCAGCTCCATGTTGGTGCTTCTCTTCAGTTCACCTCACTCATTTTCTGTAGGGTTCAGGTCAGGGAACTGAAATGGTCTTAGCAGTAGCTAAAAAAAGCACCCATTTTTGTGTTGTTTTTAAGGTTTGTTTATGGATTATTGTACGGTTGGAAGATCCAAACATGGCCCATTGTAAGATTTCTAACAGAGTCAGTCACTTATTGATTTTTTATCTGTTGGTATTTGATAGAATCCATGATGCCATGTGTCTAAACAAGATGTCCAGGACCTCCAGCAGAAATATAGGCCCACAACATTAAATAGACAGCAGTATATTTCATTGTACACATGGGGTACTTTTGTGTTCACCAAACCCATCTTGAGTGTTTGCTGCTAAAAAGCTCATTTTTTAGTTTCATCTGACCATAGAAGCCAGTCCCATTTGAAGTTCTAGTCGTGTCTGATAACTGAACACGATGGAGATTATTTTTTGGTGAAAGCATTTTCTTTTCTTGATTTTTTTTTCTTGAAACCCTCCCAAACAACATGTGGTGATACAGGAGCTGTTTGTTTTTTCTGACCCCGAAAATCAACCTTTTTCTGCAATTCTCCAGCTGTGGTCCTTGGAGAGTCTTTGGACACTCAAACTCTCCTCCTCACCGTGCATTAGGACGATATAGACACACGTCCTCTTCCAGGCAGTTTCGTAACATTTTATGTTGATTGGAAATTCTTAATTATTGCACTGATGGTGGAAATGGGAATTTTTACTGTGCTCTAGCTCTTTTCTTAAAGCCACTTCACTAATTTGTGAAGCTCAATTATCTTTTTCTGCACGTCAGAAATATATTCTTTGGTTTTTCTCATTGTGGTGGGTGATTAATTTGGAATTAGTTTAAATTAATTAGTTTTCCCTCCTATTTATATTTCTGTGAAACAGGAAGCCATGGCTGGATAATTTCATGTTCATAATCGCGCTGATGTGCTCAAAATTAGTATAAATGGGAATATACTTCAGATATATTTTACTCATAAGAATTTCTAGAGGTACCAGTAATTGTGTCCAAAATGTATTTTAGAAAAAAAAAAACATTTATTTCATAAAGATATCCCCCCCCCCCATTTTAAATTCTTACCCTCCATTGAAAGGTTAGATTTTTGTGATTTTTTTAAAAAAATTGATAAAAAGGATTAATAATGCACATTTATTTTCACAGCCTTCTTTGATCATATTTACCAAGGGTACCAACAATTCTGACCACGTGTGCTAGGTTTTACCTATTTATCATCAGTAAGTTTTTAATGATTTAAAATATTTAAAAATTTAGTATGATCACCTTTTCTTTTATATATTTTAATAAGTACAGATCAGAATAAGTAGGATGTTTCATTTTTACATAGATATATATTTTACACTGAATGATTTTGTGCATTATTTCACCCATTTTTTTTTTTTTGAAACATTAAAGAAGACACTTTACTTGCTTTAAATATTCTTTCTATGTATATAAAATCACTTTTGTAAATTTAATTTAATGTGGACACCAGAATGGGACATATCATGTTTGGCCCATGTGTATTATTTAATATAAATTTTCTCTTTCTAGATCAACAGTGCTGAAACCTTTCTTTTTCCTGCACCCCAAAGCAGATCTGGAGGTATTGCTATTATTATTTTTTATGAGCGCTACGATAAAACCATATTTTATGAATATGGTAATACAGTGTCATAGCACGTGGTGAAATCATGTAAACTGACTCACATTTCTTATTGAGATGAATGAAAAAAAGTGGCCTGATTATCCTGAATTCACGCTTTATCAAAGTCCATCACTGTATACAACAAAATCTAAAAATTCATTAACTTAACAGGTCACTCTAAGTGAATTGGAGAGAATATGGAAATAGCCCAATTAAAGTATTCATGTGGATCATTGAATGAATGAATGAATGGGCCTTAATTGGTGTTTTCAGGTGCACATTCATGTGAATGGGGAGCTTATGGAGACACACAGAGAGGCAGTATCAGAGCCTTCATTAGCTGAAGGACAAGACCCCTCCCTCCACTCAGAGGAACACAGCCCAACACCCACAGGTACCCTGACAATTGTATGTAGACTACAAAATGTGTCAAAGTGTTCATGGAATACATAGGAAACTTAGTAGGGTAAAAAATTAATACTTTTATTCAGCAAAGATGCATTGATTAAATTGATCAAAAATGACAGTAAAGATATTTATAATGATAGAAAAGATTTCTATTTCAAATAAATGCTGCTGCTATTTAACTTTCTATTCATCAGAGAATCCTGAAAAAAGTATTGTGGTTGCCACAGAAATATAAAGCATTGACAATATTAAAAAACGTTTCTTGAGCACAAAATCAGCATATTAGAGCATGTGGCACTGCTGAAAATTTTGCTTTGCCATTACAGGAATAAATTGCATTTGAAAATATATTAAGTTATTTAAATTGTAATATTTCACAATATTGCTTTTTTTCACTATATTTTGGATCATACTGTATAAATGCAGCTTTGATAAGCATAGGGAACTTGTTTCAAAAACATTAGACAGTAGTGTACACAAGCATGTGGTCACCTTTAAGTTGAAACCTTGTATGAAGACAAAAAATAGGTTGTCTAAGCACAATGAAAAATGGTGGCAGCCCTGACTGTCAAGCTTCAGAAGCATGCACCACTTTAAAATTTAATGACAATAAATAATCCCTTGTAAAAAAAATAAATAACGTTCCCATTCATTTACATTGTAGCCAATGAATCCTACAGAAATTAGATTTCGGTAACACTTTAGCACAGGGACCAATTCTCACTATTAACTTGCTTATTAGCATGCCTATTTTTAATATGACAATATTCTACATTCCTAATCCTACCCAATGCCTAAACTTAATAACTACCTTACTAACTATTAATAAGCAAAAAATTAGGAGTTTATTGAGGCAAAAGTCGTAATAAATGGTTTGATAATACATTTACATTTAGTCATTTAGCAGATGTTTTTATCCAAAGCAACTGACATATGAGGACAATAGAAGCAATCAAAACCAACAAAAGAGCAATAAAAGGCAAGTGCTAAGACAAGTCTCGGTTAGCCCAATGCAGTAGCAAGCTTTTTTTTATATACATACATATGTATATATATATATATATATATATATATATATATATATATATATATATATATATACACACACACACACACACACACACACACACATGCACAAAGACAACAAGTGGGTAGAATAGCAGTCACAAAACATAGCGAGAATTGAACCTTAAAATAAAGTGTGACCTACATTTCTTACTTAATTCTATAGTACTTTGTTCAAAAAAATTTGACAAGGATAATATTGAATTTCTTTCCTTTCAAAGATGAGTTGTTCTCTTTTTCACAGAGAATATTTCATGCTTTGTACACTTTCCAGCGCTAATTTTTCCCAGATCAGCACGTAATGTGATTTTATGAATGTCAGACACTTTTGTGTATCAAAACAATTTTTTCCACACAGAGACAATCATTCAATGTTTGATATGACCTTCTTCAAGGTAGAGGTGGATGGAATATTTGAGCAACAAATTCAGCTGAGAGAACTGGGCTTAAGCCTTGTTTTAAGGCCCAATGTGATTGTTCTACCAAGAGGTGCTTTTATAAGTTGCCTTGCACTGGAATCCAAGGCTGCTTGTTTTCCCAGAGTCCTTTGCTTTAGGTTCTCTCAAAGGCACAACCTTTGTAGTGTACTGGCAGTGTTTGCTCAAGTCTTTTTTATCTATCTGCCACTTCTCAGTTGCACTAAACAAGCAGCTAAACCCTTTAAAAAATCAGGGACATCCTTTCATCGGATCTAGTGTTTGAACGCACGCAAGCGCGGACTGTTACGCACACACTCACATTCATTCACAAATACTTAAGGGCCATGCACGCAAACACAGGAGGTCTTAAATACAAATGAACACAATACAAAGCAACTCTGCACTTTTTCTTTTCACTCTGTTTCACTTTACTTCCCTCTCAAATCTGCACAGACACAAACAGACAGAAGAACCTGGAGCCACGGTCATTAGAGCATCACAGAGGGCTGATTGTAAGAGAGGCTTCTAATGTTTCCGCAGTCCAAGGGCTTTTTCTGAGACAGAAAAACTGATTATATGCAATGTAGCTAGTGATAACCAGATAAAAATTAGATTGACAGTGAGCTGTGTTGAACTTCAAATGAACAGAGCATCACTATTATTATTGGTAGTTCACCAAAAAATTACATTCTTTCAAAATTTACTCACTATCATGTGGTTCTAAACTCGTATGGCTTTCTTTTTTCTGTGGAACATGAAAACACTCATTTTGAAGAATGTTCGTGCTGCAATAAAGGTGCTTAACACCAAAAGCTCCAAAAAAGCACTATATTTTAGACAATAAGACAATAAGCAACCTTCAACACACCCTAAGAACTGCATTGCAACACCCTGGTAACTCCTAAAACACACTAGTGTCATGGTAGCTTCTTTCATTTTTTTTCAGTAAAACATACACCACTGGTTAAAACTTTGGGGTCAGTAAGACTTTTTAATGTTTTTAAAAGAGGTCTCTTGTGCTCACCAAGGCTGCATTTATTTGATCAAAAATACAGTAAAACAGCAGTGTTGCAAAATATCATTACAATTTAATGATATTTTAAATTTTTGTTTTCTATTTTAATATATCTATTTAAAAATTTAATTTAATCCTGTGCTGCCAAAATTTAATTTTCAGCAGCAATATTGAAAACAGTTGTGCTGCTAAATATTTTTGTTGAAACCGTGATACCATGTTTTTTTCAGAATCTTTCGGTGCATAGAAAATTCAGCAGAACAGCATTTATTTAAAATAAAATTGAATTATAAATGTCTCTACTGTCATTTTTTAAAATCATTTTAATGCATCCTTGCTGAATAAAAGCATACATTTCTATTAAAACCTTACTGACCCTAAACCTTTGCATGATAGTGAAAATGCTTATTTTTATTTGCTTATTCCAATTTAAATGATCAACTCGATCAAGCAGTCTGTAAGTTGACTGAGAGCAAAACTCTCTTTGAATAGGTTCAGATACTTGCTGTTAGTTCTACCTGCCAACTGCTGAATTTAATTACGCTGAGAACAAAATTGTCTCTCTCTCAGATCTGCCCTCTGGCCCGCATACCTTCAGACTGGAGGAGATAGCATACACGCGCAGTGGAGACAAAGGGGACTCCTCAAACATCGGTAAGTGTCTTCCCATGTGCTTTCACACGCAGTGAATATTTCAACGATGAGACAATTTGCTTACTGCATGTCAGTGTCATAACAAAAAAGCCATTTTGGCAGTAAATGCTGGGAAAAAACTGGGTCAGACCATGTTCACAACACTCTCTTGTGATGTGGCAACCTGCTCTAGTCTTAACTTCATCTGGACGGGTGGTTATGTGTTGCCCACAGTAGACTGGCAGTCTCTGTGTTTTTCAAATTAAACTACTGAAATATCAATAGGTCAAATCTATCTATCTATCTATCTATCTATCTATCTATCTATCTATCTATCTATCTATCTATCTATCTATCTAGCTATCTATCTAGCTATCTATCTAGCTATCTAGCTATCTATCGTTCCATCGATCCATCTATTATTCAGCATGATGGTATGAATCAAATATTAATGGTAGATGTCCCACATTTCTCAATGAATCAGTCTGTTGATCCATATGTCTTTAAATCTATGTGTGTAACTTCTGTTTTTAGGGGTTATTGCCAGACATCCACTGTATTTCCCCTACCTGAAAAAGTGTTTAACTGCTGAAGTTGTAGAGCAGTATTTCCAACATTTGATCAGAAAGGATCAGACTGATCTACCCTCCGTCATACGGTAAGAATAAAAAAATGTACTAGTAGACAATGTCCAGTGGTGAAAGATGTTAATGGTTTAATAAAAAAAAGCAAAGAGGTCCAATCTTGAAAAAAATATCATCATAAAACACATACTTTCTTAGTAGCTTACTTTTAAGAAAATCATTGCTAGATAAAGTCTTAAGCTCTACAGAAGTGAAAGTCACCCAAAATAAACATTGTAACACCTTTATATTTAGCTACTCCACATCTGTAGCCTGTGTGGCTTTTTAAAGACCTGCGTGTTTGTTTGAGGGAGAGAGAGCGCATGGATGCAAGCCTCTTGTTTTATGGGTTGGGGAAAACTCCTTTGGTGCCACTAATGAGGACCACCTCATGCTGAGGACCGACATGTCTAGGTGCCTGTCTGCGTGAGAGTGTGGTGTGAGCTAATGCACAGATGTGTGAAAACCAGGAGGTGATCTCAATTAAAATAATGTATTTCACATGTTTGTGGTGGCTTCCAGGTACGAACTGCCCGGCATTCATGGTCTGAACTTCATTCTTCCAAACTCACTTGGAGGGGGAGGGGTGGCATCACTGCGCAGCGACCCTCAGGTAATACATACACACATATTCATTCATACAGACTTGCATGAGCGTAGACACAGTCACTTCAGTGTGGGTCATTTTGAAGGTAAAAAAAACGATAATAAAACTAGGGTAAACACCTAAGTAATTTTAATGATTAAAAACATGCAGTCAAGGTACTCAGGGTACAAAGTTAAGACTTCTTACAAAAACATTTAAAAATTTTACCGACCCCAAATTTTGAATGATAGCATTAAAATTAACATTTAGAAAAAGACCTTTGAAATTTACCAGATATTTAAATCCCTCACAACATAGTTTTATGTCATGTTTTTAGTATTACTAAAAATGTGTTATTGTGTGTTTCTGCAGGGAAAAGCCTACGGACAAATGCTACTTGACTACAAACTGAGAGGCCTTCCTGATTTGAAATCACTGGTCGATTAAAATAGGAGAAGGACTGAATGATGTCAGGGTGTGTTCAGACTTTTCAGACATGTAAAAGTGCTATAAATAGATAATGTCAGTAATGTTTGAAAATGCCCAGATGGATTATATTATGAACTTTGCATGATGTAAACAGTGTGTTCCGTTTTAGTTTACGTCTACTAACAGTTCCCAAACTGTTCAAGCTATTCCAATGAATTAAAATGTGAACTTTTGTAACTTATATAATGGTGCCTTTTATCAGTTTTTACATTTTATTATGTAATTAACACTCATATGAAAAATTAGTAGTACGAATGAGCATTAAAAAATAGTATTTTATCAGAGAAAACTAAATAAAGAGCTAATTGAAGCTGAATGTCAGTTTTGGTGGGTTGTTGTTGTACATGCAAGCACTTTGATATGTAGTGAGGACATTAGAGAACGACGTCCTTTACTAGTTGTGTTGAGTTGGCCACGTCTAATAGGCGACGGCAAAACAATAAACCCTTGAAGTCCAGAGGCACAGCGTCCTCTCATTACCTCTGACCCCTATCGACACAGGAAGTCAGAGAGCAAAAGGTTTTTCCTCTTCTGATGACTGTGTTTATGTTTACTGTTGAGGATACATGTGTGTATTCTAAGAAAGAAGAAGAATTAGTTGTAATGCTGCAGGGAACAAAAGTACTTGATGATCAGTGAAGTAATGTTTTGAATGATGGTCGAAAATGTTCCAAACTCAACTACCTCATGCATTTTATTCACCGTGACGTTAACACATTCTTTTATCAGGTTTTGACCCGCATTAGCATGTGCTAACAGCATGACCTCAGCGGCGCAGAGTGATCAATGGCAAGTGGAAGGCGAGACGTGAAGAATCAGAATCAGAATCAGAATGAGCTTTATTGGCCAGGTATGTTTACACATACAAGGAATTTGTTGTAGTGACAGAAGCTCCACAGTGCAACAGAAAGACATCAACAGGACAGGACACAGATAATAAAAGAATAATATACAAATATCCAAATAGGCAATGTACAAAGCAGTAAAAACACAATATATAATATAGACAACTATGTAAAAGTTGTCTGAAGAGTTGTATGAAGAGTTCATTTGTCAACGGCCGACAGACAGATCCAGCAGTTCCTCATTGTGTGCATGCAGAGCTTCTTGGCTTCATCTCAATGCACCAGAGTGTCATTCACAACAAACACATATACGCTGACATAAACCGAAATCACTCTCTCTCAAAACTCGCACATTTTTCACAAGCGCATTCAGCTGTCACACACAGACGCTGGGATGCTTGGGGACAAAACAGGGAAGGAAGATAAATGGCTTGTCATTTATCACCCGGTATCTTTCAGCGCTCCACTGCTGTTCAAACAAGCAACAGCCTCGAGAGAGAACCGAATAATCACTAATCACTCAACATTCAGCTTTTGCCCTCACTGGGACACCTTTGTTACCACTGTGACACTGATTTCTCCTCCTGTCCATCATCGCTCTCCCACTAAACTGAACCACAGGGGGAGGGCGGCTTTTTGGGGCAGCTTTAATCCTTTGCTTTATCTCTTGAGTTAAGACTGTTTTGCATTGTTTTGCAAACACTTTACCACTTAAAGTCCTCTAAAGCTCAATGTGGGTTTTATAAACTTTGCATTATGGATTGTATGGAGCTGGAGTATTTGCAAGACAATCAGTTGTTTTCATTCCATTGACACACTCTGAGTTAAGACCATTAGTGCTATTGGTATTCATTAGTAGTGCCGCTGAACTCGTGGTGAATTCAGCCCATTTCTGTTTTGGAAATGTGATGGCTGTATTTCTGGGGACTTTTAATAAAGTGCTGAAATGTGCCGTGTCTGCACGTCCTGCAAACTGGTCTGTTGGTAAAATGAGCTCTTGTTTGGTGCGGTCGGGGTGAATGTATTGAGGACTTTAATTATTGCCACATGGCACGAACCAGCTCTCAACTTCAAACCACCGTTAGCCAAATGTTCTGCTCTCACTTTTTCCACATTCATCTACCCTGCATGTACATACATCAGAGAAAGTCCAGACACCCCTGGAGCTATGAGACCTTCGGTTTAACTAGTTTAGTTGTTCGTTTTCCAGCAATAGCCCTATGAATAAAATAAACAGATTTGCAGAACTAAGTATGAGTTCAGAAATATATTATTAAAAGATAAGTCAATAAACAAATTACACAAATATAAAAAGGTTGTAAATAAAAATATTTTTGTATCAATTATTGAATTATTAATTATATTGTTGGAGTAGGTTTTAAATAATATAATTTCAGTCTTTCTACTTGAAAATTTCATGTTAATTTAATTTATTGGTACTTTCCATTTCTTTGTAATTATTTGTAAAATTTACTAGCAATTTCTGAGTGAAAATTGTTTGGGTAAATGTGGGTAAGTTTTCATTCATACAATACACAATACTCCAATTGCGAGAATGCTTGGAGTGTGTTTTTAATCAACTATTTTTTTTTAACACTGCTGTATTTACCAGAGCTTTTGTTTAAAAATAAAACAGTATAAGCATTACAGAATAGCATATTGCATGGCATATTAAAATGCTATGCATTTTCATTTATTTAATAGATTTATTTGATACATACATTCTAAAATAAAAGTAAAATGTTTAAAATAAAAATTTAATACAAATTTTATTTATACAGAAATAAATACTATACTAAATACATATTTTTACATATCAGCTGGAAAAAGTGTAGACTGGAGCCTTAGCTTAATTTACCTTCCTTTTTTTCATAATAAGCATCACTTCCACTCCTAAATGTAATCTATACAAAAAAAAAAAAAACATTTCAGGCTATGTGTCTAAATTATAGGTTATATTTTACCGTATACGATTAGGTAACATACTGTTATTGTGCATTATTATATTATTTTCTTATGCCTTAAACAACATATACAGAACAATACAACAGACAATATAAAGCCAGGGAAATAAAGGAGAAAAAATAAAGAAATAAAATAGAAATACAATCAAAAACATGAAATATTTTGAAGACAGAACACAAAGGGACAGTTTTGATTGCCTTTCTATTAGTGCTTCTTTGAATAGTACAAAAATAGCTTCCCAGTTCTTTATAAAACACTGTGAAACAGGGTTTTCTGTTCGAAAATGTACACTTATGAATGTGAACCCATTATTAGCCTATATTCTTTTTCTTCTCTGTTGTTTGCATTTTTTTGCATCAGCAGCGGCCAGTAGTCTTTCCGCCAGCGCCGTGACGTCACGAGGGACCGCTGCTTCTTAGAATAAAAAGAAGCAGGGAAGTGACTCCTGAGCAGCACTGCAAAATGTTAGATTCTCTTGCATTGCTTTTGGAGAAAACCTTTCTTCTTGCACATTTTAACTTTTTCAGCCCAACTGCATCTAAGCAAGAAAGATGCGCAAAGCGCCGCGAGGACAGCGCTTATTTCCAGCGCGGGGATCTGCTGGAGGTTCCTCGCACTTTGTTCACTCACTTTGGCATTTATCTCGGTGACAACAGAGTCGCGCACCTTATGCCTGACATACTGCCGGTTCTGACGAGCAACAGATCTCAGATCCAGAAAGTTGTGACGAACATGAGATTGCTCCTCGGTGTGCTCTACAAATACGCCTCTATACGGGTCGACACGGTGGAGGATTTTGCCTACGGATCTCCTATTTTGCTCAACACAATGGATACTACCCTGAGAAGACAGCCTCTGGCCGCTGAGGAGGTCGCCAGGAGAGCTGAAAAACTTATCGGTCATTTTCCCTACAGTCTTCTGTGGAATAACTGCGAACATTTCGTCACGTTGTGCCGCTACGGGACAGCGGTCAGTCTGCAGACAGAGCAGGTAACTCTTAAACGACCCGTGCATACTCCAGATTGTTGATTGAAAGTGAATCATTAAATGTGACCAATTTATTGGCTTTCTGCTTTGGATGTTACGCACAGATATACATTAGCAAGATTCGTATAAAAATAGGTGTAGCCAGATTAATTTAAAGTTTGCACAGGGACGATTGCAAAAAGTTTTCGCACAAACGTAATTTAAATTAGTATAATAAGTTAATAATTAATATAAATTATAGATCTATAGCTTAAATAAAAAAGGAGATTGTTAAAAACGAAAAAGAATGTTCTTAGAAATGTGTTTAAAACTAAAAGAAAAACATACAAAAATATTATTTTTCAAAATGTCGAAAATATTATTATCTTATGTTATCATTTATTTATTTATTTTATTTAACTATTACGACCCCCCCCCCCCCCCACACACACACACACACACATTTTTTTTTAGGTTTATTACCGTATTATTGTCCATTTGACTTCAACAAAATATGCCTTTTTTATATAAAAGTTTAAAATAAGTTTTTTTTAATTGGGTCTAATTATAGCGTAGGCAGTCCTGAGGATCTAAAAGAGTCTTCTCTGTTGTCACGTGACAACAAAATGGCTTCCTGCATTTTTGTTTTCGCCACCGAGTTTAAATTTGGCGAATTAACGTTTTTAATAATATTATCACAGCTACCATCTATTGTTTACATTACAAACACAAATGTACAAACGAATGTCTGTAGGCTATATATATAATACATAGGCCTATATATTATATTTTCAGCTCTTTTTGTATAAAGTGCTACTAAAAGTTACTACTGAAACCTCCCTAAAATGATTTATGGGTGTTCCCCTTTCCACCTCTCTTTAATTTCTTACTCCCATCTCCAGTGACAACGTATTTTTTCGGAAAGCTTCGTAGCTTTTCGGAAAATCTGGGTAATTTTAGCGCAAAAAAGGAACAGAATATTTTAGTGGCAAGTGGGTTTGGAGAGATACGCGCCCAGAAAAACACAGCGAATGACAGATTGTTTTTTGTTTGTTTTAGCGCTCTGAATCTCATCTGTTCCATCTCTTTCCCTCAACAGTTCTGTGAAAGTTTAAAATCAGTAATTCGGGACCAGAGGAGTGTTCTTCTGACCACTTTCATCGGAATACTTTCCATGTTTTTTCTTGGAATAGCGCCGTCCACCGCACTTCCAACCTTTATCATTCCTTTCATCCTGTGGATGGCTGGATAACAGACACATATGAACTATTTAACCTATCAAAAGTTTGTATTTTTGGCTTTATTATAGAATTGCTAACTTAATCTTTTTCATTGTTTTACCGTCATATAGCCTATTAACATTTTACTTTGTTGTACATTTTTATGACACCCTTTTTTTTAAAACATACTGTACAGTTTTAGCAAGTAAATAAATGTAAATTCATATGACAAAATGACGTTTTATATTGCTTTTGCCTAATTATAGCACAAATACAGGCTAAAATAGAATTTAATTTCTTTTTTAATTTCACAGGGTTCCATGAAGAACCTTTAACATCAATGGAACCAGTTATTTAGATTATTAAAATGTTCTTCAGACTATAAGAACAAAATCTTTCTTAAAAAAAAAAAAAAAACTGTTCACTGAAAGGTTCTTTGAGGAACCCAAAATGGTTCTTCTATGGCACCGCTGTGAAACCCCCTTTTGGAACTTTATTTTTATGTCCACATGAATAAAACTTTTTAATTAATATTAATTAATTAAAAAAAATTATAATTCATATCTATATTTGTTTATGTTGTCAGTTGTTTACCAAAGACAATAAATATTATTGATATTTATTATATATAAATATATAATTAACTCTTTTTTTTTTCAATGTTAACAAGTAGTTTTTAAAAATGTTAATTTACTGTATGTCTGATCAGGCATAAGAGTTGATTTTATTTAAATTAGAATCTTGAAAAGTTCTCTAATATCTATAATTAATGTATAATTAATTTGAAGGAATTATATATCGTCATTGCTGCAACATTTGTTCATTATACAATGATCATTGCCTTTCTTTGTTACATAAGTAGAAAATGTTAGGTAATTTAATCCACAAAGGGCGAGAAAGTCATTGGGTAACTATGAATTGTTTGTTTCATTAGGCATGTGATGTACTTATTATGGAGTTTTTTTTTTCTGAAAATAGCTCTGGGTTTATAATCCTCAAGCCCCTCCTTAGTCTGCCTCAAGATAAAGCCAGCAGGTGCCAGAGCATCTAGAAACTCACCACATCTCCAGGATGTTTCCGCTACAGTTCCTCTACAACTTCTTTTACATCGCTGTGGTCACAGACTTTGAAGAAAAGAAGAAGAAAGCAGTCCAGTATGACATCTCCATGTACAAAAGAGGAGATCTGCTAGAGGTCCCTCGAACTCTCTTTACGCATTTCGGAATCTATCTGGGGAACAACCGCGTGGCTCATCTCATTCCTGATATCCTGCCCGTCTTGACCACCGATGAGAAGGCCATTGAGAAAATGGTGACTAACAACCGGCTGATTTTGGGTGTGATAGCAAAAAAAGCAAGTGTCCGGGTGGACTCCTTGGAGGACTTTGCGTATGGAGCAGAAATTCTGGTCAACCACATGGACAAGGTGTGCAGTCGGTCTCCATTCGAGGGTGAGGAGGTGGCTCGGAGAGCCGAGAAGCTCTTGGGCTCCGTGGTTTACAGTCTGCTGTGGTACAACTGCGAACATTATGTCATGTACTGCAGATATGGCACCAGCATGAGCTTTCAGACCTACCAGGTGAGATTTTTCAGCAGAGAAAGGGAGCAAAATCAGCAGTCTGTGATTATATCCAAAATAAATATGCTTACAAACAATAAATAAATGAATCAAAGAAGTTATCGAAATGATTTTCCTGAAATAATTAATCTGAAGCTCTTTGGTACTTGCAAATATCTTTCAATATTATCAACAACTTTAATATTCTGTACTAAATTACACGTTCTTAGGTTGCTTTTGTTAGACAAAAACAGCTAAGGACTAAGGGAAGTAGTCTTAAAATTCATTAAGCATCGATAGTTCTTTGCTACTTTCAATCAGTTAATACATGACATGATCGAGGATACATTTTCAGCAACATTGCATTGACTATTTATCTTGACATTTGGATGAAAATGATTAATTTGCATTGTAATGCTGACCAGCTATTGCTGGTGAACTAGGTTAAGGATGTGAGGCAATAGCAATAATTCCTTTTCAAATGGGATTACACGCAAAAATCAGGTTAAGAAATGTACTGCGATTGAGAAATAAACCGCTTTTATGTAAGGCTGGTGAATAACTGTGCTGGTTGAAGTACAGCAAAAGTGAACTGGAATAAATTAGTTTGGAAAAATCTAATATATCTGTTTATATAGTGTAGACTCAGGTCTATGTATTAAAGCTGTTTAAACCACAAAAGGTTCAGTTCACAAACAGGTCAAACAAAAACCTCTATGAGCTGGTATCAGTATTTAAGTTAATATGTTAATTAAACAATGTTCATTTAATGTTTTGAAATAAATAAAGTCACTGTATAACGACCATCACGAGGAAGAGGACAGACAGGACATCACACATGTGTTTAAATTATATGATCGTTGACCTTTGTGGTGTTTTATTCATTTATATTTTTATTCAGTTGCTCCAGTTGGTTTTGAGCAAGAATGTTAATCTGCAGATTCCAGGGAACAGGCTGTAATCTCTTTGAAACTCTTTCAAAACACACACACACACACACATCTCATCTCGCTTTCTTTTTTCAGTCTAAATAATGGTGGTATTCTAATAGCATGTATGATAAAACTAACCACTCTCCAGCTGTGGTCGAAACATGATTTTGCCACAAAAATCTAAAATATAGGCTCATCAAAGGACAACTATTCTGTTTTTATTTTGTTAGACTGTCCAAATGATCTGTTTTCCATTAAATTAAAATTAACCATGGAAATCAAGAAATCTGCGGTATACTTTCGAAAAATTGTGCATTTATACATTTGGGAAAATTCCACCAATGCAGCACCAAAGAAACTTTACTGTCACCTAGTGTTAAAAAAGACTTAAGCTCCCCAGCTGACCTTTCTCATTTTTATCTTTATACTTTTTAGAAAGATTCTTCAGAATGCAAATGCAAAATTCTAACGTTGTATTTCTTTCTTGTTTTCTCCTCAACAGTTCTGCAAAGTCGTGCGCAAGATTGTGTGCAGCAAAACAAGTTCTCTTTTAAGCTTTCTGTTATGCTTGTTCATCGTGATTTATATGGGGTCTGTGTCTATCTTTGGGATTTTACCCACGCTTATCATCCCCTTCACTATTTGGATGGCGTCCTGAATTATTTTAATTTTTTTTATTTTGTTCATCAATGAGTTCAAAATAGTGGTTTATTACCCTGGGACACCTATTGGGCCATTGTAAAAAAATAAAATAAAATAGATTAAAAAAGCATTTAAGAATAGGATCTTTCCAGTACTGTCATGCTAAGATACATCAGATACTTTATTTTCTTACTGTTTGTTGTGAAGTAAAATAATGCCATATCAATATTAAAGAAAATGTATATTTTTGTCTGTATAAATGTATATGTGTGAAAGCTAATGATTATCATGTACTGTACAATACTCAAAGGTTCTTTAAATAATTCCATAGACCATATATTTTGTAAAAGCATGGTTTTTCAGTCAGTCTAAAAATAAATAAATAAAAATGCCAGATAACATTTTTGTTCTCTCTTCTCACTGGACAATGCACAAGTTAAAAGTGAAAAAAAGAAGAAAATAAAAATCATAATTTTGATGACTATTTCCATGCACATGTAAAGTGCGGATTAAATGAAGCCCTTCAGCGGAAACGCTCTGATTGGTTGAAACTCGACGGTCAGGTAAATAGTGTTTGACGGAACAACATCGAACCGTCGATTATCGAGTGTCACACAAAGTTATCTCCATATTTTACGTTTCTTAATACATTTATTGAGAGGCCCAAAGGTAAGAGAAGCGGTTTAAATGCATTCATATCAGTTTGGAGATTAGGTTTTTCTTTTTCACGAGAGTTGAGAGAAGTGTCTCACACATTAACTTAAATTACTTAGATTATAATATTCGTCTCACGCAGCTTGGTATATAAAATATATTCGACTAAAAACACTTGGTTGGGTCGACTTTACAGTTTCCCGCTATTTTAAATGGGTTGGCTGTTCTTCTGTCGTCGAATGTGACGAACGTTTTTAATTCAATATCTTGACAGATTTTTGTCACGACTATCGACGTTTTTATAAAATAGTGATTAATTTAATAAGTTATTGTTATTTTTATAGGTACATATACATTAAATGCGTATAAGACCGTATATTTTGTTACTTGGCAGCTCGATAGTTGTGATGCTAGTTAATTGTGTTTGCTAGCTGAGCTGCACCTAACGTCATTTTAAGTAACGTTATCCAATAAATAAAAGGCCTCAAGTGTGATACATTTAAGAGAAACCTGACACAAAGGCTTTCTTTGGTAGCACTGTGTTTTCTGAAGTGGTTATGGACGAAGGCAGCACTGATAATAGCAAGATGGACAGCTCTAAAGAAGCTGCTCTTCTGGCCCTGATGGACAGGACAGGCTACAGCATGGTTCAGGAAAACGGACAGAGAAAGTTTGGTGGTCCACCTCCAGGTAAACTAGGAAATCTTACTGTACATTTAATCATATTAGCTAGATTCTGTGTAATATGTTTATATTCACGTTCATAATGTAACGTAAATATTTGTATGTACAAATAACAACGTACACACACACACACACACACACACACACACACAATAGTATAAATGTATATAAAAATAACACAATGTGCGCAAACTCACACATGCATATATGTATGTATATGTAATAAACAAAACACGTTTTTCATTATGGCTGACATGGGCAAGGAAAATAATAAAAAGTGGATAATTCACCACAAAAAAAAAAAAAAGTCATTTACTTTGAGACATGAGTGTAAATGATGACAGAATTTTCATTTTTGGGTGAACTTTGCCTGCAACCAGTAGCTAAAGAGCTATTTAGGTATTATTTTAGGGTACTTTTGTTGATAAATTAGCCTTTCTAAAATCTCTGAATCCTAAATGTTTACAGCTGTCTGCAAACTCACAATGAGCTTTTTCATATCCCTTTTTCATGATATCCCTTTTCACAATCCAACCAATTTAAGATAGAATAGATAGAATCAAACGTCAGACCCTTTTCTTGCATAATACAATTACATTATGGTAGTAAAATGACCTGCAAATGCAATTTCATATTGAATCTACAGTTTACTGTTAGATTAATTTATAAGTATTGAAAGTTTGTAAAGCTGTAAAACATTACTGTAATAAAAATGTGTACATTCATGCTAAGTATAGTACAAACCTTATTTTTTTTACATAGCAAGATAGTGCTGTTCATAATAATTAACTAAATTAATTTCTTAGGTTGGGAGGGCCCTCCTCCTCCAAGAGGTTGTGAGGTGTTTGTGGGTAAAATCCCAAGAGACATGTATGAAGACGAGCTGGTACCTGTATTTGAGCGGGCCGGTCGCATCTACGAGTTCCGTCTGATGATGGAGTTTAGCGGGGAGAACCGTGGCTACGCCTTCGTCATGTACACCACCCGAGAGGGAGCCCAACGAGCTATTCAGCTCCTGGACAACTACGAAATCCGCCCTGGGAAGTTCATAGGGGTATGTGTGAGTCTGGACAACTGTCGCCTTTTTATAGGCTCCATCCCGAAAGACAAGAAAAAGGAGGAGATCCAAGAAGAAATGATGAAGGTCAGAATATGACACAACTGCACACATTAGAAACTACACAGAACTAAAACAATATGAAAGACATTGCGTGACACCATCAAGTGAACAAAAAATTGCCAAAGACATTTTTTTAATATATTACAGAAACCATAATAAAACAGTCAGTTATGAAATAATATCTAGTTGCTTTTGTATTGCAATTCTAAATACAGGTTACTGAAGGGGTCGTGGATGTGATTGTGTATCCCAGTGCAGTGGACAGGATGAAGAATCGTGGCTTTGCCTTTGTTGAGTATGAATCCCACAAAGCAGCTGCCATGGCTCGCAGGAAACTCATACCAGGTGCAAAAGCACAACATTTAAAAATATTTATTTGTGTTTTTTGATATGCCACGCATCACTGTTTTATTGCTTATATTTTAAGGCTGTATTTATCAAAGCACTGAAAAAAGGATAATAGTTTCCACAAAAATATTTATTTGTGTTTTTTGATATGCCATGCATCACTATTTTATTGCTTATATTTTAAGGGTGTATTTATCAAAGCACTGAAAACCTGTAACATTTCTTTGCAAAATGTTTTAATGTATTTTATTATTTTTATTAATTCACTAATGGCAATATACTCGTAGGCATACCATGTATAGGGTGACCACCTGGCAATAGATCTGTTGTGAGACAGCAGATGTGATTTTGTGGGACAATGCGGGACATGTATGAGACAGACACATTTACTACAGTTATGCTATGTAAATACTGATTTACATCCGTTGTCATATTTGCTTATTTGATGAGGTCCGCATGTCCTTTGTGCGAAAACTAGACTGCAAAAAGAATAAATAAAAAGCTTTCTTAAAAAGACAAAAGAGAGTATGTACGTTCTCTTAATATGACAATTAAAAATCAACGGACTGATGAAAATGCGGGACATTTTCTCAATATGCGACGTGTGGGACAAGGGGTGAAAATGCTGTGAGGTAGGCCTACAACGCAAAGCTGGACAGGTGGTCACCCTAACCATGTATCAACTCACAAACACCCTGCAATTCCCTCACGAACCACCACGGGTTCGCGAACCCCAATTTGGGAAAAATTATAGATTATAGAAGTAAAACAAGTTATCTTTGCTGGGAAATCCATTGACAATTTCATCTCTGCACATGCTACCCATTTCCATTGTATATCTGGTGTTTCTGTTTTTTTTTTTAACTTAACGTACAATAATTTTACCCCTTTTTCTTCTGAACAGAAAACACATTTACTGAATTCTCTAGAAAGCAAACAAGCAGCACTATTTATGCTTGTTTTTTAGGGAAAATCTATGAGGGCCTGACAATGACATATAAACATTGCACCTGTTACAAGTTTTCATAAATATGCAACTTGCTGTGTGTCAATGTCAACTTAATGTTTCAGGAACATTTCAACTGTGGGGTCACACCATTCAAGTTGACTGGGCCGAACCAGAAAAGGAATTAGATGAGGAAACCATGCAGCGAGTGCGAGTCCTCTATGTTCGTAATCTCATGCTGAGCACCACAGAGGAGACACTTCGCTCTGAGTTCTCGTGCCTGCAGCCTGGCTCTGTGGAACGTGTTAAGAAGCTGACAGATTATGCCTTCATCCACTTCTATAACCGTGAGGATGCCCTAAACGCTCTTGAGTCCATGAATGGGAAAGTTATTGATGGTTCGGCCATTGAGGTGACTCTTGCCAAGCCTGTCAGTAAAGATGGGAACAAAAGATCCGGATCGCGGAGTAGCTATGGTGGAGTGGCACCTGCTGGAAATTACGGTGATTCCAACTTCTTGTTCCAGAGCAGAGATGATGTGACCATTGGCTTGGGAACTGGAGCAATAAGTGATGGTTTAAACACGCGCCCCCTTAACCTCCCGCCTCATTTGGGCAGCCCGTATGCAGTAGATCGCTGTGTGTATCCGTTCCTACCCGGATCCACTTTGGTCCCGGTCAGCCTGAACACCCTGAAGCCCAGCCAGTTGAGCTCAGCTGTATCATTGCTTGATTACTACTGCCACAAGAATGACTGGTCTCTGCCAGAGTATCATCTCTACTCCCTAGCCGGACAAGAGGGAAAAATGCTGCTCATCTACAAAGTGGTCATCAACAGCACCAGGAGCAGCTTCATGCCTGATAAAGCCTGCACCATACTGGAGGACGCCAAGGAGCTTGCTGCTCAGAATGCGCTCTGGAACCTGGGTTAGTTTATCTCAGTTGCTCTCTGGTTTCTGTAGTTTTCATTTCTGTAAAGCATTTAAAGGAATACTGGGTTACACACAACTTGAAATTATGAGTGCACTGATATTAAAATTATGTCAAATGCATACAGTTTTTACAGAAATTACTTTTATGTTCTGGCTTATAATGGATAAAGGAATAACACTTATCTTACAATAGAAAATGGTTATTTAATTTCTAATAATATTTCACAATATTTCTGTTTTACGGTATAAAATAATATGAATAAATGAAGCCTTTGTGAGTGTAAGGGGCTTCCTTTAAAATGTCCTTTAAAAAGTCTTACTGAAAAAGTCTCTAATATTGTTCAATAGCAATATGTTGTGCATCACTGCTTGAAATGTAAGTGGAGCTTCACATTTCTGCTTTTAGACCTTTGGGTATGATTGGAACTGTAAACCCTTTTTTTACTATGTGTGTTTGTGTGTGTTTTCATGTAACAGATTGCTCTATCAGTTCCCCTGGCTCCCCTGTGAATGTTTCACCTCCTGCACCTTCTGGCTCTGGTTTCCTGTCCTTTGGATGTAGGTCTCTGCCTTACCCAGCATACCCCATGGCCTCCATCTCACCTCCCCTGTCCATCTCCTGCTCTTCTGCCCAAAGACTCTTCATCCCCAACCAGTCATCCTACCTGTAGTCAAGTCATTCAGTATCTGTGAACTCTCTTTACTTACAATGTGTTTCTTAAATGTTCATATGAAACGTTTTTATTGTTTCACTGACTTTTTGTTTAGTGCTGTTTCAGTTGAATGACTAGCAGCAGTGGCAGGATTTTTCCTCCATTCACATACTTTCCATTCAAGCCACTGTTGTTGTTTCTTTACCTGAGTATTTTGTGTATTCTGTTTGGGTGTTTATTTCCCTTTTTAAGAAGTAAGTTATTTACTTGTGTTAAATACACAGTGTTTGAGTAGAAACAAAAGACATAAACTGTTACGCTATTAAAACGGATACATATTCTTAATTAATAATGCAATAGTGGGTAGGTGATGTTGCACGTTCAACTTTGTGTTACATTTCCCTGGCAGATTAAATCTCATAATTCCATTTTGATTGTTTATTTTTTATGCATTTAAAAAGGACATTTTAATAATGCTATAACAATGCTCAGATATTATAACCACAATTACACTTTATTTTAAGGTGTCCTTGTCATTGTTATACTTTTAAGTAGGGGTGTGCCTGACTAAGGATTTTCATAGTCGAATCAGAATTTTCGAATCTTGCAGATGTTCGACTGATAGTCGAATCATATGTTTGGGGGCGTGGTCAAAATACATTACCAAGAGTCGAGTCAGACACAGTCATAATTACTGACATTAACACACAGGGAAAATGTGTAATGGACGACTCGCAGATACAAGCGAGGTAAATAATGTTTTATGTTTTGATTAAAAGATAGTTAACATTAAACGTCAGCCAAACCCTAAGAGTTATGTATATGACAGTTATTAATGTTCTGCATTTCTGTTTTGAGCTGCGCGTGCTTGACCAGTAGAATGAAGCTTTTATATCTCATATAAAATACGCTTCGTTATTTATACACCATAATGTTTTAGGCTATCTGCTCAAAATGCCCCGAATGCATAAGTCAACGTGTCTGCGCGGCTCTGAATGAACTCCTTTTGCGGACGTGTTCTTCAATAACGTGCAGAAACATGGCAGATAAACTCTAAAACTTCACAGCGTTTTATTATAATAGTGTTCTCGTTGTAATGTTATGTATATGAAAGTCCCAGTCATAATTATTAATATTCTGCATTCATTGTTGTTTGTCCTGCTGAAGAGATAATCACCCTATACTGCAATGAAGCGCTTTACTGCAGCATAACTCAAGTTGTACCCTACCTGATCGAAAAAATCCAGTCTTTCACATGCCTGTGTCAATTTGAGTCTTGTTAAAGATTTAAATCCCTGCTGCCAAGATCCTCTGTCAGTCACAGATTATGGAAAGTGAAACTTAAATCTATAGGGGTGGTTGGATTTATTCACGCAGGTTAAAATATTTATTTGAAGTTTCTTTCTTTTTTAATAGGCTGTATATTAACTTATTGGGAGAAAACTGGTAACTCATAAATGTGAACTCAAAGATTTCAGCACCCCCCATTTAGCCAAAATGGCATGATCACAACACCTGTGAATATTCGACTGAGATTGGGAGTCGAATCAGGCTCTTCCTATCGAAGCATAGAATCGTCGACTATTCGGGGTCACCCCTACATTTAAGTAATGTTAATTAACTACTAGAAGTAACTACTACTTATATGGTTAGGGTTAGGATTAGGGGTTGTTTTAGGGTTGCTTGCATGTAATTATGCATAATTTATTGTTATTATAATAGTAAATACATTTAACGTTTAACAAGGCAATCTTAAAATAAAGTGTTACCATAACCACTTAGTCAAACATATCATCTCATTAAGTTAGACTATTAAAATTGCACTTTTGATTTGTTATTTTGAGATAGATGGCAACATGAATGCAGTGTCATGCAAAAGCAAAACTCTTCCATTATCTCAACATGTCTGCCTTCATGATGCTACATGCTCAATGTAAGAAGTTTTTTTATTAGGCTTTTATAATTTTAAATATTTTTTAACATTTCATTGTGTTATACTTTTATGTACTTTTATGCAAGACATTTTAAGTGTATTTAACAATTATTTATGACACAGATATTATTAAATTATGACAATTTAACCAAATAAATATTCAAACAGTATAAAATAATAAATAATACATCTTTATTAATCTGCGAGGGCAATTAGGTTTTGAGAATGCAAAATTAATTTCTGATATTAGGATACAGGCAAAATCAATATATGGCTATGTTTGCATATTTTGCATTTAAGTAAGTATATCCAATGACTTAGGGGAAAAAAAGGTCAAATTCAAGTGTGCAAATTATATACACGTGATTAGAATTGTTGGTACCCATGGTAAATATGATCAACTAAGGTTGAAAATAAATCTGCATTGTTAATCCTTTCGATCTTTTATTTAAAAAAAAAATCACAAAAATCTAACCTTTTATTGGAGAATAAGAATTTAAAATGGGAAATATCATTATGAAATAAATGTTTTTCTCTAATACACATTGGACACAATTAAACAGTACCCTTTTGATTCAATACTTTTTGAAACCTCCATTTGCCAAAATAACAGCTCTGAGTGTTCTCCTATAATGCCTGATGAGGTTAGAGAACACCTGACAAGAGATCAGAGACCATTCCTTCATCCAGAATCACTCCAGATTCTTCAGATTCCCAGCTCCATGACGGTGCTTTTCCTCTTCAGTTCACCTCGCTCATTTTCTAC
This sequence comes from Barbus barbus, assembly GCF_936440315.1. NCBI lineage: Eukaryota > Metazoa > Chordata > Actinopteri > Cypriniformes > Cyprinidae > Barbus > Barbus barbus. The sequence continues at coordinate 30,141,154 of NC_136735.1, forward strand.
AGGGTTCAAGTCAGAGGACTGGAATGGCCTTAGCAGAAGCTTGGTTTTGTGCTCAGTGACCCATTTTTGTGTTGTTTTTAAGGTTTGTTTTTGTGGAAGATCCAAACATGGCCCACTATAAGCTTTCTGACAGAGTCAGTCACTTATTATTTTTTATCTGTTGGTATTTGATAGAATCAGGACCTCCAGCAGAAATATAGGCCCACAACATTAATAATACAGCCTTATATTTCATTGTACACATGGGGTACTTTTATACTTTGTATACATGGGGTACATGGGGTTTACCAGACCCATCTTGAGTGTTTGCTGCTAAAAAGCTTTTTTTTTTTTTGTTACATCTGACCATAGAAGCCAGTCCCATTTGAAGTTCCAGTCGTGTCTGATAACTGAATCCTTGGAGAGTATTGCACTCAAACTCTCCTTCTCACCGCATTAGGACGATATAGACACACGTCCTCTTCCAGGCAGTTTCATAACATTTTCTGTTGATTGGAAATTCTTAATTATTGCCCTGATGGTGGAAATGGGAATTTTCACTGCGCTAGCTCTTTTCTTAAAGTCACTTTCTAATTTGTGAAGCTCAATTATATTGTGCTGCACATCAGAAATATATTCTTTAGTTTTTCTCGTGATGGATGATTAAGGGAATTTGGCCTTTGTTTTCCCTCCTATTTATATTTCTGTGAAACAGGAAGCCATGGCTGGACAATTTCATGATCATAATCAGAATCTGATGATTGACAGTGTCAAAAGCAGCAGAAAGATCCAGCAGAATGAGGACTGACGATTTGGAATCAGCCTTTGCAGTTCCCAGGGTTTCAGTGACTGAGAGTAGCGCAGTCTCTGTTGAATGGCCACTCCTGAAACCTGACTATTTAGCATCCAGTTTGTTGTACTGTGAAAGAAACCGCGAGAGCTGGTTGAAGACAACTCGTTTGAGTGTTTTCCCTACGAATGGAAGGAGAGAGACAGGTCTGTAGTTATCTAAAAGAGAAGCGTTTAATGTAGGTTTTTTGATCAGTGGGGTTACCCGAGCCTGCTTGAATGCTGTGGGGAAGATGCCTGTGAGGAGAGATGTGTTGATAATGTGTGTGAGTGCCGGTAAGAGTGTAGGAGAGATTGTTTGGAGAAGGTGTGAGGGGATTGGGTCGAGAGGACATGTTGTAGGATGGCTGGAGAGGAGAAGTTTGGATACTTCTGCCTCGGTGAGGGGACAGAAGGAGAAGATGGGAGTTAGAGCAGTGGATGTGGTTGATGGGAGGTCCTGTGGGGTTGAGAACTGGTTACTGATTGTTCTAGTTTTGTCTGTGAAAAAAGAGGCAAAGTCGTCAGCGGTTATCAAAGTGCTGGGAGGTGGAGGAGGGGGACAGAGGAGAGAATTAAATGTTCTGAAGAGATTACGCATGTCTGGAGCGCTGGTGATCTTGTTGTGGAAATGTGAGGATTTGGCAGTGTGGACTTCAGTAGAGAAAGATGAAAGCAAAGACTGATACCTACTCAGGTCCGACGGATTGTTTGATTTGCGCCATTTTCTCTCTGCCACTCTGAGTTTGGTCCGATTCTCACGAAGAACATCGGATAACCAGGGGTTAGAGGGAGCAGCCCGTGCTGGCCTGGAGGAGAGAGGACAGATGTCGTCTAGACAAGAGGTTAAGGTAGAGCATAAAGTGTCAGTGGCTGCATTTACATCCAGAGAAGAGAAATGGGTAGGCGAGGGAAGAGAGGAGGATACTACAGAGGAAAGAAGGGAGGGGTAAAGGGAGCGTAGGTTGCGTCTGAAAGTAACCGGTAAGGGAGATGGTGGCACCTGGGTAGCAAAATGTAAAGTAAATGTAATGAAGAAATGGTCAGAGATATGTAGTGGTTGTACCAGAATGTTATCTGTAGAACAATTGCGTGTGTAAATTAAGTCGAGTTGGTTAACTGATTTGTGCGTGCTAGTAGTGGTGAGGCGTTTGAGATCAAATGAAGCTAGGAGTGACTGGAAGTCTGTAGCATAAGGCCTGTCTAGGTGAATGTTGAAATCGCCGAAGACTAAGAGTGTAGTGCCATCCTCCATGAAAGAGGACAGCAGTCCGTCCAGCTCATCTAGGAAGGTTGGTGGTATTTGACCCGGTGGACGATAGATTACCACAATCTGGAGTCTTATAGGAGCTGTCACAGTAACGGCATGCGATTCAAATGAGTTGAGATTGCCTAGAGGAGAGTGGGTAGAGTACTTCCAATTGTTAGAAATGAGCAAACCAGTGCCCCCACCCCGGCCAACTTGCCTAGGGGTGTGAGAGAAAGAGAAAGATAAATACTTCACAGATATTTTACTCATAAGAATTTCTAAGGGTACCAATAATTGTGTCCAACGTGTATTTGAGAAAAACATTTATTTCACAATGAGATTCTCCCCTATTTTCAATTATTTTAGTTCAATGAAAGGTTAGATTTTTGTGACTTAATATAGATCAAAAGGATTAATAATGCATGTTTATTTTCACAGCCTTCTTTGATCATATTTACCAAGGGTACCACCAATTCTGACCACATGTGTAAATAACTTATAAAGGTTGTGTAAATTGTAGTATAACAATTTAGTATAATTGTGTCAAGCTCTTGGGTTGACTCTGTGCTGTCCACTCCTTAGTTGTTTTTCAGTAATTGGATAGCCTCTGCTATGCTCCAATTTTAGATCACCTTAGTCAGGAATTTTAAAGAAGTAGCTTAAATTGGTTCTAGAAATGCCGTCTGTCGTGCTGTGCTGGGCCTTTCTCCCAGGCTTGCTGTTAACAGAATGAGCTGAAGCATACGTAGTAGGACCACTCCAGTGATTTTTGATGAGATTTTTGAAGCACTGAAAGCGGTTTATGTTCATAGCAGTGAGAGATGTTAACCAGTATGGAGGATGAAATGGAGAAACACACAATGCTCTAAAAATAGGAGCTGTTGAAGGTTTGTTTTTAGTGTACCAAATGAGATGTTTCTTCACAAAGTATAGCTATTAGTGTACTGTTTGTTTGTTTTTCTATCCATTTATTATACAGGAGAGTGAAGAGAGAAAGGAAAGTGGTGGGATCTGGAAGAGTGGACTCAACCTGAACCTTCATAGCAGAAATTGTGAATTTAGTTGAGTGTGCATTTGCAATATTTAATCATAATTGGATTTTACTTCAGTCTTACAGAGAATGTGTAGTACATATTCCCTTAACATTACTATTTGAATCCTCAGCCTCTGTTTTTATTGATGCCCATAAAGGGCCAGAGGGACTGGCATCCATGAAATGCACCAGAGAAGCAGATGTTTGAAGAAGCTCAGGGGACATCTTTGACTTCAAATCAGACACGTGGCTACAAGTCTTCCAAAAAAAAAATTTCAGTCCACTTGGGACAACATTGATTTATTAAAGCATTTTTATTATTTCCCTTTTAGGAAAGACAGAACAGAGTTTGTCTAACAAAAATAGCACCTTGTTTCATCATTACTTCTTTTCGGATGGTCCTCATTCTCGTCATCAGGTGTATAGTAACAGTGCAATAGGTGCTTTTTGTGAAGCTTCACAAAAGTTGTGATTTAAATAGGCTAAGAGTACAGGCACTAAAACTGATAGTCTAGTGATTACTTTTTCGCAGCTGTTAACTTTGTAGATTAACCTGTCCGCTCTGGGACAAGTGCTTTCAGCTCAGGAGCTCTTTTTAGCATTTCAGACTGTGAGACACTTCACCTGTTTGGCATTACTGTGGCACTCATTTACATCACATATACTTCATTTGATTCAAAGGAAGTACTCCAGCTTTGAAAATACTGAAGGGAACACAGTGAAGGAGGGCTTTTTAACACAACGTCTTCAGAAAGCCTACAGTAACCTTGGAAACCACAACCAAAAGCTGTGTTGCCAGAGAAATAAAACATTTTATCCCTTCTCAAAAGATGAGGGCAACCAGTTTACTGGAAGGAAATCTTTGCCCGCACCGGTGATGTTTAGGATTAACTGAGAATTATGATGTATTTAAGACTTATTTCGGTCTACCAAAAATGGTCTCTTGCAAAAAATATCCTATACAAACATACAGGAAAAACTCTTATGCAACTTTCCCTTGCAGGTGATATCTTTAAAAGCTCATTATCATTTTATTGCATTTGCTATTTGAACAAATATTCAATATTTCTTGAACCCTTTTATTTGAAAGTGGGACCCGAACCCATGCAGACCTGAGAAATGCCTTAAATGTACTACCCGGACCCGACCATTATTCGAAAGTTGGACCCGAACCCGGCTGGGAAGACATCTGGGTCTCAGGTCCTCTGTGAAGACCTCTACTTCAAAGGGCTCTAAAATTGGCTTTTTCTAAACAAAAAATAACAACTTTATTCAACAATTCTTCTATGTCACCCTGGCACCATTTTTGAGACTTTTCTGATAAAACTGTTACACTTGTGTCCACTTATCATCTTTTAGCTAATATGATGTTTGTCGAAGACCTATTTAAGTAAATCTTGAGGATGAACTGCTGTACAGTGCTTAGATGCTGCAAACCCCAATATGAGCATTCTAAATGAATTATGTTTGTCCCAAAAAAAAAGCATTACTGGCTTAGGAAATATTTCACTGTGGATCATGGGACTATAAAAGTACTATCTTTATCACTAGGAGGCAGTGCAACACTGTGGCTCCAAAAAGGTCCAGTTCCACAATTCAGTTCAATAGGTTTTATGCTGTTCATAAATGTGGAGATCTGTTCATTACAGTCCCTCTTCTTTAGTACTTCACATATATAATGTTTTACTCCATGATCATATATCATTTTGATTCCAATTACATTGTGCACTTTATGTGATTAAGAATGAATGATAAGGTGGGTAGTTGTCTGAATGCATCTTTGTGTAGCTCTTTGCTTGTGGTTTCATCATAAAGTGAGTGGCAGAAGTCATGTGTTGGTAATACTGTTACAAAAGAAAAGACTAGCCTCCTACAAAATGATCTGTACAGGTCTTTACCTGTACTATACAGTCCTGTCAAGTTAAAGCAAGAAAAATTAATATACATTCATTTCATATTTCAGCAGGATCTTAGTGCTTACATTTTTAAGATTCTTTTTCTGGTTAGGGATGAAGCTATTTGTGCAATGAGAGTGGCCAAAGCAATGCATCATTTTAAGAGCTAGTTGCCAAGCGGTTTAAATTAGGAGTAAATCTAAAGTCGAAGGCCTCTCAGTTCTTGGTTATGTGTTATAGATACAGTCCAATAAAACAAGCACACACAGATACACACAAACATGCACTCTCGTGCATGAAAAATGGAGAAGTTAGACAGATGAGGTCAAGCAGCAGTCTCAAGGTGCTGCAAGAATGGGTTTATGTGGCAGAGCCCATATGTCAGAAGGAAGACGAGGAAAAATGAAATAAATTCCTATAAATAAATAGCCTCATGAAATCTGTACACACGGGACACATTGTTACTTATGAGGGTATCAAAAGATAGTGGGCCCCACAGGATAAAATGATCCCAGAATATTTTTTCTCAGCCTTGATATATCTAAGACTGGATTGTGACTGACGGCATGCAGAACAACTGATTGTTCTGCATGAAAAAAAAAAAATGTTTTTCTCCTTGTCAGCGAGCTCTTAAATGTATAACAATGAAATTTTTAAATGAAATTCGAGCTCAAATCGGAAATATAAATGCTACGGATCACTGATCCTGGATCAGTAAGTGCCGCCACAGACACTAAAGCTCGTAACGCTCCTCAAACTGTCAGTCAAACCTCATTACTCCTCCCGCCTCTCTCGTCAATGAGGTGCAAGTCTGAAGATAAATAAAAAACTGTTGGTTGAACAAGTACAGGGGTTTCTTTACTCAAAAATAAATAAATAAAAGCTTTGTATTTGAATTTGATTTTGGTGAAATGTTTATATTAGTATCTAGTGACACATGCAACGATGCAAATCTGTAGGCCTATACATCTATATGGTAACACTACACAATACGATTTCATTCATGTTAGCTAATGTGTTATCTTACATGAGCATACAATGTATAAAATACATTCATTACAGTATTACATTAAAATACATTTATTACAGTATTTATTAATCTTTGTTAATGTTAGTTAATGAAAATACAGTCGTTCATTGGTAGTTCATGTCACAGTGCATTAACAAATGTTAAGAAACGACTTTTGATTTTAATAATGCATTAGTAAATGTTGAAATTAACATTAAGATAAATGCTGCAGAAGTATGTTCATTCATGTTAACTACACTAGTTAACTAATGTTAATTAATGGACCTTATTGTGAAGTGTTACCATTTATATAAATGTATCTGTATACAGTAAAGCCACAATAGCAACTACAATTGGAGGTTTCCGGCCAACAGCAAAAATTTATTTAGCCTATGTCACAATTTGAGGTCAATCCGGCCCTGTATTTGATACTGATTATGTTGCCATTGGTTTGGAACAGTTGCTGAATAAACAATTATACTGAACATGCCTGTCTATCTGCTTGACTGACAGTTTTATTGATCACTGAGAGAGCATTGACTTGGTATGATGTTGGTTCAATAGATTTTTTTTGTTTTTTTAAATAGCTTAGATGTAGTAAACTACTTTTGCCATGTTGCTGTAGCTTGCTACATTTCCCAAGGCTGTAGCTTTAGTGTAATGAAGCTTCATTTAAAGAAGAGTAACTGTTAGCTTTGTTCACCACATTTTCCAAGTAGCTTGCCCAACATTGGCAATAGCGTGCATTGTAGACAATAGACCATGCAAGAGGAGTACAGTCAAAGCAATGCAAATATGCATGCATTTAATATATGAGGACTGTAGAGAGCAAAACAAAGCCTAGTTTAGGGAATTTAGAAATCTCAACCAGGACACGTATGGGAAGAGGAGGACATATGGTCATCCAACTTCTAGAATATTGAGATTATCATTGTGAAATATGGGGCATGAAGTTGTTAAATTGCAAACACAGAGTAGATGTTAACCAGCCATTTGCACAAATGAAAGTAAACGCCCACTTCTGTGATTGGCTATATTCATTGGATCGTATCCATGGCCTCTTGTAAAGCATGTTGTGTGTTTTGATACTCGAGATGGCTGTGATAGAGCAGTATGTTTGAGCCTGAGTCAGGCAGAAGAAATTGAAACAACTAACCACATGGATTGCAATAGCCTGTTTCAGCGTGATAACACTTTTCCATATTCTGGTCTGATGCAAGATGTACGGTGACATATGAACTGTTGTTGATAACATAACAGCCAATATAATTAAAGGAATAGTTCACCCAAAAATGAAAATTCTGCCAGTATTACTCATTAATTACCCTTATGTTGTTCCAAACCTGTAAGACCTTCAGAACACAAATTAAGATATTTTTGATGAAATCCAAGAGCTTTCTAACCTCCATAGACAGCAAGGGTACTACCATGATCAAGGCACAGAAACGTGAACATTGTTAAAATAGTCCATGTGACATCAGTGGTTCAACTGTAATTTGACGAAGCTAAGAGGATACTTTTTGTGCCCAAAGAAAACAAAATAACGATTTTATTCAACAATTCTTCTCCTCCGAGAGTCTGCGTCACCCTGGTGCCATTTTGGAGAGTATCATGACACATATACGTGCTCCTCTCTGAACGTAAACAAGGCACAGCGCATGCGTGTTCTACATCAGCAGCACCATGCACATGCAGTTCAAAGCATGCGCATATGTCGCGATACTCTCAAAAATGGTGCCAGGATGACATAGAAGAATTGTTGAATAAAGTTGTTATTTTTTGTTTAGAAAAAGCCAATTTTAGAGCCCTTTTTGAAGTAGAGGTCTTCACGGAGGACCTGAGACCCGGATGTCTTCCCAGCCTGGTTCGGGTCCAACTTTCGAATAATGGTCGGGTCCGCGTCGGGTCCGAGTAGTACATTTAAGGTATTTCTCGCGTCTGCACAGGTTTGGGTCCCACTTTCAAATAAAATATGGGTCTGGGTCAGTTCCGTGCAGCACATTTACGGGTGTCTTCGGTATTGGGTATGAATTGGACCCGTGAAGACCTCTACTTTGAAGCTGTATTGAAACTACTTTCAAATCGTTGGCCACCATTGAAGTCCACTATATGGACAAAAATCTTGTAATATTTTCCTCAAAAATCTTAATTTCTTTGAAGAAAGAAAGACATGAACATCTTGGATGACATGGGTGTGAGTAAATAATCAGGAATTTCTTTTTTTCTGGAAGTGAACATACTTTAATTGACAGAATTTTCATTTTGGGGTGAACCATCCCTTTAAGGTAATTTTATGTAATTTTAAAATATTTATCTCAACACTCTAAAAAAATGGTGCTATATAGCACTAAAAGTGGTTCTTTGGCTCGTAGTCATTGGGGATCCACTTTTGGTGCTGTATAGCACCAAATCTTGGTGCTTCAGTGGTTCTTATGTGGTTCTTCACCGGTTATTTGGCATGACTGAGGAGCTATATAGCACCGCTACCATATACAGAACCTGTTAAGCCCCTTTAAAGTTTAGCACCATTTTTATTGAAGAAATACAATGGAATATGGCACCTCTTATAGTTCTACACAGCACCATTTGACAAAGGTGCTGTGTAGCATCTTTAAAGATATGGTGCTATATAGCACCAATTTTTTTTAGAGTGAAGTTTCTGATCTGTGTATCTACAAATTTTACTAGCAACACTCAAGCAATATGCTTGGTGTCTTAATAATCTTAAATGCTTGTGGGAATATCAATAACATTTTGATTCTCCATTTCATGACCCCTTTAAAATGATAAACATTCTATGTAGTCCTTCAGTTAAGACAAGGTCATATAAAGTGCATAATAAATATAGTTGTTGATGGAGTATAGCATTTTACACTGCAGGACACTTCTCTCACACTGCAGGACATTTCAAGCTTTTATGCTGTTTTGAGAAATTGCTGCTAACATTTAGCCTTTCAATTTCCACAGAAATCTTCTTATGTTTTTGTTTATTGCGGTTCATGATGAATACTGTCACGACACAAGCAATTTGCTTAAAAACAAAACACAATTTGAATGGATTGTTATATTTTTATAGACAAAGCTTTCCAGGCAAATTATGAACATTTAAGACAAACAAAAATGATTGGCCCCCTTTTTTTAGATTAAAATTACATGGCAAGTCAACTGCCCACACATAAGTCTGGCTAATTATAAAAGCCACTTGAGAAACCTAGATAACCATTCGCCTTTCTGGGAATTTCATAAGCATGCTGGGAACGTATCTCTCATTTAGGCTTTATGTTCTTGGCTCTGACCGGCACTTTGCACCTGCTGCTTGACTGTGAAATACTGTTCGCCAAAGGTCAATATGTAGCCAGATGTCAAATAGGCCACCTCCTGTGACAGATGATGACGAACTTTCCCAACCTCTGTGCTCACGCACAAGCCAATCTGGTGAACAGCGGGAGCTATAGTCACATATCTAGTAGCAGACCTTAATCATCTGGACAAGAGCACTGTAATCTAGCTGTCTAGCCTCATTGCAATGATATAGTTTGACCTTTGGCCATTGTGAGCTAGAATATTGACACAGGAGACACCTATTCTATATATTAGATTCCCTGTGCTCTTTACGCTCAGAGGGTCATTTTCAATTTATGTTCATTTGTGCCAGACTTTAATTATAAAATATAATGCACAGCTACTTTACGGTTTGACATATTGCTTTATTGGACATTAATCAGGTGAAATGAGACTGGGTTATACCTGTGCTATATGAATATTGATAGCACAGCACATCCTTTCATTCTTTTTTTTACATTTCTCTATCAATCTTTTGCTCTCACTTTCTTGTATAGCTCCATGATTCACCACCTTGTCTTTTATATTTGATCGGAGCTGCTGAATAAAGCTAGATGTTATATAATGTGATGTTTTAGTCACAAAGGCAGCGTTATTAAGATAAAATGTGTATTTTAAACAACTTTAGCTGAATCGGTTAGTATTGGAGTCCACTGTTCAGTAACTGAAACTGAAAATTATTTGGCTGATCAGCCTCTGTCAATGAAAAGAGACAACGTGTTCCTGACAGTACAATGATTGAGAAAGATAGCTTGAAGAAAGGTGTGATATTACTTTTCTAAGCAATTTGGCTTGCGATTTTCACCTGATGGGCAATAGATCTCCCATTAAATACCTATAGACTTACAGGAGAAACCTGAGCCATATCTAGGGACAAGAACATCACACAGCAAAGAATTAATGCATAGTTTTGCTTTGTTTTCCAGTAGAAACAGAGACATTTACGTGAGAAGCAGAATTGTGGAACATATTAAGCCTTATTTTCAGAAAATATGTCTTGAATCAAGTTTATTTTTCTCACCCACTTTTTTTCCCCCTGGTTTTAAGCATAAATTAAGTTTTTACCCCTTTAACAGGAAATAAATGTAAATACATATGCATACACACACACACACACACACACACACAAATGACTAAAACTTCAACTAAAATTAAAACAGAGAATATATAAATGAACGCTAAAATGTAATTTAAAATAGTAACATACAATCTATATAAGTTAAAATAACAACATAACTATGTACTGTACTGTTTTTTTTTGGTTTCCACTGTTATAATGAGAAAGAGAAGAAAATTTGTGCACCTGTCTTTTAAACATACAATCCCTCCATTGCTTTTCAAAATAAGGTGTCCTATAATAAGACTTTTTTATTTTTTATTATTAGATGTTTGCTTAAAATGGACAAAACAAACATGCCAAAGAGAATAAGAAAAAATCCTATCACCTCTGAGACTTGACCTGACCCCAAAAGTACTTGGGGCATCCTGGTGGTGACCTTTAAGCAGCAATTTCTTCAGAAAATTAAAGATTCTTTTTTTGTTTAATGTTCAAACACTGTTGCCCATTTGTGCTCCTGTTTATCATGATCAAATACTGGAAGCCAACAAAAGAATCTAAAAAAGCATGTCAAGAAACAGCTGGGTGAAATGGGGTCATGAAAACATTTAACACACCGCTTGGCGTGCCACGCTGAAAGCAAAGAAAAAGCAAATAACTACAGGGGAGAGTAGGATGACTAAATCTGCCCTCATTTCAGTTTCAATCAAGCACTTTATTAGCAGGCAGATGGAAGTGAATAAATCTCAGCGTTTGGTCTGCAGCATATTTAAATATTACAATACAACAAGCTATAAACCATTCAGCAGCACAATGAAACATAATTGACTTATTAGAGACGGCCTACAAAGCTTTTGCAAGGAAAAGATAGCAATTTTCATGAGAATTACTGAAATACCTCTATGGGTTTTACTATTTAACACCCAAACCCTCCTGAGATTTATGCTCAGCTCAGACTAAATCCCTGACGTGCCGCTGACGTTGAAACCTAAATCCCTGGTATTTGTCATCGTTCATAGCTAAAAGTGCTGTGGACAGTTCAAGGCCCAGTGTGAAGTGGAAATAGCAGGGGAGCTCTTGAGCTCAGTGGACTAATGATGTTCATCTGTCCTTGCTGCTAAAAGCTGTTTCAAAAGATAAAATGAAGTGCTATGTGCCCAAGTCCTCTATTAGAGACTCTCTTTGTCTCTTTACTTTTTCTCTCAGTTTCAGCACTCAACCTTTAGGGTTTAAATGCTGTTATCAAAACTTGTATCACTTTCCCTTTCAAAGGTACTTTTTTAAAAGCTATGCATAAAATGCTGACAGATCGATATCACTAAAATCACTCCTGCCTCTTTGACAGTCCTAAAGAAAAAAGGGAAAAAAAGACATCAGCCTGTAATTATTTTGGGCAATCAGAAATGCCCTCTGACTGTCAATAATTTTTTTGCCTTCAGGTTCATTGAAAAGTCTTTGGAGTTAGCAGAACAGAGCTTTTGAGGGCTTATCTGTGCTGTTTTTTATTCATGTAGGCTCACATTAAAACACACATTGGGCCTCATTCATGAAACATGAGCAGAATAAACTGTGTAAATCATTCTCAAATGCATTCAAATGGAAATGGTTGCATTTGTTATGGAAATGTAATTTATTGCAAAAATTATATATGAATGGTTTTATGAACAATTTGCAAAGAAATTTTCACGAATGAGGCCCTTTGAATTTATACAAAATGTTATTTTCAATATTTCCAATGTCAAAAATCACCTCTGAAAAATGTATCAGCACTGAGGGCATAAGTAAAAAAACCTGTATAAACATAACCAGTGCAATGTTAAATTCAAGATGTTGTCACAGTTTTGAAAATCTTTCAGTGGCTTTGTTAATTAGTAGCCTGTTTCCTTTCATCTCTGTTGAATTTGCAGATCTCATATTGTTTTTTTATATTATATACTGATTTGGTTTTCACTGTTTCTCAGACTCTTGCAAACTGCAGCACTAATTAACAAACATCGTCTGGGACATTTAATCCCATAAAAGACTAGTAGAGTTCACTAGAGTTCATATTAAACCTGCGGGCAATGTGAGCGATTTTAATGTAAGTATGGTGTTCAGAAAGTGTTGTACTCCTCTGAAATGGTTCCAGCACTTTGCTTTTGTGTGTGGATTTGTATGCCTGGTTGCAGTTGTATTTTAATCCTTTAAGTGTTTATTGATGGTAAGGAGGCACTTGTGTGTGTTTGGATCATTTAAATGCTTCAAGAAAATGTAGAAATGTCGCACTGTGATCCACATAACATGATTTTTTTAATGAGTGCTTTAGTATTGTCTGTTTCATAACAATGGTTGTTTTATCCTCTGTTGATGTCTCTGAAAGTTTAAAGATCTTAACATTAGTTGTTCTTGCATAAGTGAATAACATTGACATTTTCTGTTGTTTCTTCCTGTTCAACTTACAGAGCAGGGTTTTGCAGAATTGATTCCATTTCAGTTTTTGAAGGAACTGGAATTGGAATGACAGCAGACACAATTAACTGTTTAACAATAACCTATAATAAACATTTAACCTAATTTTTAGACTCTATAATTGAAGACATAAGGAGAAATTAGAGCATAAAAGTCATTTAATAAAATTAATGAAACATAAAATGAATACAAATGCATATAATAATTGATCAAATTAAATATAAATTATCCAGTTTTTCTGAAAATAGCTCATATTTTGTGTGCATGATAATGTTTACAAATACTGAAAATTTAAATATATTATTAAAACCACACATCACAGTCATTAGAATTTCATTCCATTTTAATATTGCTTCTTTAAATTTTATTACAAATTATTTTATATAATTCTGCACCCTCTTTGCTGCCTCAGTTCAAATTCAAGTTTATTAACTGAATTAAAATTCAAAAGGCATATCGGTTCAATTCAGAATCATGCCAAGGTCATGGATTTGATTCCCAGGGTACAAACAAACAAAAAAACATTTTTTTCTTTCAATTCATGTAAACTCACATTTAAATACACAGTTGGCCTCATTCATGAAACATGAGCAGAGCAAACTAAGCAAATCGTTATCAAATCCATTCAAATGGAAATTGTTGCATTTGTTATGGAAATGAAATGTATTTCAAAAATTATATAACAGTGGTTCCATGAACAGTTTGCACAGACATTTGCTGCTTGTGTTTCATGAATGAGGCCCTTTGCACTAATATATTTTCACTCAGGTATATCTGTGAACAGAAAACGTAGCAATATAGGGCAAATAAGGCAGGCAATTGCCTAGGGCCCTGCATTTTAAGGGCTGATCATTTAAATAATCAGAAATGTTAATATTAACGGGGTGCCTATTTACACTAAGTGCAAATAGCCCACCTTGTTGGCAGAGGCTACATATACTAACTCCGCCCACCATTGTCTGGTTGGGATAGACAAAATTACAAAAGACACACATTGGCCACATACACACTACAAGTTTCAGGAGTGACAACTGCATTTAAATGCGGGAGTGAGTCCCTTAAATTATTGTTCCATGTGTGTACGGAACAGCAGTCACTCCCGCATTTGTTACCATAGCAACATTTTGGCTTCTTGCAGGAGTAAAGAAGAATTTAGCCGTTTGGTATCTGCCATTTTTTGGCTAAAGACTCTTTTTCTCCGTTGATTTTAACTGAACTACCGCTGATATGTTTTGTTTCTGCTTGGAAGGCTGCTTTAGAGAGCGCTGTCTTGCAGTGTTGCCATGTCCTCATAATTACAAGCGATTTTAGGCATGTTGTTTGGTCTTAGCTCATAAAGCTAGGCACTTTATGGAGTTAGTAAAGTGGTCTGTTGCAGATATGAGATATAAGATTTTTTTTTTTTGGTGTTATAATTTGGGTGTTTTTGTGCTTGTCCTTGTTTGTTGTTTTTCTTTCTGTGAAGATCTGGCGATACTGACACTTTACCGCAGGGCTCATGAGCACAGCTAGCCCCGTGCTAAGTTAAGACTTCTTTCACTGTTATTTTCTTGCATCTCACATACAGATGAAGACACTGATGCACGTTCAAATGCGTCATTAACAACTAGTTGTGCAGTTCGGTTCCATACACACTGTGTAGAATTTCTGTTAATGTGGTTGTGGAATGCGGTTGTGACTCCCTTATTTTAGTGAATTATGTGTGTACAGAATGCGATTAAGGAGTAAAAGGTGAACTGACAACCGAATTTAGCTGTAGTGTGTACGTGGCCAATAAAACAGAAGCGTAAGCCTTAAGGATCTAACTTTTTGGTGAAAACTTTTGATGAAATTGACTCAAGTTCAAATCCACCTTTTGCTGAACTGATTCTTCTCTCTTCTCTCATCAAATATAAGATTGGAAACCTGTTTATTTTCAAAAAAATAAAATAAAGAAATATTCGAAAAGTGTAAATTAAGTATCTCACGGATATTTAATAAGAAAGTGTTTATCGGTTTGGGTTGGGGTAGATGTAGGGAGGTCTTTATTGTCCCAATAAGGCTGCATCCATTTAATAATTTTAATAAATATGATAATTTACACTCATTATGTTACTATACTGTTTTATAATGTACCACAATACTAAGCTGCAAATGTCTGCCTCTATTTGCATATAAATAGTATAAACTATTTACACTTGATTACAAAATAATTGTGGAATTTTTATTAATAATTAATAACATTAAATATTAATCATACAGAGTTTCTGAAAATACCTTATATTTTATGTGCATGATACATTTATGAATAATTCATACTAAAAATCAATTAAATAGATTATTAAAAACCACACTTACATCATAGAGTCATTGGAATTTCATTCTTCAGTCCAAATTCAAGTTCATCAACTGAATTGAAATTGAAAAGGCATACTCAGTTCAATTCTGAATCATGCCAAGGTTATGGATTTGATTCCCAGGGAACAAACAGACAGATAAAATTCATAGCTCGAATGCACATGAAACACTATCATATAATAAATGATTAATTGAAAATGCACATGTAATTTCTTTTTTCTTTCTTTCTTTTTCTTCTTTCTTTCTTTCTTTCTTTCTTGCTTTCTTGCTTTCTTTCTTTCTTTCTTTCTTTCTTTCTTTCTTTCTTTCTTTCTTATATTCCTTCCATTTCTGCATTGAAAAGAGGAAAATGCCTTAGGTCGGTCATGATTTTTTAACACCCATTCTCGCCGCCTCAGCTGCAGGTGCCATTGTAATGACGGTCTTTGAAATCTCTACACCACACTAGTGAGAGGAGGTGTGATGTTCAGCTGGTTGCTATGGTTCTCCTCTCATGCCAGTGAGATCACAGAGGCTAATGGAACACATTTCCTAACATTTAGGAGTGAACATATCTGGGTCATTTCATCCCCCTCACTTCCTATAGGAAACAAGCTAACAAACAAGCCGAGCGCTATAAATGTGCATCAGCCTGTGTGTGATATCTGCATTGTCTGCAGCACCTTACAATCTGATGCGCAGGCAATCACGTGTGGGGTACTGCGATAATTTCACGAATGTCAGAGAAATGAGAGGTTAGATCGCCACATGTGGCACAGCATTTGCCTGTTCATGTGCACTTTTGTGAAAAACACTCAAGCATGTACTATGTAATCTTTCTACATTATCTCCAAGATATATTCGGCTTGTTTCATAATGCATGTTGAAATGTGTTTGAAGTGGGAAAGAAGAATTCAGTGAGGGCTTTTGTGCGTGATAAATGAACTTGAATTAAGAGGTAAGGAGCTTTTGTTGTTGTTTTGTTCTCCTTTTTCATTTAGCATCCCTGGGTCTCGCTGTACTTGGGTGTTAAGGTTGTTTATTGAGTTCATAGCTCATTTTGCTGCAACATGTTCATCTGGTCCTTACAACCTTCATCAGTTCATCTTGTAAATTGTTCAGGCTGTTTTGATGCCGTACCATTTCAAGTGATTTTTATGATGCTGTCATGACTTATGCTGTTGTAATGGGTTTTTAAAGACTCCCTGTTCAGAGGAAACAGATGTTTCAGTGGGCATGGAACCAAGTTAGGCCTAAATCATGTGCATTTTTTGATTTAAAACGATTTATGAGGTGATGCGTTTGACTTTGTGAGAGTGGAGTGATATAAAAGGTCATAGTCATACGATCAGATTTATTTTTCTGTGTGCATGTGAGTATGTGTGTTGTCTTTAAAGAGATCATATCATAAAAAAATCTAATTTTCTTTTATTTTGAAGTTAAACTGTTCGAAGACATGCATTTAAAGATCTTTCCTTCCCAGTCAAAAAGATAATTTATCATTAAATAAGCTATTAAAATGGGTTGTTCTGTAATCTCTTACATTCTGCAGGATGAATGCATTAACATGACAACCGCATTTATGCATACAATTCCTATTCTGAAACTTCTGCATATTAATGGAGAATTTAGGATGGATACTATTTTCTAAACACACTCCTAAACTGAAGCCTTAAGATGTATTTCAATTGCATAAAAAATTAGTTCAAATGGATTACAGATGTAACATAAACTGAATGTAATACATATTTGTCAGTCATGCATAAATGAAATAAGATGTAATAGATAAATCTTCCATTTACCCCAAAATATTTTTAAGGTACTAGATAAAAAAAGACTATTGCTGTTTTGTGTAAGAGTAGGTTGTGGGGAAAGCATACTAAATGTGTTTATTGCTACAAGTATTATAAATGAGTGAATGAGTGTCATTTATATTTGACAAGGTCCCTGATCAGTTTTTGAAGCACATTTAAGATTTGTAATGTAAATGAAACTGTTGAATTTGAGAGAAGATTCTGCAGAATGAATGAAAATATATTAAGCAGAGAGTACTATGTTTTAAAAGTATCCAAATATTTAATAAATAAACCAAGGAAGGGAATGTTTAGAACTTTGCCAGTGATGCTGATCTGATTCTCCAGAAATCTGCTAAATATTCTGCAAGTGCAAATTCGATATGAGCTTGGCTATTAATAAGCACTGTTAAAGCTAAATAAGAACTACTGTGGCTCAAACACAATCACAACCAATCAGGAATTATTTGATGTTTAATGAACAGTTATGAAGAGTGGGATTTTGGACCAATGAGCACACAGTGGGCGGGGCTATGCAGTGCTGCAGAAATAGAAACCTAGCAAGCAACAAAACACCCAGTATCTCATTACTTGTCACAGCTGGTTAGGGGAAGAAAAAAATACATATTTACATGGAAGTTCAAAGAATAGCTGGACAATGGTCATGCAAATCTGAATTGTGACTTTAAGTTCAAAGAAATGATGACTAACATTGTAAATCAAAAATTGTTAAAAAAAGTGACATGACCGCTTTATTGTTGCACCTGATTACTCAACCTTGTTTGTTTTCCTTTGTCAGTTGTTTTCTCCCCTTCTTTGGCTTCTTTCATTCCACATTTCCTGCTATCCAGGGACTGGTTATCTCTTGTGTCTCGCTCTCATGTAAGCATTGGAGCACAAACCTTCCTCCTGCCTCGGCTCTGCTCGTCCACATTACTTTTTCACAGCTTGTCATTTCTCATTGCTGGTCACCATGACCTTCAGAGTAAATGCTCAGTGTTCAGATTTGTACCTTGTCTGTCTCCCATTCTCTGCCTTTTTTTTCATGTATCTTTAAGTCCGACCTGTATATTGAGGATTGATGTCTGTTGTTCTGTTCCTTTAGTCACTGACTCTCTTTCTATTGAATAACTGGATCACGCTCCTGCAGCATGTAAAGACTTTATCATCTCTGATGCCCTTTTTCCCTATGAATATCCATCCACATTCCCTGTTATTTCTTCTCATCTGCCTGTGAGTGAGAATGCATTGCTGTCGACCACTTGAGAAGCGTGCAGACGGCTAACAGCTGGTATCATGTTTATTTTAGTCCTGTTTGTTGAGACTGTCCATCTAATGACCGTTAGAATGACTGTAATGGCTTCAAATTAGATCTGATAAGAGTGATGATGGGGTTGATGGAACTGCAAATTTACCTCTGACAGCTTATGATGGTTGAGAGCTGTGTAAAACCTGACAGAGATGAAATAATTATGACTATTACTGGAATGTTATTTAAGTGGAGCAGAGACAGAAGCTGTCTTTTTTTAAAAAGAGAACATCTTTAATTTCCTTTGTGTTTCTGCCTTTCTTGCCCTGTTTTTCTAAACTGTGTTGAAATGGTGGTGCTTTTGAAGTATATATTTGAACTTCCATTTCTCTGGAAAAACAGCAGAAGGGAATATTTTCAGCAGATGGTGTGCCGTGATGTTATGGAAACCTTGAGTGGTCGATCAAGACTGTCCTATTGTCCTTTTCCCCTACAAAATCAAAAGAAAAAAGACACTACATTTGCTTACAGAAAGTGAAACCTATTTTTCAGACCATTAGGATTTTTGCATTGTGACAAATACTTGTTCTTATTACTGTAATGCAATGAATTTGTCCTGTTTGGACAAACTTTATTCACACTATTGTTATTAAAATAAGCATAATTTAAATTTAGTACAACAAATAGTACCATTATGCATTCTTAAAATGTCTCTGCAAATGTTTCCTTGGCAACTGACTGAAATAAAATAAGTTAAAGTTCTAAAATAAATTAATAAATTAATTAAAAATAAATTAAAGCCAAATAGAATTTAAAAAATCAAAAACAAAAGCTAATAGTAAGTACATAACCAACTGACTAAAACGTTATAGTTAAAATGAACTAAAAAGAAAAACTAATTCAAAATATTAATAAATACTGTAATTCTCACACTTTGGTGATTAATAAAAAGAACGAAAAAGAAGATGATCAAGTCAAATAATCTTTAATTAATCCACAAGAGGGTAAATCCACAGCAGGCAGGCAGGTGACAAACGTAGGGAACATTCACAACGTTAACACTGGACGAACTGGACAAATTTAACAGACTAGAACTTAAATAGAGAGGCACATAAGGATAATTAACCAGTAACAGCTGAACATAATGACAAAATCAAAAGGGAGACAGAAACTAGGTCACACAGGGAAGACTAAAGCCCTATTCGGACGGTAATTGTTTCTCGGGGTCGTAAGTGATTTTCACCATTTACAGGGGGTAGTTGGAGATTTTAATGCCGTTCAAATCCAAGATGTTGGTGTTTTTCTCTCACCACCCCCGTAAAAATCCTCAGCCAAATTACCTACTGTTTTTTGACAAACACCAAGGTCGTGTAGTAATTTAATTGCCATCCGAATCCACATCTCTGAGTTTATGAGAAAAAAATTGATTCAAAATTTAGTGTTTAAACCCTTTTTGAGTACTCCCGAACACCGTAATGTTGTACTTCGGTGTAATTTGCAGACATATTTATATCTGAAATGCTGGAAAGTATTTAAAAGAACAATACTTCATAATTGCTTCACCACAGTGAGTGAGAGCAGAAAGAGAAGAAAAGCACATCAACATTCGAAATGTGTCTTTATTATGTCTGCAGCAGGTATGCAATACAATTTTAAAATGTGTATTATAAACATATATATCGCGTATAATTATATACAAGTATAGCACATCTATTTTCCTAGTTTTAAACAGATTTAAATAATCAAATAATAAATAGTATTATATATTATAAAATATGCTTGGAATAATAATACATTTTACAAAAGTATTTTTAAATGCATTTTACACAATAATAAGAATGCATTTGTAAATAAAATTATTTTTATAAATAAAATTATTTTTATTTACAGCAGACAATCCTCCACTGTGAATAAATCACCATCCGAATCCATGCGTTTTATCACTGAGGTGATATGTAAATGTATTTTTGCAGACATCCATATGAGAAACAATTACCATCCGAATCGGGCTTAAGACAATAATAATGACAAGACTGTGACAATGGTGTGACAGATCTCCCCCTTCCGGAGGGTGCAACCTTGTGCTGTAAAGACAAAGTGAGGGACAGACAGGGACTTAGGAGGAGGACAAAAGGAGTGGAGAAGGGATGGGAACAGGGGATGACGAAGGGCTGGCAGGAAGGCAGGCGGACAACACTGGTGGAGGTTCGGGCAGAGGACAGACTTCCCGGAGGAGGACGACAGACAAGGAGACGATGGAGAGAGGAGCCATGGAGGAAGAAGGGCTTATGACTCCAGGGGGCCAACCGATGGTGTTGGAGCAGGTGGAAGCAGAGCATGAGGCAGAGATGGAGAGCTGATGAGCCAGGGCGATGAGGAGGATCCAGATGGCCAAGGTGGAACAGATGGCGACCGAGGAGGAGTTAGGGATCCAGAAGGCCGCGGTGGAGCCGGAGCGACAGAGGACCAAGGTGGGGACGGAGGGATGAGGCGCAGCCGGAGGAGTGGAGTCCCGAGGTGGCGGCTGGTCAACGACTGACCAAGGCGGAGCCGGAGGGACGAGGGAGCCCGGCGGAGCCGGTGGACTGACTGGCCACGGTGGAGAGGAGGGAGCTAGGAGTCATGATGGAGCCGCTGGGTTGACGGCCCGAGGCGGAGTCCAGGACTCAGAGGCCAGAGGCGGAGACAAGGGATCCTCCAGCCACGACGCCGGTGGAGACTGGCAGACCTGCGGCAATTCCACCACATGGATGGTGGGCTGAGGGTGAGCAGAGGGGCTGACAGGAAGCAGCAGTGGCGGAGCCGAAGCAGGGAAGACAGGAAGATGATGGCGGGTGAAGACAAGGCATATCTACATAAATATCAAAGTCCTCGGAGCACAACCTCAGCGCACCCCTAGAAGTGGTGCAGTGGGCGGGGCTTTCCTCCGTGCCCTCGCTCTTGCTCTCTGTCAGCGGTGGGCTCGAACTGTGGCTCCGCGTATCAGGGTGGTGGTGGGCTGGGCTCTGCCCAGGTGAAAAACAAGTGTACTTCCATAATGTACTTAAAATGCTCTATTTTTGCGCACTAATTTTGTACTTAATATATTAAAAATGATCCTTTAGTGCTTCTTAAGATAAACTTAAGGTCATCGAAGTGTACTCAACTGTGCTTTTTTGAGACACCATGAATATGAACTAAAATGCGCTTTTAACATACTATCTTTGTATTTAAAAATGTATTTAGTTACCACTTTTAGTACACTTGAACCCATCTTTCATTCACTAGTACACTCAAGTGTACAACAAGTGGTGGTAGTTTTATAAACTCATTTATAAAAATATAAATTTATAAACTCGTTTATAAAAATACCCGTGTACGTGTGGACATGGCCTAACACTGGACGAAGACAAACTGAACAGACTAGAACTTAAATAGGAAGGCACATGAGGATAATTAACTAGACACAGCTGAACATAATGACGAAATCAAAGCACACAGGGAAGACTAAAGGTCATTGCACACTGAAGGTCCTTGCACACTGAAAGTCTGACATTTTCATATGCATTTTTTTCCAGTTTTTTTTTTCATATTCGTCATCCTTTCCTATCAAAATGCTTGCTACGGATGCAAAAAAATCGAACCTCATCTGAATTTTTTATGATGGACGAAAGTTTCGGAGGCAGTGTGTAAACGTGATTGACACAACGTGAGGTTGTATTTATTTTTTAACGTGCAAAAAATTAGGACGACAATTTCGGACTCAGTGTGCAATGACCTTAAGACAATAATAATGACACAGACTGTGACAATGGTGTGACAGTAATAATATAAATAAAACAAATATGTATGTCCTCATTTAATGTGACTGCATGAACAAAAGCAACCAGTACATCCTTCAAAATTTCTCCTTTTGTGTTAAGAAAGTCCATGTGACCATGGACCACAAAACCAGTCATAAGGGTACAATTTTTAAAATTGAAATTTATACATCAGCTGAATTAATAAGCTGAACAAATAAGCTTCCCATTGATGTATGGATTGCTAGGATAGGACAATATTTGGCTGAGATACAACTATTTGAAAATCTGGAATATGAGGGTGAAAAAAAAAAATTAATACTGAGAAAATCGCCTTTAAAGTTGTCCAAATGAATATCTTAGCAATGCATATTACTACTCAAAAATTAAGTTTTGATATATTTACGGTAGGAAATTTTAAAAATATCTTCATGGAACATGATCTTTACTTAATATCTTAATGATTTTTGGCATAAAATAAAAATCGATAATTTTGACCCATACAATATATTTTATACCTGTGCTATTCATGACTGGTTTTGTTGTCCAGGGTCACATATGGTTTTGGAGTGACATATAAGTGAATACATTTTTATTGTATATTTTTTCCATTTTTGGAGTGAACCATTCCTTTTACCATTTGAAATATTAATATGCATATCAAAACATTTTTTAACTTGCATAATATGTTCTGTCACCCTCACTGCAACATATGTTAAGAGTTTTTACATTCCACATCAAGTCTTTAAAATTCAAGATTTGTCTAGATGCTAAGTTCAACATCAGGCTCATAATTTATAAATGTGCCAACTAAATGTCCTAAAACAACCCTTGTCCTCTGTCTGTGTTGTTTGTCTACTGAAGCACATGATCTGAATTTCTGTGTACTGTATTGGACAGTTTGACAGTAGGGTTCCTTGCACAATTCCTTTTGTATTCTTGGTAAGTTGTATTGTCTGATGGTGCATGAGCTCAGACTTGGGAAATTTACATATTTAGGTAGGTTTAGGTTTGTTCATTCTAGCTGATGTTTTGCCTGATGATGTCAGTGATATTCATTACAGTTAATAATTTACAGGCACATGTAAGCATTTATATTGAGAAACCAACAGTGTAATGGCAGTTCTTTACTGAGAGCAATGCATTGGTTACATTACACACATTTTCACTCTAACGTTTTAATTTTTCAGTCTGCAATTGTGATATTCATTCGAAACTACATTCAAATGTACTGATCCTTATCCAAAATCCATTCAAATTTAACATTGTGCTAACATTGTGCTATTTTGTATATTGGGGTACAAAATAGGGTAATTAGGATATATACATAATGGGGTAAAAATGGCCTTTTTTAAACCAGATACCGAAGCAGTATTTTGTTCTCAGGTGAATGAAGCTATAGAAACACTGGACCCCAATGATTGCCATTCTAGTGACAAAAAACGCAGACACATTTTTCAAAATGCCTTTTGTTTTTTCACTGAAGAAATTAAGTCATACAGGTTTGGAATGACATGAGGATGAGTAAATGATGACACAATCTACACTCTTAAATGCCATTTGAGTTCATGTGTATTCAAATGTGGCATATATTCAAAAAGAACAGTGTCTTCAAAATATCCCCTTAAGTCATTGGTGAGGGTAAGTAAATTAAGTCAAAATAATTGTTTGTGTTTACTTTTTTTTCAGTAACTTAATATGACATTTCAATAATATATGCAAGACGTTTGTCAAGTGTTTGGAAAAAACTGTCCCTGTTGTACTTGTGGAAAGTTTGTTGCAGTTTGAATAAGACCAGACATAGACATCTACAGGGAAATAGATTTTTGGCTTTAGTTGAAAAGTCTCTTCATTGCTATTGATTGCTTGACTGTGATGCTCAGTAACTAAAGTGCAGGTCAATCAGCACACTCTCTGTGGACCTGCACTGTACACCTTCTTCCATTAGTATTCATACAGGCCAATGGGCTGCTAATCTATAAGGCCTCCAATATCTACCCACTGGGATAGTTGTATAATTACATGGCATTAATATTCATAACACAAGCCAAAGGAGATGCATCTCTGAAGACTGTGCTTTACTGAGGTTATCTCAGGTGTAGAAACATGCTGCAACTTGTATTCATACAAAACCTCAAAAAGCATTATGGATTCAGTTGATTTAAATTGGGGTCAACATGCTGTTCTACAAACCAAAGACATACAATAGCAAAATAGTTAGCAGTCAATGCAAAAATTTAAAAGAAAATATGACTACTTTGATTGTATTTGGAGTTTTGCTAATGCAAGCCGCTGTCCTTTGGGACCTGGTGATTCCGGTTATTGGCGCTCTCTCATTTCCTCATACATATGTGGGCGTCGGACAAATTGAATAAATAATGCTGAAATGAAAGATAAAACACTGCTTGTCCCCTTCGGTCCATTTCCTTTTATGCAAGGTGCATCGTATTGTGTATTGTGCTCACGCCTGAGAAAGTTCTTTCTAATAAGACCAGACAACCTGCTGAAATATCTTCGTCTCATAACACAAAAGCATATGCACCGTTGTTTATCTAATGGTCGGCCTTGTATTATGACAGATTCAGCTACCACTCAGAAATAAATTTGATTATATTTAAAATAGCCTGTGTAAATTGTTTTAAAATGCAGCTAAAACAAATATTGAAATAATTATGTTCACAGAAGCTGCATTTATTTGATTAAATATACAGTAAAAACAGCAGTTATTAATATTATTGCAATACAGTAAAAAAATATTATTTTCTATTTTAATATATTTTAACAAATTATTTATTTCTGTGATGGCAAAGCTGAATTTTCAGCATCATTACTCCAGTCTTCAGTGTCACATGATCCTTCAGAAATCATTCTAATATGCTATTTATACCAACACAAACTATTATTGCTGTCCCTTCAAGGTTTGTGCACAATGTTTTGTGAACAATTTTAGCAAAATGCAATTTTCTTTTCTTTGCAGAAAATAAAGTGGGTTACTTTGCCAGATCTATCCCAAGAGGCTTGATTACATTCACACCCGAGTCTCCTGTCCCAGTGGAGTGTGCAGACTGAGCCCCAGTGCACATGTGTGTAGAAAACTAAAGCCTTTGCTGTCTGCCCAGGGAACGCAAGACACTGCAATTCTAATCTGGCTGTGATGTAGAAAGTAGGGCACTCAAGAAATAGTACTTGCTTTAACCCTGATAGAGAAAAGGGACACTAGTGCTATACTCACATTAAGATCTTTAAGAAGCTACTGTGATGTTTAGGAAATAAAGTTATCAAAACAAGTCAAACTAAAAAGTTTAATGTTTAATGAAATAGCCTATTGTTGTGCATTGTTAATGAATATTAAAGGAGTAGTTCACCCAAAAATTTAAATTTGCTGAAAATGTACTTACCTCAGGCCATCCAAGATGTAGTTGATTTTGTTTCTTCATCAGAACAGAAACAAAATTTATCATTACATCACTTGCTCACCAATGGGTCCTCTGCAGTGAATGGATCATCATCATCATCCACAAGTAATGCACACCAGTCTAGTCCAACAATTAACATCTTGTAAAGTGAAAAGCCACTTGTTTTTAATGAAGAAATCCATTATTATTGTACCTCAAACAAAATCCTCTGTCTATATTATTGCTGTCTCAAGTGAAAATGCTGTCTTTTGTGAATCAGGAGAGAAATATGCACAGATCAAACACAGTTTACAAGCAAAAACTGTTCTAAACTAATTTGTTGCTGTATTTTGATGTGAGAGTGCAGGAGATGGATGGTGAGAATTTTTTTTTTTAATCGTCACATACACAATTATACAGAGTATAACCAGCAGTGAAATGTAAGTGGATGGTCCTTTTCACTGGAGGAAGTGTTATTATGGACTAATGTAGGCCTGGCAGACATGTTCACAAGTCTCTGAGGTCCAAGTCAAGTCTCAAGTCTTTGAAGTCAAGTGTAGGTCAAGTCTCAAGTCTTTAAAGTGGAGTCCAAGTCAAGTCTTAAGTCTTTGAGGTGGAGTCCAAGTCACGTCTCAAGTCTTTGTTCTAATTATTAGCAACAGTTCAGCTAGATATTGAGGCTAAATCAGTTTTGAAATACTGATTTCGCAATACGATTTTCTCAACAACAACAAAAAAAACCTTTAACAAAATGTAAGACAAATTAGAAATGAAAAGGTGTCCATTTATTAATTGTCAGATAAAATGCTGCACATTTAAAAATTGAAATATGTCAAACAACAAAACTAAATTTTAAAACAAACCACAATTAATCAAATGAATTACACAAATGAAATAAATCTCATATAAACAAACAGTGCACAATTTTCCACACCACAATCTGTCAAGCACATCATACCAGCAAACATACACTCGTTCACATCCTTCTCTTCACTCTCTGAGGCAGAAGTCTCCAAACGCATCCTTTCTAATCATCTTACCGCTTGATCCTATTCCATCTCATCTCCCTCAAGCCATTTGTCCTGCAGTTGTACCTGTGCTCATTCACATCAACACACCCCTTCGCACTGGTGTTTTTCCTCAGCATTTAGACAGGTTCGTATAACCCCACTACTTAAGAAACCCACCCTTAACCCATCTCTTTTAGAGAACTACAAACTACGGCTTCATTTCTTCCTTTCATTGCAAAAACACTTGAACGAGCTGTGTTCAATCAAGTCTGCCTTTCTCACACAGAACATCCTCCTTAACAGCAACCAGTCTGGTTTCAGAAGTGGACATTCAACCGAGACTGCCTTGCTCTCAGTTGTTGAAGCTCTTAGACTGGCAAGAGTGAATTCCAAATCTTTAATACTTATCTTGCTGGATCTGTCCGCTGCTTTTGACAAGGTTAACCACCAGATCCTCCTGTCAACCCTATCGGCAAAGGGCATCTCAGGAACCGCACTCAAATGGTTTGAGTCTTACCTCTCAGTTAGGTCCTTCAAGGTATCTTGGAGAGTTGAGGTGTCCATGTCGCAACATCTAACTATTGGGGTGCCTCAGGGCTCAGTTCTTGTACCGCTTCTCTTCTCTGTCTACATGGCATCACTGTCATTCAGAAACATGGCTTTTCATATCACTGCTATGCTGATGGCACTCAGCTCTACCTTTCATTCCATCCTGATGATCCAACGATAGCTTCTTGCATCTCAGCTTGTCTAACAGACATTTCTTGCTGGATGAAGGACCATCACCTTCAACTCAACCTTGCCAAAACAGAACTGCTTGTGGTTCCAGCAAACCAATCGTTTCATCACAATTTCACCATCCAATTAGGCACATCAACCATAACTCCTTCAAAAACAGCCAGAAACCTTGGAGTTGTGATTGATGATCAGGTGACTTTCTCAGACCATATTGCTAAAACTGCCCGGTCCTGCAGATTTGCTTTATTCAGATTTGCTTTATTGCTTTATTTCCTTCAAAACTCCTTGTTCAAGCTCTTGTTCTGTCCAGGCTGGACTATTGCAATGCTCTCTTGGCAGGTCTTCCAGCCAGTTCTATTAAACCTTTACAATTAATCCAGAATGCGGCAGCAAGATTAATTGCCGAAAGAATGCAAGTCACACCTCTGTTTATCAATTTGCACTGGCTACCAATAGCTGCTTGCATTAAATTCAAGGCACTGATGTTTGCACTGCACCCCTTTACCTAAATTTATTACTTCAGACTTATCTGCCCTCTTGAAGCTTGTGTTCTGCAAGTGAACGTTGCTTTATTGTGCCATCCCAAAGAGGCACAAAATCACTTTCATGGACTTTTAAATTAAATGTTCCCTGCTGGTGGAATGACCTTCCCAACTCAATCCGAGCAGCTGAATCCTTAGCCATCTTCAAGAATCGGCTAAAAACACATCTCTTCCATCTTTATTTGACCCTCTATTCTAATTCTATTCTTAAAAAAAAAAACTTGCCCCTTTTAGACTTGCACTCTATTCATTTACTAACTGCTTTTAACCTGAAAACAATAACAACAACAACAAAACACTAACACTTGCTTCTCTATTCTATTTGTATTCTATCTATCTATCTATTTCTTTTCTTTTTATTTATTATACAATTATTTATTATACAATTAAGCAAAAAAGGCCCCTAACGCTAGCTTGCTTCATTCTTTTTCTATTCTATCTGTTTTATTTTTATTTATTATATAGTTAAAAAAAACCTTGCTATGCGTATATTAAGATAACTGAGACTTGTTAGCACTTGCGTATCATTGCTCTTTTGTTGATTTTGATTGCTTCCATTGTTCTCATTTGTAAGTCGTAAATGTAGTAAATGTAAATGTAATTGATGGACTGGATTGGTGTGGATTATTTGTGGATTACTGTGATGTTTTTATCAGTTGTTTATACTCTCATTCTGACAGAGACTGCAGAGGATCCATTGGTGAGCAAGTGGTGTAAATATCTCCTAAATAAAACTCATCTACATCTTGGATGGCCTGAGAGTGAATACATTTAAGCAGATGTAAAATTTTGGGTGAGCTATATTTCTTTAAGAAAGATGCATAGGCTGAGTAAGGGGTTTTCAACAATTTTTGATACCCTTTACCTTCTTTATGTGTTTGATGGACCAAGTAGAGCTTATAGAGCTTATTTTAAATATTATAAATCAAATTATTTATATGCTGTCACATTAACTAAACATTTCCTGCTGACTAAGTTATTATTCTTTTCAATAACTTAGCCTCAGGCTCATATTTCTCACATGCAGAGGATAAGTGTATGGAATTTAAATGATACAAACCTTGACATGTGGTGATCTGACACCTCCAAGTATAAGTCCCTGGTTCCCTGGTGTTGTTGTTAACATTTATTTGTCACTTTGAAGCGGTATCTTAGGTCTGTTTGTTTGATAGGAATATTGTTCCAGTGCTAGCAAGGATCCATTTCCAGGAACATGTTTCACATTTGTCTGGGGAATATGTAGTGTACAAATGTGGAAAGAAGCATCATGTTTTTGTATTTTGTACCCAGCTTTATGGGGAACCCATTAGTCATTCTGTTGATAGCAAATCAATTGGAAGCATGTTTTAAAACCACACTAAGAAAAGTTTACTACAAAGACAAAAATGGAAATGTTGCTCTATGGCTTCACCATTTTATACTATTTAGCACTCTTTTAGGTTTTTTTCTTAAAACTGTCATTTCTTCTTTGCCTGTGAGATTTTTGGAGCTGTTCTTAATACTCATGTTCTGTAATATATTTGAGCAGACAACAAAGTGACTCCTCAAGAGCTATCATTATAATTGTCGTCATCTCTCTATTTTACTCTCTCTCACTCTCATTTACTTCCACCATAATGAGAAAAGAAATGAAGTCTCAAGACAAATTCATCTCTGATAATGTCCCAGAACCATTAGAGGGAAGAAACGTCCACTTTAGGATCACATGATATAATATAGAAGCCAAAATTGGAGGAAGAATGAGTGCACATGACTATAAAAGCTCAATAAGGTTCTCAGTACAATGAATAGTGATGTTTTTAATGTCTCTTAAGGATTCTTTTGGTTTGCATTGCTGTTGCATTGTATTTGAATTATAGAAATATTTGCTATTAATGTTTAGAGAAACTAGGAACATTTTACGATACATAAATGTAAAAAGGCTTATGCAGTGTTCAAAGTTTATCTACATTCTTAGTTCAAATGGACATGCTTGCACCATCAGTTATAAAAATGTCAAATATGCAGTGTGTAGACGTATTTCGGGTGCCCTTCTCACCTTGCTGCTGCTAGATATCATGCAAAATAGATGACTTCTTTAAATTTAATTAGAAAACAAAATGCATTGAGTAATGTGCATAATTTGAAGATGAACTACTGTGACTGATTGTTTATTTTACAGTTTGCTCAGTCACAGTCACTTCTCTCTGTTTTTTCACTAGGTAAATAAAAAAAAAGCTTGTGCCCAAATATTAAAGACCATTATGAATCAGTCGAAGGGTAAACTCAAAGTAATTATTTGAAATGAAATACAGTTACTAGAGCTGAATTATATTAGATTTGATTGTTATAATTACACTGAGCCACTCAGAGAAAAAAAAAAAAAAACCTTTCTCTTATCAATGCAGTGTATATGTCACAAATAGAGCCGGAAACAACAGGTAAGTAACACAATGGAATATTTATTGACTTGAATGCGGATAGTGAGGAGCAGGTGAGTATCTTGTGATTTGTCTCGATCTGGAGATCTGTGCGAGAGCTGATATCCTTATCATTCACAGGGGAGTGGAATCCGTCGACGCTGGAGTAACAGGAGTCCTGGAACATACGCTGGAGATTCTATGAGGCCCGTAAACACAGGTAAGTGCATACAGAGTCAGGTACCGTTCACTATGGTGAACCATAGATCAGACAATGAGTGTCAGAGAGAGTGTGGAGTTTATAGGAGTGCTGATGAGGGTCCGCAGGTGCAGGTAATCAAAACTCTGGTGATTGCTGATGACGGCAGTGATTGTGGCTGTGACTCTCTGACAGTATAACCATGTCAGAATTTATAATGTATAGTTGGTGTAATACCATTACAGAGACAGAGAGAGAGAGAGAGAGAGAGAGAGAGAGAGAGAGAGAGAGAGAGAGAGAGAGAGAGAGAGAGAGAGAGAATTTAATTTTAAAAGCTACTTTAACACAATTTGAACAACAAATCATACAATCCTTAATTAAAATCCACACAAAACACCAAGTATATTATTCAATACATCTAGGGAGAAATAAATCATCATAACAGTTCACAAAACATGTTCTTTAAAACCTTCTTAATTATTCATTAATTTATAAAACATAAATTCATGTCTTATTCTAGCTTTAATTAAATTTCTGAAAGTGCCCTTAACATCATTTCCTTCCTTCCCTTTTACTTTTTTCTTCTAATTAGAACAGTTGATGTCTTTGCTTGACCAACAATAAAATTGAATAAACACCCCTTTTTTTGTTCTTTCCAATATTTAAAACCATAAATAAAACCAACATTAAAAAATACCTTGAAGGTTTAAAAAAATAGAGGATTCAATCTACTACAATACAAAAAACAATGGAATATTGTTTCGCTATTTTCACAGAAAGGGCACTTACTTTCAACAAACTGATTAGTAATGCTTATGAATGCATTCACAGCAATGGTTCCATGTAATAATTTCCATTGCAAGTCTTCAGTAATTTTGGCCAATGATGGTTTATACAATATCCTCCATTCAGGTTTACAATTCTCATCAACCCCAAATTGTGATTTCCAATGAATATCTGTTTTACTCTTGAGCTTATATTTGTTCAACACTTGTTTGTCGTATATTTGTTCAACACTCATCTCAAAGTTTTTTCCCCAAAACTGAGCATATTTTCAAACTCTTTGCTCTCATCTCATTATGCAATGGAGAGAGAGAAAGATAACTGTTTTCTGAAAATGTGGGCCTTTTGAATATGACTGAATATAAAGCAGGTATGATTCAACCAAGCATAGTTTAAACAAAAATTATTTTCAAACTTTTTTTTAAAATTCTGTTATTTTACAGGTGCATCTCAAAAAATTTGAATATCGTGAAATAGTAAATTTTTTCGTAACATTTCAAAAAGTGAAACTTTTATATATTCTTGATTAATTACATGTAAAGTGAAATATTTCATAAGTTTTTTGTGTTTTAATTTTGATGATTAGAACTTACAGCTCATGAAAGTCAAAAATCCAGTATCTCAAAATATTAGAATATGTCCTAAGATCAATCACAAAGGACTTGCAAAACAGAAAAGTTCAAATTCTTTAAAGTATATTCATTCATGCACTCAATAGTTGGTTAGGGCTCCTTAAGCACAAACTCCAGCATCAGTGAGGAATGGCATGGAAGTGATGAGCCTGTGGCACTGCTGAGGCACTATTGAGTCTTCAGCTCGTCTGGATTGTTGGATCGACTGTTTCTCATCTTTCTCTTGAAAATATCCCATAGATTCCAAATGGGGTTCAGGTCAAGCAGATGGAAGCATAAAGTGCTCCAAAATCTCCTGGTAGACAGCTGCATTGACTTTGGACTTGATAAAACACAATGCACCAACACCAGCAAATGTCACGGCACCCCAAATCATCACTGACTTTGGAAACTTCACACTGGACTTCAAGCAGCTTGGATTCTGTGTCTCTCCAGTCTTCCTCCAGACCTTGATTTCAAAGGAAATGCAAAATTTACTTTTATCTGAAAAGAGGACTCTGGACCACTTAGCAACAGTCCAGTTCTTTTTCTCCTTAGCCCAGGTAAGATACTTCTGACGTTGCTTCTGTTTCAGAAGTGGCTTGGTAGCCATTTTCCTGAAGACGTCTGAGCATGGTGCTTGATGCACTGACTCCAGCTTCCTTGTGAAGTTCTCCTCGGTGTTTGAATCGGCTTTGCTTAACAGTATTCTCAAGCTTGCAGTCATCCCTGTTGCTTGTGCACCTTTTCCTGCCCAATTTCTTCGTTCCAATCAACTTTGCATTTAATATGATTTGATACAGCACTCTGTGAACAGCCACACCTTTCAGTAATGACCTTCTGTGACTTACCCTCTTTGTGGAGGGTGCCAATAATTGTCTTCTGGACCATTGCCAAGTCAGCAGTTTTCCCCATTATTGTGGCTTCAAAGAACAAGAGATACCTGGAATTTATACTGTAGGGATGGTAATTTAATGAAATGTAAATATTGTAATATTTTGAGATACTGGATTTTTGACTTTCATGGGAAAAAAAAAAAAAAAAAAAAAAAAAAAAAAAAAAAACTTTTGAAATGTTTTACTTTACATGTGATGAATCTAGAATATATAAAAGTTTCACAAATAAGTTACAAAAAAAACCAACCTTTTTCACGATATTCAAATTTTTTGAGATGCAGTTGTTGTTACAGGTGCTATGGTAGATAAGCACACGATGAAGGAAGAGTTCAAATAAAAGTATTTTTAATAATAAGCCACAGGTGAAATTCAGGAGCACAGGGTAGCATAATACAAACGATAGCAGACAAGGGAATAGGGGAGAACACAGACTTTAAATACTAAACACAATCAAGGAGGAACAGAAATCAGGTGTGGAACCAATTAATCAAAAACCATGGAAACAAACTAGGCAGGATGACGAAGACATAACTAAACTAAAACAGATCGTGACCGTGACACTTGTATACTATTATGCAGCTGTTGATCAAACAGATGGCCACCACATTGAGGCACAGAGCCATTACTATATATTATGAATGACATTTTACCATGTTGATATTTAAAAATACATAATTCCATTTTCCTTTTTTTTGCAATTTTTCTGAAATAACTACAATAAGCTTTTTTTATTACAGGCTCACATTGTGACAAATAGACAAAAGTACCAATACACAGAAAACTTGGAATATAATTATATTAGAATTAAAAATGTTGTGTGTATTTGTTATTTCAGCTAACAGATGGGGTTACTCAGGATTGGAAAGAGCTGTGTTAATATTGTGTTCAACAGAGAAAATTACATTGTACAGGTTTGGAACATGAGTGTGAGCTAAAAATGGCAATTTTCATTTTTGGGTCAACTATCCCTTTAATTCCTCATCCACTTGATTTGTACATTAGGGGATCTAGTATTCAATTCAAGTAACTCATTGAGTTATTTTTTTTTCACCGAATTTTCACAGACCGTTGTCTTGTTCATCTTTGGAGAGTTTGTCTCCAGTGATTGACTATTAGCGGTCAGAAGTCAATGAAATGTTTGTGTAGTGGTCCTATCTCCTGCAGTGTAATTATCCCAGGGTTAAGAGAGAGAAGCATTGAACAGGGGCGTCTTACTGAAGTTACTGACTGCTCTGGTGTCATGGTGATAGACAACCCCTTTGAACCACGTTAAGGGAGATGAGAGGTCTTAAAATTAGACATGTAAGACCAGACTATCTTACGGAGGAGACCACATACAGAGACACACAGGTCTTGAATGACACAAGCACATACTGTACATCAAGTTCAAAACCATATTTTATGCAAGCGAACGTGGGCGTGAGGCTGAGATATTTTTGCTGTTCTGCTATCTTTCAAAACAGACAATTACGTGCTGAATGACGTGGATTTGCTCTTATGCTGTATATTTTTCTCCTGCTAATATATGCGCTTTCTTATACAGCCACATCCACATATAGATACTCATTGTTGAAAGCTGAAAGGTCTGTCAAAATGCCTTTTCGTGACTTTTATGATATGTGATCTAAAAACCATTCTGCCTCAGCCTTTCGAACACTTTGAATACTTTCATGGCACCATTTTCTTTTGATAGCTTCAGAAAGTTTGGCAGAAGGAAGTAGTATGTCTCAGCTCATGGTTTTCAAATGTAACAAAATGTCATTTTTGTATTCATGCTGGTGTTGATTTAATGATTAAAAAAGTCAAATGGTTAACAACTTACAGTAAAAACTAAGGGCCAGTTTTACTAACAGCTTGCGCCAGCGCAAACCATCTTTTGGCGTTAAAATTGTACTGTCAGGTTCTACTAAAGACGTGCTGTGATGAATTACAACCTGAAGTCCGGAAATGTTGGGACGTTTTTTAAATTTGAATAAAATGAAAACTAAAAGACTTTCAAATCACATGAGCCAATATTTTATTCACAATAGGACATAGATAAAATAACAAATGTTTAACCTGAGAAATTTTACACTTTTTTCCACTAAATGAGCTCATTTCAAATTTGATGCCTGCTACAGGTCTCAAAAAAGTTGTCACGGTGGCAACGAAGGGCTGAAAAAGCAAGACATTTTGAAAAGATTCAGCTGGGAGAATATCTAGCAACTAATTAAGTTAATTGACATCAGGTCTGTAACATGATTAGCTATAAAAGAGATGTCTTAGAGAGAAAAGATGGGCAATTGAAAAAAGTTATTTTAAACAAGTGCTGATATTTTAAACTTTCAAAAAAAATAAAAAAAATATTTTTTTCAAAAATATTAAGCAGCATTTTTCTAACTGTTTCCAACATTGATAATAATATGACATACTACTTGACCACCAGATGTATATTATTGTTATTATATTATTATTGTTATTATTACTATTATTTTCTATCAATTAATGTAGCATTGGTGAACACAGAACCTTCTTTCAGAAACGTGAAGAAAAAAATCTTAGCAAACCCAAATTTCTGAATGGTAATGGACGTGACTTAATTGTAATCATTAACAATTCTGAGTCATGAATATCATTTTTACCATTTAATCATCTAAACTAACCTTTATCATAATGATATATCATGATTTCCTACGTATACTTTCCGGTGCTACATTTTGTTCTCAGAAAATAAGTGCCATATCACTGATTTTAAGGGTATTAGTGTTTGATGCACATTTATTTTTGCAGTGACCTGAAGCTTTTGTAGAACAAGGCTTCCCCTTATGAAAAAGTAGGACATTAAACTATAATCCATATCAGTGAAAACTCGTAATGTTCTCCATCTCCCCATCATCTTGTATCATTTTCTCATCTAAATTTTGTCCCAAAAACACAAACCCATGCATTCTGTGAGGCTCTGATAGACGCTCACAGACAGAATTATAACATCATCATGATTTTAGATTTTTTCCTGCTTAGATGTCAACCACTCAGATATAGACTCTCAGCAGAGGAGAATATAATCTCTTCTCAATAGCTGTCACATTTTAAGCATGTCCTTTTCCCAGATCCCTCTGGGTTTTTTAGATTGTGTGACTCTGAGGCCTTTGGGGAGGCAGGGAACAGGGCTTGGGGTCTCTAGTCATTCTAAACCTGAAAACATATTAAAGAATCCATGCCATTTGCTGCAAAGGGATCTGAAATCTCTTGCCTGTTTGGCATTAAAGAGGCTATACCATGGATTTTCTTTATAATTTTAATATGTTCCATGAGGTTCACTTATATACTTAAATGTTTTTTACACACACACACACACACACACACACACAAAAGTCATATATTCGCAATCATATTAAGTTTTCAGCACTCATTCTGAAACATTGTCTGAAATGATCTGTTTTAGGAGGCATCTCCCTTAAGGCTTGCAGCCACTGTTGTGATAATGCAATTATATATAAACCAGTTGCATAGAAAAAAGTATCAATGGCGCCAGTGTCGCTTGGCAGTAAGTGTTTTGAAAACATTGTCCATATAAAACCATCATTTACATTAAGCATTATGAAATTGTTTACTTATGCTTTGTGATGTAACTGCTGTCTGATCCAATCCAGTAGGCTGCTTCATCGTTTAACAAAAGCTTCTTTGAGAAGTCTACATTACAGCCTCATTTACAAAACAAACTGCCATAAAATTCTGTGAACAAACATAACCCTCCATTGTGATCTGGGACTTCATTCAAAAATAAGAAAACATTGACTTGTTCTTGATACTTATGTACGTACATCTGAACCAGTACAGACTGTACTTTTCCATTTGTCCTGTTGTCGGGAGTTGCTCAAGCATGTGGAGTACATCAGAAACTGAACAGGCATCTGTACTGTATAGACTGCATCAGTGATTATAATGGGTTCTATTTGCTTTTGACACAATAATCATTGTAGACAGCCATAAAGCCAATGAACACCAGTGGGTGGAGCCTATGGTGCAATTATGTAAAACCATTTTTAATAGTCATATGCAAATGTATTTATGTCACAAAATCTACAACATCCAGACAAGTTACCAGTTAAGTAATGTTATGATGTTATGTCATTATGTAAAGCTGTTTGCTTTTGTCAATTAATACTTTATTTCGGTGCCTCAATCTAATCTAATCAAAGTAGTCAATCTAGTCAAATAGTCTACTTTTAATGTTTTATTTACATTTATCACCAGCAGGACAAAACAAATGTTTCAGCTCAAGGCCTTTTTCTGTGCATTTTTGTGAGTGTGGATCATGATTTCATATAATAAGATGTTATGTTATGAAATGATATGACAAATGATATGAAATATTAAGAGTAATTGGGGCAGTGTCAGGGAGTCAGTCACCGCAGTCACTACAGTCATCAGCACCGGCACACACCAGATCGCAATCACCTGTTCTGATCACCTGCACCTGCTGTCTCCAATCAAGTCACCTATATCTGCACACTCTCCACTCTCAACTTACCAGACTCTATACTCTACTCACTTGTGCTTACTTACCCCTAGATTCTCTGACAAACCTCCTACATTGCACTCCTCTGTTCCTGGTCCCTGATCTCCCATGAACCTGCAAGGACATCACCTCTCAGTATTCAGCTAAGACCCGTTGGACTGTTCATTGTGCGTGCTGCTCACCTGCCGTTGCTCCTCACAATCTCTATCTCCCTTCCTGTCAATAAACCTCTGTGTTATATCACTTACCTCTGTGTCCCTTGCCTGTGTTGTGACAGGCCGATGATTTGCCTTGATCTTTCTTTTCTTTATCTTTTTTTTCCCTTGTTTTCTTTTGTAAGGTGGTGCTTACAGTATCAAATAGTTAAAGATATGTACAGAATATCTATAGAATTTCTCTCATGCTTCGGAGCAAATTCTTTAGGACTTTAATGGAATCCTTTTGCTGATTCTTAGACTATTTAAAACACGTTATTTAAAATAAAGCAGAACTGAATGAATAATAGTGTGGTTGTAGTGGAAAATATCAATTTGTGGTGAAAAAAAAAAATCTATTTATTGATAGAACGTTGGAATGATCGCTTTCAGTCAGTCTGAACTAAAAAGACAGGACTGATCAAGAGTAATTGAATAGAGACAAAATGGAGTGAGTAACAGTAAAATGCACCAATTTTAACCCCCTCAGGAGAATTGAAGCTCATTTCATTAAACTGAAGCTACAGTGAACACAAGAGTTCAAACACACAAGAATTGACTCTGATTGTTTTCCTCCCTTTTCACAAACACTCAGACAAATTGTATTGCAGCAGTTTTCTCTGATTACTTTCAAGAATCGATACTGCAACACCTATTGCAGAACATCTTTTTTTAAAGGATACTTAGCCATTTATTGCTTTGAAATTCAACTGTCTTGTGTTTTGCGAGAAATCGGATTAATTTAACTTGTTTTATAGTGCTTATTTATTTGCTAAAAGCAGGTTAAATGGAGGTTATCGAGTGGGATGTAGCTACTCTTAACAGCGAGATACCTCCGAGCCCATTACATGGAAACATTGGTGTGATGGGCTGGGAAGTACCTTCACTGCAGGAAATTCATCTGAAACTCGTATTCCTGGGTTCGCTACCCTAAATGTGTGTGTCTGAGGGTAAATGGTACACTAAAGAGAGGAAGACAAAGTGGCAGCCAAAACACTCGGACATTTGTATGCATCACTGGTTTTCTTTTACCGTACACCGGTGCAAATGCACTCAAAATCTCACAAATACAGGCAACAGAAGCAGCTGTAATCCCCTGCTGTTAGCCTTTGCATAACCCATGTAGCCATAATCCTGCAGAGCACTCAGTATTTTATGAGTGTGTGTATGTTTGCATGAAGTCGGCAGCGGGGATTGTTTTGGAAGCAATATGCAGTACAAAAAAGTGAGAAAATATGTATTGACCGCTCTATTTTTGCATTAGATGTGGCTCTCAGCAGTGGTTTACAGCTGTGTCAATGTCTTTTGCATTATTCATGATATGGTGTCTTGCAAATGTGTATTTGGTTTGTGTGTTTAGTGACCCTGAACTGGCCTTTGTCTGTTGTCCAGATGTTTGTCCGCAGCAAGTATGAACGGAGGATTTCAGTTTGCTTAACATTGGCATGTCATCAAAAAAACAAAACCATAAAAAAAAACATGGAAAGAAATGGATGAGATAGCAGCAGCTTGCAGGCTTAATAGTTTTCAAATAAAAGATAAAAACTTGACATTTGTGAATGTGTTTTGCATTCTAAGCTGTTGCTCTGGACTCAGACCTTGCCAGCTGCACCGCACACAAACAGTGGATTATGTCTAACGGGAACATTTAGCCTGGAGCATTGTATTATTTTGATGATGTTAAGAGGGAGGTTGCTGATGAGTTGGCCAACATAAAACACTTTAAAGATAATAAGGTCATAAACAGAAATCAAGATGTCACAGTGCAAATATGGCCATAAACTTTGAAGTACAGCAGGCATCAATATTATCTGTTCCTCAGACTGATGAGGAGAACTTTCTCAAAACCACAAGCTCCAATCTGAAGTGTTTGGCATGAAATTAGGGATG
The DNA here is from genome assembly GCF_936440315.1 of Barbus barbus. NCBI lineage: Eukaryota > Metazoa > Chordata > Actinopteri > Cypriniformes > Cyprinidae > Barbus > Barbus barbus. The sequence goes on from NC_136735.1 coordinate 30,180,289, forward strand.
GACCGATATTAAAATTTTGGTCAATGCCAACAATCTGGTTTCTAAAATTAAAAATAATACACCAATATTTGTAATGCTACAAGTTAAATTTGGTATCAAAATGTAATTGCAAGTAGAGTTCTGTTAAATACAAAATATTTTTTAAGTCTCTCATGATCACCAAGTTTACATTAATCTAAATGTATTAAAAACAACAATATTGAACGTGAAAAATGTAATTACAACTTAAAACAACTATTTTCTTGTATAATATATTTAAAAATGTCATTTATTCCTGCAAAGCTGAATTCTCACCATCATTACTCCAGTCTTCAGTGTCACATGTTCTTTCAGAAACATTTTAATATGCTGAATTGCTGCATAAGAAATATATTATCCCTGTTAAAAACAGTTGCACTACTTCATATTTTTGTGGAAACAGCAATAATATATTTCAGGATTCTTAGATTAAAAAAAAAAAAAAAAAACTTTTAGAAAATATATTTTTTTCTTCTGTTAATCCGGTCAGTACCAATAAATGTAATGTAAAAAAATTCTAGTTTGGTTTTCACAGTTATCTCTGTGTAAAACAATCTTCTGGTCAAAGGGAACATATAACCACAAATCCTACTATCACTTTCCAGTGATTTCTTTTGTGTTATCCGTACAAGAGTTTGTGCTGCACTATTATTTGTTTGACCTACTACTTTGTTGTAGGCTTTTCTATTATTGTGGTATCATCTATTTTCCTCAAACGGCACATAAAAAAGGACATTGGATGACATTCTGGAAAGGTAGCAGAAGACACCACAGCTCAGAAAGCTGAAAGCAGCATTTCATCATTCTACACTAACTGTGTGTGTAAGTTTGACTAGCTTTTACAGTTATGTCAGTAGTGAGCTGTTTCTTCATTAGATGTGCCATAGTGTTGTTATTCTGTTTTTGACCTTTCTGCACTTTTATATTAACATTTGTTAGTTCCAATTCATGTTAATTGGAAGAAAAAGCCAAAATGTGTTAATGCAGGTCTAGTTTTCTACATGCATTTGTCTTTGAGTGACCTCTAGGGTTGTTCCTCCAGCTGTATTCTCTGCTGTGAAAGATAAGTGATCCATCAAACCAAACATCCAGATTTATCTCTGTTAATGAGTGCCAATGACTCATGCAGGACATGCAATAGGAAACCATAGAGCCAAATTAAGAGCAGCAGGCTGAGAAGAGATTTGTTATTTCTTTTAATCATTACATTAATCTGTTCATGATTGTTATTAGTTGGGCTTGTGTGCATACAAGAATATGCTCTTCACACTTATATATATTTTTTTATTTAGCAGATGCTTTTATCAAAAGCAATTCACCACAATTGAGGAATGAAACAATATTAGCTACAACACAAGCAGTCAAACAGTTAGACTAAATATGTTTCATAATGCTGAATTGCTTGTGTATATTTTATCTCCAAGATTGCTCTCTGTCATCTTTTTTTAGTTACAGTCTGGAGCGTTTTTATTGTCAGCAGTTCACATGAGAAAATTAAATAGGAGTGAATAGGAGTAAATAGGAAGAGACTGCGTATATGTAGCTTTTAAAAATAAATGCAGTACCATTAAAAAAACAACAACTAAGCAGTGGAAGGAATTCAACTGAATTAGTTGAACAGCAATGAAAAAAGTAAATTTAGCATATATGTGCCGATAGGTATGTATGCATGTTTTAGTTAGAACCTGTATGACTTTCTTTCTTCCATATAACTTACAAGGAGATGTTTAGTAGAATGTCCAAGCTGCTCTCTTCCATTCAGTGAAAATGGACAGTGACTAAGGTATAGTAAAAGTAGTTCATACAACTTGTGCACTGAATTTTATATCTTCTGAGGCCTTATGTCAGCTTTTTAAGAGAAAAAGATGAAAATGATTTATTGAAAATCTTGTTTTGACAGCTGTGGTCACTTTTATTGTATACAAAAGATATTGAACATTCTGCTATAAATAACTCCTTTTATTTTCCAGGAAAGAAAACAAAAAGTCATTCAGGGTTCAAAAGGAAGTAAGGCAATAGTGGCAAATTTCGTTTTGAGTAAACTATGTTTTCATTATGTGTGGGTTAAATTACAGCGTGGCTGAATGTTACCTACATTTACATTTATTCATTTAGCTGACGCTTTTATCCAAAGCGACTTACAATTGCTATATATGTCAGAGGTCACACGCCTCTGGAGCAACTAGGGGTTAAGTGTCTTGCTCAGGGACACATTGGTGTCTCACAGTGGATTCGAACCCAGGTCTCTCACACCAAAGGCATGTGTCTTATCCACTGCGCCATCACCACCCCAGATTGACATTCTACCTATGATTGACATTCAGTAACTAATTATGTTTTTGTGAAGTCGACTGAGCCGTTGGGCATTGGCCAGTCTCATTACTGTCACCAACCAAGTGCACTAATCTCAATCATTTTGATCTAAGCACTGCTTCTAGCACTCCCAGAGCAGTCTATCTGTTGGGTGAAGGAAATCCAGTTTGGAGCTTTGATTATTTTTTCAAGCTGTCTGGATACTAACACTCTTTCTCAGCACCCGCACTTTCCCTTCATCTGCTTCATTACCAACTTTGCTTTCTTAGAAAGGCTGCTGCCACTCCGTAGGGGACTAAACGCAGAAAATTTCCTTGATATTGATCTCAAAACTATTCATTTGTAAGCTGATGTACGCATTCCAGTCCACAGGGATTGTAGAATTTTATTCTAGAGAGACATTGTCTATCTTAATTTTTTTTTTTTAGGTATTTTTAATTTCTTAAAGGTAATGCGTGTCATTTTTTTCAATATTAAAATACTTTCACGGACAACTATAAGCCTCATTCACACAATACTGGCAATTCTGATGTTTTATGTCACTAATCACTGGTTGATCACCAGTAGCAATTTCTTATTCCGGTTTCCTGTACTGGTTGTTGATGTCAACTATTTTCCATTTTGAGACCAAAACAGATTTATGCCACCAAACCTGTCCAAACAAACATTTGTAAACAAACATTTGTAATTTGTAATTTAATTTCATCACAGTAGTGTGTGAATCACACCCTTCACTCTTTAAGTATATATAAGCTGCTGTTCTTTATTTATTGGTTTATTTTAAAGTAAAATTAAAGTAAATTTAAATTAAAGTAAAATAATAAAATTAAAGTAAAATAATAATTCTATTAATTTGACTAAAAGTGACAGTATATACATTTATAGTGTTACAAAAGGTTTCTGTTTCAAATAAATGCTGTTTTTTGAATTTTCTATTCATCAAAGAATCCTCAAAAAATGTATCATGGTGTCCATAAAAATATTAAGCAGCACAACTGTCTTGAATAATTATAATACATGTTTTAAGCACCAAATCAGCATATTAGATTGATTTCTGAAGGATAATGTGATACTGAAGACTCTAGTAATAATGCTGAAAATTCAGCTTTGCATCACAGAAATAAATGACATGTTAAAGCATGTTAAAAACAGAAAACATATATTTTAAACTGTTGTAATATTTCATAATATTACTGTTTTTACTTTATTTTTGAATATTCATTTTCACTTTTTTGTAACTCTTCATGTAACTCAAAGAGACAACATCTTTTCTAAATTTACATTTCATTAAAAATTTAAATTTTGTCTGTCGTGTTTATTTGTGCCTGCGCACTCATCCCACACTCCTGTCACGCCAGCAAGTCTGTCTGTCATTTAGATGGCACAAACATAACTGCCAATGCTTTGATATGAATCCACAAGAGGTCTAGAGTAATCACACACACTATGGCATGAACACAGAGTGTCTCCCAACAGACAGATAATAGGAATGTCATTGCATGTAGCTCATTTCAATTAAGTCATAACATCATTTTCTTTTGCTGTTCTTGATTCAACCCTGCACACTGCGTTCTGTTGGTTAGATTGACTGAAACTATCAGCTGTCAGGCGCAACTGCCGAATAAATTACTGTTGCACTCTGAGACTTTTTACAATTATTTTTGAACATATTGTCCAAAATGAAGGGTTTATGAATGTATTAATTAGCAGTGCTTGCTAAGGCGAGAAACACTATTATTTCTCATAGCTGTGGTTAGAGATTTTTCAAAACCCTTAATATGAACACTGTTTCCTAACCAGGCACAACTCAATAAAGTGACAAGCTATGTTATTACAATGATGTTCACAATTATGATAAACTCAGCCCAGGCTTATTGGAAAAACAAGCCTGTGGTGACATTTCTGCAAAATTATATTATACAAATGAAAGTTCTTTATTAGCTTCTATGGTTCCATGAAGAATCTTTAATATGAAGCCTTTCTACAAAAAGTTGTTTGTAGTGGGAAAAGGTAGTTTACAAGTAATGTATATGGTAAAAGTGTTAAATCATAAATTATTTGTGAATTGACAATATGTCCTGTAATCATAATTTGTGTGAACAGGAATATAAGTTATATTTTACTGACACTTATGTTCCTTTCGGCAGGAAACAGAATTTTTTTTTTTTATGTATAGGTACATTTTTTGAAATTTTGGTGGAGGCACTTTTTTCCATTGAACCTAGGATATACAGTATATATATACATTTATAGTGTTACAATATATATATATATATATATATATATATATACATATATATATATATATATTCAGATTTATTTATTCATTCATTTTAGTACATTTATATTTAAGGGAAAAGAACAACAGCAAAAACTGACCAGAATGTTGTTTACTAAGTGGATTCTCTCTGGATTAAAACTTTCTTTTGTTGCTTGGTGATTCAGTCACATACAACACATGCTTATGTCATCTTTCCAGTGTTACACACACAAACACATGTGCGTTTGTGTTGCTAGTATGGGTCGCATCAGATGTGTCATTGCTCACACATGCTTGAACTCTGCTAACCTCCAAAAACACACACACAGACAGACAGACAGACAGACAGCGACACAGCCACGGTCATGTCAGAAGTTTTCTAGTCAGCAGGGTTTGAATAGATGGAGTTGAATGTAAGGGTACTCGATAATGCTTTTGATCAATTGACGTGAACACGGTCAAAGACTTTTTCCATTTTATTTTCAACCATTATAGCTACAGCTGTTATGTGCGAAAACTCAAGGATACTAAATAAAAAATTGCAGTCCCATTCTGAGTCATATTTTCCCTGTCCAGTGATATAGGAGAAAAACATGAGGATTTGTCACAAGCATATCAAAAATTATCACTCACTGTCATCATTCCCACCAAGTGAAATCTGTCACATAATTTAGCCAAACTGCCTCCCTTGAAATTTTGCGTTGTACACAGTTTTATCCTTTGGTCCAAAGTCCTTCTATTGCAGAATCTTCATATGTCCATCAGTATTTCATTACTCTCTGGAACTGAGCAATGCATCTTCTGTATACAGGTATACATCATGATAGTGGACTTGCTGTGCCAGCACATCTAAATGTCAAATGATGGATAGCTTCGCAATCTGCGAGTATAGAGGATATACAGTACATCCTTCCCAAATATAGTTGTATATTTATCTTGCGCTCCTTCATCTGTACTTGCAAGGGAGAGAGAGAGAGAGAGAGAGAGGTGGGCTGGAAGTAGCTGGGCTCCAGGCTTTTTTTCTGAACTCGTACAAAGGGCAAATGAGGAGAAGCAGAGAGAGTGGGACTAACACACAGAGATCAGATAAAAGGTCAAACTATAAACGCACCATAAAAGTGGTCTATATGACTTGTGTACTATATTACAAGTCTTCTGAAGTCAGATGACAGCTTTATGTGAGGAAAATGTTGAAAATTTAAGTTACTATTCACTGATTATCTTTAGCACTGCAGTTTTCAAATCAAATATGACTTCAGAAAACTGAATATAATGCACATATCGGACAAATATAAAGGTCATATGGACTAGGCTACATTTATGGTGTCCCCCTGCCCCTTTTTGGAGTTTGACAGAAAAGTAGGAACAATGAAAAAAAAAAAATGGCAGCGGCTATTTGCACTAAGTGTAAATAGCAATTAGATGCTATTCACTAAGTGAAAATAGCATATTTTCTTAGCGATAGCGGATATTTACACGAAGTGAAAATAGCAGTATTTTTTTAAGCAATATGGTATTTACACTAAGTGCAAATGGCTATAGATTCTATTTACACTATGTTTAAATAGCAGGATTTTCTGCTATTTATACTACTTTTTGCAAATAGTGGCAATTATCTGTATTGTATTACATTATAAAACAGTATGCAATAATAACGTATTGAGTGTAAATTATCATTTTAATTCAAATTAAATTAAATGGATGCCACCTTATTTGTACAATAAAGCCTTCCCTATGCGTACCCTAACCCTAACCGATACTTTATTTCTACTTTTTGGTTATTTCCTTAATTTTTATTGAAAATAAATACCTTTATGATGTGATATGAGATTTGAAAAAAGGAGAAAATTTTTTTTGGCAAAAGGCAAGTTTCAACCCGGGGTCGATCGCGTCAAGAAGATCACGGCACACAACTGTTGATTCATAGCCATTTTTTGTTATGTTGACTAACCTAATCACACGTTAGTGGGCGGAGTTAGTGTAAATAGCCTCTGCCAACAAGGCGGGCTATTTGCACTTAGTGTAAATAGACACTCCGAAAAAGACTATTTAAAGACTATTTTTATGTATTCCACAGAAAATAGTAACATTGGTTTGTAACAAAATGAGGGTCAAATTTTTGCACTATTTTAATATACTGTTTGTATTTCTCTCTCTCTCTATATATATATATATGTATACACACACACACACACACACAGTCAACCCAAAATTTATTCAGACACCTTCAAAATTTCTCACATTATCACGGTTTATTCGCTATAATTTAGAAAATGGTAAAAAATATGACACAAATTCATAGTTAAACTGTGTCAGAACAAATTAATCTGGATAATGTCAAATAACTTTGATAGAAATGTAATGAATTAGGCTGAATAGCTGTCAGCTATTAAATTTAAGTACACAATTAGATAAAACCAATTCAGGTCAACCAATTACCAAGCAATGCTTAATTTTGTTCAGTCTGTGGTGTAAAAAGGTCGCATTAGCAATTAAATAAAAAACACTTAAGCAAAACATGGTCAGGTCAAATTGTCTGAATCATTTTTGATCCCAATTTTTTTCAGTTTTACACTGTATGATGATTTTGGGTGTAATATGTCATAGTTTACTTTATCTTGCTATCCTCACTAACATAAATGAACTATATTGTCCTGCACCCACTAGTAAAAAAACAATATCAAAAATTATATCTGGTGTTTGAATAATTTTTAGTTTGACTGTATATTGACACCAGAATATCTAGTGTTATAAAAGTGACATCAGCATAAACACCAACATTTTAGGCAGAAATGCATTAGTATGCGAATCATTTTAGGCCAAACATAAAGGATAAAACCTTATTTTGAAAGGACTGCAACTACTAGCAACGACTGCAGCGATGAGAGGAATTGGAGAGCAGCTCAGTTTTGTGAAAGGCTGTGCAAAAGGCCAGTCTGATCTCCATCATTAAACCCACATAATATATCACAGCCAAACTCTCATAGACAGCTTTTACCCTGCCGCTCGGTTAATATATTAAAAACACACATTTTCTAAGATGAAAGCACATAAACATGGCAAAACACACACACATACACTATATATGCCAATATATATCACACAGCTGTATGCCCTCGGCCAACTGTGAGCCTGTTGCTGCATAAACTACAAACTCACTCAAATATGCATATGGAGCACACACTTTCTTGAGGCACAGACACACACACATAATAAGGTATGATATTAAATTAAACAAAACTGGTATTTTTAAAAAATAATTTAATACATAATCTGCCTGTTTTTGCTTTTTAGGATATACATCAAATTAGGAGTAGATATGATTTATCGGTATGACAGCAGTTTACAAAAATTCATTTCGGCAGAAAATTAATGTGATCTCTCATGACAAGAAAGTTCAGCATGCATCAATAGTTAGCTGTATTCAGCATAATTAGTACAAACACAGTGTGATGGACAGACTTTATTAGCCGTAACCACGCCATTAGAGTTACTGTTTCTAACTTGAGGGGTTCATCTGTTAGTTACAACAAACACGAGAGGCTCAGTCACAAAAGTGAAAGCATGCATTTTATTGACTCCCTCACACTGTTGTGTTTGTCCACTTATTTAAGAGCTGTGTACATAAATAGGTATATATTTGAATATGCAAAAGGATGTATGCAAATACCATTGTATGCTGCTTGAACAAAGGGAGATTTACAAATGTTTCACACTGACTGGGTTATAAGAGTAGTTAATCCAAAAATTATGAATCTTTTGGTTACCCTTTCCAAACGATTTGATTTTCAAAACAAGATATTTTGAAGAAAAAAGCTTACATGCATATTAGTGACCATAATACATCAAGCTTTAAAAAAAAAAAAAAATATATATATATATATATATAGAAAGAGAGAGATTGAATAACGCACCAAACATATTGAAGGTAACATAGGAGATATCAAATCATTATTTTGACCAGGAAATAAATACAATGAATAAAATGTTGTTTTAATGTTGTTTTCCTTTAGCCAACAGATATGACGGTTTTTGAATGGTGCATGCATAAGTTATGCACGCTTTATGGTTTTTGTTTTATTAAGCCTAACTCTCCCTCTGAACTTGTGGGTTTGGCTTGTGTGGATGGATGTAATTCAGTCGCGAGCGTCAGAGACGGTTGAGCTCCACAGCCCACCTCAACTAAACCTCAACCTTTCCTTCAGGAAAACATATTGATTGAAAGGAAACAGAAGAACATGTACTTGTTTATTGTATGTCAATTTATAAATATAGCTATATAACATTTCTAAAGATCTCTGTTTAACTGATGGTGATGTATCCTAAGGCGCACGACGCATTGTTGGAGACGGCGACGTGAAAACGCTACCTGGGAATCGGTAAGTCATTCTAATATAGTTCATTTTAAGTCCAAACCCACATTTCCATAATTCCTCTGAAAATGGCATTAATAATACAGGCTACGATCTTTTATACGCCTCTCAGTTTCTTCGTTTAATTGGTGCGCCTCGTGCGCTCCTTCACGGACCATTGCGCCGTCAGTGTCCGTGAACTGGGAAGTGTGCCATGAAGTTTCCACGGACTCCAGTGTGTGTTTATGTCTCATAGTGATAATGGTTTCGCCATGTACACCTATTCGTCTCTCAGAAAAAGACGATGGAGTGTGCTCGAGCGCAGGCAAGCCGTGCGTAACGAGTTCTTAACGCGCAGAGTAGCCTACATTTTACCTTAATGAAAGTGACCTGACAAGTTACCTCAGAAGAAGTCGATACGCCTTCTTTCACTGGTGGAAATTAAACAATATGGTCTCGCCAAGATGTTCTCTGACAGACTCTCTCTGAAAAGATATAAAATATTTATACTTTGGAATGGAGAGCCGTACAATCCGGTAGCCCCTTGTAAGATATGCATGTGAATTGGAAATAGACTAATATTTAATGTATTTGCATTAATATATGGTGAGGTTACAAATTATTTTATATACAGGTCCTTTTCAAAAAATTAACATATTGTGATAAAGTTCATTATTTTCTGTAATGTACTGATAAACATTAGACTTTCATATATTTTAGATTCATTACAACACAACTGAAGTAGTTCAAGCCTTTTATTGTTTTAATATTGATGATTTTGGCATACAGCTCATGAAAACCCAAAATTCCTATCTCAAAAAATTAGCATATTTCATCCGACCAATAAAAGAAAAGTGTTTTTAATACAAAAAAAGTCAACCTTCAAATAATTATGTTCAGTTATGCACTCAATACTTGGTCGGGAATCCTTTTGCAGAAATGACTGCTTCAATGCGGCGTGGCATGGAGGCAATCAGCCTGTGGCACTGCTGAGGTGTTATGGAGGCCCAGGATGCTTCGATAGCGGCCTTAAGCTCATCCAGAGTGTTGGGTCTTGCGTCTCTCAACTTTCTCTTCACAATATCCCACAGATTCTCTATGGGGTTCAGGTCAGGAGAGTTGGCAGGCCAATTGAGCACAGTAATACCATGGTCAGTAAACCATTTACCAGTGGTTTTGGCACTGTGAGCAGGTGCCAGGTCGTGCTGAAAAATGAAATCTTCATCTCCATAAAGCTTTTCAGCAGATGGAAGCATGAAGTGCTCCAAAATCTCCTGATAGCTAGCTGCATTGACCCTGCCCTTGATAAAACACAGTGGACCAACACCAGCATCACTGACTGTGGGTACTTGACACTGGACTTCAGGCATTTTGGCATTTCCCTCTCCTCAGTCTTCCTCCAGACTCTGGCACCTTGATTTCCGAATGACATGCAAATTTTGCTTTCATCCGAAAAAAGTACTTTGGACCACTGAGCAACAGTCCAGTGCTGCTTCTCTGTAGCCCAGGTCAGGCGCTTCTGCCGCTGTTTCTGGTTCAAAAGTGGCTTGACCTGGGGAATGCGGCACCTGTAGCCCATTTCCTGCACACGCCTGTACACGGTGGCTCTGGATGTTTCTACTCCAGACTCAGTCCACTGCTTCCGCAGGTCCCCCAAGGTCTGGAATCGGTCCTTCTCCACAATCTTCCTCAGGGTCCGGTCACCTCTTCTCGTTGTGCTGCGTTTTCTGCCACACTTTTTCCTTCCCACAGACTTCCCACTGAGGTGCCTTGATACAGCACTCTGGGAACAGCCTATTCGTTCAGAAATTTCTTTCTGTGTCTTACCCTCTTGCTTGAGGGTGTCAATGATGGCCTTCTGGACAGCAGTCAGGTCGGCAGTCTTACCCATGATTGCGGTTTTGAGTAATGAACCAGGCTGGGAGTTTTTAAAAGCCTCAGGAATCTTTTGCAGGTGTTTAGAGTTAATTAGTTGATTCAGATGATTAGGTTAATAGCTCGTTTAGAGAACCTTTTCATGATATGCTAATTTTTTGAGATAGGAATTTTGGGTTTTCATGAGCTGTATGCCAAAATCATCAATATTAAAACAATAAAAGGCTTGAACTACTTCAGTTGTGTTGTAATGAATCTAAAATATATGAAAGTCTAATGTTTATCAGTACATTACAGAAAATAATGAACTTTATCACAATATGCTAATTTTTTTAAAAGGACCTGTATTTTTAAAAAGCTTTACTTATAATTATTAAAGGAAATATTTCCAGAAAAACCGATCTTTATAGTTCTTTAAGTCTGATAATAAACGGTATCAGTTTCATGATATACAGTCCAAACTGTTCCCTCTGTGTGATGCATGTCCATTGCATTCTTTTATGAATTTTGTTGTTATCTATCTATCTATCTATCTATCTATCTATCTATCTATCTATCTATCTATCTATCTATCTATCTATCTATCTATCTATCTATCTATCTATCTATCTATCTATCTATCTATCTATCTATCTATCTATCTATCTATCTATCTATCTATCTATCTATCTATCCGTCTGTCTGTCTGTCTGTCTGTCTGTTTTCTTATATTGATCAGATTCATAATGTCAAATCAACTCTGTGTTTTCAGGTGGTCAAACCTAAGTGCAGCTTGGCCTTTCTCTAAAATCTGACATGGCCATATGATAAATGGATTCCCTCAGCTTAATCAATGGCTCCTCTGGGAGCAAAGAGCTGGCCATCGGAGAGGATTCATCCGACGTGACTCTGAATCATCCGCTGTTAGAGCTGGGAGACAGCACCAAGTTTCTTGGGGTGCAGGTGGTCTTGATCTTGGCATACTCTACCATCATCCTTTTGGGCGTTGTGGGGAACTCCCTGGTGATTTATGTGGTTTACAAATTTAAGACACTCCGTACCGTTACCAACTTCTTCATTGCAAACCTAGCCGTGGCCGATCTGCTCGTCAACACGTTGTGTCTCCCGTTCACGCTGGCTTACACTCTCCTCAGGGAATGGAAGTTCGGACAAGTGCTTTGTTTCACTCTGCCATACGCTCAAGGTCTCGCCGTCCACGTTTCTACAATTACATTAAACGTAATTGCATTGGATCGGCATAGATGCATCGTTTATCACCTAGACACTCGAATGTCAAAGGACACCTGCTTTCTGGTCATTGCCATCACCTGGGTGGTAAGCGCTGTTCTGGCAAGCCCACTGGCCATATTCAGGGAGTATGGAATCGTCGATCTTTCTCCAGATAACTCCATTGAGGTTTGTGGAGAGAAGTGGCCTGACAGTAGTACAGACAGCACTCTATACTCGTGAGTACCAGACATGCATATTTTAATGAACTGCATTATTACGGTTTCCTCAGGCCCTCAAGGAGACACAAATGTATGCTGTGTTCATTTATCAAATGTCACTGTCTTCCAATTGCACTGAAAGCGCAAAGATCTGTATATTTTATGAATATACTAATTTATGAAGATTAAATGTTGATATTTATGTAAACAGATATCATCTATATTTTGACAAACTTCTGAAACCTTTTCAAAGATGTTGATTACTGTGAATGATTTAGATTTAGATTCAATTTAGATTATTATTACAATCTATTTTCATCTTTGAAAGCTTGTTTGTTCTGTAACAGATAAATTACAGCTAAAATGAGTCATAGCTTGTTTAATTTTGGAGCAAGATTGCATGTTTTGCATGAATGAAAGCATCTTTAACAATGACACAATGACACTCTTCAGCTGCACTTATGCCAATGATGACTGTTTTCTTTCTTCAGAATCTCCACGCTGCTGCTGCAATATGTGTTGCCTCTGGCAATCATCTCTTTTGCCTACATCCGCATCTGGAGTAAACTCCGCAATCACGTCAGCCCAGTTGGTCGCAGCGACAGGCATCAGCGCCGCCGCAAGACCACCAAGATGTTGGTTACCATGGTGTGTATAGTTCCCAGCTTTCCTAATATTATATCGAAGTGTTCCTGTATCTTCATATTATTATAGGCGTTCACATGTAGACAGCAAAAAGCCTGATAATGAAAACTATGACTAACATCTAGTGGTTGAACAAAATGGGTTTTTATAATGCTCTCAATGCAAGTAAAAACAGTAATATTGTGAAATGTTATTATAATATAAAAAAAAACATTTTCTATTTGAATATATTTTAGAGTGTAATTTATTCCTGTGATGCAAAGCTAAATTTTGACTCCTTCAGAAATCAATCTAATATGCGGACATTATCAGTGTTGAAAACAATTATAGCATTTGTTTCAGGATTCTTTGATAAATAGATTATTCAAAAGAGCATTTATTGAAACAGAATTCAAAAGTCTTTACTGTCGCTTTTTATCAATTTAATGCATCTTTACATAATAAAAGTGTTAATAACCTCCTGAAAATAGCTTACTGAACTTTTGGAAGGTACACACACACACACATGGTTGATAGATAGATAGATAGATAGATAGATAGATAGATAGATAGATAGATAGATAGATAGATAGATAGATAGATAGATAGATAGATAGATAGATAGATAGATAGATAGATAGATAGATAGATAGATAGATAGATAGATAGATAGATAGATAGAACTTAAAACCTGGACTTTTACAGTTGATACTTCTGATATTCACATCAAGGACTTTGCACATTTTTATTTTGTGTGTACTTTCTATTTTTTTTTTATTGTTTAGTGCCAGGACTGCTAGAACAGCATGCATCTTTCCCAAGAGCATTTCCACATAAGAAGCAGTCTTCTGTAACCCAAATATTTTAGAGCTATTTTCTCCGCAGTTATTTTGAAAGATGTTATAGTTGCCAATAATATAAACAGAGAACTAGACCAGAATGTAGATCAGGCTTTAATTGCAGCTTGACCAGTACTGATGCAGCATGTGTGCAGATGTAACATCTCATCGTGTCTGTCGCAGGTTGTGGTGTTTGCAGTCAGCTGGTTGCCTTTCCACGCCTTCCAGCTCGCCATTGACATTGACCACAACGTGTTGGACATGAAGGACTTCAGGCTTCTTTACACTGTTTTCCACATTGTGGCCATGTGTTCAACGTTTGCCAACCCACTGGTGTATGGTTGGATGAACCGGAACTACCGCAGCGCCTTTGTTGCGGTCTTCAGTTGCAAGGAACAGCTTGATTCGTTGCACGCTGAGGGCCAGGCTGCCACAGCGGTTCGCAGCAAACCCAAAAAGGCTTTAGAAGCCCAAGATATAGTGACGACACATCTCAGTGCAACAGATGTCTGAGGTGATCTACCTATCTATCTATCTATCTATCTATCTATCTATCTATCTATCTATCTATCTATCTATCTATCTATCTATCTATCTATCTATCTATCTATCTATCTATCTATCTATCTATCTATCTATCTATCTATCTATCTAAATTGCCCTTCTATTTGTTTTTATTGTTTAGGTGAGCTTACTGAAAGGAATCCTAATGGCAGTTCAAAACTATGGACGATTTATCGTAGCAGGATCTTCCTGGTGATTTGTGTGGTTTCCAAATTTAAGACACTTCATACCATCACCGATTTCTTCATGGCACACCTTGCCATGTTCGCTCTGCTTGTCATCAGGGTGTGTCTCCCATCTATGCTGGCATACACTCTACTGTGGGAAAGGAGTTTGGAAGTGCTTTGTTTTACTCTCAAGGTCTTGCTGTCTATGTCCCTGTGTTAAATGAAATTGTTCTGGTGGCAACTTCAGAACAATTTGACCTAGCTAAATTCTATTTTGTGAACTCAGTGCAATAAAAGAGCACAGACAAGTGGGGCTTTTCATGTTTGGAAGATCTTCTCATTATCTTCATCAATTCATCATCTTCAGCAAGATTTAAAAGTTGGCTGTATATACTCATACTTGAAGCAGGAACATTTTCACAAATATTTCTGGATCTTGCTGTGCAAAATGCCTCTCCATCTGTAGGAAAGATGACTGTATACAGTTTTGTTTATCTTAGAAGAAGGTTCTTCATTGTGAAAAAGTTTCAGATGTTACCATATGACAAATTTGTGCTCTCTAATCTTTAAGCAGCCATCATCTCAAATGGCTCTGGAAAATGTTAACAGCAAATTGCTTCTCCTTTCATCTGAAAGTAATTTGCACAGAGGAACAGTGTGGCGGCACTCCTTCAAACTAACAACAGCATGAAGACAGGAAGGTGTTTCTATCCCTGCGGTATGAATGTTTCAACACAAAGATCTGTATTATCTCCTCCATTAAACCTTGTGGGATGTTCTGTCAGTCCAATACTTTGAAAATATTATGAATGTGTCTAATCTAAAATATATAACATTATCATCGACAGGACTTGACCGATCAAAGTGGATCGTTCACTTGCTGTGGTTCACTTTTTAGAAACTTAAGCCTAGTAATGGGTTGGCATGTGCAAATATGACAACATAGATGTGTACGTGAAAAAAATAAAAATAAAAAACAGTAATGTAAATGTGCTTTCTACTGTATATTGTTGTCATCTGTAAAGCTGTCACATTTGCAATCACCATGCCAGATGAATGTAATTTCAAGAAAAATCAATATTCGTTTATGTAAGAAAAATACCTGACACACATGATGTATATATATATATATATCACACAGAGTAATTCATCTGCCTTTAAAAATGTTACTTGTAGAATTACAGCCAACACATTAGAGGTGTATGATGTCATATCAACATGAAAACATCCTCTTATTCCCCCATGTTCTCCAATTTCCTGAAGGAAAATCGAACACAAAGCTGCTAAAGCGATGACTCACATAAGTTATGGGTTTGCTGATGTATTTCTATTGAGATGGAAAGTATATGCCTGTCCACTGTAGAACTAAATGACTCCTTTTAACCTAAATTGTCTGCAGGAAATGAGAATGCCACGTTTAATTAATACTATGGGCTTCTGTGTGGATCCTACTTGAATTTAGGATGAGAATTGAGAGTTATTTGTAAAATATAACTGCATTCAACTGTGATAGTGTTGATTTTTGTTAAATGATTATTCTGGATTCAATACATGTTCTCTCTTGCAATAGAGAATCATTTTGACCAGATCTTCAGCATATAAAAACAAACAATAATACATTAATGATGGAAGTCTAAAAGGCATTATATGTCATAAATGTTGAAAATCACTATGTATAATCTTATGAAAATCATGTAAAAGCCATTAACATGATATGTACCAGAAGGGACTGTTTATATTAAGAGTCACTCATAGGAATTACATCTGTAATGCATAACCAGCAATTCATCTGCCGAGAAAAATAGTTCCATTGCTAGGATACAAATTTTTGTACTAAAGTGCTTTAAAGAACATTAAACTTGCATTTGCACCCCTTTGAAATTACATTAAAGTGCATTTGTTTATTGCAACAAGCAATTTGTCCACTACACAGAATGCAAAATCTGAGCAAGATTTTTGACCAAGAAGAGTTCACAGTGGGCAGAGCTGACGGCATGACACCAGCATGATTGTTTTATTTGTTTCGAAATGATTGTCTGTGGCAACAGCCTGCAGATACTGAAACTTGTTTTGAACGCAGAACTTTTCATAACAAGGGAAAGACGCGCAAGTCAGAATGCCAAGTAGTCAAGTGGTGCCTAATTATTTAGTTGATTTTTATTTTATTTTCCACATGCAGCACAAACACATAGCCAACAAAATCACCAGTCCAGTTTTTCTTCAGGGATCTCAGTTCACACATCAAAATGTGTTTGTCTGTGTGAGGGAGTTACAAAAACAGCCACTAGCATTGATCAGCCAGCCCTCTTTAAAGTTTTTAATTATTACATTTACATGAATGCTTTTACCTGGCACATTCTGAGAAAACACTGAAAACAGATTTTTACTCTGCAAACCATTTACAATATAACATACAGTACTTATGAACATGTATATTTGTGGATCTGTTTTTTGTGAAATGTTATACTTGTTTGTATTAACAGATGTGTTTACATTTAAAAACATTATGTACCAAAACTTTGGTTGATACCGACCAAATTGTGCTGTGATGCATTAAAATGATTTTTTATTGTATAATTCACATTTTATTTATATATATTTGCGATATAGAGGATGAAAGACGAAGATAATGGCTCAAAGGCTCTTTGTAATGAACTTATTTGAATTGAATCTCACAATAAAATTGAAGCTAGCTGTTTAATTATTGCTGATTGTCCTTATCTCAGGATTTTGTTTTCACACGGTGCTTCAGATGACAGTTCATGCCATTCTAATATACACAGACATCAAGAGATCCCTCTCTAAGCCCCTCTTCCGGCGATTTGCATGAAACAACGGCCTTGCAGAAACGAAATGATTTGATTCAGTGAAACGATAAATCCTAGCTGTCACTCTGAAGAGCATAGGTATGTTGACACACACCTACCCACTCACACATGCGCTTGCTGTCTTGCTGTCTCTATCCTTATTAGCTTTTGCACTTGTATTTCATCTGGTGATTGTACCTTGACTGATAAAAAAACCCAAAGCAAAAATGTATTTTCAAATAAACTATATGGCTCATCCATCATATATCCATATATCTATTTATGTCACTTACAATATGTGGATGATAGGCCTTTTTCTTTCACATTCATGGTTTTTTCACAGACAGTTTCCAAATTCAATCGTACTCCCTCCCTTTTGGATCCGAATTCGCAGTATGATTATGTCCTCAACGTGAGCATCTCAGTATGCTAGCTGCAGATGTTTACTACTGTAACTAGACAATGACTGAAGTGAAGTGACATGACATGTGGCCAAGTATGGTAGCCCATACTCTAAATTTGTGCTCTGCATTTAACCCATCCTAAGTGCACACACACAACAGTGAACACACACACACTGTGAACACACACCTGGAGCAGTGGGCAGCCATTTATGCTGTGGCGCCCGGGGAACAGACTGGAGGAGCAGGGGATGTTCGAGCTGTTTTAAATTAAGTATTTGTCCCTTCTTATTTATCACTTGAACTTTATACACACAGAACATCACTTGTTTCTGTCCACTGTATTTCAATGTTTTGCAAGGATTCAAACAATGTGAGCTGCTCTCCAAATGCAGTTTAGTCAGAGACAAGCAGCTATGCCTAGAAATAAATTAAAGGGATAGTTCACCCAAAAATGTTAATTTACTCACCTTCAGGCCTATCCAAGATATAGGTGACTTTTTTTCTTCATTGAAACAGTAAAGAATATTTTTAGCTGAATAAATGGCTCTAGGGGATTCATAAAATCCAAGTCAGAGGTCACCGTCGCTTTGAGTGTCAAAAAAAAAAAAACATATCAGAGAGCACAAAATGAATACCTGTGGCTCCTGGCAATTTATTGAGGTCTTATGAAGCAAAACGATCAGTCTGTGCAAGAAACTGAACATTATTTAAAATATTATTAACTGTAATCCATAGCCTCAGGCAGAGTGAACAGTCAAGTCAAGTCACCTTTATTTATATAACGCTTTTAAGAATACAGATTGTGTCAACTCCAGTTATTCCAGCAGTACACTGAACTGAGGAAACAGCTCCGAATCGGACCCAAGTAAAAATTTTTATGGTTTCTCATTGTTTATGTAAAAAGGTAAGTTGATTAATATACTTTAGACATGTAAAGTTTTACTCGTTTTACATCATTGTTGGGTGTGTTAATAATATATATACCAATATATATACCATATACATTATGTAATTGCGGGATTACATAAACTGGTGAATCAATTTATTGAAACAGATTCTCTGAAAGAATCAGTTTGTGGAAAAGAATCAGACTTCCTGGTTTGCCTGAGGCTATGGATTACAGGTAATATGTTGTAAAAAATGGTATTTGCATTTTATGAATCACCAAAGACCAAGGTTTTGACTAAAAAACTTACTATAAAGTTTTAATAATTGTTCTAATTTTATTTTATTTATATTTTTTTAAATATAAAATCTTATATCTTATTTTATTTTATAACTTTATTAATAATTGTTCTAATTCTATTTGAACTATTACGATGCAGATAAACAAAAGGAAAGGACAGGAACTTACTCGGAATTTGTGCTCTGCATTTAACCCATCTGAGTGCACACATATATCAGTGTGTAGAGAACAAACAAACACACACACACACACACCTGGAGCAGCTGCTGCGCCCGGGGAGCAGTTGGGGGTTCAGTGCCTTGCTCAAGGGTCTCACCTCAGTTGAGGGTGGAGAGAGTGCTGGACATTCACTGCCCCCTCCTACAATCCCTGCTGGACCTGAGACTCAAACCCACAACCTTTGGGTTACAAGTCCGACTCTCGATCCATTAGGCCACAAATGTCCCCAAAACATGAAGAGTATTGGTGCAATCAAATTTCAGAATATTATTTTTCCCATCTGACGAATGAATATCTGGGTGCAGGTAACACAGAGAAAGAGTACACATTGTTTATTTACATATACTACTAACATTGTAACGATACAAAGCTGGTTAGAGCAAACTTATCGTTTACGTTTCAGGCTGCTTTTTCACATCAACCTTGGAATTGAAAATAATGACAAGTCTCATTTTTGAACAAACTGTTCTATTATTATTGTTATGGAACTCTAGAGGGATAGCTGAATGTTGAAGGATGTATTTCTGTTACTTCTGCTGTTGTATATGGGAGAGCAGTGTGAACTTTCTTTAGACTTTCTCATTTTGTCTTTCACAGAAGGACTTGGAATGACAAATTGCAAAAGCTGATGCTTTATGAATACCCAATTTCTGAAGACCTTGTAACAGGGAGAAATAGTTTTGTCCCCTTCTCTGCTGGAAGGAGTTCTAATATAGAGTGATCAGTCTTATAGCATTTGCGGCTCAGATGAAAGGCTCAAAAAATTGTCCCCAGAATGGACAAAGTCTCTAAGAGGCAATGAATCACAGATAACAGCGTCCATGTCGTGACCTCCTTGAACCAAGCTTTCTCTCTCTCTTTATTTCTGTCATTTCACACACAGAAACATCTCCCAAGATCTCCACAGAATGGTAGTTGCTATTCAAATTTCATCAAATCAATATTGCTAAAGAATAGCCATTATTACATAGCTTGAATATGGTATGCAAGATGAAACTTAGTTGAACCAGAATTTGCTATGAATTCAGTGGTAAACTTGTTTGTACATTTGCACTTAAAACATAAAATAAATGCAGATGTTGAAAATAACTTGGAAAGCCATAAATTAAAACCGGGCTTGTCCTCAGTTGATAAACACAGACTGAGAATACTGACTGTGTATGTACACAAGCACTGAAAATAATCTAGCAGACATTTAGCAGAATTTAATCAGATATAACAGCTAACCTTTGAGTTGGAATTAATTAGTTATTGATTGTCAGTGAAATGATAAAAGACTGTTTGATTTTTGTTAGTCTTAATGAATGTTTTCAGCATCTGTGTTGTTCTGTTATAATTGCTATTACATTATGAGACTTGAATTTATAATGACCTATACTGCCAATTTATCACTTTCATTTAGTTAATTATTCCAGTTTAAATACATGGGAATTAGACATAATCAAATTAACTTGGCTTCGCCTTTGGTGGTTTAGCAGAATTTCTCTGCTGCTTCTCTGAAAGCTGGAAAGTGAACAGTTTTTATGAACAGACAGATTTAATAAAGACTGATAGATGTATTTAATCACGACTAAAGAATGATGAAATCAACAATGACTGGTGAATTAATTTAATTACTAAAGATTAATTTAGTATCTCTCCTCAATTCATATCTCATATAACAATAGGGGTTATATGAGCTTAGTTCAATTTCAAGATGTTTAAGAACCTCAGGCAAACCAGAAGCAAGAAAAAAAAAAAAACAACAGGAAATATCTAGTATTTACTGCAAACCCTTCCTTGTTTACCTTCATGACATGTTCCTGGATCAACATCCTTGTTGTGGCTTGAACAACGATTTTTTTCAACAGATTATTTCCTTCTGATTTATATGGCTGAGGTTAAGAATTGTGTTTGGATTTGTTCGACTGAAATATTGTTTCAGAACCAGCAGAAGATGTTAGAAGATCCAGACTGATTTGTTTCTGCCCAGTAAGACACCTTTTAAGGAAGCACACATTCTTTCATCTCTAAACAGCTGAATCACAAACTTAAAACAATTGTACTGTGGACACATGGTCTCCTTCACCATGAAATATGACGATTTCTCTCAGTTCTGTGGCGAGAACAAGAATCTGCCTGCGCAACCTCCAAAACAAAACCATTTTTTCCAAAACAGAGGTTTTATTTATATGCACAAAGGACATGGTGTACTCACTGTTTACAGCTGAAGATTCATCACAAGTAACAGATAAATCAGGGAGTCTGGCCCCACCAGACATTGATAGGCTGGAGGTCAGACAATCCACAAGCTATTACACACAGTTTTGTGTAATATATCCAGGCAAGGGAGGTGATCTACAACCACTGCAGAAGGCTGCAGAGGTTTGTAAATCAGCCTGCTGATAAAAATGACTACATAAACCGAAGCCATGAATTCGCCTCGCTTTACTCAAGTTGGGCATTTTCCTGGATCAACATCCTTGTTGGTTGTGAAACAGCATTCCCATCAACCAACAGGATTTTATAGTCAGGTTTACGGTTAGGTCTAATTTTAAGTGTAGGTTATAGTTAGGGTTAAGATACATATTGTACACAAAACTGCCTACTGCCTTTATTCAGATACTCTCTGAATACATTTTTTGAAGAAGTAATCACTTAATGACTATTAAAAAGTACATTCTATAAGTGCACATTATGAACAGACATACTGCATTTGTTATTGTAATGTGATCTACCAACTTCAATTTCATCTCTCCACTGCCATTCACAAATTATCTCCCATAGACTATAAGTGCTAAGTATAAATAAATAAGACAAGTAAGTAGTGTCCATTTAATGTCATCCAGGTACTTTCGGCTGTTGTTTTATGAACACTGTAAGAAATTAGCTGAAAAGGGAAATGTATATAAATAATTACAATTAATTATGCTTAATTACAATTATTTATATCAGCTGCAAGTAGTAACTGTAGCAGAATTAAATTGCCATTAACTCTAGAAAAGAAGTTAATGGCCACAGAAAATACTTTCTGTATTAGAGCATGTAGTAAGGATCAAAATCGTAAAGGGACATTATCTACAAGCAGAATCAGAAACTCATGTAGTTTGTGCACAAGAGTTTTATTAACTAAACACCAACACAAACTAGTCTAACGAACAAACAAACAAACATACATACACTCACATGTACAAAGGGGAGCTAAAGTGGATGAATGAAGCCAGAAACCAGAGAATGCAGATATGGAAAATCAACCCGGTCTCATCCCAAGTCGTCACATATTGACGCTTGGTTTTTGCGTCGCTTTTGACTGTGTTAGGAAAATGAGTCAGAACCACCTGAGTTAAAAACCATCAGTGCCCTTTTACAATGGGGTCTACCGCTTATACTAAACCTCTGTTTCATTTAGTTAAATGTACCATACCTGCATTGCCTTGGTCATGAGTGTCCGGATGCAGTCTCGGATGAAAGTTTTGATGGTTTGAAGGTTTGGTGGTGTTGGAGTTTTTCAAGTTCTTCCAGGTTTGAAGGGGGTGAACTCCAAAAGATGGTATTCTGGCTCGGTGGTGATTGAGAGAGCCAGAATAACATCATTTCAGTACAACACAAAATATAACACACAAATCCAGACTGCAGCCATACCCCCCACCCACCAACGCACCAGGCAGACCCACACTGTGCCGAGAAAAACAAGACACTGCAGTGGAGAAAAGTACAAAGTGCAATACCCAATCACAAGATAAATAAAAAATATACACAAATTCAAAATAAATTATACATCAAAAAGAAGAAACAATTCATTTAACAATGATTTAACAATGTCAAAAATAGCATTCCAGGTCTTCAACGGTTTTTCTTTGCTCCATGAATGAACTGTCATATGAGATGTAGAAACAATGTCAAGCAAAGATAAGCTCCATACACGTCTGGGCCCGTATTCATGAACAATCTTAGTGCTAAGAGTTGCTCCTAGTAACAAAATTCTAAGAAAATTCTTAGAAATGTGGGTGTTTCCTCTTAGAATGAAAGA
The DNA here is from genome assembly GCF_936440315.1 of Barbus barbus. Taxonomy (NCBI): domain Eukaryota; kingdom Metazoa; phylum Chordata; class Actinopteri; order Cypriniformes; family Cyprinidae; genus Barbus; species Barbus barbus. Next base: position 30,203,353 of record NC_136735.1, read on the forward strand.
AAAGATCCTAGTAAAGAAAAAAGTAATTCAGAAAGCATCTTAACCCTTAAAAGAGGTCTTAAGGTCCAAAATTGTTAGGAGTACGGATGAGGACGTTTAAGGGGCTTAAGAGTTTCTTTAGCAGCGGAGATTATGGACGATGAAGAGGGAGAAGAAATGTGTTGCACACAATGCATGACAGTGAGTTAATAAGACGCTACACACAGTGCAGGGATCATGTTTGTGACCGATCTTATTAAAGACATGCTAAGATCTCCGACACCACGCAGAAATGCCATAGCACCAGAAACACACACACACACACACATTATATATGTATATATATTCTTTATTTTTTATTTACCATGCTGTCATACTTAACGTATTTTATAGGAAATGAATAGCGACATAATAAGTGCTGTAACAGACCCAAATCATCACTGCTGCATAGTTGCATTTTTCCAGTTGCCAAATATGTTAATGAAGTGATTACGTCCATTTCTGGCACTATGGCATTTCTGCATGGTGTCGGAGATGTTAGCATGTCTTTACAGTTTTTCTCGATTGCTAAAACACTATAACCAGGCTTTTGAGCTAAAATTTCAAAACCATAACGCCATTTTTTAAAAAGCACACCCATTTTGCTGAACTATAAACACTATTTCCTGCTTTAACACATGAGTCAGATTTGGTGAACTGTTACTGCAAAACTCTACACACAAATCCCTACATTTCTCAGTGCTTACACCATGTGATAATTTAGAAAGCACTAGCATTCAATATTGTTCACTTAAATCTGCACAGTTTGAGCTCAATTAGCACACAATTACCCAAGTGGAAACACTAGGAGTCAAAATGTATCACACACCAATCAGAACCTTTGATGGATAGATAAAAGGGCCAAAGTCAGCTTACAGTGCTTCTCAGAGGCTTTGGAGCATTTCTCAGATCAGAAATGAAATTCTCAAAACTACTTGTTCAACCTCCACATCATCTAGTCACTTGTGCACACCATAAAAAGTTTCTCATTCTTTTGAACAAGTTGGGATGGCTTTGGTACATTCATGCAACTGATTATGTACATTTCTCTGTGGTTTCCTACATTATCAGTTGCTATTGTCATGTTGTTCAAGATGTATTATAGTTCTCTGTGCTATAGTCTTTCCCCTCAAAACCTCAAGTCATTAGTTCATCGTATAAGTCATTACAGTTTTTCTCGATTGTTTACACACATTTTCTGAAAGCATGCCTCATATTCTCAGAACTCTACACACAAATCCAAAAAAACACACACAATGGGCAAAACCCCTCAATTCTCCTGCAAAATGAAACTTTACATTCAAAACAATGTTATTTCTTCTCAAAGTGGTATTTTGTTTTCAAATGACACACACAAACCATCATATGAATAGACATTTATAAGAACCAGCTGAACACTGATGTGCTCAATGGAAAACACTACGATGAATGGAAAACACTTCTTCTCCATTCATCATAATGACTTAGGCCTTTTTTTTGGTTCAGTGTTACACTTACTACAGACAGTACATACATAAGTGTGTTGTAAAATATTTGAGAATATTGTTTTTATACTCAGAACACACAAATACACGGTACAATTTTATTTTATTTTTCCCGCAAAAACAATGTCAGTGTACATCCCATTCCCAACCAACACAAAGTTGCACATACACTACATACAAAACAACAGAATAATTTACTGTATACAGTTACAGTAAAAAAAAACTAAAAAAAAAAAACTATGCTGCATCCTCTCTTCTGTTGCGGTCTGGCCACAGCACCTCATCCACATCACAAGCAATGTTTTCCCTGGCCAAGCAGCGGGGGAAATATCGCCTAGCATGGCGATTCCAGCCATGAAAAGCATCAGCTGCTATATCTCCACATGCGTCCTCCATAGCTTGGAGAAGAGGTATACGCGTTTGTGGATTTCGGTCATACACTTTCCATCTCCAGGCAGAAAAACATTCCTCAATAGGATTGAGGAATGGAGAATATGGAGGGAGATAAACAACTAAAAAGCGTGGGTGGGCATGTTCATGATTTCAGTTTCCTGTTCAGGAGACAGAACGTGTTCCCGACCACCTTGTGTTGGTAATCTTTCAGTTCTGCCAAACAAATAGTAAAGTACTGTAAATACAAAGTAGGTATACATTTCCTAAATACTTGAAACATACTTTACAGTATTTGTACAGTCCTACAGAACAGTCCACAGACAATACTGTACTACTGTACTCATTGAGTACTGTATTGATATGCAGTACTGCAATTTTCTAGTGAGAGTAGATTTCGTACCTATTCTCATTTCGGAAAGTCCGGATGATGGATGCTACAGTGTACCTGCTCAAATTTGGCTGTACTCTTTGCCCAGCCTCCCTCATTGTTAGACCATGGTTGACCACATGATCAACCAAAGTGGCTCGGATCTCATCCTCGTCCTCGTCCCCGTCCTCCTCCTCTTATTCTCACTCCTCTGGCTCTGCCTCTGTTTCCAATGTTGGCATCCATTGCTCCAAAACAGAAGAGCTCACCTATTGCCCTTTTATGCTAAAGCTCTGATTGCTCATTGTAAAACTGTGTGACGGGTGTTTGCCCTTGTGATGAGTCAGTGTGCATATTTGAATGGCAGTGTGTTCCTTGTGAAAACAAGATATTTTCTGCATGAAAATTGTGCCAAAAGCAGAGAATTGTGTGTAGTGTTTTGAAAAAAGTGTGTTTTAGAACTGCAATTTGAGTGTAAAGCAGGAACTGTGCTTGTAGTTTAGCAGAATTGGTTCAGGGGGTTGGTGAATGAGTTACATGTTGTGGTCATTGTGTCTCAAGTACCAGAATTTGTGTGTAAACAATTGAGAAAAACTGTAATATGCACAATGACCTGAGGATATGTGATAGGAGGGTCAAAGAAAAATCTGTCTACGAATGAATGAAAGAAGTTGTTTCCTATAGCAGTATGTGTCTGTTTTCGAGAAAATTGAGTAGGGGGAAGATTCTCTCTACATACTTTTAGGTCATAAAGTTTATCTGATCTGGGTGAGGTGTCCTGGTTGCCATGGTAATCAGGGGCCTGGTGTCGTTCACAGACATCCTTGCACGCAGTATGTTTACTGGGTGAGGGGTCTGCGACTATTTGTTAATCTAATGAAAAATTGTGTGTCTGATTGGTCCAAATGTTACAACATTATGAATTCAGACATACGGTACTACTGTTTTCATATACTGTTTTTCGCCAACTATTTAGTAGGGAAGTAGCCTATGTGATTTCAGATCCAGGGATTGAGTGATTAACTTAACCGATTCGTTCAAACACACTGATTCATTCACAAGTTCATGTCCTTTTGTCATTGAATCATTCTATTTAATTAAATTGTTCAACAACACAGATTAATTTTGGAACAAAAAGAGGGCCTGTCCAAAAACGCACATTTGTGGTCTTGGCCCCTTGAAAGTATGTTCATGCATCAGGTAGTAAGTGTACAAGACTGTCCCAGATCAGAAAAATGCCAAAGCTCAGTGCCTTTAGTGCACAAGAAATCCCTAATGCCGCTTCAGAGTGTCGTGGTATTTGAAGCTATGCGTTCAGGAACTCATGTGCCAGTGTCATGCAAATTTGAGGAAACTTTCTAGTTTAAGTTAAATTAGGTTGATATTACATATATTTCGCTAGTAAAACAGTTTATTGGAGCAATAATGTGAGTATGTTTCTTTTGTAAAATGTTTGCAAATACTTTTCAGCACTTAATTAGAAGAATCCCAATGATTAAAATGTCATCTTACATGTTACATTGGAACTACTGGACAGACATTTATTTATTTTTTACAAAATTTTCGATTTTAAAATACTATGTTACATCAGGTTGTCAAAAGTTCTACACACACTTACGGTCTTTACGCTCATTTACGCTTTACGCTCAGGACTAAGTAGACAAGTGGTCAAGTGCAAAGAACGCAAGTGTGGGTATTGGGACAGTCCCAGAAACACCACTATTTGTGAGTGTGGAGGGCTGGTTCATTCTGCTTCGACTTTCTAGAACTGTTTTAGTTGCTGGAGCTAAAATAAACAAAATTAGTGTCTAAAATATTATGTATTTATTACATTGTTGTTTAAAAGCATTATCACACTCGCAACTTAGGAGCTGTTCACACAGAACATGTTTTCCACTGTGCTGTTTTCTTTATTATTGTTTTTGTTTGTAAATATTCCACTACCCAGCATCTTGTGTTTTTAAACACACACACACACACACACATGTTGGTTTTTGTGGTTTATGGGGACTCTCCATAGGCGTAATGGTTTTTATACTGAACAAACTGTGTTATATCACCTTCTCCTTGTAATACCTATGTCATACTCATGTCATTATACAAATTTGTGTCCTCATATGTCACAAAAACACATGTGCACACACGCACACACACACACACACACACACTTTTATTGGGAATCAGCCCCTAAGTTGCAAATGTGATATTGTTTTTTACCCCTGTCTAAATAGGCAGTTTTAGATCCAAATAAGTTGCAAAGTTGAGTCAAAAGTCTGGCTATACAAGACTATTCCAGGACTAAAAAGGATGTTGGTCCAGGAACATGTCCTATATTTCTCAGTTGTCATGTCTATTATCTGAAAATTATATGCACAAAAATGGATACCTTATCACAAAAACAATAAAAGGTCAATACAGATATGGTCAGTTTATATGGACAAAATTCTAATATATCATTGAAATGAAAGTGTACACTAAAGCAGATTTTTTTATTATTATTATTTTGACTGCCACCGGGTCACTTTGAGCTGTCTCACCCAAAGAATCACACTTCCCTGAAAATGTAGATGCAAACCTCATTGATTCCATCAGAGGGGGTGAAAATGACTTTTCCCGCCAGAAATATGGCAATTTTTGATTGGTTTTTCATGAGTGATGAACCCTGTAAATGTTATAGATGACTGTGCACTGTAATGTCAGCCCCAGGCAAGCCGAACTCTGCTGCAGACATTAACGCTACTCTTCTCTCTGCAAAATAATTATCTGTGATAACAGGAAAAATGGTGACAGTTAGCCACCATGGACCTTACCGGATCAGAACAAATGCATGTCATGTTTTTTTTTTTCTTTTATAATTAGGATCAGGGGAAAAAAAACAAAGAGAAATAGACATTTATATTTTCCAAAGAGAATGAGCTGCACATCCTGATGTGAATCTCCAGTTCCACCATATCCCAAACGTGCTATTGGACTGAGATATGGTGACTGTGGAGGCCATTAGATTATAGTGAACTCACTGTCATGTTCAAGAAACCAGTTTGAGATTATTTGAGCTTTGTGACATGGCACGATATCCTGCTGGAAGTAGCCAGGATAGATCCATGCTTTTATGTTGTTTATGCCAAATTCTGACCCTACCATCCAAATATACATACATAGATACATACATATACACAGAGCTGGGTTGATTACTTATAAACTAGTCCGTTACCGATTCCAAATTACATGGCAAAAATTGTAGTTAGTAATGTAATCCATTACATTACATATTTTACATTGATTACTTTTAGATTACTTTTGACCTAACTTGTTATCACGTTGATTTAAATAGGATAACATTGTACCATACTGACATTAAAAATACAAGGAGTGAGACAATATATTCCATTTGTTATTACCAACATGGAGTCCAATAAACATTACATTACATCAAGGTTTCCCACACTGGGTTTGTAAAGGAATTGCAGGGGGTTTGTGAGTGTAATGAAAAGGTAATAAATAATTAAATAATAAAAATGTAAAATTAAAATGAATCATTCTAAAATAAAATCAGTAAAAATAAAACACTTACTAAAAAAATGAAATATTTTTTTTGTTACCCTGCATGTCATGTGACCATTAACCAACGTCAGAGAACCATGAACATGCAAATTTGATAATTATTTATTACAATACTTATTTTAAAATCAAAGGGGAACTTCAAGTAAATAGATTAGGTGAAAGAGGTTCAGATGGCAAACAAGTCTGGGAATGCCTGCATTACATGTAAATAATAAATAACACAGATTTGTGAATTCAATGTGTTTGAAAGATAAAAGCCCTCCAAAGACCTAATACATGCGTAAATAACCCTGTGATAATTCAAACAAAAATTAATTTGTAAAATTAAGTAGATGATGCAATGTTGAAACATGTCTTAAACCTGAAGTGATTTTTGTAAATCCAGTGGTCAAATACTGTGTAGCCACCTGACTAATGGATGTTTTTTTTTTTTTTTTTGGTGTGTGTGTGTGTGTGTGTGTGAATGTCCACAAAACTATAAGACTTACTGATTGTAAGCAGTAGGTTATTTAAAAAAAGTAACATTTAAAAGATGAAAAAGATGAATTAGGGAGAATCAAGTATTAAATAAAATATTTAGATTTTGTGAAAATAATATTTAATTATGTAATCAATAGAAAATATCTGTAATCTGATTATGAGTATTTTAAAATTTTTATCTAATCACAAGTACTTTTATCTGATAACATATTCCAGATTACATGTAATCAGTTAACCATCTCTCTCTCTCTCTCTGTGTGTGTTTGTGTATATATGCTTATATGTTTGTTTGTAATTTCCAGCAAAAAATAATTGTCAAGAAATAAAAATATTCATACTATGTTGTAAGGTTTTGATCATACCGAATTTGATCACAAATTCTGTGATATTCAGTGACATTCTTGTACTAAGATAGGGCTCAGATTCCTAAATCTATGGCATTTTTGTCTTCTTTTTCATCTGCCAAAGGAAAATTGCAAGTCTGATTGCTTAGAAAAATAATAGCACACATCTCCTCAACAAGCTGCATGATTAGATGCATCATTCTTTTCCTCTAAAAATAGAGTGAGAATTATGCACCAAAGTTTTTATACTTAGGGTTAGGGGCTTGTTCAAATTCCTAACCAACTTCAGTATGAGCAACAGTAATAGTGCTGATTGTCTTAGCAAAGACAATGATAAATTGTGGATAATGAGTATAAAAGAAAAGGTCACTAAAGGGGAAAAATGAATGAATCTGCCCAGCCATTATTTTGAACTGAAGCAACACAGATCATTAGATAACAACGATACATCATTTTAATTAGGAGTGGATGCATGGGGGGGATGGTGTTGTGAAATATAATGCATGCATAAATGGAAATAAACACGTCCCAATGGAAGTACTTGATAAGGGAGCAGCAAAACAAACAGAACGGCACAGACCATTATCTGCCAGAATCGTCAAAACTGCGTCCATCACGTCTTTATTTTTATCCTATTTTGTCACTAGATGTAATTCTCAAATGTCCTGACGTTTCCTGAGGACGGAAGTGTGTTTAATGCCACTTTCACAATGATGAAAATTGCCCCACAGAGGCTGATCTTAATCAGGTGGCAACAAAGGCTCATTCCCCAATCAAAAGCCACCCTAGAGATGAATTAATTCTGTATTTTAGGCTTCAAGTCAATTTGCTTTTCATCTAACTTTACACTCCCAGCAGAGCACAGTTTCCTCCTTTTGATTGTGTATATGTTATGATGATCTCAGCAGGCCCTTTCTCTTAAAGAAGAGAAATTATACAACCCCACCGTCATGCTCCCTTTAAAGCATTCCCCTCGATTTAAAAAGCATTCCCTCACCCACACGTACACACACTATATATTTAAGGTCACACTGAGGTCTGATGTGGTCTTCAATCAACCCACGGTAGAATTCAGTAGCTCTTCTTGACAGGAATCATCTGCCCAGAAGTTGTGGGTGGTAGCCCAGGTCTCATATATGTGACCAGCACCATCATTTTAAATCGTTTTGACCCAGAAACACATTTTGAAATTCATTTACAAAATGAAAAAAACTATTATTTTGTTGTGAACGTATTGTGTTCTCTTATTGTAAAATATTATTACAAATTATATTATAAAAATAACATTAAAATGTAATTTATTCCTGTGATGGCATTTTCATCATTTTTCAATTAAATATCTTTAACTGAAATATATATATATATATATATATATATATATATATATATATATATATATATGAAAGATTAGATTTGAGTACAGTACAAATACTATATCTTTCAACACCCTACTATATTCATGCATGTTGCTATTAGTAGTAAAATTATAGGTAAGTCTATGATATTATTTTACTCATAATTTATTTATTTATTTATATTAGACACAAATTATGCTTAATGATCACTGCAAAATAAAATAGCTCACCTATTCTCAGCAAGCTAGATGATTTAAATTGCAGTTCAAAAGTTTGGCATCAGTAAGGTTATTTTTCATTTGCAAATAGAAAACAGTCATTTTAAATTACAATAATATCTCACAATATTACTTTTTATTTTGATAAGCCTTGGTGAGCTTTATAGACTTCTTTAAAAAAATGAAGAAGTCTTACTGCCCATCAAACTTTTGAACGTAGTGTATATTTAATTTATATTTCATAAACAGCATATGCAAGGCAAGTTTAATACTGAGCAATTGATAGTTTATGCAATGTATTATGCATTGTAATGCACTTTGAGCCTGAAGTTAACATGCAATGAGGTGCAAGAGGTTTGTTAAAGTGAGTGTTCAGCAGGTGTTGGGTTGACAGTAGAGAGGGGGTTGTGTGTGCAGACATGGTTTGTCAGTGCTGGGTCAGTGAACGAGCACGACTGCAGCAGCCTGAAGGCAAACCACCCTTAGTCACCCTGCCAGACACACACAATCACTCTTACACAAACATGCTTGTGCACACACAGATATGGATTTACAAATGTGCAAACATGCACACATGTATGTGTACACACACAGCGCTCTTACCTGGCTGACATTCTATTCACATAAAAAATACATAGACGCAGAGTTAAGAGTTGAAGAGATACATCAGGAATCATGCTCAGTGCATCAGTGCATGCTCTCTGCTTCAACACAACAGATACTAGTACGCTAGAATAGAATAGAATATATTTTTTGCATAATTTCTTTACTGAAACAGGTGCTAAACCTGTGCATGCAATTGCTATGTGGTAGAGTTTTTTTTAATAACATTATGTGGGAAATTAAATACATCTTCAATTTATGAAATTAATTTCTTTCTTTTTGCCCTGTCTCCAAAATCCCAAAGCACCCATCAAATGGCTTAAAATTACAATATAGCAGTGTTTTTTTTCATAGTTTTGCTTTGGTTTTGTGTCCATTTCACACTTCAAAGGCATGGAAATTATGTCTAGAAATGTTTTATTCTCTCTATGACAACAAAGTCAACAAAACTACAAATATTGGCTGAATATTTAAGCCCTTTCTCAAAGGTCTGTATACTGTGTCCAACACGAAACCACAGTAAACTTCCTGCATAAGTAATGGAGCAGCTTAATTTCAGTATTGACTAAATATATATTGCAATCTTTTTTGGTTTATATACTTTTATGTGTTTATGTATAGTAATATTAATATGAATATCACTTATTATAATATTAATATGAATAGTATTTATAACAATATTAACTGTAAAAAAGTTCTGTTTTTTAAAAGAAGTCTCCTATATGCTCCCCAATGGTGCATTTATTTAAACAAGATTAAAACGGTAAACAGGAATAATGTGAAATTATATTACTGTATATATATAAACTTTTTCTTTTTAAATATATATTTAAAATGTAATTTATTCCTATACTGAATTTTCAGTAGCAATTACTCCAATCTTCATTGTCACATGATGCTTCAGAAATCATTCTAATATGCTGATTTGGTGCTCAAGAATCATTTATCACAGTATTGAAAACATTTGTGCTGCTTAATATTAATAAAACCGAGATACATTATACTTTCTTTAATTAATAAAAACAGTTCAAAAGAGCAGTATTCATTTTATACAATGTAAAAGTCTTACTGTCACTTTTCTAACAGTTTATTGTGTCCTTGCTAAATAAAAATATAAATTTCTTTCCAAAAAAGAATAAAAATCTTACTAGTCCTAATCTAATTCTAAAACTTAGGCAGACAAAATTCAATAACATAATGGTGTCACAGATCAGCCAGGCTCATTCACCTCCCAATCACAACGCACTCCTTCACCTGAGTATTAATTGCACACACCTGCACTTCATCAGCTCCCTCATCAGCCTGCACATAAAAGCATACACCTTACATCACCTCATTGTCTGATCTCATTTCCTTTGGAAGTGGACTGATGCTACTACAGCTACTAACCTGTGTACTTCCCTTGCTCTCCTACTTAACCCCGTCTCATCTCCAGCGTGTTCTTCACAGCGATACTCCATCGTCTGTATCTCCAAGGATCTCCACGAGTGTGTTTTCCCCTCCAGGATTGTGAGGTGTGTGCTCCGTCTCCCCTATCCACGAGTTCCTGTGAAAGCAAAGGATATTCCATTATCACCCTCATCGTACTACTATACCTGTTCATTGAACTTGTTACTCCCCTTCATCAGCAAACCGCTGACTCCGCCGATTGCAATAAAACTCACCTGTTGTATTCTAACCATCTGAGTCTGCTTCTCTAACAAATGGATTCCTGTGGACTGTGCTAAGATGTGGAAACAATATACTGAACCATAAAAACATTTTAAAGTCGAGCCACTTTTCTCAGTGTTTAATTATTTACCTTCAAACTATTGCAGGATTGCGCTATGATGATTGTTTGTGAAAAGCAATCCCTAGATACAATACATAAAACAAAATTAGCCATTGCATTTGGCATTGTGTAAATTAAATTCAGTCAACTCCTCTTTCTGCACAATACAATCACCTTTGGTGGCCACCAACCCATTTGGCACTGCTTTTTGGCATCTACCATAATAAGACTCATCCTTTAGCTCGTAACTCCCTCGTTGTCTTCTGGGAATAGCATGTTGCTAATTTATCTAATTCATTGCAGGAGGCAGTAATTGTTTACATGTATCCTTATGAAGGTCATCACCAGCAGGCAGGATGTTGAGTCATAAAGCCATCCCTATACAGTAGGATCCAGCATGGGAACAACGTGAAAATCGTAAGCATTTCAGGCACTCCAATGTCTTCCAGTCATTATGAGGAAACACGTTTCTGCTACATCTGGCGTTAAATAAGAGTTGTAATCAAAATATGGTGAGTCACTATTGCATCACTATATCACACTGATTGTGAAAGTTTAGTCAGTCTTTCATCAACATACCGAATAAAAGTTTGGGATAGGTGAGATTTTTCTCCTGCCCACCAAGACTGCATTTATTTGATTAAAAATGTAGTAAAAACACCAATACTGTGAAGTATTTAGACAGCTGAGTTAAGATTGTTCTGTGCCTGCTCAAAATTCAGTGTGAAGGTGCAATGCTACATAAAAGACCCTCCCAGCCCCTAGTATCAAAATATACAGTTGTAATTGCTGACAGTCTGTGTAAAGACACCTAAATATCACTTCAGAAGCACTTCTGTGCCACATTTGCAGTGTATATTTGGCAATAGTTTGTGAACAGTATTTCATGCATATAAGCGTTCAGCATTTCCTTTTTTGCCAAAGTTTTAAAACATAATATATTATAATGTATCTGTGTGACTTCAGCTTTCATTGCATTTTTTTATACCCACAGCACTTTATACTAACCTGCCTTGCACCTGCTCTAGTCTATTCAACAGAGGGTGACCGCAGTGGACTGAAGTGTGCCATCTGTCCTCTGGACAGATGGAATAAATGCCTCCAGAGGCACTATCGTACAATCCGCATTGCTGGGTAGGGCAGCAAAGCGAAGCTTTTCTCGGAAGCTTGTACAACAGATTCTCCTGGGTAATGCTGCAGGATGGCAGATGGCCACTACCAACGCAGCTTGCAAGAAAACAGACTGAAGTGAAACCTTGGGAGGTTGTGTTGCTTCTCCTTGTGCTCCAAAACAGCATTAAATCTAATTTTGTTTGCAGATGAACAGATTGGAGATTCCGTGATGCATCCCTCTAAAACAGTTCACTTTTATTGGAAAGAAAAATGAAACTATTGGGGGATGAGCTCAAGAAAAGACACAGTTGCCCTGGAGCATAAGCATTTATCACTAAGCTACAGCTTCAACTCAAATATTGAATTTTTAGCATGAATCATCACTTAAACATATTTTTAATCTCGACCTGGCAGGAAACTCAAAGAACACTCATAAATTAAGCAGTTATGTGGACCCACACAAATGAAACCTTGTGCTCGGTGATCTCTGTGACTCATACTGATGTACATGTTAAGGATCATTGTCATTTTCCCACATTCATAAAGACCAAAGGATTTTTAGGGGCAAGTAATTTCAGGCTTGAATATGACTGCTTCTTTCAGGCTATATGATGAACATCTTTTAAACTGCTGAAATTATTTGATTTTCAATTTTCATTTGGCATGACATTCACTTGCATGGATTTATTTATTCAGTGAAATGCATTTCATCATTCAGACAAATTATCTCTTATATGCTGAATATGCTAGACATTTCTGAATCAAATCAGACATTTTTGTGGCTTAATGTAACGACATAGTGAAAACAGGTTCAATAAAAGTGAGAAAATCATTCAAAAAAGTGGTTTGCCATAATATTTTTTCTTGCAATATATGTGATTTTTTTTCTAAACAAACAAAACAATTACCTTTGTCATTATTAATAAAATATTGTTAATCTAAAAAAATAAAATGTGTGTATGCCAGCCAAGCAACTGCCATAAGATAGATGGGAATGCTAATGTATAACTTTCACCAGAAATTTAGGACTAACTTGAGTATAACCAACATGCCATTTTCGAAAACCGTAAAACAGGAAACGATATTACAGATGAATGTAATTTGGCACAATATCTCAGCTAGCAGGGAACATTCTCAGAAATTTCTAGCAACGTTGTAGAAAGGTACTCTCAAAGAAATAAGCATTCTTCCAGTAATGTGAATAGAATGATTGTTCGAAGTTATATGTTCTCTTATAACATTCTATATTATTTAAAAAAACAATAATGGAACTTTTTTCTGAAACATTTTAGTTGGACAATGGTTAACTTTTTTAAACGTTAATACTTAAAACACTTTCAAAGGTAACTTTCCCATAATGTTTGCAAAATGGTAAAATGGAACATCCACATAACCAATAATGTTTTGCATGCTAAGAGATGTTTTCATAACTTAATGGGGCGTTTAGAAAAATGTTCTTAAAACATATTTTTTGTTATCTGGGACTGCCCCACTACAACATATTAATTATATGATAATTTGAGGTTCCTGCTATCCTAATATGTTAATAGCAGACCTGTTATGATAAAAAAAAAAAAAAAAAAATGCATCTAGTCTACAACAACTACAAAATCTATCTGCTCAAATATGCACATCTATCATGACTCAGGTAAAGCTAAAGATAAACATTCAGCTATGGAGCATGATGAGAACATTGGCTTTAAACAAGATAACAGTAAAACGGTCTGATATGGATTTTGACCAGCTGGACTTCTTATTATTCTGTCATTTGTTTGGATGCTGGTCTCTGCAAAACACATCTTTGCATAATTTACTAAGATATTTTCCCTAGACGCTTATCAGTAGGCGGTCTGTGATGGCCTTATTATTATACTAATCAAAGCTGCAAGCCTTCCCTGCTTAGTAAATTAGACTGTGCGACCACATTCTCTCACTCATCAGTGTTGTCCTTGAGAGCAGGGGAAATTTTTAAGTGGCTATGCATCCTTCAACAGTTCTCTTGTGGAGAAAATGTACGTTTGTTGTGGCCTGAGAAGGAGACAGCAATTTGTTCCACAGAATCAATGTGCCAATAAAAGCTAAGGTACTGATCTAAAGCATGAATGAGACATTCAGTGCCATTAAAAATACATTAGGGGCAATCTGTGAACCAGCAGGGATTTGCTGGACTGTCTCTAGGCTGCCAATAAGAACCAGTATAGTAGAGGTAGCTGGGCACTTGAAACTGAAAATCGATAATTGGCTCTGACGTGAGTGACAATGACCATTCTTATCAGTTTTTTTGGCTTGGTGATCGGCAGATTGCCCTTTTCAGACTTACAGCGGTGATAGTGATAACAGTGCAATGCATTTATAAAGTGATGTTTATTGCATGGATCAAAAATGTTCCAAAGTGTTTCCTGCAGCGTAACCGTGACAACATGGGGCATACTTCCTGTAAGCTTTGCTGATCGCGATAAGTTTGAAATTGTTTGGTTGGTGGGTGTCATAAAGTTTTAATAACCAACACAAAACAAGCAGTCCATATTTTGCATTGAAACTCGTATGAAAAATGATTTAGGATTTCCTTTGAAACAATTTTCATTCAGAAACATGAAAGAGAGAATGATGACAGAATTTCAGTTTGAATGAACTATCGCTTTAAGTTACCAAATGCACATCTGCAATATCTTTGGCTTTTGAAATTTGATCAGTTTAACTCTCAAACTCACAATAAGAAAGTGGATGTCTGTTTGGGGTCAATGGCCCTTTATTGCCTATACATTTACATTTATTCATTTAGCTGACGCTTTTATCCAAAGCGACTTACAATTGCTATATATGTCAGAGGTCGCACGCCTCTGGAGCAACTAGGGGTTAAGTGTCTTGCTCAGGGACACATTGGTGTCTCACAGTGGATTCGAACCCCGGTCTCTCACACCAAAGGCATGTGTCTTATCCACTGCGCCATCACCACCCCAAAACCTCAAAACAATTTATTCCAGTGGTTTTACAATGTCAGTTGATGCTCCGTGAAACCACCGCACTCTATAAATAATATTAACTTTGTAATTAGAGCTACTGTTTACAAAGCATATGGGATAGTGACCATATTTATGTTCCATAAGGGTTAATTTTTAATCTTTTTGAGGGTTGAAATGCCTCATAAGTGCTGATCTTTCTATTTTATTTTAACTGTTTCAAACTACAGACCTTAACTCATTTGTTTCTTTCAGCTAGACAGCAACACCTTAAATGTGGCACAGCCTCTATCCTGCATTTAGCAGTGTGTCATTTTGCATTGTCAGCTACCAGTTATTCTACAGTTTCAGCTACTCTGGGTCACATCACGTCTCAGAAGATATGTGTTCTTGTAGGATCTGATAAATCACGCAGAGTTATGTCAGTCTGATCTAATTATCTGTCTCCAGATTTCACACATCACAGCTCAGCTCATTTCCAAAAAGATCTTAAAAACTGTTTTAAGTAGCAGAAACACAGAAACTCCATCAACATCTTTTTACTAGTGTGAGGTCGTTGCTGCATACTTCTTACACAATTTAATATTATCTTGGAAACATTAGGCTATATTGTTATTAATTTAACAGTTGACAGCATAAATCTCTTTACTAATTTTGTTAAAAAATATGCAATGTATTTTAGAATGTTTTGTTGTATCTCTTCATGCATGCAGTATATAGATCAATACCTTGTTAAACATATATTTAGTCTTTTTCCAATTATTTATTTTCACATTACAGTAGTTTTTCCTAATAAGTAAAGTTTGACACAAGAAGAGAATTACTTTTAAAAAATATGTTCTCAGCACAATATAAATGAAAAACAAGAAACTCCATATAGCACATACACACTTCACACCTCTTTTCACACAAAACTGTGTTGCTGTCTGTTAATGTGCTTCACTGCATACTGTCGCCTCTTTTTCTCATTTAGCTGAGTCATCCTCTTAATATCTGAGAGCATAATAGTGGCAAACGTGTGTTGAAAGTTAAGTGTGTGTCAAACATCACAGTCTAGGATGGACAAAATGTATAGTGGTGATGGCGCAGTGGATAAGACACATGCCTTTGGTGTGAGAGACCCGGGTTCGAATCCACTGTGAGACACCAATGTGTCCCTGAGCAAGACACTTAACCCCTAGTTGCTCCAGAGGCGTGCGACCTCTGACATATATAGCAATTGTAAGTCGCTTTGGATAAAAGCATCAGCTAAATGAATGAATAAATGTAATGTAAATGTTTATGCATTTTTGATGGGCACAGAAGTTTAATTTCAGTTCTGTTATTTAAGATAGCATGTATAATGAAATACTGGGAACTAAATCATTTTACTAATAAACCCATGGACACTCATAGCTACAAATAAAAAATAATGCATGCTAAAAATAATTGCCAAAATTCTCCAGATTCAGGTCAATCGAGTATTAAAAATGTTTTCAAACCACCAAACCAAATAACTTCTTATTTGAATTTAGGGTTAAAATATAAGAATGGGAATAAATATTTAAATGATATGCAATATGATGATGCCCTAGGTGACTTCAGCCAATAGTGAACTAAACTAACCATCAAATGAACCAATGTGACTGGCAGGTATTAACCAACGGCACTCCAAGCTAGATCTGAAGTTTTTACATTATGCACTTTTCTGTATGAATGATTTGACACTGCTTTGGGGTATGAACACATTTTGTTGAGAACCAAAATGGAGTTTTGATTGCTCAGACTGTCATGTATTTCTGCTGCCTTGCGGTATAATTTCAGTACATTGACATTTGACTGCCCAGAGGTGGCAAAATTTGCATAGCTTCATATTTAAAGCTGCTGTAAGCATTTCTGCCCCAATGGTGGCAAAAAAAAGGAATTTGAAGAGTGTTCACAAACAGGTAACCCATACAAAAATTCAAAACAACTCCTTAAATTCTTCGACCAGGAGTCCCACCCCAAACTTACACAATTGGCAGAGCCTCCTGTAAGCTTTCTGACTGGCTAATACGTGTGGCTGCAGTTACAGAGACAAGGGTCCTGTTTCAATAAGGAGGTTCAATCAACTCTGAGCTAAAAAATTGAACTCTGAGTTGACTTACCCTGAGATAGGAAACTCTGAGTTTTTGGTTTAAGAACAGCTGATTTGAGTTAGTTCATTCAACTCTGCTGATTATAAAAAGTCATGATCAATGGAGCTCCTAAATTACGATTCACCACATACTGTACTTCCGAGTCATAAGTATAATTCTTAATTACTGTTAAAATATTAGAGGTGAAACTGGCAGAACTGCAAGTTATTGACCTAGTAATCATTTTCATGGTCTCCCACATACACACCAAAAAAAAAAAAAAAAAAGAATGTGTCAGCAGCTAAAAATGAAGTATAAAAACATAATTCAATCAGGTAAAGCTTTAAACGTAAAAGGTTCATGGGTGTAGGTTACATGACTTTACAAACATTTGACATATTAAATAAATATAATTCAGTGTCTATTTCAATGTGCAGCATGTTTTTTCCACATAGTCTAATGCTCTTTTCACATTATTAAGCATTCTCTAATTCAACCTGTTACATTCGGGTAATGAAATTAACATTTGACTTCTACACAGCCAACAGCAAGAAGTCAGAGGCTCACAAAATGGTGTACCAGCACTACTGACAGATAAAGAGGAGATAGCCACAGATGAATATAGAGATGAATATGACCTCCTACTGACATACAGTAATCAGCTTGATTTTCGGAACGATGATGATAATATGCATGCATGTCATCCATGCTTCCAACCACATCAGAGGGTCCAAAAGGAAATTCTAATTATTAGGTTACTTCCAGAGGTTGCGGCAAGATGTTATCAAGTGAACGCCATTTATCAGATTAGCCATGTCTGATTTCTCCAGATTTCTCAGTGTGAGCACTGCCCGGGCAAGCGGTGCCGTGCCCGTCTGAGTCAGGCAGGGGTTCCCTGTATGAGCCACACTCATTTTTTTGCTCAGGAAATGCCCTTTTTAAAGGTCGCCAGATGGCCGCAGGGGAAGCACTGAGAGAGGTGATCTTCTGTTGCCGGGGCTCTTCTACAGCGAGTAGGCTTCGACCTTCTTGCTGCTGCTGCTGCTTCTTCAGAGTCCAGGGAGGAGATGATCTTCACACTGAAGGAGAAAATTCTGATAAAATGGTGCTCAAAGCCGACATAGTTGGCAGTCTGCCCCACTTCTTTTGGTGGGCTGAAGTGGCATTTGTTCGTGCAGCTTCACAATCATGAACAAATCAGGCTTCAGTATTCAGAGTAAACAGGAGTTTCCCCATAGCATGCTACACAATGGGAGAAATCATTCAAAAGGGAACTACCATTTAAAGAAGGTACCACTCAAAAAAAATATTCATGTGGATATTGCAAAAACTAATTAATGTAGCCTCCTCATCTACATGATCCTGTATAAAAGGACATGCCATATTTGTCACTTTGATGGTGTATGGTGAAAATATGTACAACGGATGATTGCACCTGTACTGTGGGAAGTCGTGGCCTAATGGTTAGAGAGCTGGACTTGTAATCCAAAGGTTGCGGGTTCGAGTCTCCGGCCGGCAGGAATTGTAGGTGGAGGAGTGAATGTCCAGTGCTCTCTCCACCCTCAATACCACGACTGAGGTGCCCTTGAGCAAGGCACCGAATCCCCAACTGCTCCCCGGGCGCTGCAGCATAAAATGGCTGCCCACTGCTCTGGGTGTGTGTTCACGGTGTGTGTGTGTTCACTGCTGTGTGTGTGCACGTTGGATGGGTTAAATGCAGAGCACGAATTCTGAGTATGGGTCATACTTGGCTGAATGTCACTTCACATGTCACTTCACTTCACTGCAAAAAAAAAAAAAAAAAAAAAAAAAAAGTGGGGGTGGGTGATAAAAAAGATACAAAGAGCATTACAGACATTATCATTAAAGACACTATTAAGCCCCTTTGAAACGATACATTTTTAGAATTTTTTATTTAATCAAGTCTGATCCCGGAAACCTGGGCAGAAGATGAATGAACTTTCGCCACCTGCTGGGCATGTTGTCCAGTCAGATATCGATCACCACCTCACTGATAGACTAAGGTAAATACGTTTTCAGCTTTGGGACGGGCTGTTAACATTGGCATGCGACTTGTTTTTACTGTAATAATGCACCTGTCACTTTTTGTCTTCCTTTTGACTTGAAGTTTCAGTGAAAAGCCGAATTCAATGTACAGTTGTCTTAGTATTTGATCGTTGCCTCTTTTGCAATAACAGCAGCACTTATGCTGACTTGAATTTAGCAAATTTTTGCTAAACCAGACAGAGGATCCATGTTAAGCAGCATCGTGTTCCAGTGAGTATCTTGTGCTTCGCTGCAGTCAAGGACCTTTGAAGGAGTTCACATGATAATCATTATGTGTTTGATTTGTGAGCTAGAAATTGTTTTTGAAATGTTTTTTTTTTTCGCTAGAAGAAATAAATATTCCCAATCTGGCCAGTGTGGTCTCAGACTGTATTTGTCAGCCGTCTACATCCGCTAGGGGGCAGCAGCACGAATCCCATGGAGATTATCTTCTTCTCTGTTTATCATCATCCTTTACTTCCTCTACGAAATCATGGCGGTCCACGGCCCGTTCGTGAAAATCCACCCGGTGGTTTTGGCATCGATTGTGGACTCATACGAGCGCAGAAATGAGGGAGCGAGTCGCGTGATCGGAACATTATTAGGTGGGTCTTTTATGGTCTCTGAGAGAAGTCCGAGACAGTCGCGTTTCTTAAAGACAACAGAAGCGTCGTTTTGTCTTACGAAGCATGTGTTGTAGTCGAGCAGCATGGCTGAAGAGGACGAGAAAGCGCATCCGCACTAAATTTAAAGAGCACCACTTAAATGGTTTAATTTGTGTGTCACACAGGAACAACAGACAAGCATTCAGTTGAAGTCACCAACTGCTTCTCTGTTCCTCACAATGAGTCTGAAGATGAGGTGAGACCAGCATCAGCTCATTTGCCCGTTAAAGTACTATGATATATTGGTGGTATACCATGGTATCTGTGGTATGTGCCGTTTACCTGAATGATTACCTTATACTTACTAAACATGTGCTATCACTAAACATGTACTATCAAATGATTGCATGTACTTTGGAGTTCCACCTTGTAAATATCACAGTACATTAATTTCAAAGACAAAGTGAACAACACACTCATCCTTGTTTATAATGTTTATATCATAGGTGGCTGTTGACATGGAGTTCGCCAAGAACATGTATGAGCTTCATAAGAAGGTTTCGCCAAGTGAAGTCATTATTGGATGGTATGTGGCCACTCATGCTGAGGAATTCAATCAATTTAGTTTGTCTTAGATCGATTTCACAGCATAGATAATGTAGTGAATTAAAACCATAAAATACATTGTTACGCAAAATAAACATTAACTGAAACAAAAATGATTTCAGGCAGTTTTCAAGTGAATGTTTTCATTTTCATTTCATAGAACTTGATGTACTAACATAACTCAAACTGAAATATGATTTAGTAAAAAGAATATAGACGTAAATAATTAGTTAACAAACTTAAACTAGAATAAAAACAAATTCAAAATATTTATCAAAACTGAAATAATGTCTCAATGATACTAAAATAACACTTTAACTGTAGAAAGGCTTGAAGTATTTTGCCAGTCATTATGGTGATAGTTGTTTTAAAGAAGTAGTTCACCCAAAATTTCAAATGTATTCGCCCTCAGCAGGCCCTCCAAGATGTAGATGAGTGTGTTTCTTTTTTTTAGATCATATTATATTAGTTGCTCACCAAAGGATCCTCTGCAGTGAATGGGTGCCGTCAGAATGATAGTCCAAACAGCTGATAAAACATCACAGTAAACCCCTCCAGCCCATCAATTAACAAATTGTGAAGTGAAAAGCTGTGTTTGTGTAATAAATCCATCATGAAGGTATTTTAGCTTAAAATAGTTGCTTCCAATTAATTTAAGGCAGTGGCTATTTGCACTAAGTGCAAATAGCAATAGATGTTATGTACACTCAGTGTAAATAGCAATTAGATGCTATTTACACCGTGCAAATAGCATATTTTTTTAGTGACAGATGCTATTTACACTAAGTGCAAATAGCTATAGATTCTATTTACACTGTTAAAATAGCAAGATTTTCTGCTATTTATACTACTTATTGCAAATAGTGGCAATTATCTGCACCTCAGTATTGTAGTACATTATAAAACAGTACGCAATAATAACGTACTGAGTGTAAATTATAATTTTAATTCAAATTTATTAAATGGTTGCCACCTTATTGGGACAATAAAGCCCTCCCTACACCTACCCTAACCCTACCTGATACTTTATTTTCAACTTTTTGATTATTTCCTTAATTTTTATTGAAAATAAATGCCTTTCTGATGCGATATGAGATTTGAAAAGGGGAAAAAAATGTTTGGCAAAAGGTGGGGTCGAACTCGGGTCGATCGCGTCAAAAAGCATGTGCCTTACCATCTACACCACTGAAACTGATGTTGAACTAGCTGCTTTTTTTATTCTTGACTAACTCAATCACACGTTAGTGGGTGGAGTTAGTGTAAATAGCCTTTGCCAACAAGATGGGCTATTTGCACTTAGTGTAAATAGACACTCCGTTAATTTAAAGGGTCCTTTCTCTGTATTACTGTTTTTGCTTATGTAAAGAGAATTATGCATGGATCAAGGGACACGGTTACAAACAGTTCTACATTTATGCATTTAGCAGACGCTTTTATCCAAAGCGACTTACATTGCATTCAAGTTACAGTTTTTTTTAATTTATTTTTTTTATATCAGCTCTTCTAAACAAATGTTGATGTATTTTGTTTCTTACAAGGAAGCAGTTTTCCACTTCACAAGATGTTAATTGATGGACTGGAGTCGTGTGAATTATTTGAAATGTTAATACCTGCTGTTTAGACTCTCATTCTGACGGCACCCATTCACTGCAGAAAGTGATTTAATGCTAAATTTCACCAAATCTGTTCCAATGAAGAAACAAACTTATCTACATCTTGATGGTCTGAAAGTGAATACATTTTAATTTTTGGCAAGACAAATTCTTTTAAAATGCAAACATAACGAGCACAATCTGTTGTTTTGTAGGTATGCCACAGGATATGACATCACAGAGCACTCCGTTCTGATCCACGAGTACTACAGCCGAGAGGCGCCGAACCCCATTCACCTGACTGTGGACACGGCACTGCAGAGCAACAAAATGAACATCCGTGCCTATGTCAGGTAAAGTCATCTAGACAAAGGTAGATTATTTCTTGCTGCTGATCTGCTCTCCTCTGCCGCACTAGCAGTGTTTATTTGTTGTTTGTGTTGTTAGTTCCCAAATGGGCGTTCCGGGCAAGACGGTCGGTGTCATGTTCACCCCATTGACAATCAAGTACGTTTACTACGACACAGAGCGCATTGGAGGTCAGACTTTTTTCCACTTGTAAACAGTATTCATTCTAAATTGACTGGCACTACTGGTTCACAAAATATTTTGGATTGGAATGTTGTTAGTTGCATATTTTAAGAATAGCATATTTTATTTTGAGCACATTCTTATAATGAATTGATCACCTCTTTCTGTAGTTGAACTTCTACACAGGACTCGTGAATCTCCCAGTCGTACCAATGGACTGACCACAGACCTGGCCCAGGTAGCCAGTGCAGCAGGACGTGTACAAGAAATGCTGACCACAGTGCTCTCATATATAGATGATGTACTGGTGAGTGTCTCTTTGGGACATAATGTTAATTATTTTTGGTGACCTATTTGGTTTCAGAGGTAATTTAACAATTTCTATTCAAAGAGGTTTTTTTTTTTCATACTTTATTAACTGCTTTGCTGCACAGAAGACTTTCCGTCTTTTTATTTTATTAGGTTATAAATTATATTATTAAAAAAGTGTATGAATGTGTTGGTGTGTTTGTGTTAGGGCTGGGCGGTATATCGAATTTGTACGATATATCAATATTTTTTTATAAGCGATACGGTATGATGCAGTTAATATCATTATATAAACATAATACCGTTTAATAAACATTATACCGTTAATATCGATATAGCTTACAGTAGTTTGATACCAGCGCATCTGAAAAAAATATCTAGGGAGGACAGACACTGAACTGCTGCAGAGAAAGTGCTTAATACCATTTGTTCTAAACATGTGACAAGCTTTATATGAAGGGCTTTAAAAAACAAAAAAAACTCGTAAGATATAGTAGCCTATAGTTTATACTTTCAGTTTAAAGCAGCTCGCCCCGTCAGATGCTTGGACAGAAAGTCTGCGTGTAAGGCTGACAGAGATTCTACTCACGCTGTTTAATGTGTTTAAGATGTGCTGTTTTCCTTAATGTATACCTTACATCTCACAGGTCTCCATCTGTAAATGTTGGAAAGCCACGGAAATATTTCCATTTTGCTGTCAGAAGTGCATGAGCTTTTGCTCGGCGATTCTCCGCTAAACTTCATTTAGAACGAGCACCGCTGCACGCATGCGTGCCAAACAGAGTGCAATAACTCTGACTAAAATATACATTTTGTTGAAATATTTGGAGTTGGACAATAAATGTGACGCATGTAGAATTTTAAACTTACAAGTGTATTTGTATGATAGCACTAACTGTAAAGCGTAATGGGGAAATCAAAATAGCCTTTTTACTCAATTAGTCTGTGCTTTTTTTTATTTTAATTTTTAGTTTAGTAAATTTAACTTCTGCTTTTATAATAATTTTGTTTTTAGATTGCAGTGTTACAATGTAAGAATGTAATGTGATTTTAAGCCCATTTTTGCACAATATACAGGTACATACTTACATTCACTTTTATTTGTTTAATCCAAATACAAAATACCGAGATATATACCGTATATCGCAAATCAGCTAAACATACAGAGATATTAATTTTTTGCTCATATCGCCCAGCCCTAGTTTATGTGTGTGTGTTATATATAGGTCCTTTTCAAAAAATTAGCATATTGTGATAAAGTTCATTATTTTCTGTAATGTACTGATAAACATTAGACTTTCATATATTTTAGATTCATTACAACACAACTGAAGTAGTTCAAGCCTTTTATTGTTTTAATATTGATGATTTTGGCATACAGCTCATGAAAACCCAAAATTCCTATCTCAAAAAATTAGCATATTTCATCCGACCAATAAAAGAAAAGTGTTTTTAATACAAAAAAAAAAGTCAACCTTCAAATAATTATGTTCAGTTATGCACTCAATACTTGGTCGGGAATCCTTTTGCAGAAATGACTGCTTCAATGCGGCGTGGCATGGAGGCAATCAGCCTGTGGCACTGCTGAGGTGTTATGGAGGCCCAGGATGCTTCGATAGCGGCCTTAAGCTCATCCAGAGTGTTGGGTCTTGCGTCTCTCAACTTTCTCTTCACAATATCCCACATATTCTCTATGGGGTTCAGGTCAGGAGAGTTGGCAAGCCAATTGAGCACAGTAATACCATGGTCAGTAAACCATTTACCAGTGGTTTTGGCACTGTGAGCAGGTGCCAGGTCGTGCTGAAAAATGAAATCTTCATCTCCATAAAGCTTTTCAGCAGATGGAAGCATGAAGTGCTCCAAAATCTCCTGATAGCTAGCTGCATTGACCCTGCCCTTGATAAAACACAGTGGACCAACACCAGCATCACTGACTGTGGGTACTTGACACTGGACTTCAGGCATTTTGGCATTTCCCTCTCCCCAGTCTTCCTCCAGACTCTGGCACCTTGATTTCCGAATGACATGCAAAATTTGCTTTCATCCGAAAAAAGTACTTTGGACCACTGAGCAACAGTCCAGTGCTGCTTCTCTGTAGCCCAGGTCAGGCGCTTCTGCCGCTGTTTCTGGTTCAAAAGTGGCTTGACCTGGGGAATGCGTCACCTGTAGCCCATTTCCTGCACACGCCTGTACACGGTGGCTCTGGATGTTTCTACTCCAGACTCAGTCCACTGCTTCCGCAGGTCCCCCAAGGTCTGGAATCGGTCCTTCTCCACAATCTTCCTCAGGGTCCGGTCACCTCTTCTCGTTGTGCTGCGTTTTCTGCAACACTTTTTCCTTCCCACAGACTTCCCACTGAGGTGCCTTGATACAGCACTCTGGGAACAGCCTATGCGTTCAGAAATTTCTTTCTGTCTTACCCTCTTGCTTGAGGGTGTCAATGATGGCCTTCTGGACAGCAGTCAGGTCGGCAGTCTTACCCATGATTGCGGTTTTGAGTAATCAACCAGGATGGGAGTTTTTAAAAGCCTCAGGAATCTTTTGCAGGTGTTGAGTTAATTAGTTGATTCAGATGATTAGGTTAATAGCTCGTTTAGAGAACCTTTTCATGATATGCTAATTTTTTGAGATAGGAATTTTGGGTTTTCATGAGCTGTATGCCAAAATCATCAATATTAAAACAATAAAAGGCTTGAACTACTTCAGTTGTGTGTAATGAATCTAAAATATATGAAAGTCTAATGTTTATCAGTACATTACAGAAAATAATGAACTTTATCACAATATGCTAATTTTTTGAAAAGGACCTGTATATATATATATATATATATATATATATATATATATATATATATATATATATATATATTTTATTATTGTTATTATTATTATATTATTGAGTTGCTGAAATCGCGTTTGGTCTCGTACTGTATCGTGTATCTTGTCAGTGTGTGCACTTGCTTGGCCATTTGTAGTTGATAAACAGGAAAGTGGGTCCAGCTGAATTGAAACGATCATTTGTTAGATTGGTATAATAAAGGTTATTATACCGCGGCAGCGGTCGCGGCAGTCGTCGTGTGAAGCCCTCTTAGTGTGAAGACCATCGACTCTACCGTGCGACTCCACCGGGCAGGGACACCGGCAAGGGATAGTAGTAGCTTTTTATTTAATTTTTTCATTGATATGTTTATTATTGAAATGTTGTTGTTATATGCATGTTAATTTTATTTAATTTCTTTATTTTCTTAAATATGTGGGTAGATAGTATTTATAGAGTTGCAACTTTTTAGTTTTAGTTACTTTTTCTTATTTGTAAGTCGCTTTGGACAAAAGCGTCTGCTAAATGACAAAAGTAAAAGTAAGTAAGTATATATATATATATATATAACTACCATTTCCCCAAGAGTAATCAACACTTGTCTTATAGGGTGATCTCACAAAATCCATTTTTGTTTAATGACTGAAATATAATTTTTTTCCTAGTCTGGTAAAGTGACTGCAGATAACAGTGTTGGTCGTTTCCTGATGGATCTTGTGAACAAAGTGCCCAAGATCACAGCAGAAGACTTTGAGAGCATGCTGAACTCCAACATTAATGTAAGTGACATTCTGTGCAATTTGATATACTACATGTTTTACATGCTTTCAGGGTTCCCCCAGTCATGAAAAACTGGAGATATCACAGTTTTGTTTTCTATTTCTGAAAACATCATGAAAGTTTTTAGAATGAATGTGAGGTAGCTGAATATAAGTTGTTTTTTTTTCTCTCTTCTGTTCTTTAATACTTCAGTGGCTAGTTAATGCTCATATGTTGAATAAAACATGTTAGCCATAGTGATTTGTGAGTGAATTGACTTCTTTTCAACGAATTGGTAAAGCTAGTTTTATGTACTACTAAAATTATTTAATGGTACCGTAGCCAAAATGATTAATAAGAGTCTTTATCCAAGAAATCACAAAAAAGCTGTAAAATGCTAAAACCGTAGGAACCCTGTAATGTGTCTCAGATTGAATCCTAGCTGTGTTCTGGTGTTTCTGAAGTGCTCATACTCTTCTGTTTCTTTGCAGGATCTGTTGATGGTGACCTACCTGGCAAATCTCACTCAAGCTCAGATCGCGCTTAATGAGAAGCTAGTTGTTCTGTGATCAGAAATTAAATGAATAAATAAATGTTTGTCATTCCAACAATCTGTGTGATTAATTTATTTTAAACCGTGTGCTTGGATATCTGAGAGCTTGTGAGAACATTCCTTTAAACAACAACAACAAATAAAGAGGTACTGAAGTTTGTGCTAGATTTTTGATTATATCACGTTTTACAAGTAATATTATCAGACACCAGACAAACACGTGGTCAGGAGGAGGACTGCTGGATGCGGTCCCTTTGTGACGTCATCAGGAAGCCCGCAGATGGAAAGATGGCTCGCTGTCGGCGAGACCCGTGCGGCTTTATTTGTCTCATTTTAACTTATTTCAGCGTCTTTTACGCCGACTATGTTGTGATTCAGTATGTCCTGATCCCCGCGTATTCTGGAAGGTGAGTACCGCATGAACGAAGATTTAAACAGCCAGCGTTTGGTTCACGCAACAGCACCACTGTTCCTTTTTAGAATTCCCCATAGCAACAGCCGTTCAAAAGCAGAGCGTTCCGAATGTTATCAGCATTCTGATGCGTTTTAAACTGTTTGCAACTAGTAACAGCAACTGTAACATGTCTCACAACTTTATTTGGACATTAGCTTTTAAAATAGCATCCTCATATATTTGTCAGGCACTAGGAAAACTGTTTTTTGGAGCTTTTCTTATCTGTTGTATGGCAACTCTATCCCACACAATGTAAAGAAATTGTTTGGGGTTTATTGGTCATTTTCCTTAATTTAAATCCTGTTAAGTAGCTGCCAATAAAATTACTACTGCACTGAATACATATGCGATATGCAAAATATAATGTTTATCTATTTTCTCTGTTTGTGTTTAGTGTATGGTGCACTCTCCATGGGTCTGTGTTTAATATTATTTTATTACTGTTGCTGGCATGCCATTCAAAAGCAGTGTTCTCTGATCCTGGTGAGTGCTCTTATTTAATGGATCAATCTTGTTTTCTCTGGGTCTCATATATTGTAGACTGTTTTAAACCTATTAAATCTACTGTATCATATTTGATACATGAATTTTCAAATCCTCTAAATTATCAGCATGATCAAAACTTGACAAAACAAAATGTTCACAATCTGCTACATGTCTTCTGTCCTCTGCTTGATAGTTTCTACTTTTTTTGGAAGTAAATGGCTTTTTAGTAATTGCCCACCTTCACATGTCTTTTAGCTGCAAAATATTTAATGATTTTTATAAAGTAAAAGTAATAATACTTTTATATTGTAAGTATTTTGAGATGAAATCATGTTAAAATGCAAGTATTAAATATCATACAACAGGCTTTTGAGGAATGTTGTATTGCTTTGCATTATGTTTTGCTCCCCACAATAAAATCTACAGAGCTTTGATCATAAGACAAAACATTTATATTTAATTATACTAAGATTATTGGGAGATATAAAGTGACAACTCATAATTATATGCATTTTATGTAAGTTGGACTGTTATGTATGAGCTCTATACTCTCACTATGTCATACTATATGGACCATATTTTTCATGTCATACCATGACCATACCATTAAATATGATACAAAACATAACACACATATGCAAACTTTTATATTTTAAGTCAGAATTTGTCTTGTTTAATGAACTGATTCAAAAAATGTGATTTGTCTGACTATCATTTCATATGTCAGGCTTTACAGGATCAAAAAGGCTATCAATGTAAATTTGTACCATATATTATTATTACAGGTATGGTTCCTCTACCTGAGACAGCCATTGACTTCTCAGACTTGAGGTCCCAGTCCAACCGTCTGAATGACAGAGTGAGTGTTGCTGGTCTGTGTACTCCTTTAACAGTATTTATAATGTGGTTATTATGTTGATTTAATAGTGGTTCACATAGTGTGTATATTCTATTTACTGGCTTTGGATCTTATTTCACAGTGAATTTGCTCTCTGACATGCCTTTAATCTTTGTGTTGCTCTCATCAGGGCTGTGAGGGCTGGACAGTGTGCAGTCGCTGTGAGACGTATCGGCCTCCTCGAGCCCATCACTGCAGAGTTTGTCAGCGCTGCATTAGGAGAATGGACCATCACTGCCCATGGTGAAGCTCTCATCATTTTCCATTAGCCAGTGTTGTCAAATTGAATATATTTTCATGTAACTGGGTGTATTTAAAGTAGAATAAGAGTTTACAATATAATATTTTGTTTTTGCAGTCTTTCAGATAAATGTGTTTGCATATGTGTGTGCTCTTTTATAGGATCAATAACTGTGTTGGAGAACTCAATCAGAAATACTTCATTCAGTTCCTCTTCTACACAGGTATGTTTTAAAAGTTCATCCAAAAAAAGCCACTCCAAACCTTTATATGATCAACAGACCTATAGAGGTCATATGACTACTAGATTAAATGTGTAACACATGCCAGAGTAGATGGTGTTACAGCTCACAATGGTGAGCTGTCCCACGCCTATGATGCTGTGCTGGAAATGGTTCCCACGACGCTGCAAGGAGAGATTGGAGTGCTCCGTTTGGAGAGTAGGAGGGGCACCATCGTGAGCTGTAACACCATCTACTCTGGCATGTGTTACACATTAGGTGCGTTCGACTTCATGCAGCACTTAGCAGACCGATCGGCGGCTGACTTGAAGCAGTGCATGCCGGTTAGAAATTTAGTCCGACTTGAACCTGGGCCGATCACACGTCACTGTCACGTGTGGCATCAAAGTACCGCGACAGCGTTTCGAGAGCAGCCGGCTGACTCAGCCAGCGCAATTTCTCCAGAGCGACTGCGGGAGAGCTGATGACGACACAGCTGTTTCACGATTGGCCAAATTCACCACATGACAACAACGACGTGTATTTCGGGTTTATTCTGACAACTTCAGTCCCACTAAAAAAAAAAAAAAAAAAAAAACTTCAGTCCCACTACTGCTCATATACGGACTTTCAAAAAAATAAAAATAAATTAACTTTTCATGTCATCTTCATCTCGTAAATCATGTTTATTAAAAGATTACAATTATTTTTACTGCAATCACTTTTTTGTTAATTCGTTAAATATAGGTTTTGTGCACAGGTTTATTTTGGATCTTTTTCATACAGACCCTTTACAGTATTAAGCTGCATAACCTATTTAGATAATCGTTTTTTTATGGAATAAATCAAATGTCAATCTTACAGACTTTTAATATAATGTGGTCATCATGGATTCTGATTGATAGCCTACTAATTGTCTAGTTGCTGGGTTCATCCATCTTCACTTGCATGTGATTACTGCCAACAACTCTGGCTGGATGTCAACTTAATACAACATTCAGATCACTTTCATAAACTGTTTATAAAAACAATACTTATTACATTGAACCTTTACTCACTTTCGTTGCTCATTGTGCTCAATTTCATACAACATTAACGGCATCTCTATAGCTTCCAGTTCGTCTGCAATAAAGCAAGCAAACGCCACGTGATCTGCCATGACTGAGGTAGATGCAGCAAACTACGAGAGCCCCGAAGTGTCCGACTTGACGACTCCGTTTTCAACTCCGCCCCTGACTGCAAGCGGCTACTCTCGTTGACCACCGTCTGTAGCCGTGTTTCAAGTCGAACGCACCTATTTAATCTAATAGTCATATGACCTCTATAGGTCTGTTGATCATGTGACTTTTGTGTATATATTAGCCAGAGTTACTTCCTGTTTTTACAACTGATGAAGGTGTTTGGATAGACACCGAAACGTCTTGTTAAGCTTTTTATAGTCCAGTGATTTTAATAAAAAGTACATTTTTTGGAAAGTTTTAAACACCTGGATGTTTTAGTGATGAATCTACACAGACAATACACAGTCAATAGGACCCAAAACAGTTTGGAACAACATGAAATGATGATAGAATTTTCATTTTTGGGTTCACTTTCCCTTAAAGAACACATGAAAAGAAATTCAGTGTTGGATTTCATGTTTTCCATTCCTCTCCTCTAATGCCATGTTGTTTGTGTGTCATTGTAGGCATGGCCAGCTTATATTCCATGGCGCTGGTAGTGTCAGCATGGGTGTGGAGAATAAGGAGCGAAAGAGAGGGAGATGGAGATGGAGAAGAAGCTCCCAGCAAACATCTCATTGTGTAAGTCACCAATACATGTATAGGTCCTATATACAGTGGGTACGGAAAGTATTCAGACCCCCTTACATTTTTCACTCTTTGTTATATTGCAGCCATTTGCTAAAATCATTTGTTCATTTTTTTTTCCTCATTAATGTACACACAGCACCCCATATTGACAGAAAAACACAGAATTTATTAAAAAAGAAAAACTGAAATATCACATGGTCCTAAAATAATTTCCGTACCCACTGTATGTTCGAACAAATTATATAACAATGATCAATATTGTTTAAGATGAATTTTCTTTTGTTAGCTTTTCACTTCTCTCACAATGTTTTTTGTGACTTGACCTACAGGGCACATTATATCATTTTGCTGGTGGAGTCGATACTTTTTGGAGTTTTTGTCTTGGTGATATTTTATGACCAGGTATGCTTCAACATTATATAATTCGTAATTTTGGACCATATGTTAACATTATAATAAACAGCAATGCCATAATTGTAATATTTCATATTGAATTGCTACTGCTTGTCATTTTGCATTTATCTGAATCATTTAATTCATTTCAACTTTTGCCACCTTTAAATTGCAGATGATGTGTTGTTGTGTGTTGATCCTCATTCACAGATGACAAAATGAATACCGCGATTAATGCAAAGTGTCTCTTTTTAAACTAAGTCTAAACTTAATCATGCATAAAACTTTAACACTATTCTTGTTTGACTTTCTAAACACTAGTATTTTCTTCAGAAAATGAAAATCTTATGTAATTAATTGTTGAAATTTTAATGTTTTTTGCATGCGTTGATCTGTCATCTCCTGTTTCTCTGTTGTTTTTGTTGCAAAAGCTGGTGTCCATTATAACAGATGAGACGCCAATTGAACAGATGCGGAACAGACTAATAAAAGATAAACCCAACAACACCCACCCATCACACATTACACACACAAGAAAGCCCAAAATTGCATTGCTGAGGGAGGTTTTCGGACGTGGTGAGTTTAATGCTGTTTATTTACGGTGTCTGTTTTGATCCTGCAAGCCTGTTGTTAGAATTGCATCACTAGCACTGTTACAAATCCAAAGCATTGAGAAATAATGTTTTACATTATTTAAAACAAAACAAAAATGTGTGTTTTTCAAAGTCTCTTATATTCATCAAGGCTGCATTTATTTGAGAAAAAAAAATACAGTAAAATCAGTAATTTTGTTTATATCATTTAAAATAACTGTTTTATATTTTAAGATGTAATTTATTCTTGTTATGCAAAGCTGAATTTTCAGCATCATTACTCCAGTATTCTGTCACATGATTCATCAGAAATCATTCTAATATGCTGATTTGCTGCTCAAGAAACAATTTTCATTCATATCAATGTTGGACACATTTCTGCTAATTAATATTATTTTAGAATTTTTTTTTTTTCATGATTCTTTTGTGAATAGAAAGTTCAAAATAACAATTTAATTGAAATATAATTTTTTTTGTATCATTATAAATGTATTTACTGTCACTTTTGATAAATTTAATGCATCCTTACTGAGTAAAATGAATACTTAAAAAAAAAAGAAGTGACCCCATGCTTTTGAACAGCTGTGTACAGAATAATTGTTTTTCCGTTTGTATTCCTCTCATATTTACAGGTTCAATAATATGTTGGTTGTTCCCACTCCATTCTTCCCCTCCTTCTGTTGGTGGCATCAGTTATTCAGCACTTCCTGATTACGATGTGTAACACTAACCAGTTTTCCATCAGTTCCTTTGAACGTTTCATCAGTGTCGCATCATGTGTAGGACACTGTGAATATTATGTTACTGAGGTGCAAATTTCAGCTATGATGAAGGAAGAGTGCTGCTGTGTGAGTGTGACTTCTGCTTGCTGCTTCTCACACACACACAGATACAAATACAAGGTACTTCCTCTACAAACCTGGATCTTTTTCCTTTCTGTGTTCATCTGAATTATTTCTCTTCATATAACCCAGGACATTTATTGGTTTTTAATTTTTTTATATAATATTCATTATGAGGATTAGTCAGTTTTCTCTCATTATCTTTTTTGAAGTTACTAAACCAGTATCTTAACCTGTAATCAGTATATATTTTGTTACATATCCATTGGTTGGCTTTAAGGGACATGAGGACACACTCGAAAGGTCAGCTGTGTTGACTTAATTTCAGGTAAATGCAATAGGATGCACCATCATTAATTTCGTTATTATTGTGTGTGTGTACATTGGGTACATGGACTGTACTCCATTTTACATAAGGACTGTAAATAAAGATGTATTTTATAACTTTAATTTCTGACAAAAGTGTTGCTGCATATTCAGGGTACTGGACTACTTTTGTTGAAGTGCTTGGTTTTGTTTTGTTTGAAATGTTAATGTTTTTTTTGCTTTTTTATGGACAGCTTGAGGGATGTGTGTACATAACAGATGAACATGTATATTGATAATGTTTACATTGATATTTATTGTAATTTATCTGTGGATTTTTGTGTCTAAATGCTGCTCTGACTTATGTGAAGTAAAAGACATCTTTTCATATTCTGGCTTTTTTGCTTGAAAATTACAAATTTGAGTGGAAATAAACCAGTAGTGGTAAATAGCCTACATTTCTTTGTGTTTTGTTATTCAGGAAATCTATCTGTCTGTCTGTCTGTCTGTCTGTCTATACACACACACACACACATATATGATTGTGTGTTGTTATTTGTATTAGTTAAAATAGAGTAATTAACGTGACTAATAGGAATTAATTTTTCCCAAAATGTATAACATTCTCTAAAACAGGCAGCTTTTATAAAGGCGTGTATAAGGAGTAGTGAACATTAATATTTCACTGGTTGCACAGCACACCTAAATGAGTAAGAGCTAATTAAAAAGGGATCATATTAATTTTTCAATCCTTCTGAGCTCGTCGCTTATTGGCCCAATTCAATCACGTGTTTGTGTTGTTATTTTTGTTGTCGACTTCCTGGTAGCAAAAAATCTTGTGACACTTCCTATAGCTTTACTTTCACGTATCACTTTTGCTCTCCGCAACAACATTTACAGCAGCAAAGTCTAAATCCACCGTGGGATTTTGCGCTCGTTTATGGCATGGCTGACGGTGAGCGATCGCCTTTGCTGTCGGACAGTCGCAATGGAATGAACGGGCTGTCACCGGGAGATGAGACCTACCGACCTCCGAGCAAACCACAGAGTGAGTCAAACCTGACCCGGATTGACAGAGCTTAATTTGGAGCTGTCTACCTCCACAGCACTTTTGGGCACCCTAGGCGAATTCGAACGTTTCGTTTCAGTTCGATTGGAGCGTTCGAACTCGCCTGAGATGCCCACGCTCACATTCTGACTAGCTAGGCTTTTATTATATATTACTTTTGTTTTGATTTATTTAGAGCACATTGTGTGCATATTTTGACCATGTGATTTAATTTGCCGTAATCTGCAGATCCTGAGCACTCTACAAATCGATTAGTGGCAGATTAGACAGTGCACCTGTCCTGAATCACATGACTCTTAAGGAATCACCTCACACTTGTTATAAGTACTATTGACCCTGGATCAGACTGAGCAATAATACAAGTTAAAATTATTGACCATTTGTAAAAATGTTGAGTACCTAACTATCTACACTCAATATTGCTGTGGGTAACAAATCCATTTTCTTCGCTTTGCTAAAACAGTGCATATAAAAAAGGCAATTAAAAAAATTATATGGTTAGTAATGAAGGCATAATGTTAGGTTAGGGTTTTTATTGATGTTGAATATTTTTTATACATTTATTTACTTATTATTTTGAGGTGTTTGTTTACATAATACTATTTTTTTTGTATTATCTATTTTAAAAGTATATTTCTTTCTTCGAATTGTACTTATGTATATTTATAATTTATATAAAGTTAATTTATAATTTAAGCAAAATGTTTGGAGACAATATTTGTGTAAATCTATTAACGTAAGTGTATTCATTAATGTTGTGTAAAAAAAATTTAAATAAAAGGTTTTAAAGCATTGTTTTTATCCGTTTGCATGGAATGTTGATTCTGGCATGAAATAAAAAGTACAAAAGGCGGGGAAATTCTTTTTTTTTAAATCTTTTTTTAACTTACAACTCTGACTCTTTTTCTCACAATTGTGAGTACGGAATTGTAAGAAAAAGACTGTCGGAAACATGCTTTCGTACTTTGCATTTTGATATTGGTTAAAAAAAAGTCCCACAAATATTTAAGTAAAAAATTTATTTATTTTATCAATTAATTTTAATTTTGTTTCACTGTTACAGGCAACCTACAAATATTTATTTAAATGATATTATTAGTAATGAGTTCAATTTGTTGCAAAAAAATGTTGGTCTTAATCTTAAATAAATTTTTTGGATATTGCATGCCATCGAGGCATAATAATATTGTAAAGGAAACCTTCTCCAGTTCTTTATATTTCATTTGCATGTCAGTTGTTAAATGTAGTACAATCATCCTTTTTTTTTTTTTCTCTCTTTCTCTCTCTGCCGCCTCCTCCTTACATCATCTCTCCTGCTCTCTCTGCATCCCCAGATTACCCAGCGTTCCCGTCAGCTCCTCCCGTGTTGATGCTGGGAGAGGCTCCTCCACCGTACTCCCCGCTGGGCTCTCCGGAGAGCGGCAGTGCTCCTGTCATCAGCTGCAGAGTGTGCCAGTCGCTTATTAGCGTGGAGGGCAAAATCCACCAGCATGTGGTCAAATGCGGTGTCTGCAATGAGGCTACAGTGAGTTAACAAGCACGTTCATTTAGGATTCCAATCAGTAGACATGCCTAATATTATGTGAAATATTTGTTTGCAAATTGTACTAGATTTAAAATTATTTAAAGTTCAGACTGTGACATCGCTTCCTGTTTTATCTAGCCCATAAAGAATGCTCCAGCAGGAAAGAAGTATGTGAGGTGTCCGTGTAATTGTCTTCTCATTTGCAAAGTCACCTCACAGAGGATTGCCTGCCCGCGACCTTACTGGTGAGAGACAATACTATCCTTCATCAGCCTTACAACAAAGCATTAGGTTAGGAACACACCATGGAAAACGGTATCAGATATATACTACGAAGCGGAGTTATTATTACGCAACTGTTCAAAAGTTTGTGGTCAGTATATAAAAACTGTTTCAAATAAATGCTGTACTTTTAAACTGTTTCTTCATCAAAGAATCCTGAAAAATGCATCTAGGTTTCCACTAAATATATCAATAATTCATTGATAATAATAAGACTTGAGCACCAAATCAGCATATTACCAGTTATTTTGAATAGTAATAATGGATGCAGTTCAGCTTTGCCATCACAGAAATATGAACAATGAAAATATGTTGCTGATTTTGCTGTATTTGTGATCAAATAAAGGCAGCCTTGGTGGGAAATTATCACCACAGAAGTTTTGAACTGTATCGTATTTTCAAAACCTTTTTTTTTTTTTATTAGTGGACTTTAGTAGATAAGTCGGGAAATAATTAAGATTTTAAAGATATTAAAAGATTTGAATGATATTAAAGATGTATGAAACAATGTAATTAGATATGATTGGATGGCCGGAGGTTGTTGTGCAATGATTTTGATAGTGTTTTTTCAGAAATGCTTTTATTTAATGTTTTTGTATGTTTGTTTGTTTGTTTTTTGATGGGGATCAGTAAGCGAATTATCAATTTAAGTCCAGTTCATCCTGGTGCCGGTAGTCCGAATCCTCAGCCTAGTGGTGCCAGAGTTTCCTGTGGCCACTGTGGAAACACTTTTCTTGTAAGAACTTTTCATATTCATGTGCCTATTTTAAAGCTCTTTATCATTTAATTTGCCCTAATAATAGCCTTAATATAACCACGACTTAATGTCTCTCTGTTGTTGATTTAGTGGACAGAATTTACAGATCGGACACTGGCTCGCTGTCCACACTGCAGAAAAGTGTATGTTAAATATTATCCATCAACCTTCCTCGATTTAGTAGCAGCCGTTACATTCACTGCAAATAAAATAATAGCATGTAATCCCATTCTTTTCATCCATATAGCTCATCGATTGGCCAGCGGTACCCTAGAAAGCGGAGTTTGATATGTTTCCTGGTGTGCTTGATCTTCATTATAACAACTGCAGGATTGATTGTAAGAATAAAAGCATTTTAGAGTTCATTATTTAAAAATGCATCATCGTTTCAGAATACCAGGAATCCTCTTTTCTCTCTTTGTAGACTGGCACGTGGTGGAGGGCACCGACATATAAGGGGATTTATGTCTCCTGGGTATTATTCATTCTTCTGGTGCTGATCACTTTGCTCAGAGCTCTACACTGGGCCTGCATGAAAATTAGTGAACCGCTGCACAACTACTCATCATAGGAGTGATGAATGTGGAGGAGGAGGTTAACTTCTAGTTTAGTTGCACAATCAGTAACTACTGAAACAGGCTAGTTTTGCTCCATGAATTGACTGTGGCGTCACACAAATATATTGAAACATTACAGTTAGAATGAGAGATTGTGTAAGTGCCTCATGTGACAACGTGCTCTTGTTATAACTTATAAAGCATTTTTTTCATATCAATTTGACCCTGACCTGGCACATCAAATGAAGGGTATGAGCAAGAAAAAGGAAATGAAAACACACTGAAACATTTGGAAGGTTTAGAAAAGAGGAAAAGCAAAAGCAAAACTCGTTTTTTATTTTTAAGACAGTGCATTTTAGTGCATGTCACCTATTATTGGAATGTGCTATAGATTGAATCATAGGCAAAGATGAATTGATTATTTTTTTCAGTGTAGTTTATTGCTTTTCCGTAGATGTTATTCAGTAGACCTGTAGGGGTTTATTCTCTTTTGTGGCCCAGGTTTAGACTAAACCTTTACCTTCCTTCTACAGCATTCAGCATGTCTTACTGTGTATCTGCACCCTCAAATTCAGCTTACAGATCATTTTGAGATTTCTAATGATCCTTGTGTTACTTTTGTTGATGCTGTTTTTAAATCAGGCATTGCTGCTCATAATTTGTACCTGTCTGTGGCTATATAGGTATAGCTGCATTAAAATCTTAATGTTAATGCTGCATTAAAATCGTCTCCCTTATATGATATATGAAGACCTTCAGCATTGCCTAGTAAAGTAGAATGGGAAGACAATTTTTCTTTTTGACATTTCTCTCTTTGGCACAATCTGCACATAAAAACTGTCAAATGCTAGTGACTGTAAATACTCATCAAAGAAAATTGTTGTGATTAACTTAATATCTACAAAAAAGTATGCAAAATTGTACAACACTTTGTCACTGAGACAACTTCATACCTTATCTAGCTGTAAAAAACAAAACAATAGTACTTTAGAGAAGTAATACGCCTATATTATGTACCCTAAGAGAACCCTTTGGGGGTAAATAAGGTACAAAGTTGTACCAGTGACAAGCTGTTGTCATTTTTTGCACATTATTTTGGAAAGTGTAATCGGATGTAAATGTGCCGGCTGACCAATCGCGCATAGGCTCGTTACCAGCTGAATTGAACTTCTTGCACTGCACTCTTAATGAAGATACAGTTACTAATAGATATAGTACTTGTACCTATTCTGTGAAATGCAGAAGTGACCATTATGTTTTTATTTTTGCAGAGTTTGATTTGTTTACATGAGTGTGCAGTTGTACTGTGCATTTACTCTTAATTTTTTTGTTGAAAATGTTATATATATATTTATATATATTGTTGCACTACATTTTAGCGATTTCGCTAACAGATTCTACCCTTGTCATTGTTGATTTTGTCGTTGATTATTTTTGTATTTTCCTTTGTGACTAAAATGTTTTAACAATCTCATACCTGAGTATTTGTGTGTGTGTTGGGGGGTCTGACTATTTGCTTAATTATGACAACTGTAATGATATACTATATAGTGAAAATTAAAAAAAACGCATCTGTTTGGTAAGTTTCCAAGTCAAATGCTAATGTTAAATGGACAGTTCACCCAAAAATGAAAATTCTGTCATTTACTCACCCTGAACTTGTTCTAAATCTGTATGAATTAATTTTTTCTGCTGAACACAGAAGATATTTTGAAGTATGTGGGTAACCAAACTGTTGACAGGAGACCTTGACCTCCAAAAAATACTATTGAAGTAAATGACAGAATTTTCATTTTTGGGTGAACTATCCTTTTAATAAGACAAACACGGCAAACACAAGCTCTTTTTGGCTAAATGAATTTGTTTTATCCAAAGCAACCTGTAGTGCATTCAAGGTATGTCTATACATTTTATGAAATCTATGATGTGATTTTTGGCATAAAAAGTATGCAAGTGATTGTCTTAGTAGGCAGAGAGAACTTGCTTATTAAGGAAAATATGAAGTATAATATATAAATAAATATAAAATATGCAGACATTCAACTGAACATTCTAGTGGTGAGCATGACGCTTTAATAAATGACACCTCTTTTATAGACAAAATTTAACATCCTTGCAAAAATGTATTTAGTACATGTCACTACAGTAGCACAAATGTCAAAGGAATAATTGCTAATGTTTTCCAGCCACATAGACATCTGAAAATCTTTTAAAAGTTTTCATTTCCAGCTATTACATTATGGACTTGGAAAAAGTAATAACTTTTCCTGAAAATGTAGATTTACTTTGAATCACCACAGAATGATTTAGTACATTTTATGTAATATAATGAAAAGTATAGTTTACCAAAGAATGGCATTTTACTCATCATTTACACACCCCCATGTTTTCAAATTCTGTGGAACACAGATTGAAAGAATATCCTATCATAGTAAATAACAGAATTTTCATTTTGGGGTAATCTATCCCTTTACATAATTTTTTACGACAAAATATAACTTTAGATAAAAGATGCAAATCGAGTTGAAATATTTCTCTTTTTTTCTTATTTACAGTAATATTAGCTCATGTCACCTGACTACTAATGTGCCCCCTTTGTATTTGTTACAACCGTACACTCAGAAAAAAAATGGTACAAAACTTATCACTGTGGCA
This sequence comes from Barbus barbus, assembly GCF_936440315.1. NCBI lineage: Eukaryota > Metazoa > Chordata > Actinopteri > Cypriniformes > Cyprinidae > Barbus > Barbus barbus. The sequence continues at coordinate 30,243,024 of NC_136735.1, forward strand.
GCACCCTTTTAAAAAGTTCTAATATATAATTTAGGTCAGAGGTGTCGAATCCTGCTCCTGGGGCCACTTTCTTGTGGAGTTTACTTTCCTGCCTGGAAGCTTCTAGTCCTATTAGCATCTGTGGTTCCACGTCCACGAAGAACCTTTAATATCCATGGAAAATATCCATTGTACAAGTGGTTCTTTACAATTGACAAATATTCTTTAGATGATGAAAATGTTCTTCATACTTAGAAAAAAAAATGGTTCTTTTAAGAACAGTTCATTGAAAGGTTTTTTGGGGAACCAAACATTTGTTGATCTGCGGCATCGCTGCAAAACCCCCTTTTGGAACATTTATTTTTAAGTGCAGGAGCAGGATTAGACACCCCTGATTTAGGTACCTAATATGAATACTTTATGATTAAATGAGGTACAAAGGTGTACATTTGGAAAGTGTACACTTTTTGTACCATTTCTTCTAAGAGTGCAAGGTCTGCAGGCCGCAACTGTTTATATTATTTGTTGAGCCCCATCAGTCACTGCCAAGGTTCAAGATTCTGCCCATGGCTACAACTTAAGCACCTTAACAGTTGTGAGAGTTGTGTTCTCCTCATCATTTGGGCAGTCCAAGTCCTCTTCCTCTCCATCTTCTTCATCAAGTTGGAGGCTCCCAGAAGAAAAGCGCATGCGTGCCAGTGGACCAGAACGCACCACTTTACCCAGTGCAGGAAAGTAGGGGTAGAAAGTGTCTGAATCTGAATCACTATAACTACCTGTGCCGAGTACGCATAAAGAAGTGGGTCTTTCCGGGAGTGGGGCAGGACTTAGTGGAAGGTAGGTGGGCCTGGTAGGAACCTGGTGTCGAGAAAGGTGTGGATAATATCCCAGAGGGCGATACTCAGATGCATAGGCAGCGGCGTTGGAGGCAAGTGTAGGTCGCTGGAATTTGAAGTCTGGTTGGCTTGAGTCTCGACGCGGCAAACCAGTCTGAAAGGTGGAGTCGTCGCTGTAATGGCCCACTTCCACTCCACTCAAGTCCAGTTTCCTATTCAACCCAACCCTTTGTCCTAGTCCTTCTCTGGGGTACCATCTCGATTGTTCCCGGCCGGCGGGACGGAGCCTTTCCTGCTGCTTTTGTAGTTGTGGCAATAAGCAAGAGGACGGCAAGGACGAATGAGCAATTTGTCTGGGCAAGTATTGCAGAGTGACATGGTTGTGATGGGTTTGAGGGAGGCGGTCTAGGGATGAGGACGTGTGGTCTTGCAGTAGGTATGGGTGAGTGGCGAGTGGGAAGGTTGGCAGCACTGGGTGGAACTGTAGATGGGGCGTGTTAGGATAGAGGAGCACAAGATGCTGGGCGCTAGGAGACAATCGTCTCTTTGCCTTCTGTCTCTGAGCTCCTCTACCACGATGTTCTGCTCCTGATGTGGAAAGGGAACGGAGCTTGGGCGAGGCAGAGTTGCTTGAGAAGGCAGGATTTCGTGACAAGGGCCTGGATCGTTCCAGCTCATTAGCGAACATGACTTCCACAGCGGAGAGGCTGCGCTTTGCTACGCCTGTCTGTTCGCTGTGTTGCCCAGCAACAGTTGGGTCGGGAGGTAGATGCTCGTACAGCTATGTGAGGAAGAAACAAATGTGAGAAACACGATCCAAAAACACATCCGAAATGTAAGTAACTAGTACAATACCTGCTTGGAGACATCAGTCACTATGTCAGGAGAGGATCTACACTGTCGAGTGTCATATTCAGACTTGCAGTAACTTCTGAAAAAAAGTGCAAAAACAGGCTGTACATGCAGTGAAAAACAAACCTCTACAGCACTGTTCAATTCCCTAAAGGCTCTGTTCTTGGAACTAAAATGTTAAGACACATTGCAGTTTAATGTTCAAAGACAACTTTAAACCTTTTGTAGGTTGATATGCCCTACACTCTCTTAAAAAAGGTACAAAAGCTGTCACTGGAACAGCACCCTTTCAAAGGGTACACCGTTGTACCTTATTTACCCATAAAAGGTGCATTTTAGTACCTTAAAGGTACAGATTTGTACATAAAGTAGTTACAAATTAGTATGTAAATGTTACATATTAGTGCCTTTTGAAAGGGTGCAAAGTTGTAAAATCTGTGGTGCATTTGTTATTGTTTTGTTGGTTTCTGTCCCAAATGGTGCACTTGATGTGTTCTTGTGTACTTGAAATGGTCATCACTTGTCCGTTCATGACACTGTAGGGTGTCCTATTTGATGTTTTATGTTTCAGATGTGTGCTCATGAGGGCCTTTGTTTGAGTGGCTCAACACAGTAATGTTGACTCAACCATTGGTGTTGGGTCAGGCCTACCTAATTGTCTAAGCCAACAGAAGACAATTGTATAATTTTTGCTATTCTGATTATTCCCAATAGTGGCTTAGAAACTGCATGAACAATTTATGAACAAATGTATTCCCATAACATACAATACCCAGCGTAACATCTTACCTTTCAAAAGGCAAATATTTCTTGTCTCCAGAGCCTACACACTCAAGAAGTTGCTTCTGTGTCCTGCCACTACAATACCACAATCGTAAGAATAAAAAGAGACAACTGTTACTGATCAAAAAAATATCATCAAGCCTTGTTCACACTGACAGTGATTTTATAGAACATTTGAATTTTCTGCCATTGGATACCTTGACGTTATTTTTGGGCTGCATAACTGGCCAGAGCTTTTGAAAATTTGACTACAGATGGGTTGGTATTGGGTTTAATTTTTTGAAAGAAGTCTTTTAGGATCACAAAGGCTGTATTTACTTGATCAAATAGTAAAAGAAGCAATATTGTGAATCATTATTGCAATTTGAAATAACTAAAACAATGCAACATTTTTTTTCAGGATTCTTTGATATAGAAAGTTCAGAAGAACAGGATTTATTTTAAATATTTTTTTAAACAATGTAAATGTCCTTACTGTGATTTTTTTTACCAATTTAAAGCATCCTCATTGAACAGAAGTATGAAACTGTAGTGTATATTACTGTAAAAACAAGAGGCTATTCTATTTTGACAATTAATCAGTTGTTGTGCAGTTAAAAATGAATATTCTCATTTGTATATAAAATCCAGCTGTGCGTGATGCACCATATTCGGAACAAGATTAATGATTGCCAATACATGAATCATACTCTCTCAGAATGCTGACTGTTTCTGACACAGTTTCCACATATTTTTTATTATACTGCTTTATGTGGGCAGAGATATATTATACAGAAGACTGAAATCACTCACAGTGACATTAACTTCTGCATCTTACCTACACTCAACTATAGTATCTGACCATATTGCCACATCGTTGCTTTTCTCAACTTTGTCATATCGCTAGACACACCCACTTTGTGTTGCCAGTGATTACTGTCACTCATTTTGCCAATCATCAGCTTTCAAAAAAGTCGCTTTGTACTTTCATACATATAAACCAATGAATAGTCTCTTGTTGTGTGTTTAGCAAAGAAGATTAGAACTACTCTGTTGAATATCTTCATTACAATCTCTCACAGGGTTTATGGAAGATGATTAGGAAGGATCATAGCATAAAGTATTAGACAACTGGGGCTTCTCATTGTATTCCACAAAAGCTAAAGTCTCTCTGTCACATACCTGTATCTAAAACTGGATCCTTTACTGGACAGAATGGACTTTTGATGCGACTTGGGCTCTTCGGCGAGTCTGAAGAAAGCATGATACTCCACACACATCTTCCAGAATGCCTTACACACATCTCTGCTGGCCATGGAAAACTCAACAGTGTCTCTCCTTGAAGGCTAACACAGTAAGAGTTGAGTGAATGACAGATGAGGATATTGCTAAACATTCCATGTAAAATTCATTTTCATTAAAGCATTTTCAGCCTCAAATTAAACGCTTTCATCCTTATGCTATCTTAGAAATACATTCCTGTATTTATGGAAATCATCAATATAAAATATCTGGAATTTTACCACTTCGTTGGTGTGGATTTAAGATGATAAGAAGATTTAAGATTTAAGATGTTTTGCATCTTGCATTTTACGTTGTTTATCTTTCTTTTATTTTCTATCATACTGTTGTCTCTCATGATAAATTGCTTGTGTTGTTCCTCATTTGTAAGTCTGACAGCTTTGTATAAAAGCGTGTGCTAAATGACTAAATGTAAATCTAGAAGTCAGCACAAACGTTGCAGATATAATATATAATGAGAAAGATTATTTCAAGTGTTGCTGAGGAACTATTGTATTCTTTTCCCCACAGATTCCAATGTAAAAACAGCTGTTGCTATGGAGGGATAGTTTGTGTCTCACCCCAGTCTCAGTGTGGAGTTTGATGAGGAAATGTTTCCTCTTGAAGCTCAGCTTTCGGATCTTGGCCCAGCTGAAGGTATTGATCTTTGTGTTTCCCTGATATTGGTATAAACATGTAAGAGAGAGTTTAAGCTGCATTTAAGGTTGCTGTTAATATTTGTTTTTATGCATTTTTCCAATTAGAAGGCTAAAGTGTAAGCATATATTTTTGTACAGTACCTGAAAGACTAGTACTCCCATATGTGTGACAGCAAGGTTGATCCTCATGCCTTCTCCATCATGGGCAGGGTGAGGATGGATCCCGTACATGTCCATTTTCCGGGCAACCTCCAGCAAATGCACATCTGATTCAGCAGGAGTGTGACCTCTGACCCCATAAACATAACATTGAACTCACACACCAGCCACTATGATTACATGTAAACAGATTTTGACCATTGGATTTATTTAAATTTGATATTTTATGATTTAATTAGCTTAATTTCCTTTTCTTCAATTTATGAACCCATTTATTTTATTATAACTTTATTTTTATATCAACATGGTACAAGATTATCCTATTTAAATGAATGTGATAAAGTCAGAAATTAGATTAAAAGTAATCAAAAAACTATCAAAAATAGTCTGACTATATTATCTAAAATGTGCATTGTAATAGATTACATTTCTAACTACACTTTTTGTCAAGTAATTTGTAATCAGTAACGGATTGCAATTTGTAAGTAATCTACCAAGCACTGTGTACATTAGGACATTATATTTTACATTATATATGCATGTCAGTGGGAATATCATCATTCTGGTATACTTGCATGGTGTGTATCTGTATGTTACCTGAGCTTTTTGTGAAAGCGAAGGATTTTGTGATCCAAGTATTCTTGGTTTGGCACATATTGCTTATTTTCAAGATGATGAGCATCTAACTCGTCGTCATAATCCCCAATTTCTGCTACAAATGGGGACAGAGAGGGAAAAGTACAGTATGTGCGTGTGATAATCAAAAAGGTAAGATTTGAAAGTGTTGTATTTTGATGTTATGTAAACATTCAATGAGGTAAGAGGAGCTACCTTGCAGTATATGAGAGACCAGCAGGGCGGCGCTGTTATCGTTACAGGTAAGGCTACCATTTGACAGATCCTGTTTTATCTGAAGGGCAAACAGATACCTGTATAAAAGAGGCAGCAGTCAGACTGAATGCATATCACCTATCACCATCTATTAATCTGCCTATTTATAAGATTATCATGTGTGTGTGGTTTACCTGGTTAAGCCTCTCTGCAGTTGTCCTGGGTCAGGAGGGAAAAACTTCACAATAAAATGGAACCCCACATCACTGATATCTATGGGTGAGGAGCACACTATCTTATTAGACCCATAAAACGGGCATTAAGCCTACTTTATTAATAAGCTTAACATTCACTAAAGGTAACAGATCAAGTGGATAGCCATGGTCTAATGGTTAAGCATCTGTGATGGTGAATAAAAGGTTTAACCCAGGAAAGAACTGAATCAATAATTGGTAAATACTGACTTCTGAGATCACATATTCTGCACTAAGCATCTAGGGTATAGGGAAAGGTTAAGGTGTGCCAGGGGATATGTTCTCGAGATACAGTATGTTCATTTGCAAACAAGCATGTCAGCAGCATTTCTAGCTGTTCGTGTAGTTTTCTACAAGGCCAGTATAATGAGTGTTATGTCAGAGAGTTTGGGTGCAAGTTGGATCAATATATTATAGAATCACTTTTTATGGAAACCCTATTTTAATCCTTCAATTTTAAACCTTTCCTCCTTGTCAATAGTAAAACCTAACAACAACTGATGCATCACTCCTCATTCACCACTACTATAAGTTAGCATAACAAGCATTTGCTAAACAAATAATAATAAAAATTGTAACACGTTAGTTTAGGGACCAATTCTCTCTATCAACTAGCTGCTTATTAACATGCTTATTGCTGGCATATTAGCTGATTATTAGTACTTATAAAGCACATATTAATGCCTTATTCTGCATGACGATATTTTAAATCACATATTCCTACCTATAACCTAAACTTAACTTCCTTACTAACTATTAATATGCAGCAAAAGTTTATTAGACATAAGTCGTAATTAATAATTTATAGTGAGAAGGTCCCCAAACTAAAGTGTGACCTAAAAAATTCAACAAAACAAATACGACACAACAAAACTCACTTTTGATTTGCTTAGCCACTGGTTTCAAGAGTTCAAGCCAAACCTGTATAGAAGAAACAGTATCTGATTTCATTTTCTACTGTATGGGTGCAGCAAACAAATCTATTTGACAAATGTTGATATAGCAACTATTTCAAGGGACAGTTCAGTAAGAAATGAAAATTCTGTGATTTATTGTTCAACTGTTCCAAACCATATTTTCTTCAGATCCAATTTGAAGTCATTATTCATATTCTTGCCATGCAATGAGCTATTAACCCAAGAACAGCTGCGACAAGATCAGTGAACTCAGTGACTCAAATCAGTCCGAACTGTGAACAAATCATTCAGATCAGTTTCTTGAACTGGATGAACCAACTAAAAAAATCTCACTCAAAAGACCATCACTACTTTTGTGAAGTCTTTGCGAAGAGCTTGGTGGATGTCAGTGACTATAAATTTGAATTTGTTACATCACACAAGTCAAATGGACCATTTAATGACACCTTTATGGTGCTTTTGCATCCTTTTTAAGGCTTAAAAGTTCTAGACTCCATCCGTAATAATTGCATGTAAAATAGTGCCCATCTACATTATAGAAAATTTCTTCTTTTGTGTTCCACAAAAGAAAGAAAGTCCGGTTTGGAGCAACATGAGGATGAGTAAATAACGACAAAATGTTCATTTTTGGCCTCTGCTGTTTATGATCAAACTCTGCTATTGACGTCATTGACAGGTCAAAGGTTTTGACTCACGTAGCTGCCAGTATGGTGACGGAACTCCAGGCCAAAGTACTCTTTCTCCAGCAGCTTTACATGACCACACACCTTATTGAAGAAATCACAGCCCAGAATCTTTCTCTGTGGGAAGATGAATAATAAATCACAGCACAGAGACAGAACTGCTTTATACATCTTACATGTCATTTCAAAATTGATACTCCTCTCAGTGCTGCTTGTATCAATGTTCATTTTGAGTGATGTGACTGCAGTGTCACTGTGAAATTACTCCTCAGATTTGCTTCTTTCTTCCATCTCTATTACTTGATACGGGTGGTAATGAGATGGTGATGCGATTTGAGCAGAATGTGACTCTTAGAGCAACTTTTTTTGGTAACTGAATCTGCGGCAACTAGAGTACTCAAACAGAATTATGGGAAAGTCAGATGCTCACTGAGTCAGCCTCAAAATACAGGGCTGCTATCTGATGAGTGTGTTTGTGGGCACATGTGTGTGAGGATGTGTTCTTGAACCCTGTATTTACTGTGACAGCGGGGCATAGAACCTCCCCATTATCTTGTCAAAGACAAGGAACATGAGAAGAAGATAGAGGGATAAAGTCTGGAACAAGCATGAGATAGAGAGGTTGAAACACTTACCACAGTACAAAGATAGATCTGTGACTCGCATGGCAGGGTAAATTTATGCCAAATATACAGACTGTAAATACTTGTGAGGACATAATGGATGCTTTCTTGCACTGTTTATTCAGAACAAATAGGATCTTTAACAGTGAATCGCCATTGATCATGCCCTTTAATTCACTGCTAGCTTTACTTTAGTCCAGTGAATACAATCTACATCAAAATACTCAACATTTTATTTATTTTTTTTTTTTACAGAAAATGTGTGTGGTGCTTGTCTGTGTAAAAGCTGACACCATGATGCCAGGTAGCAGCTTTATTTTTGTATTACTTGTATATCATTATATTATTTATTAATAGTTCAAAATAGCTTTTTTTCAGTTTTAATTTTGTTTCATTTATGTATTTTTGTTATGTGTTTTTGGCATTTTTATTAGTTTAAATAGACTAAATATGCCTTATTTTATTTATTTATTTATTAATACTTTGACTTACTGTATTTTATTGCAAGGCAACATTTCTAATTTTCATTTCTACGTTTTTTGAAGTGTAAGTTTTATCTTCTAAAATTCAGATTTGTTTCTAGGCGATTAAAACAAGTGAAAACTAGTCACTAGATATTTTTCTAGTGAATTAATTACATTTTCCACTTGTTTTTGAGATAATCCCTGCTGATGAGGAAAAAAGCTAAAAACAGCTTGTGCTGGTTGGCTGGTCTAAGTTGGTTTAAGCTGGTCAAACTGGTGTTCAGTTGGTTTTACTTAATGGTCAGCTGATTGAGCCAAGCCCCCTCTGAAACCAACCTGATCTGGCTGGAAGATCGTCTAAAACCAGCCAACCATTAAACCAAACTGGTTTCCCCTGGTTCTTTTAGCAGGTATTGCTTAGAGTTAAACAAGTAGGCTAATAATACTGCTCTTCTCCACAAACCACACAATCTGACTATCTGAGGTGTCGTTAATTTTGATATATACTACATAGGTGTAGGAATAAAAAATTTAAAAACTCACCTAACCTTAAAAATAATAATAGCAACTTAGCAAGCACCACTAAATATGCCGAAATTACATTTTGTTGACCAAGTATCGATAAAAAAAAGATAATCTCTCTACAACCTCTTTCTCTCTGATTTCTTGTATTTTTCACTGCCTCTTTACTAATTGCCTGTTTTGCCTGAGGATGTAGGGGAATGCTGGCATGCTCTCTGGAATGAGGCCAGGACAAGCTTCTGTTCAGTGCTGGCCACGATATTTACCCCTATTCAGACACACATATGCCTCACGGCTACTAACTGACTCACTCTCTGTTTTTTTTTTTTCTGTCTATCCCCCCCCCCATACCCCCCGATTTTATATCTCACCTGCTTTTTCTGACTGGTAGGACAAGGCTGTGCTGTGTAAAAGCAGTGAAAACCCCCAGGCAGCATCCCCCATGAAGCAGAAGCAGTAAGCGGATAATGAGACATGAAATGATGCTCCTTTACAAGCAAAACACAGCTGGACCAAAAGTAAGACAACCCCCCACCCCACCCCCAAACAACACACACACACACACACACACACACACACACAATTATGTATTGCCCTTGTTATCAGCTACACCATACATTTGAGAGAAACTCTTATGCTTAAGTGGTTATTTAATACGGATAGGAAAAGAAACACTGCAAAATGTAATTATGAAGTAGGGTAGACTTGTTGTCACACTCTTTACTTCACTGAATATTTCACAGGGTAGGGTTATTTTTGAACATCAGCACCAAAAACATATTCTGCCCTTTTGTGGCCACATGCTGTAATAGAGGGCCATATTGGCACAGTATTTGGGCTAACTGCAAAATATTTTTGAACAATCTATCATACACAAGTAAAAAATGCAACATACATATTTGGGCAGCAACTAAATATGTATGTGACAACTTGCCTCAACCTGGCATTTATGAAAACCACTGCTATAAAACAAGCATTAGTGAACCTTGTAGTTACCCATAGCACCTGTGACAACTTGCTTCGGCCTATATATATATATATATGATTTCTCACCTCCACCTCGAAAACTCTCTCGCTGTCGTCTAAGAAGATGACGCGTAATCGCAGTTTCTCGTTCTTGTTCTTCTTCCCCACAGCTGTCCTATTGACAGGTGTCTTCAGCAGCTCGAACTTATCCCCCATCTTCTGTGCGTCTGTTTAGGGTTTAAGCGCAACACTTTTCTTTTAAATAAAGGACAGAGGGTCCATAATGTGTGATATTATCCGTTTGATGCTGTAGTGAGGGAGTGAGGTCTCGTGACGAGTGTTCACGCATCCTGATCTTAAACTGAGCAGCATCCGCAGCAACTACTGGATCTGATCTCAGCCCAGAGCTTCACGCTACACAATAAACACAACTCTCGAACTCTACAGCGCGCAGAATCAACGTTTTTGTTGTTGTTGTTGTTAACAAAATTGCTGTCGTAAAAACGCTTATAAATCACTATATAAAGCACTTTTCAAAACGCTTATAAGTCATACAGAGTGAGTTTTATGGGGGGAAGTAGAAATGCACAGTGTCCTGTGAGGGCTAAGTTTAGGTGTAGGGCAATAGCAGACAGTTAGGCTACAGTATAAAATCGCCTATGGGATGTCCCCATTTTTCACAAAAACAAACGCGTGTGTGTGTCTGTAGGCAATATATGTGCATTTTATTACTTACGATATTTGTTGTCCAAAATTGTTACCGTTTGCATTAATCGTTTTGCAGTATAATACTAATAGTAGCCTACCGTACATGTTATTTACAGTAAATTTTTATAACTTTTTTTTACTTTACATTTTTCTGCAATAATCTGCTGATTGTCTTCTTTAAAAAGAGACCAACCTTAGGTCTGTATTCAAAAGCATTCATGAATTATAACAATTGAACTTTAAATAGCGCATTTTCAAGTCAAGTTTAAAATAAGTCTAACTTAATATTAGTGGAGTAAAATGTGACAACTAACATAGTCTTCCGTGCATTATAATATCTGTAGCATGTAAACATGACAGTAAAATCTATTAACTTCTCCGATTACGAGAAGGTACTGTACAACAGTGAGTATAGACCTCTAATGGTGAAGGTAGGTTGTACTATTGGTGGAAATTCTAGTTCAGAGAAATCACTTCAGCTGCAACTCCTAATATATGTCAGGAGGTGGCAGTATTTACTAGTGAATTCCAAAGCAACGACTCGGGTCAAAACAAACAGGCCTACTGTAACTGTGTGGTTTCATGTCTGCAAATAGCGTACAACTGTGCGACGAGAGCTTAAACAATTAATTATAACATGTCAGCCTCTCAAAGACCGTCACACATCAGAAGTTTTTCTCTCGTCCTCACCTATTGTGGCAGGTGAATGTAATCTCTTGTTTTGATATGGCGGAGCGGAACCTGTAAGGGGAGCTGAAGCCGGAGCTCTGCTGACCAGCTGCTACTGTTCCATCACACATCATCATCATCACCACCAGCCCTGTTTGATTTTCCGAGCACCTGTCGGTCTGTGTGTTTTCCACCGTGTATTCTGAGGCTCATGTACGGCGGCTGAGAGGTAATCTGTCCCTTCGACCACCTTAACCTGTGTGCTACGAGTTCAACATCTGGAGAAATGCTGAAATGATTTTTGCACACATTGTTTTTCTACTTACACAGACATTTTGTCACGGAACTGGAGCCTAAAACAATCAGTAAAAAAAAAAAAAAGTTTATATAAAGTTGTTGCATAATTAGAAATGAGCCCCTAAAGCTGAACAGCTAAACCAAAGAGTAGGCCACAAGGAACCTTCTCAGAACTTTCTAGCAGGCTTCTCTCAACGTTATGAAAAAGTGACTTGGTCTATATGTTCTCAAAATACTAGCACAAAAACATTATTATACATTATTTTTAGAACTTTTTTTCTGAAATATTTTAGTTGGACATTTTTCTTATTTTTTATGTTATGTATTAGTTTTAGATGTCTTGGAGAACTTTCAAAAGTAATATTCCCATAATATTTGCAAAATTATAAAATAGAACATTCCCATACTGTTGTCTCTAATGTTCACATAACTAAGAAAATCATTTTTTTTTTTTAAAAAGGGTGTTTGAAACATTCAGATAACGATCAGAAATAAAATTTTCCTAACTCAGTGGGAACCTTAGCAAAACACATTTTTGTTAGCTGGGACCTGGGAGGTTGACTCAGATGACAACTATGAATGCTTTTTAAATTTAGCTGTTTTGTATGTTAGTTTCAAACACCTATTTCACATGCCCTGTCTCTGGGGCATGTTGTTACAAACATTTTGTAGATTTATTTTTTCCTGGACAGAAATGGTGAAAATTTTAAATGTCTGTTTGTGGTCAAGATTTTAAAGGGGTAGCCTATTTACACCTGATGACTTGATATTATTTTGATCAGATTGCTGACAGAGTGTAAATGCCCTCAAGACTCATGCAAGATGTGAATAATATCTGTAATAGAAGTGCATGACATAGGGTTTTAAAAAATAACCCTATCCTAAAAATGTAAAATGTGAGTGCTTCACCTATAGCTATCTATTGATGTGTGTAAATGGCAAATTGTCTCATCCATTTGTTTCTCCCACCTTAAACTTTTTATTTCTTGTTATTACTCATTTTCCACTTGAAGGATATAAAAGCACACATGCCCAGAAAGAGTTACTACAAAATGTCAAGGGTGTAATTTGGAAAATGTCATACACCGCCTGACATGAGAAGGGTGATATATTTTAAAGCTCTTCTGTTAATTTAGTAAGCAGTCAGTGGTCCTTTGGTTCATCTCACCCTGGGGGTCTGAGAAAAAATAGACACTGGAAAAGGTCTAAACCATTCCAGCCACTTTGCCCTTGATGATTCATTCACCTACACACTCAAATCCATGTATTTAGCCAAATATCTGCCTTAAACTGTCTTCCCATTAGCTAATCCCCCCCAGATGTCATTTAAAGTTTAAGACCTGCATTTTCTTTTGCTTCTGCTGGTTCAGTTTATGTGGTTTATCATTCTGCTTCTCAATTTTTCAATGGATATTTTATATTTTATAAATTTGTCAATGGATATCTAAGGGAACTGGACAATAATAATTTTTATGTTAAAGTCAACAGTTACCCTTTGCTTGTAGGTAGTGTTGTACAGTAGATGCATAAATGCGTCTTTTTCCATTTACAGTTCTTTTTTCTTGCAAGAAGCATTCACTACCATTCTAAAGTTTGGGGTTCATAAACTGGGGTTAATAAACAAATACTTTTTTTCAGCAAGCATGCGACTAATTTAAAAATGACAGTGAAATCATTTATATTGTTAAAGAAAATTAAAGCTGTTCTTGGGAACTTTCTGCAAAAAATCCTGAAAAAATGTATCTCGGTTAAGCAGCATAAATGTTGATAGTAGTAAATATTCGAATCAGCATGTTAGAATGATTTCTGAAGAATTTCTGCTGCAAATTCAGCTTTACCTTCATGGGAATAAATTACATTTTAAAATACAGTTAAAGACAGTTATTTAAAATTGTAATCATATTTAACGTAACACTATTTTTACTGTATTTTGATTAAATGAATGCAGAGAGCATGAGAGACTTTTTCAAAAACATTAGATTTTATTCACACACCACTTTATAATGTGATGAGAGAAGCAGGATATTAAATGTAAGGGGAGACTTCAGAATGAAAGATAATGAAGAATGTATATTAGAAAAGTAAACAGTGGTGAAAATGAAAATTCTGTCATTAATACTCACCCTCATGTCGGTCCAAACCCGTAAGATCTTCGGAACACAAATGAATATATTATTGATGAAATTCGAGAGCTTTCTGACCCTGCATAGACAGCAATGCAACTACCATGTTCAAGGCCCAGAAAGGTGTTAAGACATCGTTAAAATAGTTCATGTAACTTCAGTGGTTCAACCGTAATGTTATGAAGCTACAAGAATACTTTTTGTGTGCAAAAAAAACAAAAATAACAACTTAATTCAAGAATTTAATCTCTTTTATATCAGTCTTTGTCGCACGTTCACGAGTGTACCACACGTTATTTTTGTTTTCTTTTTTTGAAGTATTCTCGTAGCTTCATAACATTACGGTTGAACCACTAATGTCACATGGGCTGTTTTAACGATGTCTTTACTACCTTTCTGGGACTTGAACATGGTAGTTGCATTGCTGAAAAATCTTCATTTGCATTCCAAAGAAGAACGAAAGACTTATGGGTTTGGAATGACATGAGAGGGAGTATTTAATGACAGAATTTTCATTTTTGGGTGAACTATCCCTTTAAATAAGTGACTTATGGGTGAATCATGTTACATATCTCTTAATGTCCTTCCCTGAAGAAAGAAACCTCATCTATGTATGAATAAGTTCACAAAAAAGTTTCAGGCTAATGTATATGCAGCCCTCAGGTATGGCACGTCTAACAACAAAAAGGATATGAAAGTGTCTTTGAGCTCTTAAAAACTTGTTCACTTGTCTTATGAGACAATCCCAATCCTTTTCCTACCCACTCACCCCTCTGGGGTCCATGTCTCATGAGAAGTCTTCCTGTGTCTTCACTCTCCAGCTGATGTCATGACCAAGGACAATGTCACAGCTTATTAAAATCGTCCACACTGCTGGATCAGACTCCGTCTTTGCTTCATAAAAGAAGTAGGTGGAGAGGGGAAGATAGGGAGAGCAATCCCTTTATCCACACTGAAATGAAATTTAAACCCCTACTGTTTTATACCATGGAACGAACGTTAATGTGGATTCATTCTCTTTTGATATTTAAATCCCCTCCTTCGCTTGTGTTTTAAATGAGATTACATGTCACAGTTTAAACGACTAGACAGAGGAATTTATATGGAGAAACAGAATCTGTTCAAAGGTCACTTTGTATGTTAATTGGGATGTTTAATGGTTTGTTCGGAGTGTCTATTTACACTAAGTGCAAATAGCATGCCTTGTTGGCAAAGGCTATTTACACTAACTCCGCCCACCAACGTGTGATTGGGATAGTCAACACTGAAAAAAAGACGTTTGTTTTGCATCAGTTTCAGTGGCGTTCGAACCCGCCTTTTGTCCAACTTTTTTCTCCCTTTTCAAATCTCATATCGCATCGGAAAGGCATTTATTTTCAATAAAAATGAAGAAAATAATCAAAAAGTTGAAAATAAAGTATCGGGTAGGGTTAGGGTTAGGGTAGGTGTAGGCAGGGCTTTATTGTCCCAATAAGTCAGCATCCATTTAATAATTTGAATTAAAACTATAATTTACACTCAATACGTTATTATTGCGTCCTGTTTTATAATGTACTATAATACTGAGGTGTAGATAATTGCCACTATTTGCAATAAGTAGTATATAAATGGCAGAAACTCTTGCTATTTTAACAGTGTAAATACAATCTATAGCTAATTGCACTTAGTCTAAATAGCATATCGTTAAAAAATACTGCTATTTTCACTCAGTGTAAATAGAATCCATTGCTATTTGCACTTAGTGCAAATAGCCTCTGCCATGGTTTGTTTCCTCAAAACTCAGCCATGTAACAGCAGCACTTGGTGACTTTTAAGAAAATGTTTAAATGCTGTCTCAAGAAAATGAATTGTCATCAATATAATATACACGTACTTCTGCAGTATCAAGACTACAGAAGAAAGGGGTTCTTGGGCAAAACTCTGGAAACAACTTACTCCTATAAACATTGCAGACAACATGGTACACTACTGTTCGAATGTTTGGGGTCAGATTTAGCAAGGATGCAATAAACTGATCAATAATGGCAGTAACGACAATTATAATTGCAAATAAATGCTGTTCTCTTGAATTTTCGATTGATCAAAGAATCCTGAAAACAAAATGTAGCACAGTTTCATAACTGTTTTTAACATTGCTGATAATAAGACATGTTATTGAGCAAATCAGTATATTAGAATTCTGATAAATCATGTGACACTGAAGATTGGAGTAATGGCTGCTAAAAAATGCAGCTTTGCGTCACGGAAAAAAAGAATTAAATTAAAACTCAGAAACAGTTCCTTTTCCATTTGTGGTTATATTGGTAAGGTATGATGTTGTCCATTATATGGAGGACACTATAATCTGCCTCGAGGATGTGGATTGTATTTGCATAAGATCTGTCTCAGTCAGTCTCGCACTTATCTGAAGTGCAGGTCTGTGTTGTTTCATTTTAGCTGATGTCAACAAGAAACCGAGAGTCGAGTACCTGCTGAAAGCTAAACTTGTGACAGGATACTCCTGAGATGATTAATGGCTTTGCTTATGATTTCATTAATCTATTAATACCACTGATAAGTTCCCTGCTGCAGAGAGAGAAGGTCAGTGTCAGAATAAATCTGGACACTCATTAACCCCTCAAGCCAAACCTCTGATCTTCAGAAAGGTCTGCAAAGAGAGGCAAGAGAAATGGCATCTTGGCTAGAAAGAATGCTTTTAAAGAAATAATCTGATCTTCTCATTGAATGGTTGATCCAGTTTACAAAAGCCAGTGTGAATAGTTTCATCAGATGGATCCAGTTTGTAATTTGAACTCAATAAATTCACAACACAATTGTTTGACTATGTACAGCAAAACCACCCAAAAGATTGGGGTAATTTTTCTCTCTAAGTATGCATTTATTTGATCACAAATACAATAAACACAGCAACATCTTGAAAAATTATTTGAATTTAAAATAACTTAAACTTAAATACTAATTTAAAATTCTATTTGAATATCTATTGAATACATTGGCCATATATATATATATATATATATATATATATATATATATATATATATACATACATACACATGTGAATACTTGTAAATATTTTAAAATATATACTATGTATGAGTGTGTCTTTTTATATACATGTACACACAACACACACATATATTATATAAACAAAAACTTACTTTGGATGTGATTAATCGTTGCCCACCACTTATAATATATATAATTTTAAACAGATATCTTGTGTATCATTATACATTTCTTTACTGTCATTTTTGGTCAATTTAAGCATGTTACTGAATAAAAGTATCCTACTGACCCTAAACTTTTGAATGGTGGTGTATTTAAAAAAACTAAAAGTATTAACACAGGTCAATGACAGCACCATCACAATTGATTGATTGTGCTACTGTTGGATCAAGCAAAAAATAACTGCTTTCATAAGGTACCCATAAATCCAGGTATATACTTGATAGACACTCTAGATTAAAACAAGACAAGACAAGTTTTTTTTAGATCTGTCCTATGATTGATCTTTTGGGGAATTTGAGGTTGAATACAGATGAAAGAGGCTGAAACTGTAGGTGTTTTCTCCATTATCTCATGGATCAACTTTTTCCTTCAAGTTGACTTTTTCATTTCTTCACCTTATCTGGGTGGATTTCAGAATTTTTGGCCTTGTGCCTGCACTTTGCAGAAAATAGATGCTTGTATGCATCACACATTTATTTAGCTCAAAATCACATCCTGTTCTCTGTTTAGTAAGATAATTTCTTCATACTGCATTAGTTTCATTTGGATTTAGTTTGATGCAGGAGTAACTAATATTTATAGTCACAATTAAAACCTCTTGCACTTTTTGCTCCTTTTTAATTAAGGCGATAGCACTGATGGCATTGGTCTGTCGAAGATTGTAACTAAAAAGGTTTTTAGTGTTTAATCAATGCTTAAATTTGTGAGATTTTATATCAGCAGGTTTCCTTCACACATACTAATGGTATCCTTAGACTGAATGACACTTGAAAGCAAATTCGATTAACCTTTTACACAGTTTTGCCAACATGAAAAAATAAGTAAACACTTTACACCAACAAAGACAGAGGATGGAGGAACAGATGATTCCTTTAACGTTTGTAATGCAAAAAGCATTAAATATGTAACATGAGCTGGCAATTAAAAAAAAAAGAAAATTCAAAGGTTTGCTTTTTAATAATCATTTTCTTTATTTATTTAGTGCTATGTTTTTCCAATTTTGATAAAAAAATTTCCCAAATAAATAATTGGAGTACATTTTATAAGAAGATTTTAAGTATTTAATTTAAATGTAAAGGTAATATTGTAAAACTGCAAACAAATTGGGAAAAAAGTATTCAAATATTTTATTGATTGAAATGAATAATGCTAAACATTGCAGTGCACAAGGACTTAATATTGAGATTTGAAATTTAATCAGGCTTTTACAACTCAATGAATCAAATGATCATGATCAGGCTAATGGAGGACATGTAGTAAGAACATGGTACAACTTGGTCAAATAACTCCAGCTATATACAGTACTCTGCATACCACAATGATTAACAACATGTTTGTTTCTGATGAGACTGTATGGGGTTGTATCAGTTTCTCCAGCTCCAGATCTCAGTGTTTTTCTCATCTTTTACCAAGGCAATGATATCTACAACTTGGTGGAAAAAACCCTGGCCAAGCATTTTTTCCCTCTGCCTTTATGGAGAGTGAACGGAAAGTTGTAAAATCTGGTGCCAGCTCTTACCTGGCCTTCCAAACCCCAAGATGAACTTGAAGCAGAAGGATGAGTCAAAAGAGATACATGGATGATTTAGAGCCTTGCAGTGGCTAGAGTTCAGGGAGCCCGGAGGAAACTCCTCTCCTCCGCCAGGAAAACTGATGGGATGAGAGGAATCAGCGAAGGAATGATATGGTCTATCAGATGAAATCTAAGAATAACTGAGAGAATCTCTCTGCACCAGGGAGATATAAAAGAGAGTGGAGGGGTGGAAATATTTTGGTGGAAAGTAAACAAGGACCAACATGTGGAGAAGAAGAAAGAATACACGTCAGAGACAATGTAAGACAAGGTAATTTTTAAAACTGTTTTTAAAAATAGGTTATCCAAAAATAAAAATGCTGAAAATGTCTTATTTTTACACCACTTCACCAATGGATCCTCTGCAGTGAATGGGTGCCGTCAGAATAAGAGTTCAAACCGCTGATAAAAACATCACAATAATCCACACCTCTCCAGTCCATCAATTAGGAAAGTAAAGGACGTGTGGCCAAGTATGGTGTCTCGTTTAACCCATCCAAGTGCACACACACAGCAGTGAACAAACACACACACACACACACCCGGAGCAGTGGGCAGCCAATGCTGCAGCACCCGGGGAGCAGTTGGGGGTTCGGTGCCTTGCTCAAGGGTCTCATCTCAGTCGTGGTTTTGAAGGTGGAGAGACCGCTGGACATTCACTCTCCCCACCTA
This sequence comes from Barbus barbus, assembly GCF_936440315.1. NCBI lineage: Eukaryota > Metazoa > Chordata > Actinopteri > Cypriniformes > Cyprinidae > Barbus > Barbus barbus. The sequence continues at coordinate 30,262,085 of NC_136735.1, forward strand.
CAATCCCTGACCTGAGACGCAAACCTGCAACCTTTGGGTTACAAGTCCAACGCTCTAACCATTAGGCCACAACCTAACATCTTGTGGAGCAAAAAGCTGCGTGTTTGTTAGAAACAAATCCAGCCTATTTCAATTATATCATACAAGAAACAAACTCATTTACATCTAGGATGGCCTAAGGATGAGCAAATTTTCCTTTTGAATGTAATATTTGTTTATTGTTTAACTGACTGACTTGATTGCATCTATTTGTTTGTTTTTTCTTCTTTCTTTCTATATGTATATATATATATAGAGAGAGAGAGAAAGAAAAAGAAAGTAACAAACAAACAAGTGTTTGTTTCTTTCTTTTTTCTTATGTCTGCAATTAAAAAAAAAAAAAAAAAAAAAAAAAAAAAAAAAAAATATATATATATATATATATATATATATACAGTATATATTATATTTATAATTTAATAATTATAATTTATAGTTTAATAATTATTATTATTAAAACACTTTTTATATATAGTAGTGGTCAGAATTATTGGCACCCTTGGTAAATATGATCAAAGAAGGCTCTGAAAATAAACCTGCATTATTAATCCTTTTGATCTTTTATTTAAAAAAATAAAATAAAAAATCTAAATGTTTTTCCTCAAATACATGTTGGACACAATTATTGGTACCCCTGGAAATTCTTATGAGTAAAATATCTCTGAATTATATTCCCATTCATATTCACAATTTTGAGCACTCCAGGGTGATTATGAACATGAAATTATCCATGGCTTCCTGTTTCACAGAAATATAAATATGAGGCAAAGCAAAGCCCAAATTAACGTAATCATCCATCATAATGAGAAAAACCAAAGAATATATTTCTGATATGCAGCAAAAGATAATTCAGCTTCACAAATTAGTGAAGTAGCTTTAAGAAAAGAGCTAGAGCAGTGAAAATTCTCATTTCCACCATCAGGGCAATAATTAAGAATTTGTGTTATGAAACAGAAAATGTTATGAAACTGCCTGGAAGAGGACGTGTGTCTATATCGTCCTAATGCACGGTGAGGAGGAGAGTTGGAGTGGCTTAAGACTCTCCAAGGACCACAGCTGGAGAATTGCAGAAAATAGTTGAGTCTCGGGGTCAGAAAACCTTGAAAAAAATGATTAAACAGCACCTACATCACCATATGTTGTTGGGGAGGGTTTCAAGAAAATTCTCCTAGCTCATCCAAAAACAAACTCCAGCATATTCTGTTATTGCTTTTTAGCAGCAAACACTCAAGATGGGTTTGGTGAACACAGGGATAAAAAGTACCCCATGTGTACAATTAAATATACTGCTGTATTTTTGATGTTGTGGGCCTATATTTCTGCTGGAGGTCCTGGACATCTTGTTTAGACACATGGCATCATGGATTCTATCAAATACCAACAGATAAAAAATCAATAAGTGACTGCTAGAAATCTTATAATGGGCCATGTTTAGATCTTCCAACCAGACAATAATCCAAAAACAAATCTTAAAAAAAAAAACCCTCTTGTCTCTTGTCAGGTGTTCTCTAACCTCATCAGGCATTACAGGAGAAAATTTAGAGCTGTTATTTTGGCAAATGGAGGTTTCAAAAAATATTGAATAAAAGGGTGCCGTTAATTGTGGCCAATGTGTATAAGAGAAAAACATTTATTTCATAATGATATTTCCCCCCATTTTAAATTCTTATTATCCAATGAAAGGTTAGATTTTTTTTTTTTTTTTATAAATTGTCAAAAGTATTAACCTGTTAACCCGCACCGGCCCGTCTGCACTTTTAATTACCTTTGTTCAGTACCAAAATAAGATTTAATAGTGGATTCAAGCTCATGCCATTTAAATCAGGGGTGTCTAATCCTGCTCCTGGAGGGCCAATAATGTATTGCAGACTTTAACTCCAACCTGGTTCAACACACTGGAAGTTTGTAGTGATCCCGGACACCTTCATTAGCTGGTTTAGGTGTGTTTAATTGGGGTTGAAGCTAAACTCTGCAGGATCTTGCCTCCCCAGAAGCAGGAGTGGGCACCCCTGCCTTAAATTGATTGGGTTGTAACAACACTTTAAAGGATTTCAAAGAATAGGTTACCAAAGATGATAATTGTCATTTACATTTACGACATACAACAACAACAAACCTCGTTAGTTCTCGTGTCATGACATTTGATCAAAAGACATGCAAGAACCAATGAGGTTTGATATTTATGTAAAACCAAGACTGAAATTTGTATGCTTCCATCATACAAAGAGATTGTATGATTTCAGAAGACTTGAAAAAAAAAAAAATGATAGAACTTGTGTTTTGTTGTTATATGAACATGTTATTTAAAGTTTTCCATTTCTCTTCAAGCTGAGGTTGTTATAACTCATCCTATTGTGTAGTGAGACGCCGCAAGTTGACAGGACATGATTTTACTTGTCCACCTGACTAAAACTCAGAATATATATATTCTTTATATATGTTTTTTTATAATTAATTCAAGCATTTTATATTAAGCTTATTTCATATTTACATTTGAATACATAAAAATACAATGTAATGTAATGTACAAAATATTTAATTGTTTTATACATTTATAAATATTTAATTATTTTTGTACTCTAATATACAATAATCGCACATACTTTATAGTAAAAAAATCAAGTTGCTATCTTTCAAGTTACTTAGTAACTAAGCAAATTTTCTCTACTGTAACAGAATACCTGGGAAAAATCTATTAAGGTTCACATTTTCAACCAAAGGGAACATTATTTACCATTATTGTGACTTCAAATACAAATGCACAATCATATAATTCAACACAGTTCAGAAAATGATCTGTCCTAAATTCATTCATATTTTTTTGCTTAAGATCTATACTGTTAAAGCTCGTAAACACCTGGCAATACTTTACAGAGCAAACACAGTGCTACTGTCATTTAATCTGACAAGCACAAATATTATTAGGAAACAAATCTGCTGTTTATGTGAGAATTATTGTCATACTGATATTTTTGAGAAAGTCCAGAGAGCTTTGTTAAATAATTAGTACTAAACTCTGCCTAACCAATGTCTGAATTCAGCTCAGGCGTACAATAACAGCAGTAAAATTGAGCTAGAGGAGACTTCGCCTTTCATTAGTGTCACGTCAGGCTGCTGTCACCTCAGACTCATTTAACCAAGAGGAAAATTCATTTAAGTGTTTTTAGCATCTGCCAGATAAGCAACGCATCTGTTCTCATTTGCACACAGTGACAAAGAGCTGCCGAAAATAAAGGGAGCGTGTATCTAAGACTGAGCTGTTTTTTCAAACATGTGCCAGTCATTTCTTTTTTGGACGTGACAGCCTGTGATACGCTTAACATCGGCAAATCATTCGTTCAACATATGCACATACGGTTCTAAATGGCAGATAATTAACATGTGTATGTGTACTGTATATATCAGATTTATCAAGTTTATTCGTCCACAAGGTTATCATAGTCCATCCTGCAGATTTATTCCAGAGCATCTGGATTTGTTTTTCCATTTACTGAAGACGTTTGGTCACTTGTCTGATCTTTACTAATATATATATATATATATATATATATATATATATATATATATATATATATATATATATATATATATATATGTTTTTTTATATATATATGGTCCGTACTCTTGCTTAATTCTCTCATTCCTTGAGCCCTTCAAGTGATCTGATGCATAGCCAAAACTCTGACTGACTGGCCTTGCCTTTTTTCAATTTTGTGCGTATGTGTGGGTAATCAAATCCCTCAAATAATGATAATGTGTCCATGTATTGAGAGATGGTATCAGTGTACTATTTCCTATTTTAATGAATTTAAGTTGCATTTTAAATGTAATTTTACATGTTGAATTTATTTAGTTAGTTGTGTTTTTAAGTCCATTTTGATGGTTGCACTTCAAGATATTTAGCTTTGATCCTGTGCGCGATATGATTTATTGTCAGTGATATGCAAACAAAGGTAAGATGTCATGGAGAAATTCTGTCATAACTCTTTTTGTTATCTTAATGGAATAATTCACCCAAAAATGAAAATGTGCTAATCATAAAGCCTCAGGACATCCAAGATATGAGTTTGTTTATTCATCAGAACAGATTTGGAGAAATCTGGATGTTAACTGATGGACTGAAGTTGTGTGTATTACTTGTGAATTATTGTGATGTTTTAATCAGCTGTTTGGACTCTCATTCTGACGGCACCCATTCACTGCAGAGTATCCACTGGTGAGCAAGTGGTGTAATGCTAAATTTCTCCAAATCTGTTCTGATGAAGAAACAAACTCATCTACATCTTAGATGGCCATTTTTTGGGTGAACTATTCCTTTACATGAAGGTTAATCATGTAAAATAGAATGAAGTTCAAATGCATCATGGTTAACTTTACCTCTAGAATATAAAAAAGGTACAGATCTATTACATGAATTAAACATATTGTTAATCGCTATGGATAAAAATATATTTTACCATATAAAATAAATCAAACACATTTGTCTATATAATTAAATACTGTACAAGATTAAAAATAATAATAAAATAAAAGACCAGCTTATGGAAGCTATACCCTTTGGATATTACAAACCCCCTTTAATATAGAGAAATTATAGCAAACTAAATGTGAAAACTATACACGTGATTAAAGACACCTTAGTGTCAATGTCAAACCAAAAAATATCATTTGTGGTGCCACATATGCATTTTAAAGTCAAATGAACATCAAGAAAACTGTTTATTTAATTGTAATGTCATAAGACTCAAAATAAATAGTTTTAGACAGCGGTAATGTAGCACATTATTTAAAATTCATCATAACACTTGTTTGTTCATATTTTAATACCCCTCACTTTTCAAATCATTCCTTCGCCTCTAAATGACTGAGTGTTCAGTGTGTTTCTACAGCTCTCGCACCATTAATTTACTGTCCATTAACCATTTAAAGAGAAGCATGTCAGTCTAAGACTAGTTATACACTCTCTCCTTTAAATTGGATTTGAATGGATTAACTCCAGCTTTGTTTCCCAGAAAGCCTCATTCCTACTGTTCATAATTACATTTTACGCTGAAATGCAAATTCAGGTCAAAGTGTCATTGAGGTCATCCACATCTTCCTGACACTTTATCTCTTTATTGACTTTGGTCTGCGATGCTTGAAGTTTACACTGTGAAATTGTGCTTCTCGATACCCAAAACGAGTTTTCATGTGTTCATAATGTTGAAATTGTTAACTAAATGCAACTAAATCTATATTATGTCACTGTTTTATAATGGTTTCATGACTCACTCTACTTCAAAAAAACCTCTTCCTACTCTTCACCTGTGCAGTCTGAGTCATGTAGTATTGTACATTTGTACATATCAAAAGCTCATGAGTTAAATCAGTTGTACCAGTCTTTCAAATCTCTAAATACAAAACAAACTGAAAATGAATAGCATGAAAGCTCTATAACAAAACTGCACACAGTCTGAGGCAACTTGTAGATGTTTTCTGTTTTTTGAATTTAATAGTACTTGTGTCCTATTAACATACAATTAAATCTGCTACAGATTCTACAACAATAAAGCTGTCTCTTATTACGATACCCAGGAAAATAGATTTAGGGCATAGTTAGCCTAAAATTAATATTCTGCAATTATTTACTCACTCTCATGTCATTCCATCCTCTATGCATTATTTATTAATTTTTTTCCTGCAGAAAAGATGTTTTGAAGAACGTTTGAGTCCAAACAACATTGACTTTTTCAATGTATGGACAAAAGGTTTCACAGATGCAAGTCAAGTCATGTTTGAAAGGACATGAGTGTGAGTAAATGATGACAGAAATGTAATTTTTGGGTGAACTATTCATTTACCATTACCCTACACAATACCTAAGATACTTTACAAAACTGCTTTATTAATGTGAATATAGAGATGGCATGTCTGATGGGAACACAAATGTGGTTAAAAGGACATGTGGGATATTTTTATGGCATTTTTCTCAAAGGATTCCTTGTGAGTCCCAGGAGAGGGGTGCACAGAAGTCTTTCCACAGACACATCCAGATGTGTGAGCGTGTTTTCCCAATGATGCTGAACAGATGGCATTCAAACACTTGAGTACCTGACTTAGTCTGACCTATAAAAGACAAAGCTGATTCTTCTGTTGCCTAAAGATCGTGCTTCTTATTTCATGCTTTATTTTCTTGACAGAACTATTGCACACAATTTAGTGTGCATGAACAATTTAGAGTGTATTACACAGTGTGATACATGTGTGAGTGGAAATTTCTGTGAAGATTGTATTTTTTGGCCAGAGGGTCATGGAAAAAAGTGGATCAAGAGTACTTTATATCCATAGATAGATAGATAGATAGATAGATAGATAGATAGATAGATAGATAGATAGATAGATAGATAGATAGATAGATAGATAGATAGAATAACACTGCACTGAAATATGTGGTGTGACAAAATGTACTTTTTTAAATAGGCTATATAAAATATTCCATGTAGAATTTATTTAGTGTAAATAGTAATGTTTTGACCATGTGTAAATAGCAACTAATAGCATCTCTATGTTTGTGCTTTTCTAAGTTCAAATAGTGAAATAAGCTATTCACACTAAATGTAAATATAAGTAAAATGCCATTTATACCTCGGTAAATTGTCTGAGCAAAGGGGGAGGAGTCAGTGCAAACAACCTTTCCCAATAAATTTGGCTATTTGCTTATTAATAATTATGCATGTGCTGGGGAAAAAACAAAAACAAACAAACAAAAAAAAAAACACATTAAAAATGTTCAGGATAATTTTGCGATTGACGGATGGATGATCAGATATAGATCTGGGATATAACATTTAACAGCTTGAGAGAAGCTGGACACTGGCTCAATAGAGGAGGAGGGCTGACATTTCTCGACCTCCAGTGAAGTCTTTACCCATAAATTGGAGCACATGTGGTTGGCAAAATGGAGCATCATTCTTCCAGCGAGAGGCGGAGTTAACCGGACCGAGAAGCGCTCCGCTGATCTGAGTTTTCATACGGGTAAAGAGAGGCGCTCGGCTCGGTGCTGCCAGGTTTGCTCTGTGGACGCAGTTCAAAAGAGGAAGGCATATAAAAGAGAGTGATGAGAAAGTAGATGACCTAAAATAATATATTGAAAATAATAATAATTGTAATGACCACTATGGCCGTTCCTGCGACTCTTCCGGTTCACTCTGGGACTTCTGCGGTGTCCGGTAAACTCTTCAGAACCGACCCGTTCTTCTCGAGTCCCGCGGACTCTCCGCGACCGATCAACTCGCTGAACGCCACGCTTCCGAGCGGCGCAGCGACGAACGAATGCAAAATCGTGGAGGTGCACGGAGTGAAAGTCGCTTCTTTCAGCGTTGATGGACAGGAGCTTATTTGTCTCCCGCAAGTCTTCGACCTTTTCTTGAAGCACCTTGTCGGCGGACTACACACCGTGTACACGAAACTCAAGCGTTTGGATATAAACCCGGTGGTGTGCACCGTGGAGCAGGTGCGCGTGTTGCGCGGACTCGGTGCCATCCAGCCCGGAGTGAACCGCTGCAAACTCATTTCCAGAAAGGATTTCGAAGCGTTGTACAACGACTGTACCAACGCAAGGTTCGTCAATAACTTTTTTCTGTTAACAGTTTAAATAACTGATGATTGTGCATCAGCCTTTGAATTGCATATAGAAATATTTTTTAGTACTTTTTCAGAATTACAGAAATTCCTAATTTCTTATTGCTAAATGCAACACGCACCGCAGTGAAGCAGAGATGTGTGAAAAAACAAAGGCAGACTGTATTTTACACTATGCCTGGGTGGAGGAACATAGTGTCCCGTTATGCTGCTTATAAGTCGTTTCAAATGGCAGTCAACAGAAAGCAACAAGTGGAGCCCCAGTTTTGACTCTAGTTTTTAAATCTAGTTTAAAACCCAAGCTCAAAGAAAGTTCTTAGCAATGGAACTTTTGTGTTCATGCTGCTTTCATACAAGAATATTTAATTTCTGCAAAAATGTCAAAAGTTATAACCTAGTAAAAATTAAATATCCTTAGTTAAAAGTACCTTGAATAGAAGTTTATGCAATGTAAATCTGGGTATTGATTCACTATGATTTTCTTTTTTGTTTTTGCTTTATAGTTTTCTTGGGGCTTCCTGCATGTTGGTTACACCACACTGATATTGATTTGGCAGCCAAAAGTTTTTCAAATATTAAAGTAAACGGCAAACAAAATCAATCCATTACAAATGTAAGCCTTTTAATTTGACTCACTTTAAGCCCCACAAAAAGTAAATTACTTTAACCCAGAAAGTGAAAACATAAAGAGAGATTTATTTCAAGTTATTTTAGAAATTTGATTTCTTAATTAATTTTTGAATAACTTACAGGATCCAGGCCAAAAATACAGCACCAATGCAAAGTCCTGCAACTGCTAATATGAAAAAGGTATTTTCTTGGTAAAACATTTAGTGAAAATTTGCTAGCATTAATACATCACAATGTGTTTATCTTCTCCATGGGCACCGTGAAGTACTTTCAGGGACCCCCAGGGGTCCACAGACCCCAGAATGAAAACCCTGGCTCTAATTAGATGGAATAGTTCCGTCAGGAACCATTAGTTCTGTGAATACACGTTATGCGTCAGCTTGTGGATTTTTTGTGGCCAAAGTGTAATTGCCATTCTTTGAAGCCCAGTGCATGCCTGTCCTGTTCAATCCCCTTAGACCCTCATGTACGTGACACAGATCAATTTTCCAGTTCTCTCCATTATGTAAACGCATATGCATTGGTCAAGATAGGAAGCTGTTTACTCGCTTTCCGACCTCTCTGCTTGTTTTTCATTAAGTGCGTTTTGAGCATCCTGTGTTAAGTTTCATTACTAACATCAATAATAACAGACTTATTCTAAACAGAGAGAGAGAGAACCAACTAGATTGCATTTTGACCTAACAAAGACAATATTTGCTTGGAGCTAGTAATGTAATGAATTTAAACATTTCATTTGAGTAATAGCTTCTGTTTATCTCTTAGTGATTAACTACATGACTGTATATATTTTAGCATGTTTTGTACAGTGCTGTGAAAAAACTGGGATCATGTAGGATCATGCTTATTTTGTTTACTGGGATGAGAGTTGCTGAAATCGCGTTTGGTCTCGTACTGTATCGCGTATCTTGTCAGTGTGTGCACTTGCCTGGCCATTTGTAGTTGATAAACAGGAAAGTGGGTCCAGCTGAATTGAAATGATGATTTGTTGGATTGGTATAAAAAAGGTTATTATACCGTGGTGAAAAGTCGTGTGAAGCCCTCTTAGTGTAAAGACCATCGACTCTACCGTGCGACTCCACCGGGCAGGGATAGAAGTATCGCTTTTTATTTAATTTTTTCATTTATATGTTTATTATTGAAATGTTGTTATATGCATGTGTCAATTTTATTTAATTTCTTTATTTTCTTAAATATGTGGGTATATAGTATTTATAGAGTTGTAACTTTTTAGTTTTAGTTACTTTTTCTTATTTGTAAGTCGCTTTGGACAAAAGCGTCTGCTAAATGACAAAAGTAAAGTAAAGTAAGTAAAGTAATGTAGCCTCTACAGAGTCAAGTTACAGTCGCGCTTTATTAACAGCAGGTTAACAATAGGTTAAAATTTGGCACATTGAACGTGATGTCTTAATCCTTCTCTTTGTTGCGGTCTGTTTGTGCAGAGACCATAACTGAATAGAGGGGAGATATATTGTCATATTAGGTCATGTGTTTTGAAGAAAGCCTGTCATCAGGTTTCAAAGGGCCTTTTGGATACTTTCAGAGGTTTGCAGGAAATATTTTCATGGCGTGTGAAGTCAAAACTCGTGCCTCTGGCGAGATTAGGAAACTGTAGTCATTTAAAAAAAGTTTTGAAATTTAAAGCTATTGCTCTATAAGGAAATGATAGAGAAAAGTGCATCTAGTAGTGTTTTTTGTTTGTAGATAATTATGTAGAAAGCCACTGTTTAATGGCTTTTTGTTCATGTCTGCTAATTTTGAGGCCATGTGTTTGCTATTGTACTGCTAAAAGAAATTGATCATTCATTCATAATTAGTTATTTATGAGAAAATACAATAAAAATGGAATGAATCCAGGAAAAACAATATAATTTTGTAATTGCATTAAGAATTTAGTATTGGTCACATTTCACCTTTTGTGTTGTCTGGATTGTGTTTCCTAGCAGATGGCTTACACTGCTGTGCATGAGTGAACTGCTTATTCACCTGTGACATATATTGTGGCGAACACACACATACACTCTTGATTTTATTTCTTTATACAGTGATGTCTCACCATATGTGATCCCAAGAATGCAAAGGCTCAAAGCGTGGCTTGATTTATTGCCTAGCATGCCATGCATTAAACATTACCATTCATTAAGAATTTGGAAACCATTAACATTAAGCACAATAAAACATTAAGCCTATGCCTCAGATGTTTTTGAATCATGATTGAGTCAATATGAAGTAATGCATGATGAAATAGTGAGTCTGTACATGGGGCTGCTGTGGATGACTACTATGTCTGCCATAATATGAATGTAAAATAGCCTCTAGGATCATACTAATATTCAGCTTTTGACTCTGTAGTGACACCATTTTAATGGAAGCTTATTTGTGGTTGTGGCTTTTTATCTTACAATTCTGGCTTTTTAAATGCAATTCTGCCTTTTCCTCAAGAAATAAACCAGATTTAACCTCAGAAATGCCAGACAAACTATTGTCGAACAACTGTGAGAAAATGTCAAGCTTGTTTCCATTCACGCAGGCTAACTAAACTAAACCTAAAAATAAAACATATAAATTTTAATTGCTTGCAATAAAATAAATGATAACGGAAATAAAATATATAAAAATGAAACCTTTTTTAATTTTATTTGCCGAGGCAACATTTTTCATTTTCACCTAGTTTACCTTGATGTACTAAAATAAATATAATTAAAACATAAATAATAATAATAATAATAACAACTATAGACATATAAAAAAATGACAATGAAACACAACTAAATTATTAAAACTTATTGAAATTAAAAAGAAATGGAAAATATAAGAATAAATTCTAATTCATAAAAATTAAACTATAAAATGATAAAAACTATAATAGTATCTCAGTGATACTAAAATAACACTGTTTTTGCCACTGAACAAAACAAATTAAAAAGGTAAATTTTGAGATATAAACTCAGAATTGTAAGAAAAAAAAGTCAGAATTTTGAGATTAAATAGTCGCTTTTTTATTTTTTTATTTTTTTATTCCATGGCTGAAATAATCTTCTGTACATTTCTCTATTTCTGTAGGCACTGGAGTGTGAATCCAGTAACCTGTTAATGTTGGGGCCACTGCAATGCATGCAGTGTAAAATAGGCCAAACGTGGCATTATGTGCTGCTTCAAGCAGTGAGTGTGGACGACTATGAGAGCAGCAGTCATTCATTTGATTCCTTATTGAGTTGTCTCAGCTGAGGTCATTCAGTACATTCAGTACTAATGAGCTGCACTAGGGGTGCAGTTGCACTCAGCGAGGTTAATGTGTAGCGTGAAGTGGACATTTTGATAACACTTAATTACATTTGTCCACATCAGAGGCGGATGTTGGACGGTGCGACTTCTGCGTCACTGCTTTGTGCCTCTTTGTGGAGAATCAGGCTGTAAATATTACAAACTTCCTCTTTAGAAAGTTATTGTACAGACCAGGTGAATATCAGGAACATGTAGATGAAAAAGCCCATTTATGCTCAGATTGTAATCAGTAGAAGATTTGGTTCCTGATTAGAAATGAAAGAAAACTCCTTTGTGTATTTAGTCTTAATCATGAACAAATATTTTAATTGCATGTAGTACACTACAGTCCGAAAGTTTGGGGCCAGTGCGGTTTTTGTTTTTTAAAAGAAATGAACACTTTTATGCATCAAGGATTCGTTAAATTGATCAAAAGTTACAGCAAAGAATTTAAAAATATTAGGAAAAATCTATATCAAATAAATTTTGTTCATTCTATTCATCAAAGAATCTTAAAAACATGTATCTCGGTTTCAATAATAAGCCACACAAGTTTTCAGCTTTGATAATAATATAAAAAGATTTTTTTTAGCACCAAATTAGCATATTAGAATGATTTCTGAAGGATCATGTGACACTGAAGACTGGAGTAATGATGCTGAAAATTCAGATTTTCATCACAGGAATAAATGTCATTTTAAAATATATTCAAATAAAAAAGCTATTTTAAATTGAAGTAATATTTCATCATATTACTGTATTATATATATATTTTTTTATCAAATAAATGCAGCCTTGATGAACATAAGATACTTTTGACAAAAACAGAATCTTACCAAGCCCCAAATTTTGACTGGTATTATATTGATTGGTATATAAACCTTCCTCTTTCTTTTGTTTTCAGTTACAGTTGGTTTCAAAGATTGTGTGTAATATTTTATGGACGTACGTGAAACCAAACTGATAATAAAAGCGTTTTTACTGTTTGTGGTGAGAGAAGAGCTTTATTTAGCAGTGGGATCACAAAGAGAAGTTCTGTATGTTACACCAAGCGATTAGCTTATTGTGAGGCGCTAAGTGACTGGTTAGCACATTGAGTGCTCGAGATACTGAATGAAACAGGAGGAATCTGGCATCTTTTTTTCATGACCTGACTCTTGTGCGGTTCACAGACGCATAAATGAATGATCTCGTCTAGACGCAACAAGAGTCAGCTTGTTTTCATACAAACGGATCCCCCACCTCACTTGTTTTAGCCTTAGCATCATGACCTGTTTATAACTTCTGTTGAGTGTGTCATGCCTCGGTGTTAGCATTGTGGTCATGTAGACGGGTAACATGCGGATGGATAGATGTGTTGTGATAATGTTTCTCCGAAAAAATTTAACCAGACTTCTGTTCGGCTCTCTTATCTGAGTGAAGGAGATAAGCTGCTGTAAAACAGTCAGTTTCCCCTTAAGACAGCCGAGCAGACAAACGCACGCTCCCTCCCCACGCTTTTTCCTGTTGAGGTGTGGATGTTATGGATGATGTTAGACACATGATAAGCCCTCTCTTCCTACTCACCTCTCCATTAGAGGCTTGAAGAAAGCAAAAATGACAAAGTGGAGCTTGACAGTATATCTTTCAAAGCCTGTTATTTTTCTTCTTTTGCCTTCCTTTTAAAGGAGCAGTTCACCCAAAAATTAATAAAATCTGATCATTTACTTACTATCTTTCCATGTCTAATCTATATGAACAAAATTTTTCCTCACTTGTTTTTGATGCAATTACAGTGAAAGCTTGATACAAAAGCATTATAAAGTTATCATAATGGTAGTCTATGTGACATATGCGCTATATTTTTTTTATATGTACACACACATGTAATTGTTTTAAGTGTTCTTAGTTTGTTTGTGTGTAAATTTGTGATGAAACTGATTGTATTGTTCCCCATTTTGGCCAGGACACTCATGTGAAAGAGATTTTTTTAATCTCATAGTCTTTTTTGGTTAAATAAAGGTTAATAAAATAAAATAACTGGCCAAAATTTTTGAATAATTTCAGTGAATAACTGTTTACATTTTGGCATGTTTCTCACACAAATCTTCAGAGGACTTACAATATAAGCATAAGAGTTGTGCTTTATGAATGTTCATTCCTCATTTATTGTCATTGTAGGGAAAAGAGCTTGAAAAGTCTTCCTCATTTTTCTGCATTCTTTTACCTGATTTTTTTTCCACACTCGTAAAATAGATGTTTTGTTTTTATCTGAAATCTAATTGATCAAGCCACAATGTATTAAATTACTTGAGGGGATAGTTGTTCCACAAACACCACATTAGGTGACACTTTATTTACCCTTTTTAGATAAAGATAAAGATTAGATTATAACAGTGTCATAGATTGTAACATTATAGTCAATAGTATAAATGAAGTTCCAGTTCTAGGTAGTACCGAAATGGGGGGGGTTTGAACTCGGTGCTCAAGCCGAGCCTCGGGTTCGAGCCTCCATTAAGGAAAGCAAGCCAAGTTTGTTTACCATTAATCATCAGGACTGTATGGGCAGGTGAACTCATGAAATAGCAGAATATAATGCTATACTTAGTGTAAATAGAATCCAATGTTATTTACACTTAGTGTAAATAGACACTCCGAATAAAATATGCTATTTTTACTTAGTGTAAATAGCGTCTATTGCTATTTACACTTAGTGCAAATAGCCGCTGCCAAGAGTTATAAACCACAAACGAAACCAACCAGCTATTAGGTGAAAGTCTTGCAACAGAACATCAGCAAGCATGGCTTCTGCAAGCAACCATCCTCTCCTTCATATTCTTCTTTTTTCCTTTTTCTTTTTTACTGCTAATCAGCATAAAGACAGCTTGCATCACAAGCTTCTTGTGGACTGCAATTTTTAACAGGAAGATATCCAGTCTTGCGCGAGAACTCCTGTCTCACACGTGACCTTAATTTTTTCCTGTATCACTTCTCACATGTGTTTGGTTGTGAAATATAGTTTGTAGACCAGACAGAGTTATCTGTGATTCTTTCTGTTGAAAAGTTGTGTAACGTTGTGAAAGTCATGTAGTGTGAGAAGAACAGCGATCCTCACTTCATGCATGTACCCCTGGCATAAGTTTATTATTTATTTCTTCTTCTTGTGTAAAAAAACCCTTTAATCATGTTAAAATCGCTGTAATGCATGTTTCTCATGGCCTCTTGCTTTATTTCAGTCCTGTCTGTTGTGTTGTAACTCATTCTCCCAGTTTTTCCATTCTTGCCCTGTAGCACCTTTGAGAATGCTGCTCGCGTCTCTCTGACCGATCACAAGGTGTCATCTCTGACTGTGCTGACTTGACACTTTCCAAACACACATGCACACACAGAGGATTGTTTATTGGCTTGCAAATATGTCCTCTATCTAAAAAGGACAGAGAGGGAGGAAAGTAGAGAGAATTGAATAAGTAAATGTTTTAATATGCAGGAGGCAAAGAGGAAAAGAAAGACAGGAAGAGAGGAAGAGAGAGAAGTATTCATGAGGTAGAGGCAGAAACCAGCTAGCAGTCAATGCAGAATTGTGGTCATTAGTGACGCTTGCTAACGTTCCTTAACCATTACTTTTACTATTTCTCATACTTTTGTGGTTTAAACAAACTGCAAAAACTGTGAGTATTGGACTTTGGTGTGTAACACATTTTATTGAACTCGCTTTTATCCATGTCTGTAGCATGAATAACTATAGCTTAAATTGGAAGTTCTTTAAGTGATCGGATGTGTAAGTTTTCACCTGGTAAAATGATAAAACAAGCTGCAAAACCCTGAAGGCTTACAGTGAGTCAGGGAGCCTTGGCCCACCTGACCACCTAGCAACACACAGAACACCCTAGCAACCACCCATCTGCACCAGAGACTTGAATCACAATTGACACAATTACACTATTTTATTGATATTTTTTGCAATGGAATGAAATCTAAAGTTCCAACATATGTTTACACAGTTGACTATTTTATAACAGATCATAAGTGTTATGAAAGCAAATAACACTCATAAACTATATTCACTTGGCCATTTTGTCTTTTAAAGACATTTCTATATTTACTCAAGCATTAATAAAAAATTGTGCCCCCAGCGACCAGTTGTTGTGCCCCCTTTCCTCTTCCACTCTATGAATAGAAATCAGCATTTATGTTTTCTGTTTGCCTCTGTGATTCTTTTTAGAAAGAGAATGAATGAAGTCTTTGTGTGGTGAAGCAACAGAGCAGCAGATAAACTGTGCCTCTTTCTCTCTCTCTCTCTCTCTCTCGCTATGTTCATTTCCTCCTCTGCTTTCATACGCAGCCTTCAAAATGCACTTACTGTCATTTAAATGTACAATTATATGTGTTTTGGAAAGAAATGTATACACCTGTTATAGATACCGTTTTGGTATCTATAATATTAATAATAATAATCATATATATATATATATATATATATATATATATATATATATATATATATATATATATATGCGTTTATTTTTTTATATTTTTTTTATATTCTGAGTTATTCTTGCCCATCGCCACCACCATTCTTGTGAGTTGTGTATGCTTGTATTAGTAAGTAACAGTCAGACTTCATAGCCTGAGCATTGTGTTCTTTCCATAATATTCTGTACAAATATAAAGAGTCAGGGGCTGTAAATGATATTGGTTTGGAAAACTGAATAAGTCTCAAATTGTCTCACTGTGATCTTCTAATTTATTATCTCCCTCACTTTCCTCTTTGTTGTTTTTTGTTATGGCCATTTTTTCTTTCCTTTTGCATGTGTTCTCTGCCATCTCTTCCTCTCCTGCTCTTCTCACTCAATTGAAAATGAGAGACTGTAATTAGCTCATCTGTGGTCTACACAAAACCAGCCAGAGAAAGATGGGGCTATTGTATTTCTCAGAAGAAAGTCAATAGATGTCATTGTGTATGTGTGTATAAATGGGTGTGTGAAGGTGCGATTAAGCTTGTGTGTGTGTTTGTGTGTGTGTGAGAGGGAGAGCATTTGTTTATGTATGTGCTGCATGTCTATCCTTATTATCATACTTGATAGTAGCAAAGAAAAGAGGCAAATGGCTACACAAATTCAATACCAAGCTCAAATGGAAAGAAAGAAAGTAAAGACGACAGCCTTGACCAATCAATAAAGGGAGGGATTCCCTCCAGACCTGAGCACTATGACTTCATAGTAGAAAAAACAAAGAAACAGATGCTTTGTCTTATCAAAGCATGTCAGTTCAGGTGTATCATGCAACAAAGCAAAGCAACAAAATTTAAATATAACTTTATATATATTTGCAATATAGTATCTACTGTAGTTCAGGGAGATATTGTTTTGTATATGTTGTTAGTAGTGCTGGGTAGTAACGGATTACATGTAATCTGGATTACGTAATCAGATTCCAAAAATTAAGTACTTTACATGCAAAGCAGGGATTCCCATAGTTTTACCTCTTTCACCTAATGTATGTACTTGAAGTACCCTCTTACATTTTAAAGTAATAATTTAATTAACACATTAAGTGCATGTTCACGTTTCTCTGACTCATTGGTTAACGGTCACAATGGTCCTCATGATATGGAGGTAAACAAATATTTCATCTTTTTAGTAAGTGTTTTATTTTAATTGTTGTGATTTCCTTTAATTTAATATTTATGATTTAATAAAATATAATAAAAACTGCTATAATAAAATAATATTTGCTATAATAACAAGAAAGTGATATTCTTAGGATCTTTAAATTCATTTTTGCAACATTATTTACAAGACAATTGTAAATAATCCCTCAGATTGAATAAAAACAATACATAAAAATTGCTACATTGAAATAAAATTTACCATAATATAATAATTTTTGCTATATTATAATAAGATTTGTTATAAAACAACACCTTTTTTACTTCAATACATGCATGCTTAAATGTTTAAGATGACGTGTAATTTCCTGAACACTCAAAAAAGATACAATGTTTTGAAACCTTCATAGACCAACAATGTTTATGCTTTTCAGGGAAATCAACAAGCAAATGGCTAACATATTTTTAATGGTCCTAAAGACACTTTTAATGGTCCTAAAATTGGACAAATATCCTTATTTTATTTATTTAATATAAGAAAATTCAGAATTTTTTCCTTTTAATTTTGGATTGAAATGTGAACCAATTTGGTAACATGTTTCTCTGAGATTCACTTTAACAGTTATAGTTAGTAAACATTTATGGATGTAAAGAGGAACTGCAGTGAGACCTGTGGTCAACGCCTATGACAGCTGTTTGATATCTATCACGGCAATAAATAGCAGCGCTACCCTATCTGTATGTGTGTGTGTGTGTGTGTGTGTGTGTGTGTGTGAGATTGACAAAATGAATAGTTGTTGAACTGTGTGTTAGTGTGTGTGTGAGCCTGAGCTTTAGTAATATGTCTTTGATCTCTGGGGGAATCCTCCCTTGTTCTCCATCTGCCACCAATCATAGTCGATGACAGAGTATTGATTGAGAACAGGTTTCCATAGTAACAGACTCTTGGGTGTGGTCTGATATATGTTATATGCAGAGCTTATCTTTGCTAAAATGTAATAATATTTTCACCTACACTCTAGAGTAAACAAAATGAATTGTTATTTTTGTGTTCACGGTGATGCAGCAAATATCATCAAGATCTCATATAATATCCCTGCTGTGAGCGAACATGTTTAATTAGATTAGAGTAGATAACGCTTTATTCTCCACTACTGTGCTAATTTGGCTTCACAAAGAAGACTATATACAAACAAATGAAACATTATCTTATGTATCACAAATAAAATGCAAAATATCACATTAGAAAATCACAATATTCTTAATAAATAAATAGAACAGATGTCAATACCATTCTGTAAATCATTTGTGGGAATCAAATTTGTTTCAAATTTGAAACAAAAAATCATTTTTTTTTTTTTTTTTATAAAAATATATTTTTTTACATTTGCAATACTCACGGTTAGATTAAGTACTTGGTCAATCTTTACTTAAATCGCATAAAAATAGGTTTAAAATAAAGATAAAAAAATTATATTGTAACATACTGTTGTGTCTTACCGTGGATATTTTGTGACATCTGTAAAATTCATATGTGCAGAATGTTTACCTCACTAACAAAAAAGTTTCAAAAAGTGCTATGGTGCGGTTATAAATGTTTACATGATTTTCGACATAATCAGTTTATCAATTATAATCGTATAAGATTATAAATGCAAATGTGGCAAGTCTTTTTGTTCCCTGTGAATTAAACCCGTGACCTTGGCATTTGTCGTATCTTGCTTTACCTGCTGAGTAACAGAAATGCAGTCTTATCTGACGCCATGATATTGGCATGACGGGCTTCTTTAGCCGGTGTGTTTCCAGTGCATACAATCAGTTATTTTTCAGAGAGTTTGTGTGCGCCAGTGACCTCTGCATGACTGCATCGCTTCCATTAGCAGCTCATCCTGTCGTTCACTAAAAGAGAGGGATTCTTTTCTCTCTGATAATACAGAACAAAAGAGCTGTTGTCAGTAGATCTGGACTAGCTTTTTTGTGTTTCCGTGCATGTGCACAGAAAGACAGAGCGAGAGAAAGAGAGGGAGAGAGAAGTGGTATCAAGAGATCAATGAATGAGCGTCTCCAAGAGCTGTATTACTGTAAGCTTTGTAAACAGCGTTCTTCCTTTTGTCTGTGCTTTTAAGAAAGAGGAAACCATTCACACCCCCGTACATCAACACACCGTCCCACACACACTGCACACATTCCTGTTAGGCTGACACAGCAGGTTAGTGGATGTATAAACATTACACACCGGGATGAAAAGAGAGATACGAGCAGCTGAACTGCTGTGGAAATGCTTTTTTCCCCCCTTCTCTTTCTTTCTCTCTGTTGGGATTCATCCGCATATACTTGTGGCTCTTTTAGGCATCACACTAATTAAGCGTGCAAAAAGCATACACAATCCTTATTGTTTCAAAATTGCATTGCCTTATTAAATTGACTGTTTAAATTCTAAACTGCTGCTGAGCCTGTGTTAATACTCAAAGATTTCAAAGGGGCCGTATCAGAGAAAACAGGATTTTCCTTGCTCTTTTAAAATACTAGAGTATTACATTTCAGTGCCTAACTCGCCCTGCACCGTTTATCATACAGACATGAATAATTGCAAAATTGTGTGGCTTGTTGAGGAGAGCCTGAGCTATTACTTTTCAAAGTGATCTGGAAGCCAATAAAAAAATTAAAAAAGAGGGACCCAATTCAGATTTGAACGTGTGCTCTTTTGAATCATGACAGTTTTGTACAGATTTATTTTTACATTTTCTTCAGAAGTTTAAACAGTTTAAACAGTTCATTCACAAGGTTTGGGGGTTGAGACATCAGTATCTTAAGCATATTTTATAACAGTGGCTTTTTAGCAGTGTTGGGGAGTAACTATGCTACATATAACGGCATTATGTAATGTAATTACAACATAAATGTAACTGTAATCCTTCACAGTTACTGAAAAAAAAAAGTGTAATTAAATTACAGTTATTTATGAAAATGTTAACAATTGCAAATGGGGTTACATCTGAATATTTTCGGCAAAAAGTTAGGATATGCTGAATAATGTTAATTTGTTGCTTTGCCTGTTTTTGATGTGCACAATATCTCCGGCCATTTAAAGGCCCAATTAGTAAAGGGAAGCTATTCTGATGCTTTTGATTGGTTGATTGTGTTCCAATGCTGGAAATGTAAAAATCAAAAATCAGAACGATCTCGAAGTAAAAAGAGGTGCTAATGTCTGATTTTGTGGTGGCTGCGCTTTGAAATTAAATTATTATAATCTTAATTCAAGTGATGAAGGATTTTGAAATTCTGACAGTCTTTTAGTGTTGAGTAAAGGTCCTTGCACACTGAGTCTGAAATTTCTGTAATGTGTTTTTTCGCTTATTTCATATTCCTCATTCTTTCCTATCAAAATGCTTACTACAGATGCAAAAACGCAGACAATCGAACAGTTGATTGTTTCGGAGGCAGTGTAAACGTGATTGGTCGTGTTTATTTTTTAACAAGCAAAAATTTCAGACTAGAATTTCAGTGTGCAAAAAACTTAAGGCTAACCCTACCTGCTTTAAATGTTAGTAATTTAATAATCAGTAATAAGGTAATCAGAAAGTAATTGAATATAATGAGTTACTTTAATAATGTAATTGAAATAGTTACACTACTTATTACATTTTGAATAGGGTAACTTGTAATCTGTAACCTATTACATTTCCAAAGTGACCTTCCCAACACTGCTTTTCTTGATGAAGGACAGTATGAATATGCTGATATAGAGAGGTTAGTCAAACATAAAGGAAATTTAGTTTAGTTTAGTTTAGCTAAACTTTATTGTCTAGCCTAAGCTGAAGATTACAAGATTACTTAGCTGTACATACAATAATAACAATACATAAACACCCACAACATACACAGAACACATTTATAGAAGTATTAAACATATGGCATAGCAAAATACTGGTTTGATCGATTAATTGCTGGTAGTTCTTTTTTGGCATTAATCACCGGGGATAGTCAAGTGCTAGAAGATTAAGTAAAAATTTCGAAATTTCACCTGTAAAATTTGTCATATTTGTAATTGGAAGCATTTATTTTTAGAATTAGTTTTATGTTATTTGGAGTGTTACTTTAAAGTTTAGTTTGAGTGTGCCTGTATCCTTTTTCTGTCATTTATTTTAATTAATAGCCTAATTGTAAAACATTTTCACGGTAAGTTGTTTATCAATTTTGTAAGTTTAGCACTATTTTAAATTGTGTGGAAAATTCCTTTTATGTACTTAAAAAAAAACCCTCAGCCAATTAATTAGTTATCAGCCTGTTTTTCCTCCTTAGTTTTTGGCTTCTGCAAATTAAAAAGGCAGCATCTATTTGCACTAAGTGTAAATAGCAATAGATTCTATTTACTCTAAGTGCAAATATCAGTAGATGCTATTTACACTAAATGTAAAAAGCATATTTTTTTAGAGATAGGTACACTAAGTGCAAATAGCAGTGGATCCTGTTTACACTAAGTGCAAATAGCCATAGCTTCTATTTACACTATGTAAAAATAGCAGTATTTTCTGCTATTTATACTACTTATTGCAAATAGTGGCAAATATATCTGCACCTCAGTATTGTAGTATTGTATTATAAAACAATATGGAATAATAACGTATTGAGTGTAAATTAAAGATGCTGAGTCCTCCCTACACCTAACCCTAACCCTACCCGATACTTCATTTTCAAATTTTCTCTTTTTTTCCTTCATTATTGAAAATAAATGCCTTTCCGATGTGAAAAGGGACAAGAAAGAGTTCGGCAAAAGGCAGATTCGCACTTGGGTCTATCACGTCAAAAAGTCTGCACTACACATTTTACCACGTAAACCACTGGAGATTTTTTTGAAAGCCATTTTTTGTAATGTTGTCTAGCCCAACCACATGTCGGTGGGTGGAGTTAGTGTAAATAGACTTTACAACAAGGCAGGCCATTTGCACTTAGTGTAAATAGACACTCCGAATTAGGCAACCTTGACTAAACTGGTGCAAATTTTCATTTTGTTGAATTAGTAACGAATTCATATGAATTTGTCCCATTAGCTACATATTCAGATTGTATGTATTGAAACAAATCCACCACCAACTCACAATTTTTTTTTAATAAACCTTGATTTAAATGGATATCAGTCACAATATTAGAGAAGAAATAAAATAAAAAAATGTGTAGAATATCCCCGCTTTAAATAAAAACGCTACTGGTTAACTTTAGTTCACTGTATGTCAATGTCATTTATTTGTTATTCACATATGGGTTCATGATTGTTGCTGTATCAGAGGACAGATCGCATTCTTGTCGTCATCTACCATTACCACATAAATCAATGGAGGGATGTTAAACTCAGTCTGTTTCTCTGTCAGTCACGGGCCTCTGTTTAAAGGTCCCTCTTTTTTTTCTTCCACATTCTTCCAGGGCAAAAGCCCCTCAGTGTCTTTTAACCTTTGACTGCTCAGAGATTGTGTCTCTACCCCTGAGATGAACTTTTGAAGTTATAAACAAAAGCAAGACAGGCAAAAAAAGCAACCGACTGTCCTTTCTCTTTCTCCTCCTGTTACCGCCCATCACCCTTACTGACTGGACAGTCTATATACTCTTTTTTGGCTATTTCAACTGAATTCAGAAGGGTTTGTCTTTATTTCATCAGTAGTTGGTTGTGTTATGGACGCTGTTTCAGATTGACAGGTGACAGACAAAGTGCAATGTCAGAGCAACTGAAGAGCTATTGGGAAAAACAAAAGTATCCATTTTGAAGTTTACTGAACAGTCTGCACCTGAATCTTCAGAAAGCTTTTCTTGCTTTGACCTTTATAAAGCCTTTCCAGTTCCAGAGGTTAGAAACTCATGCTTACATTGTGTAAATACACTACTGTTCAACAGATGTTTTTATAAATAAATACTTTTATTCAGCAATGACGCATTCATTTGATCAAAAAAGGCATTAAAGACATATATATTTCACAGTGCTTATATTTTAATACTTGAAGAATCCTGAAAAAAAATCACAGTTTGCTAAAAAAATATGAAGCAGAACAATGTTTTCAACACTATTAATGAATTAAATGTTTCCTGAGCACCAAATCAACATATTTTTCTGATTTCTGAAGGATCATGTGACACTGAAGACTGAAGAAATGGCTGCTGAAAATTCAGTTTTACCATCACATGAATAAATTATATTTTAAAACAGAAAACAGTTATGTCAAATTGTTATAATATTAAACCATATTGTTGTTTTTACTGCATTTTTGATCCTTAGTGAGCATAATAGACTTATAAAAGTCATAATAGACTTATATATTATATATATATATATATATATATATATATATATATATATATATATATATATATATATATATATATATATATATATATATAATATTTTTAATATTATTAATATCTATATATTTTTTTCATGCTTTTATTTGGGGGGGGGGGGGGGCAGTTGAAATACTTGGAAGATTTCTAAATTTAATGCAGAACCGTTATGACTTGTGCCACTGGAAGGGATCATGTTGTAATTTTGGCATTATGGAAAATTTTTGTTTTAAATGTTTCCTGTCAAACTTGTTGTAATTTAAATTAAAAGTGTTATTTTTTATTTCTTTTTTAAACTATTTTTTGTATTATTATTATTAATATTATTTGTAAAGTGTTATTAAAAGTAAAAAAAATAGTGAAAAAGTAGTTTTATTTGCTTTAAATGTATATTAATTTTCAATGTCTCTGTTGGCCTTAACGATGGGCACAATACTAATGTGTGTTTACACCCTTCACAGCTCTCGTCCAGGTCGCCCACCGAAGCGTTCCTATGGGGCCAGTGTGCAAGAAAGCCCCAGAATCCTCCACCACAGAGCAAACAGCCTTCTGTCTCCAGCCCTGCTGTCACCCACAGGTAAACGCAAGCGTACACACATCCATCTAGTTTTTCACCACGTTCAGTATGCTGTAAATTTAGATGAGCCTCAATTTACTCACTCGCAGCCCCCTTCAACACATATGAAAAGTATATGCTTAAATCACTCCCTCCTCTGCTGTCCTTCTGCTCGTCTTTCATTCTCTCTCCCTTTCTGCTGCTCAGTTCGGTCATCTTTCATGCACCTTCTTTTACGGGTGACAGTGATGAATGACACACCCCAGCGGGATCACTCATCCATCTGTTCATCCCTCTCTATTTCCCTCTTCCTCTCACTGGCCAGAAGCCTCACATCCCCCGTCCTTGCTTCTCATCTCTACTGTATCACATTGGGAAGGGTGGATGCTGAAAATGTGCTGAAATCTGACCCAAGAAATGTCTTATTTCTGCCAGAATCAGGAGTGTAGCAATGATTATACCTGGAAGGGGACTTCCCACTTTTAGACAATTATGGCTAATTCTCAGGAAACAGCGACTTTTTTGCCAGATAATGTCTGGAAAATATAATTAACTTTTTTTTAATACTGTATTTTTTACTTTTTTATCATGTGAAAAAGTAAATACTTAACTTTCATGAAATCACAATTTTTACCACCTCAGATCCAAAATACCTGAGCATTAACCATCATAGACATGGGTTTTTATGACCTATTTTTTCTATCCTATATGCGGTTATACCAGTAATTATTTATGATTACTAGCCTTAAGACGTATAGTTTCAACCATCACAACAAGTACAGCTAGTCTTATTTATATATATATACACACACACACATACAGTGTGTGTGTGTATATATATATATATATATATATATATATATATATATATATAAGTAAAGTAAAAAAGTAAAGTCGTGACGTATTGTCAAGTATGGTGACCCATACTCGAAATTGGTGCTCTGCGTTTAACCCATCCAAGTGCACACACACAGCAGTGAGTAGTGAACAAATGCACACACACACACACACACACACACACCGTGAACACACACCCGGAGCAGTGGGCAGCCATGCTGCAGCGCCCGGGGAGCAGTTGGGGGTTCGGTGCCTTGCTCAAGGGCACCTCAGTCGTGGTATTGAGGGTGGAGAGAGCGCTGGACATTCCCATATATATATATATATTATGCTGTTTATGTTATAGTTTTTATTTTTAGTTTGAGTGATTTTGTGCTTTTGCAATTTTATAATTTTTTCTTTCTACTTGGCTTTAAATTATTTTTTATTGTATTTTATTGATTAATTTGTTTTGTTTTTTTATATTTTATATTTATTTATTTCATTTTTACTTTTAGTTATTTTTAAACACTTCAGTTTCAACCTATTTTATCTAACCTATATGCCAAGGCAACATTTCGAACCTTCATCTAATTTCTTATCAAGGTTCTCATCTAATAATTATATTTACGTTATATGTTTCAGCTTCATTTCAATTAACAAAAAATATTTTAATAGTGCTAGTTTTAGTTTTATTTAACAGTAATAACACATTACATTATTTACACAGAATTTACCCCCCTTTCTTTATTTAGCTTGATGAGGCAAGTGTAATTGTAAACAATATAATAATGACCCGTTTCACTGTGGTCAAAAAATGGTCACTCCCATAAATATGATGTCAGAGAGATCAACATTTTTACATTTACATTTACATTTATTCATTTAGCTGACGCTTTTATCCAAAGCGACTTACAATTGCTATATATGTCGCACGCCTCTGGAGCAACTAGGGGTTAAATGTCTTGCTCAGGGACACATTGGTGTCTCACAGTGGATTCAAACCCGGGTCTCTCACACCAAAGGCATGTGTCTTATCCACTGCGCCATCACCACCCTCATTTTTAAGACTTTACTTTAAGACCTTTGCAAAAAATAATTAGCTATATACTGTATGCTTATCAGTACATGTGTATTTGTACATTAATGGCACTGCAAAACTGTGGTTCTTCTCTCTCTCACACACACAAAGTTGTGGGGTCACCATGGAGGATGCGCTAGACTGTGCAGTGATATTCTGCCGTGTTTGAGCAGTTACCGTGGAGATGTCACTTAGAGTCTTGGCATCATCAAGTGCCAGATGTCAGGACTTGTTAGGAATGAGAGTAGGGCAGTTTGCTTTGATTTGCCAAGTGCTCAGTCATTGTTTGGGGCTATGACAGTCGGGTAAAAAAATAAAACGTGGTGAGTGAATCAGTGATTATATTCTAACAGCAACATACAACAGGCCAGAAAACACAATGGAGACATGACAGTATTTTGCTTTGCATTTTGTTTGCTTAAAGAAAGAACATCAGAAATACATCTGTTTCTCTTAGACGGGAACTCTAAACGCTAAACACTTTAAACGCTTTTCAGATTGTTTGCCTGAGAGAAAAAAAGACAAGTGTAATAAGCTCAAAGCTACCTTAAAGAAAAATACTTTTATATACACGCTACCATTCAGTAGTTTGTGTTTGGTAAGATTTATTGGTCACGCTTTAATTTAAGGCCATTAACAAACCATTAACTACAACTTTTGCTTCAATAAACTCCTAATTTGTTGCTCATTAATAGTTAGTAAGGTAAGTTCAGGTATTGGGTAGGATTAGGGATGTAGAATATGGCCATGCAGAGTATGTGCTTTACTAAAAGCCAATATTTTGTTAATAA
Source organism: Barbus barbus (assembly GCF_936440315.1). Classification (NCBI taxonomy): domain Eukaryota; kingdom Metazoa; phylum Chordata; class Actinopteri; order Cypriniformes; family Cyprinidae; genus Barbus; species Barbus barbus. The sequence continues at coordinate 30,288,796 of NC_136735.1, forward strand.
ACATGCTAATAAGTAACTAGTCCATAGTGAGAATTGGTCCCTATAATAAAGTGCTACATTTATTATTATTATTATTTTACATGTTTTTGAAAAGTCTCTTATGCTCATCATGCATGCACCTATTGAGATAAAAATAAAAACAAAAATTGCAATATTATAAAATAGTATTACAATTTAAACTAACTGTTTCCTATTTGAATGTTTCAAATAATGTAATTTATTCCTGTGATGGTATGTTCAGCATCATTATTCTAGTCTTCAGTGTCACATGATTCTTCAGAAATCATTCTAATATGTCAGCGTTATCTCACGACCAATTCGTACATATTTTACGAGATGGCTAATTTGTACGACCTCACTCGTACGATTTAGTATGATTTGTCTAAACCCCAGTGACGAGTAGGTTTAGGGACTGGGTTAGGTGTAGGTAATTCATACAAATTCGTACGAATTAGCCACCTCGTAAAATATGTACGAATTGCCGTGAGACCAGGCTGAATATGCTGATTTGCTGCCCAAAAAACATGTCTTATTATCAGAACACTTGAACAGAATTTATTTGACATAAAAAATGTTTAGATGTCTTTATTGTCACTTTAACCAATTTAATGCATCATTGCTGAATAAAGTAGTAATTTCTTTACAGAAAAAAAAAACTTACTGACCCAAAAGTTTTTAATACAGTATATGTTTGTGTATATAGCTGAGCATTTCCTCTGTACCTGCAATATTTCACCCACAAATGATAATTCTTCATACCAAACTTAAAAATGGAATGCATATGGAGATATTTAGCAGAATGTCCAAGCTGTTCTTTTCTATAACAAAATTGACCTTGAGATTTGCATTATTGCCAAGCTCAAAAAATGACAAAAAAGTACCATAAAGTACTAAAACCATTTGACAACTTTCTATAAGAAAAATATAAATTTAAGTTATAGTTCTCCAAGTTGTACCATAACTGAGTTACAGACAATACATGTTTTTTGGAGGAACTACTCCTATATTGGCAAGCTGCATCAAACAGCTCAGTTTCAAAGCTCATTTTTTAAAAAGCATGTCTTGTGTATGAATGTTCATATAATCTTAACACACAGGTTGTGTGTGGCTGTGACTTTGTTTCTGCAATACCGTAAGAGTTTAAGGAATAGAGTCCCCCCCCCCCCCAGGACAATCTCACTTCACATGAACGATCGCTTTCCTTCTCATACAGCTTACGTAACTCATCAAGTCTCTGAAGATTGTTTTTTCCCATGAGTCCACAGCGAAGCTAATGCAACAGCTGTATACTAGATTTAGACAGTCAGCATTTACACAGAGATGTTAAAGTCATGATTAGCCAAGCAGCCAATGCTCTCCTGAGGGGAATATTCTGCTCTTTACTTGTGTCTTTGTGTGTGTGAGTGTTAATGGTCCATTGTTTTTCTCTTTATCAGCAGTCAGCCTCACCTGCACTTTTCTTCTCCTTTGTCACAATGTGAGGGAAAATCGTGACCTTGTCAAATACAATACACACGCTCACCCAAACTTGTATGCAAAACCATACACACACACGCACACACACACACACACACACACACACACACACACACACACACACACGCGCACACACACGCACAAACACACGTTGGTTTTTGTGGTTTATGGGGACTCTCCATAGGCGTAATGGTTTTTATACTGAACAAACTGTGTGTGCTATTGCCCTACACCAACCCTACACCTAAACTTAGCCCTCACAGGAGACTTTGTGCATTTTTAGATTTTCAAAAAAACACCATTTAGTATGTTTTTTAAGCCTTTTGAATTACAGGGACATAGGCAGTGTCCTCATAAACCACCTTCATATTGTAATACCTCTGTCATACCTATGTCATTATACAAATTTGTGTCCTCATAAACCACATAAACATGCACACATGCCCACACACACGCATACACATACATACAATGGACATTGGACAATGGACAGCAATTTTAACATCAATCACTAGTCCAGAGAATTGACTGTCTGTTGCTAATCAATGCTTTTTTTTTTTTTTTTTTTTTTGATGGTATCCAGGGGAATCCAAGGCCAGAGCTCTTTGCCTGGCTAATTGTGCTGCTGGTGGGAGGAGTTTAAAGTGATTGATTGGCAGATGGCTATTTTTTGTACTGCTTCCATGATATGCTTATATAAATAATGCAGTCCTGCTAACAGAGAGCTAATTCAGGTCCCTTATCTCACTGTGACCCTCCAGTTGCTCTGACTAAACCCTGCTGCTGATGACAACATCCATTTACTGTCAACTAAGGAATTTATTGCTGTAACTTTTAGGCTAATGCGCTTAATAAATAGCACATCTCTTAGCAGCCTGAAACCAGTGTATTAAGGTATTCAAAACCAAAAAGTAAAGGCTTTTTTTCATTGTTGTCTTACAGTAAAACCCTTAGTCAAATGTTTGGTTTAATTAAGCTTTTTTAAAAATGTTTTTGAAAAAAATGTCTTATGCTCTCCAATGCTGCGTTTATTTATTCAAAAATACAGTAAAAACGGGAATATTGTGATGTATTAGAATATTAGTGATGTATTTTTTAGTTCTTTTTTAACCTAATCAAAATAACCCAACTGCAGTTTAATTGAGATTAATTGGAATGCACAATGAAAAACATGATTTTTAAAAATAGTTAAAAACGGAGTCATCTATTTTTGCAAATTAACTCTTCATATATATGTATAAAAATACAAGAACTGCTTTCTATTTGAATATATATTAAAATGTAATTTATTCCTGTTATGGTAAAGCTGATTGTTTAGCAGTGATTGCTTAAGTTATCAGTGTCACATGATCTTTCAGAAATCATTCTAATATTCTGATTAATATTCTGGTACTCATTTATTATTAATTATTATTAGTGCTTAAATATTAGTAATAGTTCTGTTTTTAATGTCGTATAAGCATGGTATACGATGAATAGAAAGTTCAAAAGCCCTTGAAATGCTTGAAATAGAAATAATTGTAACATTTATAATTGTTTTACTGTCACTTTTGATCAGCTTAACACACCCTCTTTTTTAAGTTATTTATCTTTAACTTTTGAGCAGTCGTGTATCACAGTTTCCACAAAAATGTTAAGCAACAAAAACTCTTCTCAAATAAATGATCAAATTTTTTGATCAAATAAATGCAGTCTTGGTGAACATAAGCCACTTCCTTCAAAAGCATTATTATCCCAAACTTTTCACCGATAGTTTATGTCTACATAATAGATTTGGATGGAAAATTAATCTTGGATTTTTTTTTAGCATTTGATTAGAGAAAATCATGGCAAATTTGGGCTCAAATTGGGATTGAGATTTGAAATTGTTGATATCGCTAATAAAACTGTTGAGGAGACACATGAGTTGAAACCAATGGGAGAAACCAATGGTGTTTTGTGCGTGCACACAGTTGTTTGTGTTTGTGATTGTTCTTGAATGTATTGCAGGTCTAACAACAGCTGCCATGGCTGAAGCTTTGAAGATACAGAAGATGAAGATGATGATGAATCTACACAAGACCCACAACGGCTCAGAATTTGATTCAGATGAGCTCAACACTAATACAGGTACAGGGCTTGTGCTTACATGATTTGTTTGTTAATGTGTGTTTGTGTTCCTTTAAGGCAGCTTGTTTAAAGTGCAATCTGTAGATGTGCCAGACAGATGTCCTTGCAATAGTAACCTGGGCTTTTTGGGTGAGATGAGCCCCATCACGGAGCTCGCTTAGGGGGCCCATGTTGCAGGGTTGTGCTTGGTTTACAGAGACTAATGGTGACATTAATGACTGCTGCCTGACTGTGCATTTAGAGAGGACCAACAACAGACAGAAGAATAGTTAATCGTACACCAGCCCTAGAGATGAAACAAGACATTTGCTGCAGGGGTGCATGTGTTTGTGTGTGTGCATACAAGCCAAGCAAAATTAGAAAACGTGTAAATGGATAACGTTATATTTGTACAGTATTTGTGTGTGTACATGCATGAGTAGAAACAAAATTTGTGGATGATGCAAAGTATTACAAAAGTGTGCAACTGATATGCCTTACGTGGCTTTTCTGATTGAACTTATTTATTATTTAATTTTATATTTAAAAATATTTTGTCTCTATATTTATATTCATATTTTTATTTATTATATATGTTTTTATGATAGCAAGTGCAACATATAAAAATAAAATATAAAATAAATACAAAATAATAAAATTATATATATATATATATATATATATATATATTTATATAAAACTAATAAAAATAAAATATTTAATTATACACCATTAAAACAGTAATATTATTAAATAGTATTACAATTTAAAATAATGTTTTCTATTTTAATGTATATTAATATATTTTGTCACAGGATCCTTCAGAAATCATTCTAATATGCTGATTTGCTGCTGAAAAATATTTCTTGTTATTGCCAATGTGTGCTGCTGCTTTATATTTTGTTTTGTACATATTTCTTTTCAGGATTCCCTGATAAATAGAAAGTTCAAACAACAAAATGGAACATTTCACTTCTGTTAGTGTTTGCAATTGACAGTATTTGCTAGACAGTTTTTTTTTAGGCATAAAATCTTGAGTCTTCAAACACAGCAGCCATATACTTACTGTGGCTAAAACTAACACAGATAATGTGGACTTCAAAGGCCATTCTCACAAGAGTTTAGGAGGAAGAGAGCACAGCATTCCTAGAGAGAACAGCTGTGGACGAGCAGAATTTAGGAGAGAAGAAAAAAACGGCCTTCAGAAAGATGGAATGCAGTCAAGGAAAATCAGCATCAAGGATGACATCAGAAGAGCGGAGTGAAGCAGTGAGAGATACTTTTTTTCCCCCTGCGTTGACAAGTTGAAAGAAAAATTCCATGCATTATTTAACAAGATGGCCGAAACCTGTCATACGGGTGATTGCCTGCGTTAACAGAAACAGGTGTGCGCTGTGTGCGTGCATACGGGTGTTTGTTAGCACATGTGTGCTTGTTTTCACGTCCGCGTGCGCTTAGCAGGGAACTCGTGTATAGTGTAACACACACATTATCTGTTTGCCCCTCTTTCCCTGTGAGCATATGGTCAGCATTTTTGTATATTCACCCATCCACCTCCTTTCTCTCTCATCTTGTCTGTTTGAAGTTGCCCTCATTTTTAAGATGCTGTTTAAATCAGTATGGGTTTTTTTTTTTTTTGTGCAGCCAATGTGTGTTTGTTTTGGTGAGAGCAAACATGTAGAAACACACAAATCTCTTCTAGTTGACTTTTAAAGCATTTCTCACTTGATCAAACAGTCTAGACAAGCTGACCATCTGGTGTTTATTAATTACTTGGGATACAAATTACTGTAATTAATTACTGGCCAAAAATACTCAAAAGTGAGCAATAATCATTTCCATGTGACATTTTTGACCTTGTCATCATGGCTAATTTTTTTCTCATAACAGCGCATACACTAAACCTAATATATAGTGTTAATTAAATAAATGTGAGAGAAAACCGCATTTCCTGAAGCAACCATGCCATTTTAGCTTGCTTCTACAAATCTTTGCATCTTTGAGCTGTTTTATCGAGCCTCGTGGCTCATTGGACTAATACTTGATTGCTCCACATCAAAAATGCAATGCTTTACCAGGTGAGCTACTGAGCAAGTTTACCACATCAAAAAAAGCCATACACATGGAGCTGGTTATGTGATACAAACATCAAAATGTATTAGTTTACAAATCATGCTTTTGGTAAAAGTGTGTTTACTGTCATAAAATAGTAGTGTGCAAGAAACCACATAAAACAAGTCTTCATTAATAACTAATCTGTCCCGGTACACTCTTAAAAATAAAGGCACTTCACGATGCCATAGAAGAACCTTTTTGTCTAAATGGTTCCATAAAGAATCTTTAACATCCGAAGAACCTTTCTGTTTCACAAAAGGTTCTTTGTGGCGAAAGAAGGTTCTTCATATTATACAAAGGTAAAAAAAGAGATGGTTCTTTAAAGAACCTTTGACTGAATGGTTCTTTGTGGAACCAAAAATGGTTCTTCTATGACATCGCCTTTTTTTTGGCCAATTTCATTATGAAAATGATCTGTCTAAAATCACAAGCACAAAATAATAGGTATCTTGAATAACATGTACTTATGAACCACACATAATAAGACCAGGAATGTTTATTAAAAAATAAAATATTGATTTTATGTTGACATTTTGCGGAACGATCTGCCATCATACACTGAAAAAAAATTGTTGTAGAAGCAACTCAGACAGTTTTCTTTTACTCAGAAATGACTTGTAAATTTCACAAATAATTACAGAAAACTGCAAGTTTTTTTTTTCGAAAACCATTTTACAGTGTATTTCTCTTTACACCAGCTCCTTTCAGAATATCAGTAATCCAAAGCAAGCTGTTCTAGACATCCGACCAAAAGCTGAAAGCCGTTTCTATTTGTGTACTTGACACGGGAGAATATACCGTATGCACGTGTGCATGTTTGTGTTTGTTTTAGTGTGTTTCGCAGCACAGCTGCAGCTCTTGTTGTCTCTGATTGCTCTTGCTTTCCCTCCTCTCATCCATCTTCATCTGTCTGATTACTGTGAATTAGCGCCCTCTCACTTACGTTAGAACTCCAGTCCCACAAGATATGTGAGCTTGTGTTGACACTAGTCTTGATTTCCACAGACGTGCAGATTGTCGCACAGATGGCCGCTCTATTGTACAGTATTTATGTAATGGTGAAGGGCACAGGTTGCGAAGCTGCCGTGGTGTTGTAATGTATCTGCAGTGTTGGGTTGTGTCGTAATGAGAGAGCTTATTGTTTTTAATCAGGTTATTTTTGTCCAGTCGTGTGAAGACCTTATTGGTTGGAGCATGTGATATTCTTAGGGGGACCGACTTCATCCTGCACTATCATTGATTCCTTCGCCACAAATCTGCCACCTAAACACCATCTGCTCCCAATGGCACTGACATGAATGCTGATGATAGATTATCAGTTCAGTTCATTGTTGCTGCTGGTCGCTGGGCAACTTACATTTTATTGTTTCCTTTTTTTCATTAAAACTAATGAGATATGCCCAATCTATAGAATTCTGCTCACTTATTTTGGGGATTCCATTCTAAGCATATTTGTGTGTGAATGTGTACAGTATGTGGTTAAATGTGCAGCTAACCAAAAGCATTGAATAGCACTTTTAACAAACTTTAGTCAGTTATTTTTGGTTTCAAGAATGCTTGTGAATAGGATAATTCTACAGTAACATCCACACCAGTAGGTGTCAGTATGAAGTTTAAAGTCACTTAAAAACATACAAATATTTCTAAATACAGTTTATGTATATATTTTACCCATGCTACTAAATTCTATATATTGTTATAATTGTGTATTTCAATAGATTTAAACATGTATCTTGCTTTGCTTAGTCATACTATAGTTTAGACTAGCTTCAATCAGTTAGAATCAATGAACTAAACTAAATCTGTGAATCTGAATTGATAAAAAAAATACACACAGTACATATGCAAATCTATATTAATATGGAAATGAATAAAAATTAAAACTATATGTAACTTAAAAAACTTAGACACTAAAAACTTTTTAATATAAAAATATATTAAATGAATATATGTTCAAATATAAAAGCTATATGTTATATGTTAGCTATGTTAAAAAAAGTAACTACCTGACTACCAATATTGCGAATATTTCTTTTCGCTATTTCATATTCTTTTATGATTAAACAGGATTTAGCGCTTTGTCCTGGGAGAGAGAAAAGCATTCATCACCTACTTCAGAGAAAACACAGTACAGCTTGAACAGCTCTCAGCTCAACTCTCTCCAACACACCCATCTACTGGCCAACAGTGAGAATTTACCATTCACTTTCACACCCTTATGTGTTTAAAGAGAACAATTCAATATAAAATAACAATTCTGTCTGTAGCTTCTCGCCCCTTATGTCGTTTCAAACCTGTTTGACTTTCTATTTTCAATGCCTGGGCCATTTAATTGGTACTAGAGCATTCAAGCTTATTATGCAAAAGCATCGTAAAAGTAGTTCATATGACTAAATTTCAAGTCTAATCTGAAGCCATATAGATTTGTGTGATAAACAGACCTAAATTTAAGCAGTTATTCCATGATTGTTTCTTCTTCTCGTAGGACTGGACCTGCCCTTCATGATGATGCCCCATCCCCTGCTTCCTGTTGGACTTCCTCCCGCCTCTGTTGCCATGGCAATGAACCAGATGAACCACCTTAATACAATTGCCAACATGGTTGCCAGTGCACAGGTGCACAGCCCCGTCTCTAGGCAGACATCTGCCATCAAGGTAGGACATACTGTACACACCAGATACTAAAACACACAGCTCTTTTGCTGCAAGGTCATCAGGGACTGTTCACACAATTCTAGCTTGAGTTTATTTATTTTGAGTGATTTAAGGAAATTTGCCGGTCCACTTGATACAAAGGGGTGAAAACTGCTTTAGGTAAGGTCAGGTAGCTTGAGACCTGTTTTAGGTTGTTAACCATGTTCCACATCACAGCTTAGTATGGAAGCTTGTTACCTCACAATTCAATTTTTTTTTCTAGCCAATTCAATTTTTTCTTGGAATTCTGAGTTTACATCCTGCATTTTATTTTATCCCCCCCCCCCAGAATTCTGAGTTTACATCCTGCATTTTATTTTATTCCCCCCCCCCCCCCCCACCATAATTCTGAGTTTACATCCTGCATTTTTTTAAGTTCTAAATCCTGCATTTTTAAAAGTTTTTTTTACCCCATCACAATTCTGAGTTTACATCTCGCAAATCAGTTTAAAAGGTAATTGGTTTGACCTTTTTTCTCAGAATTGTATTTCTCAATATATTGAGTTCATATTTTGCAATTTAGAGTTCATATCTCAGAATTGCGAGAAAAAAGTGACAATTCATCCTGTGGCAGAAACAAGCTTTCATAACTTACTAGCCACAAATCTGAATTTGAAAAACCATAATGGTGATATGAACCTCAAAGCAACCTGTCTCTGTTGGATTTCAGATGAACTGGGCCAATGAAGATGTTGTCATGTGGGGAGTGTTTATACAGGTTTGCAAGACTGAACTCTCTCTTTTTCATTTCAGCAGGAGTGTTTTGATGAGAGCCCCTCTCTGACACCATCCATAGACGGGAATGTTCTTCAGAAAACTGAACCCTCACCTCAACAAACCAGTTCAGTTCCCAGCAGCCCCACACAACCTTACCCACAGTCTCCTCAAAAGACAGGTAAGTTTGCATATTCAGGCTGTCAGTTGAATTAATGACATGATAACACGTAATTAATTACAGTTATTAATTAGCAATCCTCAATCTCTGCTGAGCGAATCTCACAAATGAATATGCACTAAAAGTACTTTTTTCAGCAAGGATGCATTAATTTGACTAAAATTGACAGTAAAGATATTTAAAGGGATACAAAATATTTCTATTTGGAACAGCTATTTGCACTGTGTAAATTGCAATAGATGCTTACACTAAGTGCAAATAGCATTTTCTTAGCAATAGATGCTATTTATACTAAGTGCAAATAGTCATAGCTTGTATTTACACTATGTAAAAATAGCAGCATTTTCTGCTGTTTATACTACTTATTGCAAATAGTGGCAAATATCTGCACCTCATTATTGTAGTATATTATAAAACAGCATACAATAATATCGTATTATAAATTCTAAGTTTTATTGTGTAAATATATTGTGTAAATTATAAATTTTATTAAAATTATTAAATGGATGCTGACTTATTGGGACAATAAAGCCCTCCCTACACCTAACCCTAACCCTACCCAATACTTCATTTTCAACTTTTTGATTATTTTCCTTAATTTTTATTGAAAATAAATGCCTTTCCATGTGATATGAGATGTGAAAAGGGACATTTGAATTCGGGTCAGTCGTGTCAAAAAGTCTGCACTACTCTTTTTACCACTTACACCACTGGACCTTGTCTTTGACAGCTGTCTCTTGTAATGTTGTCTAGCCCAACCACCCATTGGTGAGCGGAGCCTCTGCCAACAAGGCGGGATATTTGCACTTCATATTTCTGTTTCTATTTCAAGTAAATAGTGTTGGAATCAAATAATCCTAAAAAACAGGTACAATGGTTTGCACAAAAAGCATTAAAAAATCTGACTCACCCCAAACATTTGGATGGTAGTGTAATTCAAATGCATTATTGTGGCATAAAAACATGAAAAAAAAAAATACAGACAGTAGCATTAGAAGCCATCAATCATAGCCGATTGTTTATTTTATTTCCATATAATTGAACATAAGCCAGTCATTGGCCTGTAGTCCAGTTGGAACACCTTATCAAACACAATGTGCTATACAAAATGTAGTTTCTGAATGTTAGTGTATTTACAGAGACCCAGTTACTGTGGTTAGCATCTTCATCTTGAAGTGTGATATTACTGTTGTTTCATAATATCTTACATATAATGTCCATAGAAAACAGCATTATATGATTTACATTGAGGAAAAAAATGTAATCAACGAGGCTTGCAATGACTCTGTTGCATACACAATAACAGCACAAAGCAATATATGTTGGCAATAGTCTGTGCTACTCTGAAACTTCTAGTTTCATTTATCTGCTGTCTTTATATATCTCTTTCTCTCTCTGTAGCATATGATGTTCATGATGAACAAAGTGAGACAGACTCAACTCTGCATATGAGCAGACTTTCCAACGACAGGGGTGAGTTTCCTCAACATACTCAAAATTTCATAAAAAAAAATCAAATTTAATATAATGTAACATTACATAAAAGCCTCTCCTCTGACCTCTTCTGCTCTCATTATAGTTCAATTATTGCACAGAGCCACTATATTACATTGCGTTTAGTTGGGTGATGTAATGGTATGTTGTATGTTGTAATGGGATATTCTAGTTTTTGTATACAAGTAATCTCAAAACAATTAAAATAATATGCTCATGCCTTGCTTCATCCTCTACTAGCAAATGTATAAAAAGCATAAAACGACATACAGATTCTACTGTTGTAAAATTAGGTTCAGTGAGAGTTTTTTATAAATTAAATTACATGAATCATTTTATTCAACAAGGACATATTAAATTGACCAAAAGTGTCAGTAAAGAATTTTTTTTTAAATGTTACAATAAATTCTATTATAAATAAATTCTGTTCTTTTGAACTTTCTGAAGACTGGAATAATTGCGGCTGAAAATTCAGCTCTGCCATCACAGGAATAAATTGGTATATATTATTAAAACAGTTATTATAAATCATAATATTTCATAACATTACTGTTTTTATTGTATTGTTAATCAAATGAATGCTGCCTTGGTGAGCATAAACAATTAACTTTCAAAAACATTAAAAAAACAAATGCCCTCACTCAAAAACAACAGCCAAAAGCTAAAAGAACAGGGATTTTCTGTAGATTTATTAATTGATGTAATTCAAGAAGAAAAAAAGTTCTTATTTGCTGAAAATATTACCCTTCTTTGTAGCTTATAAATCACATCTGAGGCCAGTATTATTTTAGTATCATTGACAATCTAGTATATTATATTATATATTTTTTAATTATTTTTATTTTAATATTTTCTTATAATTTTAATTGCTTTTTAAAATGTCTATATAGTTTTTATTAATTTTATATCAGTTTAAGTTCAAATTCTAGTACATCAGTTTTTTAAACTAAATGAAAATGAAAAATGTTGCCTTGCCAACTAGCTGCAATTTTATGTAGCGTTTACTTTATTTCAAGTAATTTTTTTATGATTTTAGTTTTGGTTAACTAATAACCCTGTATAAGACTGAGTAAATGACAGAATTTGAATTTCTAGCTAAACTATTCTTTTAACGGTCAGTTGATCAGTTGAATTCATCCCTTTGTGTTTATTATTTTACAGTTGAACAAAATGCAGTGAAACCAACAATCTTTGAGAAGGTTCCAACTCAATTGTCCTCTGGCTTCCCTGCTTCCCTTCTTTTCACAGATGGCCTCTCCTCCGTTGAGACACTGCTCACTAATGTCCAGGTATGGCCATGAAGAAATGCAACAGACACACACACACACTCAAACACTCACTCACTCACTCACACACATACACACACACACGTTTGTTTTTGTGAAAAGTGGGGACATTCCATAGGCGTAATGATTTTTATACTGTACAAACTGTATGTGGTATTACCCTACACCAACCCTACACCTAAACTTAGCCCTCACAGGAGACTGTGCATTTCTACTCCCCCAAAAAAAACCTCACTCTGTATGATTTATAAGCATTTTGAAAAGTGGGGACATGGGTCAATGTCCTGAAAAGTCACCTTCACCTTGTAATACCTGTATCATACCCGTGTCATTATACAAATCTATGTCCTCATTTGTCACAAACCACACACACACACACGCACACACGCACACACACACTCTCTCTCACACACACACACACACACACACGTTCAGCAACAATAACATGTGGACGTGTTGCAGGGTCTGCTAAAGGTGGCTTTGGAGAACGCCCGTCTGCAGGAGAAACAGCTTCAGCAGGAGAGGAGAGAGCTCAAGATGGAGCTGTACAGAGAGAGAGAGATGAGAGAGAGTCTAGAGAGACAACTCACCTCAGAGCTACACAGTCGAGGTAATGTTGCGTTCTAATACATATTGGAAAACGGAAAAAACAGAAATCGTCTATTTCCGTTTGATGTTTACACATGGATATTTTCTCTTCCAGCTACCATTCAGAGACGTCTAAAGAAGGAGAAGAAGGCAAAGAGGAGGTTACAGGAGGCGCTGGAACACGAGTCCAAGCGGAGAGGGCAGATCGAGCAGGCCTTACAGCAGGCCACCTCATCAGGCGCTCTCACACACGGTGAGACGCTCTCACACACACTCAGAGAGTTTCATTCAGGCCGATAGTCTTTCAGCAGGCTTTGTCAGCTGTCGCTGTCTGTTAACACAGATCCAATCAGTCTGGACATGGAGACGGAGCGATGCAGAAGCCCGGAGGACAACCGTTTGTTACAAGGTATTAAATTTAATAGAAACCTAGATGAACTGTCCCCTTTTCATAGTAATATATATTAAGTATATACTTGTATATACGCACACACACACACACACACACACAAATGAAAAACATAATATATAGAGAGCAAAAGAACAGTAAAAAAAAAACTGCATTTATTTGATCGAAAATACAGTAAAAACAGTAATACTATGATTTTTTTTTAATTAATTTACATTAATTACATGTAGTATTTTAAACACATTAAACGTTAACATTATGTCTGTTTCATTAATATATATAAAAATAAAATAGTATGACTGAACTAAATGAACTCATTTTAGTTTTAATTTTTGATACATTAGTATTCAAAAACATTTATGTTTTTGAAAGAAATCTCCTCTACTTGCCAAGGCTGCATTTATTTGATTAAATATACAGTTAAAAGACTGAAATACAAACAATAAAATGTAAAATAAAAACAGTAAAGTGTAATTTATTCCTGTGATGGCAAAGCTCAATTTTCAGTATCATTATTTCAGTGTCACATGATATGCTCAAGAAACATTTTTTTTATTATTATTATTGACAATGTTGAAAACAGTTATTCTGCTTAATATTTTTTTAATGTTTTTTTTTCAGGATTCTTTGATAAATAGATCAAAAGAGCAGCATTTATTTGAAATATATAATTTTTGTAACTATGTAAAAGTAGTTTTTTTGTCTTACTGTAATTTTTAATCAATATAATGCATTCTTGCTGAATGAAAGTATTAACCTCAAAAAAAAAAAAAAGGTCCTTGCACAAAAAACATGCCTATCAACACACTCACGTATACATTATGTATGTATGTATATGGATGTGCACAGTTTCAGCTGTGGCTTATTCAGATTTGTTGTCTTGACCTCACTTCCCCTTCCCATCAGTCTTTCTCAGTAACACCGTGTCACTCGCCCGTGTCCTCCAAACAGATGAGATCATCGGCTCCCTCTGTCTCAGAGTGAAACCATTGGCAAATAAACACATAGATGAATAAAAAGACTGGGGACTAATTGCAAGTTTCCTGTGTAAGCAAAGCCTCACTGCATGAATATTCCAGCGCCGCCTTCCACCCGTTTATCTATTTCTGCAGCTGGCCGTTCTCGCTCTCTCCCCCTCCGTGAGACAGCTAAAGCGACATGATAAATTACTTGAATTACACCTTGTGTTAATTTTATTAAAATGGCTCCCTAATGTCGAGAAAATCTGCTACATGTTGGCACAGCACTGGACTGGAGGTGTTCATTTACTGTCTAATGCCTTTTTTCCATGACATGCAAAAATTTATTATTTTAGAGAAAAAAGTAATTAATTTATTTTATATTATTTTAATTAATATAAAAGTATTAATATATTTTACTGACAACAATCAACCCAGTATCTTACTGACCCCAAACTTTTATAAAATGTAAAACCTTTATTAAATATATAAGTCCCATTAGATGGCCCAAACTATTACACATACTTAAATAATTGTTGAATTAATGTTGAAAGTTGTCAAGGTTTCAGTCTTTTTATTTTTATATTTCTCAGTCTTTAAATTTACAGTAGATAGGTACAATTTTTTCCCAGACTGATGTAATTCAACCTGTGGTTTAGTGCTCTCAAACCTTCCTGTTGTTTTTCTTTCTTACAGAAGGCAGAACATACACAAAAAATCCAATAATTTACTAAGAAGAGGTGGACAAGGATGTTCTCCACATCACACACTTTCTGAATGCTGAAGACAGGACTTCAAGGTTTTATGCAGTGAGCTACTTTGGAGAAGATCTTCTCTTTGACCCAATCAAATGCTCCATCCACACAACATTCCAGAATCCTCAACTGTTGTTTTATCTACATACATTGTGCTTAATTCCCTGTTTAAGCTCTGTGGAGAGCACTGTTGGTGTACTGTTACTTGTTTTGAAGCAACTGGATGCTGTTTTGGCATTATCCCTTCAGGACAGTGACCTTCAGTCTAATGCCCTCAGGACAGGCTGAGGAAAATGTTTTAAAAAAAAAAGGAAGAAAAGAGATGCATCTGGCTTGTTTCATACTTGTTTAAAGACTCTAAAGAGTGTGGAATTTTACATTTCGTTGCTTTTCTCTTGTATGTCCAACTTCTGGTTCTACAGTCCATTTATCTCTCTTTGTAGGTCAGTTTAGCTTCTTAATACTGTTTAAAATGTTCACCTGTTTTTCAGTTTGAGCAACCTTATGTGGGAGTTTTCTTTGTAAGACCTTCCTTTACTTTATGTGCTTTCAGAAAGAAAAACTACTGAATGTGTTTGAATCTTTCCTAATGAGAAATACAGTATTACCACCGCCTCACTCATTCAAAAGTTTCAAAGTCAAAGAAAAGTTCACTCTCATTATTCCAAGGAGAACCTGTGGATATTGTAGATGTGGTTTCATGTTCTCAAGCATTTACAGCGATTTGATTCACTAACCATTTTAGCATAAGCTAAAACTAGACACTAAGGCCGCAGAGGATATTTTCTTATGCATTTGGTATTTTCCCCAACACACGAGTCTTTATTTAGTCTGTGAGTTACTTAAAGAGGAAAACAGACTTCCCGCTGAACAGAATACCCTGCTGGTGTTGTCAGGATGATCCATCCATCCTATAGGCATTCGAATGCTAAATGATGTCTTGAAAGGTCTAGATCGATGTCTGTCACCATTTTGTGCAACAGAATGAACTGACAACACAAATAAACAAAGCGATGCTCATGTCACCGGTGTCACCTTGTCGTCAATAGCGTTCCTGATGAAGCTAAAGCCATCAAACAATCCTATCGATTCAGGTCATGCAAATGAGACCCCATTAGTGCTTAAATGCCTCCGCTGCTACATATCGGCCTTTACTGACACGTATCAAAGTCCTCATTAACATTAAGTTTGTGGTCTTCTCGTGGCCAGACACAAGCTAAGTATTGTTCCGTACTGATATTTCTAGTCTAAAACAGCACTCCAACAGCTCCAGCTGTATAATATACAAACAAGGGAATCATGACTCAAAGTACAGTACTGTAACATGGACTTGTAATATTTTTCTTTTGCATACTTTAGGAATATCACCCGAGACCATAAATCTGTGGGGACCATAAATAGATTTGAAAACAAGTTACTCTGATTTGGAATTGCTCCCTAAAAATGGGAAATGACCATTTGGGAACGTGGGAAAAGTGTGGTTTCAAAACTACAGCTAGCAAAAGATAGGAGCGAAAGATAAACATGTGTTTGGGATACAGAAATGGCATCTGTTTTGCTATGATTGCTTTGTGAGAAATATATCAGTACTTGTCAACGTGAAGAGGACTGTTGCGTTTGTTTGTGTATTCAGTTCAGTTCAACATCCTGGAATATATATTATTTTAGCTGTACACAAGGTTTGAATCTCTGTGTTACAGGAACTGCTTACAGGATATTGTGGGAGCATTAACTAAGCAGACTGGAAACAAAGAAAAAAACAAAAGAAAAAAGTGAAACCTCAAGAATTAAAAACATGATCCAATACATTGAAAAAAAAAGCTATATATTACAAATTATTACAAAGAAACGGCATGCAACAGTAAATTAAACATTAAATTCTGAAGCAAAAAAACATTGAAATACCCCCCAAAAATTTTGTGAAACACTCCTAATAATAAACTTCAAAACATTTGTTTACAGTTTCAATACAGAAACTTGTTTTGATTATTTTCTTTGAAATGACAAGTTGTGGGCTCTTTCAATTCCCTCGAGCGGGGTAAACAGAAATGTGCCTGATATGTCAGATTATTCCCAGGATGCACTGAGGGTGGCTGCTGTTTTCTCAGGGTGGTGCGACTATGACTATAGTTAGTCATACGCACTGATTGACTGATTTGCCCATAATATTCACAATAAAAACATGAGTTTATTTTGCTTCTCATAAAAAAGGCAGCCCAGATTTTTTTTTTAAATGTGATTTGAAGAAGCTTGTTGTCTTCAGTGAGTTATAGACCCATTTCATGCACCACAGCCTTCAAATAAAGACACACATTTTGAGGAAAAGGCTTAAATAAGACATGAAAAAATGTTTGTTTAACTAGATTACCCATATTAGGGCATGATGGGATGGAAAGGGAGGCAACACTTTGAAAGGAAATGATTAAACCGTGATTAAGTCATTGAACTTGTGAACAACTTTTTACTTGACATCTGAAGATAACAGAGGATGTTTTTCCTCATCTAAAATGACCAGCGTTTCACTCTTTTGATTTACACTGTGTAGAAGAATGAGAATGTTTCTTTAAATGATGGTTTCAGATGATCCCAGAAAAAACTAGGCCTAACTACATATACTTATTTATAGTCCTACACTACCATTCCAAAGTTTGGGGTTGGTATGATTTTTGAATGTTTTTTAATTAAGCCTTATAAAGGCTGCATTTAATCTGTTACAAATAGATTAAAAAAATAAAAAACTTGTGAAATTTTAAAATTTAAAGTTTTGAATATATTTTAAATTGTAATTTATTCACGTGATGGCAAACATGAATTTTCAGCCTAGTTACTATCACTATAATACTCAAGAAACATTTCTTATATTATTTTATTATAATCAGTTTTTGTGGCACTTAATTACATACATTTTAGTAACTTTTTTATTGTCTCTTAATTATGATTAATACATCATTGCTAAATAAAACTATTGATTTTTTTACTTTTTATTTTTAAATCTTGAATGGTATATATATCAAGTATTACTGACTGTACATACGCGAACATTTTTCATTTGTATTATAAAATTGTCTTTATCACTCAGTAGTGTTTGTGATGTATTCATTTTAAGTAAACATCTGCATTAAATATATGAATAAACTTCTGGCAAGAATAGGGTAAAAAAAGGCCCTCAATTCTTTACTATTAAATGCTAACTAACATTAGAAAAGGTTTAAAATAGTTCAATAAACAAAATTAATATATATATTCTACATTCAACTGAAACTCAGTTAAACAGATATGTCAAAAATGATGATGTTGATTTCAAATGTGGTAAAGAGAGAGATTAATTATGTGGTTATTTGGGCACCATATCCAGGGGAAACCATGCAGGGGCATATAAATGATTTCATACAGCCAGACATGGTCAAACACTGAAAACTGAAAAGAACACACACAAAAAAAAACTGAAACAAAACAAAGGCCCAGACCCAGAGAAGAGAGATTCATATTCTTGCTCACACATAGGCTACTGTCTCTCGTGTAATATACCAGGTGATTGCAACGTAAAAGATCAATATTTCAATTTCATACTGCATTTTTATTCTCGGAGATTAGAGAACAATCAAATTCTTGATTTTCTACATTTGCCATAGGAAGAATCTCCCAGTCTTACTGATAGCAAAAAATGAAAAGGTTTTAGCCTGGGTGCAAGATGTTTGTTTTTGTGAATTATTCATTGAGATGTGTTTGTGCAAGTGAATAGCCATTTGCTCCAATACTGAAGGGCAAATATAATACAGATTGCTCAAACATAACAGAAGAGGAATGTGACATTGAGAAGTGGAAATGCGGACAAAGCCTTCTGCACTGCAGCAGGGTCACTTACTGATAAACAGGCCTCGTGACAGACGGAGCAACATGCGTTGTTTGTGTTGTTTTTCTTTTTTCTGTTGAGGGCATAGCACTGTTCAAATAAAACAAGTTATCAAGTTTTAAATACAATGTTTACACCTTAAATTAAACTGCTTTTTAATTAATTTTCACATTTTAATTATATAGAATTTTCATGATATAGAAATACCCTGTTGCAAAAAACTAAATAAAAATCAGACAGAACGCCCTAACGACACGTGCACACTCGAATAAACAATCTCAAATCAAGCAAGGATTTGTTCTTCCTTCTTGGCGTTACCACCCCCTTGTGGTGAAGCCTGGGAAACTGCCATTTAAAAACATTTCCTTCTGACGTTTTTTTATTTTAATTTTATTTTTTTAAATCAGCCTGAGAGTTGTTGTTAGTTTTCTTTTTTATTCATCGGTCATCTACACCTCCCCAAACACTTATCAAAAGCCTCAGCTAATGAGCTGCTGCAAAGAAACAAAACCTGCACATGTTCCTCCCATTACAACATTTGCATATACAGTTCAACCTATCAAGGTCAATAACTTTCACACACACTCCAAACAACAGTAATCAGAATAGGCATACAAACACCTGCAGGAGCTCACACACACACACACCTCTCTCTCTTTTGGAAACAGCGACGCCTGATATCAGATAAACAGCTTAAGTAAACAATATCGCTGGAGAAAATATTAAATAAAAATGTAACTCAAACATTCCCTGTAAGTGACATCACATACATAAACACAGAAAATGCAAAAACAAATATGAACATATCGAGAAAAATGGTACACCCTTATTTGGATACGAAAGAAAGAAAAGGTCCCAAATATTTTCTCAGGGTTTCTCCCATTATCTGCATTACTGAAATGAGAAATGTGGGAAATTTAGAGACTTTATGAGATGCCAACTTCAGACTGTTCAAGCTTAAAAAAATAAAATAATAATAGAAAAAAACAATTAAAGAAAAAAAAAAAAAAAAAAAAAAAAAAATCACATGAATCACAAACAAATTTGTTGAATCACAAAACACTTTTGCTTTATGTGATGCATTTGTTGCATCACATAAAAGTATACCTAAAAATATTTTCCTACACAGAAAAAAGATAAAAGTCTGATATTTTTATATATCGTTTAAAATTTGTACCACCTAATTATAATAATACTGAAAAAGTTGCAAGTATGTAGTTCCTTAGTGGGACTCTATGAAGGATCTTTAACTATGAAATCAATGACAAATAAAAGTAACAGCTTAACTAAATTCATAACCTATAGCCTAAACTAAATTTTAGGGGGGAAAAATCAGTGAGATGAGTCAGAGTAATAGAAATGAGAACTACAAGGATTTCCAGAATCCATTCCAATAGCTTTTGGATTTGAAATGGCATTTGATTTTAGCTCGTTACTGGATGAGTTAATTAACAAGTGATCGAGAATGAGGACCTCAATATTACCTTCTTCTAATAGACTAAAACTAAACGCACATCTCAGTATCAGTCACAAATTTAGATTTCAAGGAGATAAGTGTCAGAACCCCCACCCCCCAAAAAAAAACCAAAGCAAAGAAATCTATCAGAGTTCAGTTTTATCCTGATTAAGAGGAACTTTCTTCTGGATGTCCTCCTTATCTGAGGTGTATCCAGCTTCTTCAGTTTTCCGCTTGCTGGTCTCAGTGTCAGTCAGCTTGGACTTTTTCTTCTTCTTCTTCTCCTTTTTCTGCCCATCCTCACTGTCTTTACCCTTCTTCTTTTTGACCTTCTTTTTCTTCTTGCCCTCTGCGATAGCTGCTGTGTCTCCCTTTTTCCCAGACCAGTTCTCTTTAAGACAGTCTGCAGAGAGAATCAGAAGTATGTGTTTGCACAGTCCTGATCTTCATACTGACTGTCCTCACTGTTATTAGCAACAAGTGATCAAATCAGAGCTGCGTGTTCAGGAAGTGATGTCTTTTTCTGGCAGATCTATATTGGTTGCTATGGCAATGGCAAAAAAGGCCAGTACAATGCCAAATTAATCTTTTATAACAGGAAGCAACAAGCTGGTCATATGATGACAGACTGCAAATAATTAGTATTTGCTCATTTACAACCCAACTAGTATTTTTACTGAGGATTCATTACTTATTTTATATTACATTTGATAAATGTTTACATTTTGTACAGTTTTTACTTAACACACTTGCACACACATACATACAGAACGATATGCTTAGCAAAAAGTATTAATTCCTTGAAAAAAATAAAATAAATAATATATATTTTTTTTTAAAGTATGTCCCTATACTATTGCTGCTCCTGTGGCCTTGAGTAGAAAGTCTCCCCAGAAACAGCTCTTAAAGCTGGTGCCGATAAAGGAGATCAAGAGGTTTAGTCAGTAAGTAGTCATAATATTATGTCTAGAGTGTTTTAACTGTTATAAAAAAAGGTTGTGATGGAGTAAAACAGCTGTTAGTTTCATATTACCGGTGTCTTGTCCTTTCAGCACGTGATTTTCACACAGGTAAGTGGTGAGATCTTCCTCCTGACTGCCTTTATACCAGTCTTCAATGACTTCTTCATACTGCTCTACCATCACATCACACTGAGGGAACAAAACACACATCTCATATTTCCCATGTACCTGTATATATACAATGCAGAAACATGCATTTACATGCACTGTTTTTATATGCACTCCCATTAATCTGTGTTCATCAAAGTTATAGCCTGAAAAAGAAACAGAATCAAAGATTTCTACAAGAAAAAACAGCATACCGGTTGAACAATATTGTTAAAAAAATGACAAAGAATTATTATCAATGTTGTATCTTTACAGTGTGAACGGGGCTTAATGCTGCATTCACGTGCTATCGGAATTATCATAAATACAAGCTTCCTAGTTGAAATTGGACATGAACGGCCTTAGAGATGCCTTATATGGCCAATTTCCAACTAGGAAACTCGTACTTAAGATAATTCCGATAGCACGTGAATGCAGCGCACGTGCGTCTGCCACTTTAAATTCTCCAGCTCATTATAGCAGGATGGATTCTGATTGGATGTCAATGTTTGTATAGTTCATCAGTTGGAAAAAAATCGTTCTGGAAGTGATTCCAAAGATACCATTTCTCTCTGCCTTTATCGTTATAGCTGTAGTGTGGACTCTCCTATTCTTTAATACTGAGAATGATTTTTAGAACTATATCTTTATCGTTATTGTCTTTGGTGTGAATGGGGCTTTAATTCTACGATTTTTCAGTCACTCACATACCTGTTTTTTGAGATCTGCCACTTCTGCACTGGTCTCGTTCCACAGTTCATAAGGAATGTCCATGACCACCTTCACGCCTTTATTAACCAGGTTATGTAAGGTGGAGAATGTCTCAGACATACCCTGAGCAGAGAAAGACAAATGATCTGATCTCACCAGCTATAATGCAGTATAGCACATCACAGCATACAGTAAAAAAAGAAATGCAAGACTTAAATTCAAAATTGCATAGAGTACAAAGCATATTTTTCACATTACATTTATTATACGAAATTGCCATTGCAACTTGGGGTATTCATTCACAAAATCAATTCCAAATCTTATTCATTCATAAACCAAAAAAGTTAAATCACTGAAGTTGTGCTGCAAAAACAAATGTGGTAGAAGAAAAGGAAAAGTGGTAGCCGACCTTTGCAAAGCGATTACTTCCATCTCTCTCTTTGTGTAGATTGTACTGCGTAATCCTTGAGCAAACATTTTCCACTACCTCTATGAAACGAATATCACTGAAAAGCAAAGGACATTGCTTAATAAAATGCACAAGTCCAAAAACAGTATGACATGGTTGATTTATGGTACTCCTGCATTTCTAAACTAGAATTAGTGGAAGAATGTTGTTAACCAAACAGTTGGCAGTAGCCATTGATTTCCATAGAATGAAAAAACAAAAAACAAACAAACAAAACAAAAAAAAAAAAAACATGGAAGTCAATGGCTACCGTCAACTCTTTGGTTAACAACATTCTTCAAAATATCTTCTTTTGTGTTCAACAGGAGAAAAAAAAATCATACAGGTTTGGACAAACTTCAGGGTGAGTAAATGACAGAATTTTCACATGGATGAATGATACTTTAAAGGTCAAAGTTTGCGTTAAGAAAAAAAAAAAGTGACTTACGATTTGACATATTTGATTGGCGGTGCACCTTTGTCATCCAGGAAGCGGTAGTTGGTTTCAATCACTTCTTTTGTTTTGCCAGTCTCTTCAAATGCAGACTTCATTTCAATACTAAGAAATTTACACACTATAAAAACAAACAGAACATATTCAGCACCAGAAGAGGAACAGAAAGCAGCTGTGCCTCAAATCCTAGTGTGCTGCCTACATAGACAGCATTGTTTGTCATCACAGACCCATTCAAGGTTCCAAACATGCAGCCTAGGGAGGCATCACACTAGGTTTTGAGACACATCCAGTGAGGTCCGTTGAAAAGAGGAAATCTGCAGCCCTTGTTTTTTTTCCCAGTATGTCAATGCAACATTTTGAATTAATAACTATTAGAATTAATGAATAAAACGAGAAATAATTAATAAAATGCAATAAAAACAAATGGTCTCTTTCGACTTACAACTGCTATGAAACAAAAAAGCAGATTGCTATTGATACACTGAGTATGATAACATATCTCAGATCTATTATATCGTGTAAAATATGTGTCTGCGTTAGCATTAAATGATTTTATCAAGCGCTGAAAATAAGTGTGGAAGTGCACAAGCGATTATGGTGTATTTAAAGCAAAACATTGATTCATTATAAATTAGCACAGTCTACCTTCACATTTATTTGGCAGATGCACCCAGTCATCGTCCCCGCTTTTGTTAGCAGCTGCGGCACTAACGAGAAACAACACGACGCAGATAAAAACACTCATTTTTGTTAGTATGAAATATTTACAGTGTGCAATACTCAAATACCGAACATGCTTATTAATCTAGCCACTATTTCTTCTGAAGCTTTCACTTCCGCTGTGGCAGGTTGACGCAGACGCTGCGCGGAGCGGACCAATCACGGACGCCGAAGTGGCATGACGGAGCCAATCAAAAATGTGGGCGGGATCCAAATCATCCTGCACCAGAGATGTTTATGAAAGAACGGCTTGGTGTATTTTTTAAAGTGCCCTTCATTTAGATATAGAGAGAAAAAGTACATGCTCTTGAATATCGTAGAATAAGCGGATCCGGTTCTAGAATACGTTTTCGTTTTGAAATTAGGTTGATACAAATAAAATATACCAAAGAAACTGTTTTAAAAAGTGGAGCTTTTGTGCAACCACCAGAGGGCATTACAATCCACATAATTAGATTCTCTCCAGGACTTGGAAATTGCACTCATATATTAGCATGTCATGTTTACCAAGTACTACAGTGACAGTGTTGGCTAATCTTAGCCTACCAGATACCGTCAGGAATATTTTCTCTGTCATTCACAAATTTCCCACTGGTTTGCAGAGGCATTTTTAATAATTCCGTAATACTAATACATTTGTAATAATATTTTTTTTTAATCAAAGGACATTTTTATTTACCTTTCTAAAATGATGTAATTTCATGTAAAATCGTGAGTCCAAATTGAAAGTTGAGAACCACTGTGTACATTAAAGCACATTTTACATGCATAAAAATGTTCTCTACCAAATATACATTTTAATAAGAAATGCCATTGAAATGCAGTGCAGAATCACCACATTTATCTGAACAGGGGCGGACTTACCCATTAGGCAACGGTAGGCGACTGCCTTAGGCCCCCAAAAGCCAAGGGCCCAACAGCACAGCTATTGTCTTTATCTTATTTGTAGCCTATTTGATTTTATCAGACGACGGCACGATTATAAATCAGGATTTTTGTGCAGATTAACATCTTGGAAGGGAGAGCTGTCTTAATGGTTTCATATTCATCACATTGTCTGACAACAGAAATACTAAAATATATAAATGAAAACTGTTTTATTGAGAATTTAGCTGTATGTAAAAAGTGATAAGTTGACTTAACTTCAAAAAATTGAGGAAACCCCTTGCGTTCAAATTGTTAAGTAAATAATAATTGAAAAAAAAATAAGTTAAGTGAATTGTCAAGTTCACTTAACTTTTTTTTATTTATTATTATTTACTTAAAAATTTTAAGGCAAAGGGTTTCCTCATTTTTTTACAGTGTAATGATAAATGTACATTTTGCATGTTCAGAAGAAGTGGTGTGCAAATGTAAACAGGTTTGTGTAAGTAAATTGCTCAGTGCAAAGAAAGATAAGTAATGGGAACCTGCTATTTCTTTTTCATGTGTCTAATAGACATGAACAAGTTCTTTGAAAAACATCTATGACCTATGAAACATGTCTAGTCTTCATGCCCGGTGATAACTATGGTTTCACTAATAATAAACATTGCATAAAGAATCCATAGGCTATTTGTCGATGCCCATGTTGATTAGTATTAATTTAAGGTACATTTAGAACAGATAAAGTGTGATTAAGTTGCGATTATTCGTGAGTATAGAGTCCCATTCCTATATTTGCCTGGGGCCCCCAATTCACTAAATCTGCCCCTGTATCTGAATTTACCCAAACAAACTAATTTATAGGCAGCTCCTGTCATCAACAGCATTATTTCAAACGACGGAGGAAATTAAATTGGATGCATTCTTTGGACAGTATGATTAAGTTTAACCTGACAACTATTATTCAGCACTTCCAAGGGCACAAGAAAACAGTTTTCATAGGCAACATGACTTGAATTTACTTAGAAATGGCAAAATAGTCTGAAACACCATTTCAATTTTCAGTTAAGTAATTAACTAATCAACATGAATCAATTATTCCAAACCCTGGTAAAGTCTGCCCAATTTTACAGTAGTTACAGTACTGAGGAAAATACCATGGTACAACACGATACATGTACCATGAAAAAAAGTCTCTTATGCTCTCCAAATCTTTATTTGATGAAGAATAAATTAGAAATAGTACAAAGTATTTCTACAATTTAAAGTAACTTTTCTATTTGAATATATTTTAAAATGTATTTCTTTTAGCCACTACTTCAGTTTTTAGAGTCACATAATCCTTCAGAAATCATATATACCATAGTACATAAATCATTGTACTATGCAATACATCATAGTGCCAATTTGACAAAACTATTGTACGATGGTGCTGGCATCACAAATGTCCCCCACGATAACATTGTATAGTATTTTAAGTTTCTTTTTTGTTACTGCCAAAAAATCTGTGCCTTACTTTACTGTACATCCTACAGTAGAGCTGCAGCCAGGAAAGAGTAGAGCACAAATCTACATTTATATCTTGTTGAGAAATGGCAAGAAATCAAAGACAACGCCAGGGTTATTCAGCTTTATTGAATCTGCATATTCGGCATTCCCTTGAGTTCAGTTTCTTGCTATCAGAACTACTTTTTATCTTCATCGTATGTTCACACATTTCCAAGGAAAAGTAGAAAGTGGCAAGGATCATACAAGAGGAGCATGTATTTCATTCAAGTGTTTACATAAGCATTTACAGCGCCTTGCCAAAAGTAATCAGGCCTTGACCAGTTCTGTCATGTTACTGGATTACACAGTCCCACATTGCAGCCGTGTCCTTTGTGAGGTTTCATTTGAAAGCACTGAAACAAATCTCCTAAAATGTGACATTGTTTTGTTACATTCACCCCCTGCAGTTTAATATTTTGGAAGGTGACAGCATCACTCAGAAATTTTAAAATAGTGACCTTAGGACAATAATTTTTGTTGAACATTTTTTTATATAAATACCATATTGTTAAATATTTTCAAACTGATTATTTAAGCTAATTTTTAAATAATATTTGTCCCTTCACCACATTTTATTTATACTCTCCAACATAAAACCATGGCGAATTAAAAAATTACCTCTAAATACAAGTATCACCAATGTCATATTTATAATACATTAAAATAGCAGAGTTGATCAAAAGTCTGAATATTTTTGCATGGCGCTGTACATGGTTTATCAGCATTCATCATCGCAGAGCAGGGGGATGTCTCATTCGATGCATGTCTCTGGACATCTCCCCTATACCTGATTATTATAATATACTAATTAATATTCATATACAGTAAAAAGTAAGCAGTCAAAGAAAAAAAAACAGCTCCAAAAACATTATAATAGTATAATGTATAAATAATGTCTAAAACAGTCTTGAAATTAAATAATTTGTACATGCTATTCAAAATACAAAAATAAGATTTCAGTCATGTTAGATTCTAGCATAACTTCAGCCCTCCGGGTGCATAACATGAGTAATATCACACTATGATGTGCACGTATCATAGTACTAAAGTGAAAAACCTTCACCGCATGAGTGCCAACGGCTCACTGATCAGTTACTGAGGAAAAAAAAACATCAAACCTGTTCCACCAAGAGCATGATGTTCTTAAACATACACTGTAGGTCCATATTAGATGTGTTCTATTTCGTTCTTACTGACCGCCAGAGGCAGTGCTTCACACTGAGTGTTATCTCATCGCAGATGCACAGGTCAAGTCTAATACAAACAAAGTCCCTCGTGACCAGGATGACTCGGGGTCCTCCCCTATTTAACCCTGTGACTTCCTGCAGACTGTCCCTATAATCTTCTCGCGTGCATGTATTACAGGTCGGAGAATATTAAAGGAAGACACTTGGAATCCGTTTTTCAGCTTTGCAACAGATCAGCTGTTGGTGTTTCGCGACTGCGTGTCCTACAGAGGCTGCATCGGATTCAGTCGATTTCATTGAGGATACAGTGTGGTGAGTTGTTACATTTATGCTCGGGGTTCGTTTTCGTTTTTCCCGGCATTTGTTTGGTAGCTAGATAGAGTGCTTTCGCTCTGTGGCGCTGCCGGAGGGTATTGTAGTATCTCACAGCTGTACAAGACCGCATTAAGAGTGGGTGTGCTCTGTTACGTGCGGTATCCGTGTGTATCTAGCAGCTAATAGTAGTTGATACTGCTGGGTGCATGTAGACTTTGTTATTGCATACTATATATATATATATTATAATAGTATATATTGTATAATAATATATATCTGGAGACGGTCAGAGTGTTTTCGCTCGGTTTACAGAAAATTCATCTGGGCTAAGATGGAAAAAGTATATCATGCCTGCACGTTGTGCATGGCCACTCTGCAAAAGGATGATGGACACGACTGTTGCCCTTCCTGTTTAGGCTTGGAACACCTGAAACAAGGTCTCACAGAGAATGCCTGTATGAACTGCGGAGTCACGTCTTGGGACAGAAAGACTTCAAGGATAGCTATGGTGGAGGGACTCTTGGGTGAGTCGCTACCAACACCACCACCACGTAAATCGGCAATTAAACGTAAACATACTGAAGCAATGGGTGCTTCGGCTGGTAAACAATCTAAGGAAGACCCCTTAGCTAAGAAAGTGGATGTGTTAACAGCTGAGTTTTCTCAGATTAAGGCCTTGCTTATGAATTTGCGAACGGGCGAGAAACTAGTTTCTTCAGTTGAAGCCCCCACTTTGGAGTCACCCATTTCTGAGGAGGATGTCATGTCGATGACTGCTTCTCACACTCAGTTCTATGACGAGGAAGAAAGGGAGGTTATATCGGAGATTCAGTCCCAGGTCTCTTATGATGAATCCCAGGATACTGGTTGGGAATCTGCAGAGGGTCCACAGTCAGAGCAGGAAGTGGTGAAGCGAGCTCTTCGGGCTGCATTGGCTCGTCTAGGTCTTGATACAGCCCTGGCAGTAGCAACCTCTACTAGTGCTTTTTTTAGAGGTTCGGCTCAACCAACTCTTCTTACCATTCCACCATCAAAAGATTATATTGATGAATTGCAGAAGTGTTGGGCTAAACCAAAATCACGTACGCACCACACTAGTGCAGGTAGAGCTTTGGCTGCGATGCAAGATGCAGACACTTTTGGCCTGGGCCAAATGCCTAAGGTTGATCCAATTATCGCCTCTTTTGTTCTCTTGAGGCCTAATGTCCGTTGCCCTCGGCCTCAATGTCGGATTACAGATGATCTTCTCATACAGGCATATAACACGGCGGCGCGTATGGGTCGCATTGGCAATTCTCTCTCTCATCTTATGTTAGCATTGTCCCAGTCTCTTCAGTCTTCAGGGAGCGATACACCAACCCAGGACTTAAGTGATGCTACATTACAGTCAATAGCATTCATGACAAGAGAATTGGGCAGGCTTATGTCAACGCTCATACACTGGCTCGCACAATCACCCCTGTCTGAGGCCTGTAGGAAAACACTGAGAGACCTTCCGGTAGTCCCCGGACAGCTCTTTGGCCTAGCTGCACAACAGACACTAGAACGCAGTGTCCAGGCAAATCAGACCAGACAGCAGTTTGCGGACCTGAGGAGAGTTCCATCATCTCGCTTACACTGTAGACAGCCCCCTATGGGCTGTGAAATGCCGCGCTCTCAGTTTTCAACAGGCCCAGCTGATATTCGTAGGAGCCAGCCTCAGCATATGGAGCAGTCTCATAGAGTAGAACGATCTGTTCAGTGGCCACGAGGACGGGGACACCAATCATTTCAGGCCTCAAGGGGCAGAGCACCTGCCCAGCAGCCCCCCAGGAATGCAAAAGGCTAGGGACGCAGGTCCTGAAGGTCTGTGGTCGGCCGTCGGACGTTTTTCTCATCAGCAGCTAAGTTACTGGGAAACAACAACCTCAGACCCATGGATTATAGCAACCTTAACTCAAGGCTACAAGCTGTCCATTGCCATCGGGAGTGAGATGTCATTCAACAAGAAGCATCTCAACGTCTTGGGCGGCATTAAAAGGTGTCCCTTTAAGCGACATCTGTGCGGCAGCTACATGGTCATCTACAAACACATTTTCCCAATTCTACAGGATTAATGTGGCTGCATTGGATACTTTTGAAACAGCTGTCCTGTTGGGACCCTCAACTTTTTAGAGGTAAACAGGACCTCCTCGTGACCTTGTGGTTATAAGTCATCCAGTGTGAAGCACTGCCTCTGGCGGTCAGTAAGAACGAAATAGAACGAGAGTTACGAATGTAACTGCGGTTCTATGAGTTCTGGATGACCGCCAGAGCTTTCTGTCACTCGGAGTCAAGGCGAGAAGATTCCGTAGGGACAGTCTGCAGGAAGTCACGGGGTTAAATGGGGAGGACCCCGAGTCATCCTGGTCACGAGGGACTTTGTTTGTATTAGACTCGACCTGTGCATCTGCGATGAGATAACATTCAGTGTGAAGCACTGCCTCTGGCGGTCATCCAGAACTCATAGAACCGCAGTTACATTCGTAACTCTCGTTTCTTGCTCAAGTACACTTTCCAATGAGAACTTTCTATACAAAAAAATACATGAACTGACAATGCTTCTGGTCACATTGAAGATATAAAGTTGAATTATGAACTGAATGGCATGAATTGGTTGAGTCCTGCGGTTTAGGGTTAAAGTCAACATGAAACAGCACTCACAAACTATTTTACTAATGTAATGTGACATTTTGAATAAAATAGGATATTTACCGGAAAAAAAAAAAAAAAAGAATTGGATGGTTTGGATCCCAACAATAACACTCTGTTATTCTATTTATCATTATGTTATCATTGTTGTAACCTTTTAAAAATGAACTTTAACTGGCATTATATTACTGCGCTAAGAATTCAATAAGAAAATGTTTAAATGGCTAATATTAATATCCTGAACAGTCTACTTAACATCAGCCAAAAAGACAATTATCAAGTTATTAAATTTTTTGATGAAAACATTTTTTTCTTTGGACTAACATGCGCTAATGAATCATGCACAATGATATCTGGAATATGTATTAAGGAATTAAATAGTGAGTTTTAATGTTAAAAGGATATTTCACCTAAAAATAAACTTTATTCTCCCTCATGTCATTCCAAACCTGTTGGATTTATTGCCTTCTGTAAAACATTTTTAAAAATGTCTCAGTTGTCCATACTATGGACCATTTTCACATTTTTGGATCTTAGATGTGGACACTTCTACAGTGGTGAATGGAAACTACAATTAATATAATTTTTGCATTCCCACTTGCCGCAACAGTAAAAGCAAAATCTACAATAGCGTTTCTATGACTTTCCAAACAGGAAAAAAAAAACATATAGAGAAATTGATCATGTGGGTCAGAATAAAGACAGATGTCAAATTTGCAGTCGCTCCCTCAGCTGTTCTATTAGAAACCCAACTCAGCGGTAATATCTAGTTTTATGTAATCCAATGCCAAGGTAAGAAAACACATAGTGGTCCATACTATGTGGAAGATATTTTGAAGTCAAAACTAGTTTTGGCTACCATTGACTTCTATGGACTCCATAGAAGTCATTGGTACCCAAAACTAGTTTTGACTTCAAAAGATATTCTTTTGTGTTCTGCAGAAGAAGAAAAAAATCATACAGGTTTGGAATGACAGGAAACTGATTAGCAGATTTCCGAATTTTCATTGTTGGGTGAACAATGTAATGTAATGAAGATACAAAAATGCAACCTGGCCTGCATTGCTCTGATGATTGCACTTTTCTGTCCCTTCTGAATCTCTTTCATCCGTCATTTAATTCACTCATCCCATCTGTCTTGTAAATAACTTTCAATTTGGTTAAATTTCAGAAATGACAAATATTGCAGTAGCAAACAAAAGAACGAACAGAATAATCAGTTGTGGTTAAGGTAATAGTTATTGATATCATCACTGATTATTGTTATTATCAAAGTGCTGTACAGTAATACTAGCAATACTATAGCTGCGTGGTCACCGAATCATCCTGTTCCGTTACCCAGCGGGAGGAGTCTGGCGTTTGTCTGCCACAGGGCCCGACCAATCCTTGGAACACGTCTTCATTTGAGTCCAGGAGGTGGGAGCTGGAGGCGGAGAAACTGGAAGCACAGTGCAGGGAAGAGGGTGGGGACAGAGGTCCTAATGTCAGTAAAACATCCCTTCCGTTAGCTCTCTGTCCATTGGTCGTCATGGCACCATCGCCCTCATTTAAAGCGCCCACATCCACCTGATTAAGGTTTATCTCGCTTCTGGTGATGGGACCGGCTCCCCTGGTGAAGCCCAAGTCTTGCCAAGCCCCCGGCGGGTGAAGCAATCCATCTGAGATAGTGTAGGTCGCAGCGGTGACACCTGCCGGCTGCGGAAGGTGGCTGCCCATGCGTGAGAACAGCAGGCCGAGCCGCCTGAAGGAGTTCTTCTTGGAACTAGAGAAGCGGGAAAAGCGCCTCCAAGTTCGTGAAAGTGCAGGTCTTGCTGGAGCCACTGAAGACAGGGAAGAGGAGGGCGAGGGGTTCTTCCTCAGTCCATTGATCTTTGGTTTACCCTCTCTGTACGCAGACGATGCCCCCATCGTTGTCGTAGTAGTAGCGGCCTCCATTCCGGAGATGGAGCAAAAGAGGGCGGAGACTCCGTAAGACGGATCCGAGGGCGTAATGGTTTTGAAAGACACACCTTTGGCCCCGATGCTGCTCCCATCGCTGTGGTGACAGGCCTCACCATCGTCGTCTCGAAGCGTGGCCTCGCTGCTGGAGGAATAGTTCCGCCGGGGCGGCTTTCGGTTGCCGAGAAGGTCCAAAACTTCGTAGCGGAAACTGGAAATGTCCTGTTTCAGCTCCTAAGGCAGAGCATTATTATAGTATTACATAATGCATTTGAAAAAGATATGCATTTTTTCTACAATAAAAGTTGTTCATTGACTAAACTTGTTCACAAGTTTGCAACAACTCTGAACATTTTTAATGTTACATATTTGATGTACTGTTACATAGCTGCAGGAACTAGGGATGCTGAGGAGGCTGCAGCTCCCCCGCCACAGGGCTGGGTCTAAGAGGGGCAATGCCCTCCAGATTTTCCTTGTGCCCCTCAATCATCCCCAGGATACTCAATTTTTTTTATTTTTGTGATTACTTACATATTAAACCAGAAATATAGTGCAGTTGTATTTATTTTGCGCGCCTCGTGACGTTCATATGAATTTGCATATTTTCATAAATTTTAACATGCTAATTTTCATAATTTTTTATCTCATACTGTGAAAATAATTCATAAAACTTTTTTGTTTTTTTTCACTCAAAAAATGAGGTGCCTACTCTCAGATAAATGAGGCTTACGATTAATCAGATGCACATAGAAACACGAAACCAGTCCGAAATGAAAGAAAACAAGTTGACAATAGTTGAAAAGAATGAATCCAAATGTTTGTGATAATATAGCATAATGACAGATTTATAAGCAGTTGTTTGGAGTCCGGTCATTTTTGACCGGGAACACCACAAGTGTGACAGGAGTCCAAACACAACCAGAGGGTTAAGTTTAGTTATAATGCCTCATGTCCACGATTATTCAAGCAAAGAATATCACAGAATTCAGTCTCGCACAAGAGTAAGCACTCTAAAAAAAGCTCCAGTTATAATAAGTGAAGCTGTCTGCAGTATATGATGAATAAACCTTTTTTGCATCGCATGTACATCTGCACTTGTTGTTTCTGATGAGAGAATTCCCCAAAGTGTAATATTCACTCACTGAAACACACAACTCACTGACCACAACTCTGACATATCAGTGATGTTAATATTTAAAATGCCCTAAAATAATATAATCTAAAATCACAGAAGCACATATATATATTGGTTCTCATGTCTCTGTCTTCTTTCATTTATATGTTCATCTACAGTATATAAGTGTTTGGGCTGTTTAATATTAGGATTTTGTCTAAAATCCCCCACCTTGGCCCCGCCCTGCAACATCAAGCCCCCCCTCCCCAAACACCCCCCAGATAAAATATGTTCCTGCGACTATGTACTGTTATTAGAAACCAGATTTTAAACAACTGAGATTTCACTTTGAGTGGAGAAAGAAAATTAATTTAAAGGACTGTAATGGACTGATGTTGCTTTATGTCTTCACTGTGTGTGGTGTAATAATGTAAATATGCTGTAAAATGTGAAATTTACAGTAAATAAACAGCAGCTGTTGCTGTCAGAAGTTTACCATGAAAAATACAGTAGCAACATTTTAAGTTTTATGGACTGAACACACATTAACTGGAAAAAAAATATTTCATTAACTGATGTAATACTAACTGAAAACATTGAAAGCCACATGAAAGTTCAGCTTTTCCAAAAGCTTAGTAAATATTAAAATATGAGCATACACTTGCGTACACTCTTTTGTATACACACAAATACAAAACATGATCATAGTGACACAAAATAAGGAAATAAACATTAATTTAACAACATATGATGTAAAAAAAACGAATGTGCATAAGTGAAAAATTCACTTTAAAAAATTAATTTTTATCAGGATTTTATTGTAAAGATGTATTACAGTTTTTCACCGAAGATACAGTAGTAAGGGAACTTATTTTAATCAATTAACAGGTATTTACTGCAGCATATTTGACAAAAAAGTATTTTGTATTAAAATGAAAACCAGCTGTATAAATTATAAGCCTATTTATAATTATTATATTTTTACTATACAAATATTTTTATAAATCCTTTTTAAAAGCTAAAATATATATATATCAATAAATGTGCTAATGATTGCAAATAAAGATTATAAGAATTAAATATGAAAGAAGATCTCCAGATTTTCTGTCAACACTGGAGCATTTGAAGAATGATTATTTGTGTCAGTGTTTTTTGTTTATAAGCATGCATTTCCTGATATTTATGTGAGATAAATAGAGAGCAGTCAGTTTCAGAAGCACCTTAAAATTCTCCTCCGTCAGCCCTTCGCTTGTCTTGGCGCTGCGGATCATGGATGCCACATACCTCTTCACTAGACTTCGGATAACCTCCTGAGGGTTGAAGGAGAAAAAGAGAAAGCAAGCAATCAGATAGAACTCCCTAATCTTGTTAATCTGGAAAGTACAGCTGGATCTTTCGTGTGATGGTGCAAGGAAAAAGAGAGACAGAGAAAAGAAAGCTAGAGGCGAAACGATGTAATGCAATTACATGCACATTGTTTGTATTCTCGCATGTGTGTAATTGCAGAGCTTTATCTGCTGGCATACCTGATAATGCTGATTCTGTATCAGCCTGTCTGCATGCTTTTCCTGAAAGGAGAAACAAATATTCACACTGTAATTATGCAGGTTAATTGAGCTCATTAACTAATTAAATACATTCCACTTATTTATTTATTTATTTTGTTAGATAATTATTAATTTAAATCCAGGGTCATTCACAAGAAACTACCATTTGTGTGCAATGAGTCTCTATTATTTACAACTGACACATTAACATGGCATTTAAGTATACATCAGTTACAATATAATATAATGAATTTTAATTAATTTAATCTAATTTATACATTCATTATGTATAATTTAGTGTAGAAT
This sequence comes from Barbus barbus, assembly GCF_936440315.1. NCBI lineage: Eukaryota > Metazoa > Chordata > Actinopteri > Cypriniformes > Cyprinidae > Barbus > Barbus barbus. The sequence goes on from NC_136735.1 coordinate 30,323,798, forward strand.
AAAGTATTAATTTCATTTGTCACCCAATATCAATGTTCCCATTCATCATGATCAACATTCCAATGACAGAATAATAAACTTTTCTCTTTTTTTTTGTTGAGAAAATTGTGCTTTTATTGTTATGAAGAAATCATGATATCTAATAAGGTAATCTAATAACTTTTTTTCTGAAATGTGGATTTTGTTGTACTTTCTGTCTAAGAACATTGCACTATTATTAGTAATTTTATTATTCTGACACCAAATCAAGGAGGTTAACATCATAAAACAGTGAATTAAATTTGTTACCACTACTTTACATTTATATTGGTCTCAACAATATTCATCTCTCAACAATATTAATTTTCAGTTAGCATATTTTTAGCATAAGAGATTGAAAAACATACACTACCATTTAAAAGATTTTTAAAAGTTATTGAAAGAAATCTCTTACCAGGTCTAGTTCACCAAGACTAGTAATCAAGTGAAACATTGTTACAATTTAAATGAAATATTTTCTATTTGAAAATGTTCACATTTATTACTTTATTCCATTATTCCAGTCTTCAGTGTCAGAATCCGATATACTGATTTGCTAATCAGGAAATATTTGTATTTTTTTCAATGTTGAAAACAGTTATGCTTCTTAATATTTTGTGGAAACCATAATACTTTTTTCAGGATTCTTTAATGAATAGAAAGTTGAAGAGAATGAAGATGAAGAGAATAGCATTTATTTGAAACAGAAATGTTACTGACCCCAAACATTTGAACGGAGTGTATAAACTGAGCTGATGGTGTTGAAAAAATGAGTTTGACCACATGAATAAAGACATATGTTGTATCTGGTAATGCTGTCGATCCTCTGGTAGGACATTTAGGCTCATGCAAACTGCATCAGCCTAAACTGCAAAAATGTCTGACAGTATAAAGACTGAATAACTAATTTCATGGAAATGAAGGAACAATTGGGTTTTATCATCAACACTTTCCTATCGCATCCACAATGGGAGAATCAATCAAAATTTTCAAATGCAATTTCAATGCAAATTCTCATGTGCAGTTATACTCCCTGCTTTTTCATTGTATTGAGATGTATGAGTCCTGCAGATGCTTTCTAACTGGAATGCTGCTATTTGTACACTCCACACTTCCACATACAGATGAAGGGATTCTGATTTTGCAGTATAAGCTGAGAGATTCTTGGTATTCTTATCAGATATTGCAGGAAAGCTACTCTCCTCTTAGCTCTACATGTAGGCAGCTTTATATAATGATCAAGGTTTGATCCCAGCTCAGCAATGCCCGCAAACATGTGGGAGAGAGTTTTGAGTGAGTGTGCTTAGGCTGTGTGTGTGTGTGTGTGTGTGTGTGTGTGTGTGACAGTGTGAGAAAGAGAAAGAGAGAGAGTGCATGAGCATCTGTATTGATGCAGGCCAATTAAGACCGTGCAGAGAGATGGATTTGTAATAAACGTGCGTCAGGTGGAACAAGAGAGGATATATTCGAAACAGAGATGACGAGAGCCCCGAGAGTTTCAAGGGGAGTTGCATGGCAACACAGGAGGTTAAACTCAAGACATACTCAGGCCATGTTACACTTCATTACATCATCAAAGGAGAAACAGAAACTTGTTGAATAAAAAAAATGTTCCTTCATAAAAGTTTAATTAATTTATATGAAACTCCACTTCACTGATTCAATTGAAATGAAATTTGCTACCACTCAGGCCACTCTAAATGAAGCCAGTAGTTGAAGTTTGTGGGGGGAGGGGGGCTTAAAAGCTGGTTGTGATGTCAAAAATATGGCAAAGACCTGTGTCATGAATATTAATTAGAACACGCTGGCGTTGCTAGGTAACCTTCCTGGTTATCTAACCTAATTAATATTCATGCACCAAGCCTTTGCCATAGTAGGACTGATAAATGGGTAGCTGACATGAAATGCACCTGCTAAACATGCTAAACTACAACTAAAGCTTAAGCAGCATGTCACCAGTCATTTTAAAATAATTGCATGCCGTTTTTCTTGGCCTCATTTTACAGACACTGAATAATTGTACTTTTAAAAATTCATGCTGTGAAAATGGAAAGACCATTTAAAAGAAACTATTGAAGACAAGTAATGGTGATCAATTTCAGTATAGATATAGAGTACCGTTCAAAAGTTTGTGATCAGTAATATATTTTTTTCAAGGAAATAATACTTTTATTCAGCAAGAATGCATAAATTTTATATAAAGTGACAGTAGACATTAATAATAGTTCAATAATAAAGGCTGCTTCAATAATTTAAATAAATTCTTAAAATATATAAAACTTTTTTAATTGTAATAATATTTGATACTTTCTACTCTATTTTCAATTAATTGAATGCAGCCTTCTTTGAAAATCATTTTAAAAATCTTACAGACCTCTATCTTTTTAATGCTAGTGTATGCTTTCTCCCACATATTCATGTTCATTTTAATCTATAATCTTGATGTTAATAAAAAAAGAAATCATGGTTCTGTTATTCACATTTATCCGATTAGTGTGTATGTGCATAATATTTATAATATAATGTTTGAGTTATATGTTGTTGCAGAAATACGATACCACATTCATGTCACTGTTTGGAGATCAAGATCATTTGATTTTAGGAATGACAAAACTGTAATAGCAACCAATTAACACCAAATACAATATAAATTTATTGTACAGAATTGTGTATATACACTTTGTTTCTGAAATCTGTTGATTTGAGTCATGCTAGATTTTTAAGCGACTGCTTTGTTAAACTCAAAGTTTTTATATGTATTTCTTTCACCCAGTGATACCTGAAAGGAATGCATGATGATACCAGTTTAAATACAATTACGGCATCCCGCTATGAGTCAAAAACCAATAGTTCAAAAGCAATAAAAATGTAAATGAGCTGTTTTAGCATTCAGTGTGCTGATATATGTGTGTGGCTGTGCTGTTAGTCATTGTAATGGGTAATCAGTTACACAATGAGCCAGCTGCATTGTAGTAAGTGTAATTTAAACCAGTACCACTTGATCAGATTCAGATGAAATCACAGTGTGAATGTTCAGATGGATTTAGGTTGTTTTCTTTACCGTAAACTCCTTCAGATTCTCATGTTTATGGGGGTCTTCTTCAGGCGGAGCAGCCTCTGACCCGCAGAGCTGCCCGTGTACCCATCGACACAGGTACCAGAATGACTTAGGACTGGGGATGGCGTTGAATGGTGGGGGGAGTGTCCCGCCCTCATCGAAATAACTCATCCACAGCTTGGTTCGAGCAAACTTCCACTCGATGTCAGCATGGTCCTAAAGCACAGTGACAAATAAATTATTAACAATATGAACTGAATGATGATGATCATGATAAGATCATAAACAAATTGTTATCCTGAATGCATAAAAAAATTATATTTATATTATACAGTAGAGTACATTTTTAAAAACCTATGAATGAGAATTTTTTTACAATGATCAAAAGTTTGGGTAACACTTTATTTTAAGGTGTCCTTGTTACACGTTACATGCACTTACTATTATAATAAGAATGAATGCATAATTACATGCAAGTAACCCTAAGCCAAACCCTAACATATAGTAAGTACATGTAGTTAATTAATATTACTCAGTACTTAAATGTATAATTACACTGTAACAAGGACACCTTAAAATAAAGTGTAACCAAAGTTTGGGGTCTGTCAGATTATTATTATAATTTTTTTTTTCACTTTTATTCAGTAACGATGCATTGAACTGATCAAAACTAACCGTAAAGACATTTATAATGTTACAAAAATGTATATTTCAAACAAATGGTGTTCTTTTGAACTTTCTAATCTTTAAAGAAACCTGAAAAAAAAATGTATCACAGTTTCCACAAAAATATTAAGCAGCAAAATTGTTTTGAGAAATGTTTCTTGAGCAGCAAATCAGCATATTAGTATGACTTCAGAAGGATCATGTGACACTGAAGACTGGAGTAAGAAATCACAGAAGAAAAAAAACAAACAAAAAAAAACATTTTAATGTAAAATATTGAAATAGAAAACATTATTTTACATTGTTGTAATATTTCCCAATGTTACTCTTTTTACTGTATTTTTGATCAAATAAACGACGCCTTGATCACCATGAGACTTCTAAAATATTAAAAATCTTACCAACCTCAAACTTTTCAATCAAAATTTGACTGATACAAAACTTTTTAATTAAAAATAAATCTTTAAATGTGAAAAAGTCTAGAATTTCTATTCATCAGGAAGTGCTATATTGACACCTTTAAGTTTGTACTATGGGAACCTGCTTGCAATGTGTACATGCGAAATGAGTATAATCTGTGTAAAATACAGTATATTTCTTGCTTTTTGAATTATTGTGGTCAGTACTCACTGCGATGAGCTGGTAGGAGTTGTTCATCATAGCGATGAGCATGTTGAGGAGAACCACCAATGAGATGACGTTGTAGGTGCCGAACATAGTGGCTCCAACAAACTCTGTGAACTCGTGGCGAGCTTTCACATTTGTTACATACAGATTCAGGAGTCCAAATATTGACCAGAACAGAGACTGAAGTGTTTCAAATAACCTGAAAAACATATAGATGGAGATGAAATAGAAAGAGAAAACACATGAATCAGAATATTGTGCAACAACATCACAGACGCATTTAGGATGGGCCAGAGAAGGTTACAAAGCTCCAGGGATAAATATGGATAAACATGAAATAGATCAAGTTATTAATATAATAATTTGATCCATTTATTTATTTATATATATATATATATATATATATATATATATATATATATATATATATATATATATATATATATATATATATACTTATAAGTGTTTCAATCCATTTAGTTTTTTTTTTATCAACTTATATTTAATTCAGGGATATATATTACATATATCACATTTTTCACATGGTTTATACGTGGTTTACACACACTGTGACGAGTCGGCTGCCTCCCCCCTGTCCATCATCACCACCCCGTCCCGTATTCGCCGCCCTTCACCAGGCTCCCGACGGGAGTGGGTGTGTGAGAGAGGAGGGGCGCTGAACACGCAGGGCTTGCAATGAGAGGGGAGCGCGTGCGGCCACCGGACTCCGCCCCTTCCCTGGACCCTTCCCTTCTGAGCACTACCTTCCTGCACAAGCCCCGCGGCACAACGAGGACACCAGATTCCCCGTTTATTTGGACACTTTTTCCCCTTTGGACACGTTATTTTATCCCCTATTGTTTAATAAAAACCTCTCTGAGGCTTGACGCCACGCCCACTGTGTCTGTCGTTTGCTCCTCCCGCCACAACACATAAACATGCATAAACAATGCGATACAAGCCTGTCACAGCTTTGCAAATAAGAAGCTACAGTATTGCAATGTACAGCATCAAACATTTCAGAAGGCAATGTGTGGCTGCCTCTAAGAGTCGAAGTTTGTGTGTCTACAAGCTCCCTTAGGGTGAAAGGAATTGTGATTTTTTTTTTTTTTTTCGCATTAAATATTCAACATCCTCAGCTTTCATCAAAGTCTTGGCAGAGATAAATAAAATGTGGTTTCCTGAAAATAGGAAAGAGGAGTTCCAGCAGAGCTGAAAGGACATAGCATTGTGGATCACCTATGGAAGCAGGTATTAGACTGCGTTTGATAGAGGTTGATGGGAGAAACTTCAGTAGCACAGACGTACAAGAGAAACATACAGCAAGACTATTGAGAGAAAGCTGACAATGAAAAGTGTTGTGTCTGGGAATCCAGCCTGACGGGTGAGAAAAAAACCTTTTATTTTGTGTTTGTAGTAGACTTGTAATGTCTCACTGCCTTTAATTCCCAACAGCACGTGCAGTGGCAGCCTTGGCTCACTTTGTGCCCTAGGCAAGATAAACACGGCTGAAAACACCCCCAACAACAACATGTAATAGTATGTATATAGTGTGTAGTACAGTACATATGAAATATAAATACAATTTATGCATTTATGAGTCGTATGTGTGTGTGTTTGTATTAAATGATTTACAATTATTATAAACACACACACACCGCAAACAAAGACAATACTGATTAATATAACACATTTTTATAAATGTACAGTATAAGTATATACAGTATAAATTTTTTTATTTAGAATTACAAATCTTACAACAACAATTATATACACACACAATTATATCTATCTATCTATCTATCTATCTATCTATCTATCTATCTATCTATCTATCTATCTATCTATCTATCTATCTATCTATCTATCTATCTATCTATCTATCTATCTATCTATCTATCTATCTATAACACGTTATAAGCATATGCTTGATTTCTTGATATGTTTTTTTATTATCACTTGATGCTTGGTTTATTTAAATCCGTGTAGCTAAAAATGTGACAAGACAAGTGGCCCCTCGCTTTGAATGGACATGATGTTAATGAGCAGGACATCGATATATCTGTGTGCAAGCTGTGAATAGTGGTGCCCATTTTGAACACATGGGCCGGATTTAGAAGGCTTCATCCATGTTATATTTTTGGCACATTCAATGTCACTCATACAATAAACGAATAAAAAATAAAGCGTGGCCGGCACCTTAAGCACAGGACTGCCGTGACAGACCTGCCGTGGCGGAGCCCTAATGGAGGCACACATGTTTGCCTCAAGCACCTCACTGACTTGTCAGAGATAGTGACATAACAACTGGCAGCCCACTAGAGCCAGCAGCCCTCCACATACTGAGCCGTTTCAGCCGACATTTGGCATTTGAAGCTTTTGAATTGAAAGGCCAAAATAATACAGAGAAGACATGAATACGAGTGTACTGGTGTGTGTAAGATCTGTCTTCAGAAAGCTATTTTGCTTCTATGCACTGAACAAAAAATAATTTTGAACCAGAATTTTTCCAGTAAAAATTTCCAAACATCCATAAGGCAAGATACTTCAGAAGCAAAAATTACATTTCAATTAAATGTAAAATATAATTCTCATTTATTTGAGAATACCTGTTTTCCGAGAATATATTTTGAATTAAGTTTATTTTCCTTACCCTACACTCTCAGAAAAAAAGGTACAAAAGCTGTCACTGAGGCAGTTAAAATGTACAGATTTGAACCTTATTTATCCCCAAAGGGTGAACATTGGTAGGCTACGTTAAAAGGTACATTTTAGTACCTAAAGTGTACATATTTTCCCCATACAGGCCTAAAAAAAGAAAAAACAAGGCTATGGTATGTTTTTCTGGAAATATATACTGTATATAGGCTACTGTATACTGTATATGAAGAGTTTATTTGTAAAAACAGATAACTCTGTTTTTATTAATTTTCATAAATCATGTTTTTATTGTTATAATTTTTATTGTTTTTTATTGTGTTAGAGTTATCTGTATTTTTAGTTATTATTATAATTTTTTTTATTATTTCAATTATTATCAAAACAACCCAACTGCAGTTTGACTGATATTAATTGGAATGCAAGATAAAAAAAACATGATCTGTTTTTGCAAATGAACTCTTTATATATAACTGTCAGCGCTCCCAATGGTTCACACGCCTTAATCCATGCATAAATGTATTATGAGTCAGAACGCAGAGGTTTACTGTCACCGTAATCACACAATATTGAATCGGCTGAGAATCGTCTTTCTGCAAGTCATTAAGAAATTATGGTTCTACTCTATTTAAAGTAATATGAGGTCAACGTGTGAATACATAATGTGCACACTTTTGGAGTAAAAGTTTGTAAGTTGCATTGCGAAGCACTGAGCAAAAATAAATGGAAGCAAATGCAATATGTACAGGTTTGTGTCTCGTTATTCAAAATATAATTAACTCCTGATTGATTTTGCATTTCTGGCAGAAATAAAACCTATTAGTGTCACTGGAACCAAGTATTATCATAAATAGCTATCTAATCTCAAGGTCAAATCAGAATATTTATTGTAAAAATGTTTCTGTAACAGCTGCCAAAAATAATCTATATATTTATAGCTCCACTATGATTTGTGATATATTTTCAAGAAAAAATTATCCCTCTGGTTTGTTCACAAATCGTATGCTGTATATATACATTCCTGGTCAGAATTTTTGGCACCCTTGGTAAATATGATCAAAGAAGGTTCTTAAAATAATCCTGCATTATTATATTGAATAAAAAATCATAAAAATCTAACCTTTCTTTGAACTAAAACAATTTAAAATAGGGGAAAATCTCATTATGACATGAATGTTTTTCTCAAATACACATTGGACACAATTATTGGTACCCCTAGAAATTCTTATGAGTAAAATATCTGTGAATTATATTCCCAATTCACAGTTTTGAGCAGGGTGATTATGAACATGAAATTATCCAGCCATGGCTTCCTGTTTTACAGAAATATGAATAGGAATGTAAACAAAGCCCAAATTCCCTTAATCATCCATCACAATGAGAAAAAACAAAGAATATATTTCTGATGTGCAGCAAAAGATGATTGAGCTTCACAAATTAGTGAAGTGGCTTTAAGAAAAGAGCTAGAGCAGTGAAAATTCCCATTTTCACCATCAGGGCAATAATTAAGAATTTCCAATCAACAGAAAATGTTATGAATCTGCCTGGAGGGGACATGTGTCTATATCGTCCTAATGCATGGTGAGGAGGAGAGTTTGAGTGGCCAAAGACTCTCCAAGGACCACAGCTGGAGAACTGTAGAGAAAAGTTGAATTTCAGGGTCAGAAAACCTTTAAAAGAAAATTGTCAAACAGCCCTACATCACCACATGTTGTTCGGGAGGGTTTCAAGAAAATTTTTTCCCAGCTCATACAAAAACAAACTCCAGCATATTCAGTTGTCAGACACGACTGGAACTTCAAATGGGACCGGCTTCTATGGTCAGATGAAACTAAAGGTGAGCTTTTTAGCAGCAATATAAAAAAGTACTGCATGTGTAGAATGAAATATACTGCTGTTTATTTAATGTTGTGGGCCTATATTTCTGCTGGAGGTCCTGGACATCTTGTTTAGACACATGGCACATGGCATCATTAATTCTATCAAATACCAACAGATAAAAATTCAACAAGTGATAGACTCTGTTAGAAATCTTATAATGGGCCATGTTTGGATCTTCCAACTATACAATAATCCAAACACAAACCTAAAGAAAAACACAAAAATGGGTCAATGGGCACAAAACCAAGCTTCTGCTATGGCCATTCCAGTCTTCTGACCTGAACCCTGTAGAAAATGAGTGAGGTGAACTGAAGAGAAGAAGCACCAACATTGAGCTGTGAATCTGAAGCATCTGGAGTAATTCTGGATGAAAGAATGGTCTCTGATCTCTTGTCAGGTGTTCTCTAACCTCATCAGGCATTATAGCAGAAAATTTAGAGCTGTTAAACTGACAATTGGAGGTTTAAAAAAGTATTGAAAAAAGGGTGCTGTTAATTGTGGCCAATGTGTATTAGAGAAAAACATTTATTTCATAATGATATTTCCTCCCATTTTAAATTCTTATTCTCCAATGAAAGGTTAGATTTTTGTGATTTTTTTTTTAAATAAAAGAGCAAAAGGATTAACAGTGCAGATTAATTTTCACAGCCTTCTTTGATCATATTTACCAAGGGTGCCGATAATTCTGACCACGACTGTATTATATATATATATATATATATATATATATATATACAGTGCCCTCCAAAAGTATTGGAACAGTAAAGACAAAATTGCTCTGTTGGCTGTGGAGTCAAGACATATACAAATATGATTAAAAGATGAGTATGAGACAAAACTACAGAATGTCATATTTATTATTGGGTGATTCAACACATAGATGTTTTACCACCTAAGAAGTTCAGCACTTTTAGAGTTTCATCCCCCTATCTGATGTGAGCATAAGTATTGGAACAGTTGCCTGACAGGTCTTTCTAAGTGATCAGTTGTGTCCTGTGGCATTAATTCTTCAGATATTAAAAGCAGGGAATGTGTCGTATCAGTTATATCCATTACTTCTGTATTCTGAATCTTGCATTCGATGATGACACACACAAACCAGGATGAAGATGAGGGAGCTGACTTTGAGAGAAAAGCAAGCAATTTGGATGCTAAAATAAAAGAGGAAGTCAAATAGAGCTATAGCAAAAACAAAGGGCATGGAGAAATCAAGAGTTTTGAAACCACCAGAGACACCAGCAACCAACAACGAACTGATCGGCTGAGAAAACAACAGTAGTTGATGACAGACAAATCATAAAAGCTGTGAAAATGAACCCTAAAAGACGTGTCTGTGAAATCACCAACAAATTCCAGAAAGCTGGGGTGATGCTCTGACAATCTACTGTCCTCAGGAAGAGTTTTGGAACTGTGTTTATGGACCGATTTATGGTGATCAACTTTATGTAAGTGATGGGAAAGCAAAAATGTGGAGAGAAAAAGGGAACTGCAAATGATCCCAAGCATACAGCCTCATCTGTTAAGCATGGTGGAGGTGGTGTCATGGCATGGGCATGCATGGCTGCCTCTGGAACAGTCCCTCTCAAATTTACTGATGACTTAATGTATGATGACTGTAGCAGAATGAATTTGGAAGGGTACAAAACCATCTTGCCTACCAATATTCAAGAAAATGCCACCAGATTCACTGGGAAGTGCTTCATATTGCATCAGGACAATGACCCAAAACACCCTGTCAGTTCAGTCAAGGAATTTATAAGGGCAAAGAAATGGAAAGTCTTAGATTGCCCAAGTCAATCTCCAGATTTAAATCTGACTGAACATGAATTTCACCAGCTGAAGAGGAGAGTAAAGGCAGAAACTCCCCAAAAGAAAATCTCAATTGGAATTGGCTGAATTAAAGGCTGGGAAAAGTATTTCAAAAGCTGAGACCAAGAGTCTGGTGATGTCTATGGGTCACAGACTCACTGCTGTGATTGTGCGCAAGGGATCTGAATCTAAATAATAGCTTTTAATCTTTTATAGCTGCCTGATGTTCAACTGGTCCAATACTTATGCTCACATCAATGAGTGGGATGAACTCTAAAAGTGCTGTTATTCTTATTTGGTAAAACATTTATGTGTTGAAATGGCTAATAATAAAATGTGACATTCTGTAGTTTTGTCTCATATTCATCTTTTAATCATATTTGCAAATGTCTTGACTTCACAGCCAACAAAGCAATTTGGTCTTTACTGTTCCAATACTTATCGAGGGCACTGTATATACACTCACCAGTCACTTTATTAGGTACACCTGTTCAATTGCTTGGTAACACAAATTGCTAATCAGCCAATCACATGGCAGCAACTCAATGCATTTAGGCATCTAGATGTGGTGAAGACGACTTGCTGAAGTTCAAACCGAGCATCAGAATGGGGAAGAAAGGGGATTTAAGTGACTTTGAACGTGGAATGGTTGTTGGTGCCAGACGGGCTGGTCTGAGTATTTCAAAAACTGCTGATCTACTGGGATTTTCAAGCACAACCATCTCTAGGGTTCACAGAGAATGGTCCGAAAAAGAAAAAATATCCAGTGAGCGGCAGTTGAGTGGACAAAAATGCCTTGTTGATGTCAGAGGTCAGAGGAGAATGGGCAGACTGGTTAGAGATGATAGAAAGGCAACAGTAACTCAAATAACCACACGTTACAACCAAGGTATGCAGAAAACCATCTCAGAATGCACAACACGTCGAACCCTGAAGCAGATGGGCTACAGCAGCAGAAGACCACACTAGGTGCCGCTCCTGTCAGCTAAGAACAGGAAATGGAGGCTATAATTCGCACAGGCTCACCAAAATTGGACAATAGAAGATTGGAAAAACGTTGCCTGGTCTGATGAGTCTCGATTTCTGCTGCGACATTCAGACGGTAGGGTCAGAATTTGGCGTAAAGAACATGAAAGCATGGATCCATCCTGCTTTGTCTCAATGGTTCAGGCTGGTGGTGGTGGTGTAATGGTGTGGGGGATATTTTATTGGCACACTTTGGGCCCCTTAGTACCAATTGAGCATCGTTTAAACGCCACAGCCTACCTGAGTATAGTTACTGACCATGTCCATCCCTTTATGACTACAGTGTACCTATCTTCTGATGGCTATTTCCAGCAGGATAATGCACCATGTCACAAAGCTCAAATCATCTCAGACTGGTTTCTTGAACATGACAATGAGTTCACTTTACTCAAATGGCCTCCACAGTCACCAGATCTCAATCCAATAGAGCAACTTTGGGATGTGGTGGAATGGGAGATTCGCATCATGGATGTGCAGCCGACAAATCTGCAGCAACTGCGTGATGCTATCATGTCAATCTCTGAGGAATGTTTCCAACACCTTGTTGAATCTATGCCACAAAGAATTAAGGCAGTTCTGAAGGCAAAAGGGGGTCTAACCCGGTACTAGCAAGGTGTACCTAATAAAGTGGCCAGTGAGTGTGTATATACAGGTCCTTTTCAAAAAATTAGCATATTGTGATAAAGTTCATTATTTTCTGTAATGTACTGATAAACATTAGACTTTCATATATTTTAGATTCATTACAACACAACTGAAGTAGTTCAAGCCTTTTATTGTTTTAATATTGATGATTTTGGCATACAGCTCATGAAAACCCAAAATTCCTATCTCAAAAAATTTGCATATTTCATCCGACCAATAAAAGAAAAGTGTTTTTAATACAAAAAAAAGTCAACCTTCAAATAATTATGTTCAGTTATGCACTCAATACTTGGTCGGGAATCCTTTTGCAGAAATGACTGCTTCAATGCGGCGTGGCATGGAGGCAATCAGCCTGTGGCACTGCTGAGGTGTTATGGAGGCCCAGGATGCTTCGATAGCGGCCTTAAGCTCATCCAGAGAGTTGGGTCTTGCGTCTCATCTTTCTCTTCACAATATCCCACAGATTCTCTATGGGGTTCAGGTCAGGAGAGTTGGCAGGCCAATTGAGCACAGTAATACCATGGTCAGTAAACCATTTACCAGTGGTTTTGGCACTGTGAGCAGGTGCCAGGTCGTGCTGAAAAATGAAATCTTCATCTCCATAAAGCTTTTCAGCAGATGGAAGCATGAAGTGCTCCAAAATCTCCTGATAGCTAGCTGCATTGACCCTGCCCTTGATAAAACACAGTGGACCAACACCAGCATCACTGACTGTGGGTACTTGACACTGGACTTCAGGCATTTTGGCATTTCCCTCTCCCCAGTCTTCCTCCAGACTCTGGCACCTTGATTTCCGAATGACATGCAAAATTTGCTTTCATCTGAAAAAAGTACTTTGGACCACTGAGCAACCGTCCAGTGCTGCTTCTCTGTAGCCCAGGTCAGGCGCTTCTGCCGCTGTTTCTGGTTCAAAAGTGGCTTGACCTGGGGAATGCGGCACCTGTAGCCCATTTCCTGCACACGCCTGTACACGGTGGCTCTGGATGTTTCTACTCCAGACTCAGTCCACTGCTTCCGCAGGTCCCCCAAGGTCTGGAATCGGTCCTTCTCCACAATCTTCCTCAGGGTCCGGTCACCTCTTCTCGTTGTGCTGCGTTTTCTGCCACACTTTTTCCTTCCCACAGACTTCCCACTGAGGTGCCTTGATACAGCACTCTGGGAACAGCCTATTCGTTCAGAAATTTCTTTCTGTGTCTTACCCTCTTGCTTGAGGGTGTCAATGATGGCCTTCTGGACAGCAGTCAGGTCGGCAGTCTTACCCATGATTGCGGTTTTGAGTAATGAACCAGGCTGGGAGTTTTTAAAAGCCTCAGGAATCTTTTGCAGGTGTTTAGAGTTAATTAGTTGATTCAGATGATTAGGTTAATAGCTCATTTAGAGAACCTTTTCATGATATGCTAATTTTTTGAGATAGGAATTTTGGGTTTTCATGAGCTGTATGCCAAAATCATCAATATTAAAACAATAAAAGGCTTGAACTACTTCAGTTGTGTTGTAATGAATCTAAAATATATGAAAGTCTAATGTTTATCAGTACATTACAGAAAATAATGAACTTTATCACAATATGCTAATTTTTTGAAAAGGACCTGTATATATATATGTATATACAGTAGTCAACATTTGAAGTGGATCAAAACCTTTCATCAAAGTTGTCTTAAAACCTAAAACCAAAATGCGTTTTTGTCTTAGGACAACCTTGATTAAGTTTTTTGATCCACTTCAAATGTTGACTACTGTGTGTATATATATATATATATATATATATATATATATATATATATACAGGTCTCAGCCTCAACGCCGGGGTTTACCATTTTTTTCCTGACATACACAATGAGTTGTGTAAGTCATGGAATAAACCGTACTCCGCTCGACTGTCTAACCCTCTTGTGTTAGATTATAGTAACATTTTGGGAGCGTGTGAGTACGGTTATGGGACGATGCCTCGGGTGGAAGAGCCTTTAGCCAGCTACCTCTCCCCTGACGTTGCGTTGTCCCTTAAAGCCCCGGTACTGCCCACCAAGCCTTGTGGGCAGCCGCTTTGCGAGAGGTCTGTGGCAGGCCCGGCATTCCTCATGGCACATAAATTGTCTGAAAATGCTAGCGGTCTACAAGGCTCTGAGGAGCTTTCTCCCAGATCTCAGCGGTCACCATGTCTTAATACGAGCAGACAATATGTCAGTGGTCTCGTATTTGAACCATCAGGGGGATCTGAGGTCGTGCCCTCTGTGCAGATTGGCGTACCAGATCCTCCTGTGGTCCAAGGGGAAACTGTCGTCTCTCAGAGCGATGTATGTCTCCGGGGACCAGAATCAGGGAGCAGACGTCCTGTCGAGGCAGGAGTTGAGGCCCGGGGAATGGAGACTTCACCCCGAGGTGGTGAAGTCGATATGCGAGAGGTTCGGCCCAGTGGAAGTGGATTTGTTCACGTCTCGAGAGATGACCCACTGTCCACTGTGATTTTCTCTCAGGCATCCAGCCACGCTGGGGTTCGACGCCATGGTACAGACGTGGCCGAGGCTACGCCTGTACGCTTTTCCCCCGATCGCTCTGCTCCCGGGAGTTCTGGAGAGGGTCCGGAAAGGGGGGGTCGGTCTATTGCTGGTAGCCCCGTTCTGGCCTCTGAGGAGGGATCTGTTGTCTCAGGCAGGGGGCACAATTTTTCACCCTCGGCCAGAGCTGTGGAAACTGTGGGTCTGGCCCCTGAGGGGGCGCAGTACCTAGAGGCTGGCTTGTCGGTTGGAGTGATCGAGACCATACTCAGTTCTAGTGCTCCCTCCACAAGGAGATTGTACGGCCTAAAGTGGAATGTGTTTTCTACGTGGTGTAGAGAACGTGGGTTGGACCCAGTTAACTGCCCGGTGGCTTCAGTGCTGGAGTTCCTCTAAGATCGTTTCTCTGCTGGTCTTACCCCGTCCACACTAAAGGTGTACGTGGCTGTCATTGCGGCTTTCCACGAGCCTTTAGATGTTGGGCCTCTGGGGAGGCACCAGCTGGTCGTGCGTTTCCTCCATGGTGCAACTTGGGATCTGGCTGTGGTCCTTGAAGGGCTGTCACTTGCCCCCTTTGAACCTATCGAGTCGCCTACGGCAAAGAACCTGACATTTAAGATGGTCTTCCTCCTAGCGATTACTTCGCTCAAGAGAGTGGGGGATCTCCAGGCCTTGGCTATCTCGCCAACCTGCCTGGAATTTGCCCCTGGAGGAGTAAAAGCCATTTTACACCCTAGGCCCGGCTATGTGCCCAAGGTGCCATCTAATGTGGCACGGCCTGTGGTTCTTCAGGCCTTTCATCCTCCGCCTCATGTGTCGGCAGAAGAAGAGAGGCTTCATCTTCTCTGCCCTGTCAGAGCTTTGAATATCTTTATTCAGAAGTCTTCTCATTGGAGGAGGTCGGAACAGTTGTTGGTGTGCTTTGGATCACCCAAGAAGGGACTTCCTGCTTCCAAGCAGACGATTAGTAATTGGATTATTCAGGTTTTTACCTTGGCCTATTAGGTGCGCGGTTTGCCTTCACCTGTGGCCTTGAGGGCCCACTCTACTGGAGGCATGGCATCCTCTAGGGCCCTCCTTTCAGGAGTCCCGTTGCAGGAGATCTGCGATGCGGCTGGGTGGTCCACACCGCATACTTTCATTAGGTTTTATTCCCTCCATGCCGGGTGCATGAGTGCTCTCGTCCTAAATTGTGCCTGGTTCAGCTTCACATTAGGGACAGGCATGTTTTGGGGTGGTATAGCGGGTATACGTTCCCCAAAGTGTCGTTACCAACGCAGTGTGAGTTCCCTCGAAAGGGAACGTCTCGGGTTACGACTGTAACCCTTGTTCCCCGAGAAAGGGAACGAGACACTGCGTCTCTTTGCCACACCTCTCCATGCCTGGGAGTGGCTTGCTTCATCGCAAAAGCTGACTCTGTTGTGTGCCGGCGTCCCTTTGTATCTTCCAAGTATGCCGTCCCATGTTACGTCATAACGCAACACCAATCAGGATTGGAATAGTTTCATTCATGCTTCAGATGCGCTACGCTGAGGGGGATCCCCAAAGTGTCGTTACCGAAGCAGTGTCTCGTTCCCTTTCTCTGGGAACAAGAGTTACATTCGTAACCCGAGATGTTTTTTTTTTTACGTTTCAGGTGTTTATATTTCACAGAGCAGTTGCAGTTTTCTGAGGGACACAGCACAGATTTATCTTCTTATTTCTCAACATTTGCTCTCATAAATATTCATGAGATGATTCTTGAACCTGCATTATTGTGCAGTGCTGGATGATTGTGCGCTTATCGATGCGTCATTGATTAAAAAAAATCACTGGTAAAGCAAGAGGTCTTAATGAATATTCAGAAGCAGCATCAGCACTGCCCTATCAGGCATTGACTGAGGCTGATCTGAAGCTGCAGAGCAGGAAAGGATGAATGCATGTTGTAAACAAACAGCATTGAGAAAGCTTCCTTGAAACTACTAACAATCTAAAATTGTTCAAAAACAGTTCAAAAACTGACTACATAGAACTACTAAAAAGTAGTTGACTAAGATATATATGGGGCCAACAGAGTGCTGCAGGGAGGATATAAACAAGTTAGCATTTAGCACTTCCAATTCCATCACCCCGAAGTCAATGGGTTTTTTGAAGAGGTGTTTAGTTAAATGCCTGAAACAAGGTCTGTGGTTAACACAAGCTGAAGATACTTTCCCTCCTTTGTGAGTTTTTTAAAAGCTACTTTATATTAGGTGGCCTTAAATACTGTGTACTTACATTGAAATTAATCATTTGATACAATGCACTTATTGTGTACATACATGTTTTTACATACATGTTAAACATACCTATATGTAATTACATCTGTAATTAATTTCTGTAATTATATTTATAATTACACTGTTGACCCATCCCTTACACCTTAACCCACCCTTAAACCCACCCATACCACCAAACCTGTCACTAACCTTAACCATTTCCCACCTCAATAGCAGCAAAAGTGATTTGAAATACAATATGACCACAAAAAGTACACAACAAACAGATGTCAGAAGTTGAAAAAAAATAGAAAGCTGGAAAACTTACGTAGAGAATGCATTGTTCTGTTTCTCACAGCGGATCCCCTTGCAGTGGTTGGGTTCATCAGCTGCCTCTGTCTCGTAGTAAAAGTATAGCTGGTTAAGTCCATTGGCGAAGGCCAGTAGCACTAGACAGTAGATGAAGAGGAACTTGAGGATGTCCAGCAGCATGCGGCCAAGTGAGATCTGAAGGGGGCCCAGGTGAGAGTTGGCCGTGAAGAGGGAGATGAGCCGAAGCGAGCTGAAGATGTTAGCGATGGCAAACAAAGCCTCAGCGATCAGCGTCGGATGCCACATCTCCCATTCCTCTCGTGGACGAGAACTGTTATACTAGAGAGGACAAAAATGTCATTATTTAGTTTCATTGTAAGAACTATATGCTGTGCCACTTCAGTGCAGTGAAATAAGCACTAAACCCTGTGATTTAAAATGTACTTTACACAAGTATGTAAACACAATTACTTCTAGTTATGCAAACATAATGCAATAGTAGTGCAAGACTGCATTTATTTGATCAAAATACAGTAAAAACAGTAATATTTAGAAATATTATTACAATTTAAAATAACTATTTTTCTATTTTATTATATTTTAAAATGTCATTTATTCTTGTGATGTTGAAGCTGAATTTTCAGCATGATTACTCCAGTCTTCAGTGTCACCATCAGAAATGATTCTGATATGCTGATTTGCTGCTCAAAGAAATATTTCTTATGATTAACAATGATAGCGCTACATATTTGTTCACTTTTAATCATTAGTGTATGTGCGTTGGGATCATGCTTTCAGATGGTTAGCCAAGTCTTGGTGGATTTGTGTAAAGTCCATTTTTAGCCTTATTCACATACTTTAACACCCACATTCCAACATAACCAGGTGCTAAATGCACTGGTACAGTGCTACATCATGCATATTTATATTCATTGCCAAGTCACTGTCATTTGTTTCTGTTTCTGAACAAATAAGCCTCCTTTTTATGCAAACGTGGCTCAGTGGATCAGATTCACATACGTGAATGGATTGGCTTACTTGCCTGCTGCAGTTAATGCAGGAATGTTTGCGTACATTTTCTAGTGATCATGGCAGCATTAATTCATCAAATGATGATCAGAAGATGGAGAAGAGTGTAATAAATATCACATATCTACACATACTGTAACATTTTGCCATTTTAAAGAGTGGATTCAAATGCTTGGATTGCAGTGGTGCAATAAAAATTGCAATCAGCACGTGATTGCACCATTAACTAACGGGATTTGCATAATTAATTGAGTGAATCAGGTGCTGTTACTGACAGCAGAAACAAATGCAATACTATCAGTAGGTTCAAATCGCTCTTTGTGAATTCCTTCTAGAAATATAAGGAATGGTTTGGTGAAGAATAATGGAAAAGTTCAATGCGGAAACTACAGTGTGTGGAAGTTCTTCAATTAGTTTTTGTTCTGGATATGCCTCAGTCTTTTTCTAGGCAGTTGAGTTAAAGGTCTAACAGATTCTTAAGGCATTTCCTGAGCTTTAGCCTACTTCACTTGAGGATGGAATGAGATGCCTTCTCCCCTCAGCACCATCCCTCAATTCCATGTTTCAGTAGGCAGAGAAATAAGGCTGGCTTAGTGCCAGTGCCAGGCATGGCTGAGCTCTTCTTGCTTTAAATTCTGTTCTCTACTGGGACTAAGACCACAATATTAACTGTCTAATAAATTCACCCCTACACACACACACACACACAAAAATGGTGTAGAAACCATTTTCACTGAGAAATTGCTAGTAAATTTCACAAACAATTAAAAAGAAACTGCAAGTAACACTGAAAAAATGTGTAAAAAACTGAAAATGAAAAAAAAATTAAATAGTAATTTACAGTTTGCTTCTTTTTTTTTTTTTACAGCATATTCCCATGTTTTGAAATCGTTCTTAAAATAATAATAATACATGTAGACAGGAACATTCACACAACCATTTATAGCCTGTAAACGTAATTCTTGAAAACGTGTCCAAACACAAAACAAAACATAAATTATATGGCTTGAATCATTTATCATATCGCACAAGTATGCACACACACACACACACACACACACACATGCTGTAAGTGGGCTGGAACCCCTTCCATGCAGGGTGACTAACACAGATGCAGATGGTCATGAAGTCTGGATTGTGTCTGCGTGCATGTGCTCGCGTGCATTCGAGTGTGAGCGTGGATGACTGAATCGACAGCAAAACATTTACAGGAGGAGCTCACCTTGACATACGCGACGATCTTTAAAGATATAGTGGCCAAATAGAGAGAATTCATTGCAAAGTCCATCAGGTTCCACCAGTCATGGACGTACTCATTAAAACCTCCGTCCCACATCTCCTTAATCTCAGCCCATATAAAGCCTATGAGCAAAACACACAAACATACAGGCCTAAACTTGGAATACAGAATATACTGGTTATTGGAAAATATTTTAATTTATTGTATCAGTTGATCTAATTGGATATATATTAGATGATATTGCATGTTTTCTCTTACATTTAGAATCAGAATCAGAATTAGTTTTATTCGCCAAGTGTGCACAAACACATAAGGAATTTGTTGTGTTTTTTTTAAGGAGCTCTTGGTACATACATGCATACATACATAGGACATGAGAACAAAGAACAGTTAAATAAGTTAGACTAAAAAAACAAACAATAAAATATAGCTGCGAGCAGCGATGACGGGCCCAAGCCGTCAGCATACGCCACCCCGGTGGCATCGATAAAACGGTGCCCAGCGAGCACAAGCATCACAGTAACCCTCTGGCAGTTTGGTTTTAAGGGATACGGCAATTAAAGGGTTAATCCAAACCATCAACTCTGTGAAACACACACACACAGAACAACATATAAAACTTTAAATTCTATGAAAATATATTTTTCATTGGTAGTTGATGTTAGTTAATGCATTTACTAATGCTAACAAATGAGAAATTATTATAGTTACCAAAGGTTTTAATGATTTATAAGCATTTTTTGATGATTTATTTTTCCATTAACTAAAATGAATAATTTTTTCTAACACAAATGAATAAAGTAAAAAATATAGCTGCGAGCAGCGATGACGGGCCCAAGCCGTCAGCATACGCCACCCCGGTGGCATCGATAAAACGGTGCCCAGCGAGCACAAGCATCACAGTAACCCTCTGGCAGTTTGGTTTTAAGGGATACGGCAATTAAAGGGTTAATCCAAACCATCAACTCTGTGAAACACACACACACAGAACATATAAAACTTTAAGTTCTGTGAAAATATATTTTTCATTGGTAGTTGATGTTAGTTAATGCATTTACTAATGCTAACAAATGAGAAATTATTATAGTTACCAAAGCTTTTAATGATTTATAAGCATTTTTTAATGATTTATTTTTCCATTAACTAACATGAATAATTTTTTCTAACACAAATTAATAAAGTAAAAAATATATTGTTAATATTTAATGTTATTTGTGAATTAACCAATGTTAAAAAACAACATTATTTAACTGTTGTTAATTTACATCATTAATAAATATATACCATTTAATGTTGATCAAAATCAATTCCAAAATGTGTTAATATATTATTAAATTTTAAAGTTTTATCTTTTGAACATGACTATTTTTCTAATATAAAAAATATTTTGTTCATTGTTAGTTCATTGTAAGTTCATACTATCAATGAAGAATTAACATGCTGTAAAAAATATATTTCATTGTTAGTTCATGTTAATTAATGCATTCCCTACTGTTAACAAATGAGACTTAATTATAAAGTGTTATCAAAACCTTTAATGCTTTATAAGCATTTTTTAAGGATTTTATTGAGATGTTTAAACAGACCCTCTCTCTCTCTCCCTCTCTCTCTCCCCCTCCACACTCACTGAACTCACACAGTCAGTCACCCACCCAGTCACCTACCGCAAACATTAGAAGCACAGAGACAGGAGAACTCTGATAGTTTTTAAATTTTCTCCTCCGCATAGTGTATTGTAAATTCATGAAATTAATCACATATCCTCAGACTGTATTGTTCTGTGTATGTAATTTTTTATGAAGTGTTTGGAAGCTGCTCTTAAAAGAAAAAAAGAAAAGAAAAGTTTTCTCTTTTTTCTGTAACTTTAATAAATTGCCATTAAATCATCGTTCAAGATATCCTAAATCCGTCCGCAATTTAGCATCTTCAGTATTTTGGCATCATAAGAAAAAATGTTTGGTGTGATTTCCGTGTTTCTGTTTGGAGGAGCATGAATTTGTTTACAGCCTGTTTAAAAACAAAACCCACATTAAAATAAATATAGCCGACTTCCTGTTGGTCGTAGCTAATGACTGTAAATTAGAAAGTTGTCCGGATTAATAAGAACAATTTATGTACCGAGTTTGGTGTCTGTAGCTATCATTATATATATATAAACATTAATAATTATATACCATTTAATGTTGATCAATATTAATTCCAAAATGTGTTAATATATTATTACATTTGAAAGTTTATCTTTTGAACATGACTATTTTTCTAACATTAAAAAGATTAATAAATGCTTTAAAAAAATTGTTCTTTGTTAGTTCATACTATCATGGAAGAATTAACATGATGTAAAAATATATTTTTCATTGTTAGTTCACGTTAATTAATGCATTTCCTAATGTTAAGAATTGAGACCTTATTTAATGATTTATAAGCATTTTTTAAAGATTTAAAAAAACAGACCCTCTCTCTCTTTCTCTCTCTCACCCAGCTCCTCAATCCACACAGTCACTCACACAGTCACTCACACCCCACCCCACCCCACCCCTCACTCAGCTGCAGGCTGACAGGGATCTCTCACTCAGAAGCAGTCTAAGAGCTCTCTGATAGTTTTTAAATTTTCTCCTAAGCATAGTGTATTGTAAATTCATGAAATTAATCACATATCCTCAGACTGTATTGTTCTGTGTATGTAATTTTTTATGAAGTGTTTGGAAGCTGCTCTTAAAAGATAAAAAAAAAAAAAAATTATCTTTTTTACTGTAACTTTAATAAATTGCCATTAAATCATCGTTCAAGATATCCTAAATCCGTCCGCAATTTAGCATCTTCAGTATTTTGGCATCATGATAAAAAATGTTTGGTGTGATTTCCGTGTTTCTGCTTGGAGGAGTATTAATTTGTTTACAGCCCGTTTTTAAAAAAAACCCACATTAAAATAAATATAGCCGACTTCCTGTTGGTCGTAGCTAATGACTGTAAATTAGAAAATTGTCCGGATTAATAAGAACAATTTATGTACCGAGTTTGGTGTCTGTAGCTAAAACTAACCCCCTCATTTTTGACAAAAGGTGGCGCTATAGAGTGTCTCTTCCACGCCCGTTTATGAGCTTTTTCCAGTGTCTAACTATCATTAATACTGATATGTGTGTTGAGTTTCATGACATTCTAAACATGTTATCTGCCTCAAAATCACCAGAAACGAATTTTCAACTTTGACACGTTGCCATGGCAACATAATTTTAGATATCAATATTCCCTTCACAGTTTTACATCGGCCGTGTTTTGACATTATTCTGGTGAAGTTTGAAGCAAATCGAGGTAAAAGAAGATGCTGAATTCAAAGCATTTTGAAAACGACACACTTCCTGCAGCCAGTTGGTGGCGCTATAACTTTCAGTCATAATAGTCACATCTATCCGATCGGCATCATACAACGAACAAATCACTGAAGTTTGATATACATCATACAATGTATGTGGACGTTATTAGGCATTTCCTGGGTCTCATTTTTCGCCATAACTTCATCGCCTCGCCACGGGCAAACCGTTCGACATATCAAAAATATCTTCGCAATTTAGCGTCCCCAATGTCTTGAGATCATGTTCACCTAGTTTGGTGGCAATCGTATGGAAATCCTCAGAGGAGTATATCAAATTCCAGAGCATGCGCTTTTTAAACAGCCCTGAATAGCCGACTTCCTGTTGGGCGGAGCCTATGACATGCTGCGCGGAAGTTGTTCGGCTCAATGAGTTCTATATGTGTACCGAGTTTCATATGAATACGTGCAAGTATGTGTGAGCTATACATCAAGCTTTCTGACAATTTTCCAGGGGGCGCCGTAGAGCCCCTGTGCCACGCCCGGGTCCCAGCCTCAGCGGCGTCCTAATGGCCGCAGGTTCCAACGTGCGTGCCAATTTTCGAGAGTTTTCGGGCACGTTAAGGCCCCCAAAAGTGCCCGGATGATTGAAAAAAAAAAAAAAAAAAAAAAAAAAAAAAAAAAAAAAATATAGCTGCGAGCAGCGATGACGGGCCCAAGCCGTCAGCATACGCCATCCCGGTGGCATCGATAAAACGGTGCCCAGCGAGCACACACATTACAGTAACCCTCTGGCAGTTTGGTTTTAAGGGATACGGCAATTAAAGGGTTATTCCAAACCATCAACTCTGTGAAACACACACACACAGAACAACATATAAAACTTTAAATTCTGTGAAAATATATTTTTCATTGGTAGTTGATGTTAGTTAATGCATTTACTAATGCTAACAAATGAGAAATTATTATAGTTACCAAAGCTTTTAATGATTTATAAGCATTTTTTAATGATTTATTTTTCCATTAACTAACATGAATAATTTATTCTAACACAAATGAATAAAGTAAAACATATATTGTTAATATTTAATGTTATTTGTGAATTAACCAATGTTAAAAACAACATTATTTAACTGTTGTTAATTTACATCATTAATAAATATATACCATTTAATGTTTATCAAAATCAATTCCAAAATGTGTTAATATATTATTACATTTTAAAGTTTTATCTTTTGAACATGACTATTTTTCTAATATTAAAAATATTTTGTTCATTGTAAGTTCATTGTAAGTTCATACTATCAATGAAGAATTAACATGCTGTAAAATATATATTTTTCATTGTTAGTTCATGTTAATTAATGCATTCCCTACTGTTAACAAAAGAGACTTAATTATAAAGTGTTATCAAAACCTTTAATGCTTTATAAGCATTTTTTAAGGATTTTATTGAGAAGTTTAAACAGACCCTCTCTCTCTCTCTCTCCCCCTCCACACTCACTGAACTCACACAGTCAGTCACCCACCCAGTCACCCACCGCAAACATTAGAAGCACAGAGACAGGAGAACTCTGATAGTTTTAATTTTCTGCTCTCCATAGTGTATTGTAAATTCATGAAATTAATCACATATCTCAGACTGTCTTGTTCTGTGTATGTAATTTTTTATGAAGTGTTTGGAAGCTGCTCTTTAAAGATAAAAAAAAAAAGTGTTCTTTTTTACTGTAACTTTAATAAATTGCCATTAAATCACCGTTCAAGATATCCTAAATCCGTCCGCAATGTAGCATCTTCAGTATCTTGGAAGCATGTGAAAAAATGTTTGGTGTGAATTTTTGGTTTCTGCTTGAAGGAGTATGAATTTGTTTACAGCCCGTTTAAAAAAAAAAAAAAACACATAAAAAAAAAAAATAGCCGATTTCCTGTTGGTCGTAGCTAATGACTGTAAATTAGAAAGTTGTCCGGATTAATAAGAACAATTTATGTACCGAGTTTGGTGTCTGTAGCTATCATTATATATATATATATATATATATATATAATCATTAATAATTATATACCATTTAATGTTGATCAATATTAATTCCAAAATGTGTTTATATATTATTACATTTTAAAGTTTATCTTTTGAACATGACTAATTTTCTAACATTAAAAAGATTAATAAATGCTTTAAAAAAAATTGTTCTTTGTTAGTTCATACTATCATGGAAAAATTAACATGCTGTAAAAATATATTTTTCATTGTTAGTTCACGTTAATTAATGCATTTCCTAATGTTAAGAATTGAGACCTTATTATAAAGTGTTATCAAAATCTTTAATGATTTATAAGCATTTTTTAAAGATTTAAAAAAACAGACCCTCTCTCTCTCTTTCTCTCTCTCACCCACTGGCTCAATCCACACAGTCACTCACACAGTCACTCACACCCCACCCCACCCCCACCCCTCACTCAGCTGCAGGCTGACAGGGATCTCTCACTCAGAAGCAGTCTAAGTCTAACTCTCTGATAGTTTTCAAATTTTCTCCTCTGCATAGTGTATTGTAAATTCATAAAATTAATCACATATCCTCAGACTGTATTGTTCTGTGTATGTAATTTTTTATGAAGTGTTTGGAAGCTGCTCTTAAAAGATAAAAAAAAAAAAGAAATGATCTTTTTTACTGTAACTTTAATAAATTGCCATTAAATCATCGTTCAAGATATCCTAAATCCGTCCGCAATTTAGCATCTTCAGTATTTTGGCATCATGATAAAAAATG
The DNA here is from genome assembly GCF_936440315.1 of Barbus barbus. Taxonomy (NCBI): domain Eukaryota; kingdom Metazoa; phylum Chordata; class Actinopteri; order Cypriniformes; family Cyprinidae; genus Barbus; species Barbus barbus. The sequence goes on from NC_136735.1 coordinate 30,349,577, forward strand.
TTTGGTGTGATTTCCGTGTTTCTGCTTGGAGGAGTATTAATTTGTTTACAGCCCGTTTTTAAAAAAAACCCACATTAAAATAAATATAGCCGACTTCCTGTTGGTCGTAGCTAATGACTGTAAATTAGAAAGTTGTCCGGATTAATTAGAACAATTTATGTACCGAGTTTGGGGTCTGTAGCTAAAACTAACCCCCTCATTTTTGACAAAAGGTGGCGCTATAGAGTGCCTCTTCCACGCCCGTATATGAGCTTTTTCCAGTGTCTAACTATCATTAATACTCATATGTGTGTTGAGTTTCATGACATTCTAAACATGTTATCTGCCTCAAAATCACCAGAAACGAATTTTCAACTTTGACACGTTGCCATGGCAACATAATTTTAGATATCAATCTTCCCTTCACAGTTTTACATCGGCCGTGTTTTGACATTATTCTGGTGAAGTTTGAAGCAAATCGAGTAAAAATAAGATGCTGAATTCAAAGCATTTTGAAAACGACACACTTCCTGCAGCCAGTTGGTGGCGCTATAACTTTCAGTCATAATAGTCACATCTATCCGATCGGCATCATACAAAGAACAAATCACTGAAGTTTGATCTACATCATACAATGTATGTGGACGTTATTAGGCATTTCCTGGGTCTCATTTTTCGCCATAACTTCATCGCCTCGCCACGGGCAAACCGTTCGACATATCAAAAATATCTTCGCAATTTAGCGTCCCCAATGTCCTGAGATCATGTTCACCGAGTTTGGTGGCAATCGTATGGAAATCCTCAGAGGAGTATATCAAATTCCAGAGCATGCGCTTTTTAAACAGCCCTGAATAGCCGACTTCCTGTTGGGCGGAGCCTAAGACATGCTGCGTGAAAGTTGTTCAGCTCAATGAGTTCTATATGTGTACCGAGTTTCATATGAATACGTGCAAGTATGTGTGAGCTATACATCAAGTTTTCTGACAATTTTCCAGGGGGCGCCGTAGAGCCCCTGTGCCACGCCCGGGTCCCAGCCTCAGCGGCGTCCTAATGGCCGCAGGTTCCAATGTGCGTGCCAATTTTCGAGAGTTTTCGGGCACGTTAAGGCCCCCAAAAGTGCCCGGATGATTGAAAAAAAAAAAAAAAAAAAAAAAAAAAAAAAAAAAAAAAAAAAAAAATAATAATCCTTAGAAGAACAATAGGGCCCTGCGCCTTACTGGCTTGGGCCCTAATAATAATCCTTAGAAGAACAATAGGGCCCTGCGCCTTACTGGCTTGGGCCCTAATAATAACACTGTGATATGAATCTGAAACAGAAGAATTATGTACAGATTTGTGCATTATTTACTATATACAGCTGTATAAATAAAACAAAATGCATAAAACACTAATAATTTAATTACACTGTTAAATGTAATCTTTAGCTAATCTCACAATTCATTTATATTTTTTCATATAGTACATAATACATACATAGTGCATAATATAGTGATGCCTGAATTCCCTTGTAGATTTATTTGAGTTTTTAGTGTTTTAATTTTAATTTATTGTAACAGTTGATGTTGCATATTTAATTGTGCATACTAATTTTCCCTACATATACATTTAGATTAGCTTTGTCATCATCTTACACTCAAAGTTAACATTTAGAAACACTAATAATTTAATAACTTAATAACAGTTAAATGTAATTTTTGCATATATTACAAAAAATATCTATTATTAATGTACATTATAACACATGCCTAAATTCACATATTTATTTTAGTTTTTAGAACTTTATCTTAGACAAAATATGTGACCCTGGGCCATAAAACCAGAGATTTACTAAATAATAAGAATATAATAAATTTAGAATTTAGACAGAAAAAATCAGCTTTCCATTGATGTATGGCTTATTAGGATCGGACAATATTTGGCCGAGATACAACTTTTTAAAAATCTGGAATCTGAGGGTTCAAAAAAAATCGAAATATTGAGAAAATCGCCTTGTTGTCAAAATTAAGTTCTTAGCAATGCATATTAATAATCAAAAATGAAGTTTTTATATATTTACGGTAAGAAATTTAAAACATATCTTCATGGAACATGATGTCTACTTAATATCCTAATGATTTTTTGCATACAAATGGATCATTTTGACCCATACAATGTATTTTTGGCTATTGCTACAAATATACCCCAGTGACTTAAGACTGGTTTTCTGGTCCAGGGTCACATATTAATGTATTTTCTTTTTAACAATTTATTGGTTATCGGCCATAAGAAAATAATTTTCTTTGTAATAAATTTGGGATTCTTTGTATCAAACAAAATTTTCATGCAGCTGCACACCATCCACTGTTAATAATATATTTTAATAAATATAGCATGATAAACTTTTAATATTAGAAATTGAATCAAATATTTCAATTGATGTTGGTTATATTTTGAAAGTATTCGATGTAAATCAATATGAGAGAAAAATGCCTGAAAACATTAAAAGAAATATCACACCAAAGGTTTAAATAATTCACAAAATAAAGTTGAAAACAGTGTGTTTTTAATGGTTAAGGTTTAATTAGCTGGAGAACTTTATTACTTGGGTTAAGTGTTAAGTTAAAATCCCTGACCTGAATATTTGAAGAATATCACTACAGTGTTGACTTGCACACAATTTCATAATATATTTCATTAACAAAATTTATACATGCTATATGACCTACATCCCCATGACACATCCACTCACCCAGCACCCAAGGTAGTATCATCCACTCCACCACAGTGGGCGGAGGGCCCTGTATGTGTAGGTTGGTGCGTGCTATGTGCTGTGAGGCTAGGAGGAGGAGGAAGAGGAAAGTGAGGTAGGAGGCTGTGTGGCAGATAAATTTGATGAAGGGTTTTTTAATGAAGAGCCCCAGTGTGCTTTTTGGAGCCAGCAGGTAGACCAGCGAGAAGACAGGGAAGAGCAGGCCGATAATGAAGCACATGACCAGCTTAACTGCCCAGTGACGGCGCCGCCAGCCAGGAAAACCATCATACCATAGTGTGGCCAAGAGCTGCTGACAGTTTGGCTGTGCCACAAACTGGAGAAAAGAGAGAGAGAGAGATTTGTAAATGGATTTTAAAGGATTTGTAAATGCTCATGCATAATGGCAACCGTACGCCGAAGGACCAATTAACTGAGAGAAAAAAAGAGCATTATTCATTCCGACAAGAATACTACATATTTTCATAATCCATTTGTTGGTGGGTGGTATGATTGACTAGTTGACTGACTGATCTTAAGGAAAATCTGTATAATTAGGGTCCACTAGATCCAAATCAGATATGTTTCTTAACATTCATAAGAAAAAAAATCTGTTCAAATTCACATATGCCATCTTAAAAAAAAAAATCCAACACTCACAGTGCAAAATTTTAAGCTTTTTAAAAAAAATGTGGGTGCTCTGTTTGATGCATGAATAGAAATCCTAAATTTTTATGATGCATGGATTAATTTATGAAATATGAATTTATGATTTAAATACAACAATTAACTTTTAATGCTTTATAATGAGTCTGGCCTGTGTTCCCTGTTTTTCACTTGGACTTTTAAGTTGCTTCCTGTCTGGTTTGTAGCCAGTTTATAGTTCTTTTGGTTTCCTTTATTACTCCCTGATTGTGTTCAAGTGTGTCTTGCCAGATTGCTACCCTGTGTGTATTTAAACCTCTGTATTACATTGTCAGGTCTTGTCCACTGTCGGATGCTATGTTGGCTTCTTCAGTTCTGTGCCTGTTTTTTGGCTCCTGTTCCTTGTCCTTGAATTATAGTTTAATACATACTGCATTTGGATCCTACTCTCCCTTGTCTCTAAGTTCACCAGCACAACAGGTTTACACCCTAATTTCTCCATTACTCCCTGTTATTTTTGAAAATTTGTTGAGAATCTTTTTAACCAAATCATTAAAATGAACCAGCAGTTCAAAAGAACAATTAGTTCACAAATCAGATGTGACTGCTTTACACAGATGCCCAAAAGAAAATGAAAATTACTGTCTAGATTTATAAAAAAAGATACATCTCTACATACATTTATTGCATAAACATATCTCGTTTTAAAGAACAGACAAATACTGTGATTTATTTCTCTGCATTTGTTGTTGATTGAACCATTTGTGTTAACACATTTAGCTCTGAAATGTCATTCATGGTTTGCAGCTGAATAAGAATGTGGTGACAGGAAGACAGACAGAACTGGCAAATGCAAACAGCACTATGATTATTATATTCCCAAAGAAAAGGTTTACTCATCTTGTTTATGCCATTCCAAACCCTTCTGACTTTCTTTCTTCCATGAAAGAGAGACATTTCGCTTAATAAAATGGTCAAAGCATGCAGTGACAATGAAAGGGAACTGGAGCTGTCAAGCTTCAAAAAGTACACAAAAGTATCATAAATTGGTACATTAGTACTTTCTGAGTGCTTGATAACTGTGTAAGGAACAGACCCAAATGGAAACCATTAATTACTGAGAATTGTCATTTAGGAAATTTAAAGACCCAGTCTTCATTTATTTACATTATACTAAAAAGATAGGCCAGGAAATGCATAACAAATAATACTAAGAATAAATACATACAAACACAGATACGTTATATAGGTTTGCAACAACACAAAGGCAATTAAATTATGACAAAATGTTCATTTTAAGGTGAACTATTCCTTTAATGATGCAAAATGTAGTATCTCTATTATCAATCATTCTCAAAGAAGCAAGTGGAGGATACATTGAGGAAAGCTTCTTCAGAGTGTAAACAAACCTAATTACCAGTTTAGTGCATTGCTGTAGGAGACTTGCTTGTAAGAGAGCATCTTCAGAAACATCTGCTTTGAAATGAAGCAAGCCAAGAATTGACTCTCCTCATATTTCATAGCACATTTGTGATAAGTTATCTAGTGGCTATAATGGAAAATGCTGCGTGGGATGACAACACTGCATGATAGATGAGTAACAACTCTTTCTCAGATTTAAAAGTTTACATTGTCAAGAGTTTCCGCATAGCAAGCCTGAGAGAGCAGTGGCTTCTGAACCAACAGTGCCCCTCTGAATATCACAGTTAATCACTGGTTTCCCTCACTCAACCTTATTGCATACATCACGAAAGGTCCCGTAGGAAAAGACAATCAACTTCCACTTAATGAAGTAAGCTAATAGAAGCACCTGTACCCAGGGAGGGGGCGTGGAAAAGGGGAAAAAATACACAAGAGTGAATTTAACAAAGAGCTTTGAGAAAGGAGATAGGACAGTAATTTCCTTCAGGTTTGATTTTATAATGAACCGCTTGTGAGGTTGGCTCGCTTCCCTACGCCTGACTTGTTGGTATTTCTTCCATGGTGTGAAGGTAACACTACAGCAATAAGCTAAATCCCTCCTTCATCCATCAATATGAACACTAACCTTCAGGCGGCCCTTTAGCTAACAACACCATTCCTCAACCTGTCCACGAAATGAGACTGATAACATCCCAGCCAGCATGCACCGCTACAGACTGTAGTAATGACTTACAACATGTGGCTCGCAAGTAAATAAATGGCGTCTTGTATTCTGACCTGTGAGAACAGTCTGGGTGCTGTTCAAACCTCAACACTGCATTGAAGATAAATGAAACTGGATCACTGTAAAGATGGATGAGTTTGCTGAAGTAGTTTGTTTGACTTTGATATGAATGAAGTGAATGAATTGTTCCATGTAGTCCTGGGAAGTAACAAAGTAAAACCAGTGATGCTAGTAAACTAACTACATTTTTCAGTACCATGACAGAAGCTCAGCTGCATAATGGGTTTTACAGCTTATTTTACCATGAGTAAAGGTTTGTTGACAGACTATGACTGAATGAAAGGAGGCATGTTGTTCACTCTGTTTGGCAAGGAGACAAATGAAAGTGCATTGAAGATCAGTCGTACTTGTGTACATAGCACTATCCTCAATTTATGGATGTGGATAAATGAATAATGTCCATCACAAAAAAAAGGTCAAGGAAGAATAGCCTTTTGAAAATGCACTGCTTTTGTTGAACAGTAGGTTTCTAGGGAAGCTTATTTCCAGAGGAAAATGAAGGCTAACTGGAGGAAAAAAATAGATCTGCTTTGTTTTCATTTGTGTAGAAAATGCTTATGGTACTGAAACACAACACCATTTCTCAAATCTCCGTACAGAGATTTCCAATTAGGTGTAGTAGGCAAAGATTTTAGTTTTGCTTTGTTGAAGCTATTAAACAGAAATTATGACTGAATTGCATTTAATTTATAAATAAATTTGTCTTTCTCAGAGACATTTCTCAATTATTGCCCACAGAACTGTCAAAACCTGTGAAAGACAAACAAAAGCGTGGCTCTTTAAAAGATTAGTTCACTTCCAAAATAATACATTTCTGATAATTTACTCTCGCCCAAGATGTTCTTGTCTTTCTTTCTTCAGTCGAAGAAAGATGTTTTTGAGGAAAAAATTCCAGGATTTTTCTCCATATAGTGGACTTCAATGGGATCCAATAGGTGAATGGTCCAAATAGCAGTTTTAATGCAGCTTCCAAGGCCTTTATGTGATCCCAGCTGAGGAATAAGGGTCTTATCTATAGTGAAACGATCAGTCATTTTCTAAAAATTAAAAATGTATAAACTTTTTAACCACAAATGCTTGTCTTGCACTAGCTTTATCTAACTCATTTTGTAGACACGTTGGAAAGGTTATGTGTGACGTAGGTGGAAGTACCAACTCAGTGTCTACAAAGCGAACGTGCAAAGAAAGTCAAACGGCCTTTACAAAATGAGGTAAAACACAGATTTTGGACCATTTTGAAGTCTGAGGAGAAAATGAGATGGAGTTTTTCACCCTGCCCTACCTTTCTGAACCGAAGTACACAGACGAAGAACTAACCATGCGTGTAGTTAAAAAGTATAGGAATTTTTAGAAAATGACATTTCGCTAGATACTGTAAGACCCTTACTTCTCAGCTGGGATCATGTAGAGCTCTTTGAAGCTGCAATGAAACTGCAATTTGGACCTTCAACCCGTTGGCTCCCACTGAAGTCCACTTTATGGAGAAAAATCCTGGAATGCTTTCCTCAAAAACCTTACTTTCTTTTCGACAGAAGGAAAAAAAAAAAGACATGAACATCTTGGATGACATGGGATGAGTAAATTATCAGGAAATTTTTATTCTGGAAGTAAACTACTCCTTTAAAAGGAGAACCTGTTTGTATTTTTTTTTTGTTTTTTTCATTCGCAGTATTCATTGTTTTAGTTTACATTGTATGGCATACTACAAAACAAGCACTTGAAGATCTTTAACTCAGTCAGTACTAAACGAAGGTGCCAAGTTATGCAGAAATAATAAATAATAAAACAAACCGATATTGTAATAATATCCACTTTAATAAATTAAATTATAGTGTTTTAGAATTAATATAGGCTATTGAAGAAATGAAAAAAAGTATTCACTTATAATTGAAAACCCCATAACTGCTAGTCCACCCATTCATAAAATCAAGTCACTAGGATGAATCAACACTATTAGTTGAAATTCACACTGAGCGACCTTTATGAGACAGTTCAGGAGGTGAACAGAAGGACAGGTTATGAGTTAATCTGTTGTTCTTCAGCCTTGTTTGACAGAAAGCGATTATAGAACAACAGATGTCCTGTTCATGTTCTGGTTGCTAGGGAGCAGTATGCTAATGAGGATTGATCTCCAGCTCTGATAATGCAAAGAGTTTAGGCTGGTTCACTCTTGAAAAGTCACTGACTCTATTGCAGAGTCAAAGAATACATTAACTTCGCCCAACACTGTGCACACCTGCTATGCATGATATGCATCTGACCTGCATGACAGACTGCATGTGTGCCCAACACTATTTGGATCCTGAAGTCATGCTTAAAATTCACGAATGCATTATATAGCAAAATATGACCATGGCATTTGCAAAGAAATTATTTTACAGGTTTTCTCACAGCCGACTTTACTTGTATGACTCATTTTTGGTCTTTGCATGAAATGAAGAATGAAGGCAGTTCTCCTCAAGTTCTCACAAGTGTGCCACAGGTGCAGTTTATCACATTAACTATGAACAAGTTTCATTAACATCTAACAACCAGATGGATTCCGAGTACTTAAGTCTTAATTTTGAATACTCTATCTATTGTTTCAATAATGTATCTATAAATAATGGTTCTTTATTGGCATTGATAGTTCCATGAAGAACCTTTAACATCCATGGAACCTTTCCATTGAACAAAAGGTGCTTTATAGTGGAAAAAGGTTCTTTAGATCATAAAAAATGTTCTTTACACTTGTTTAAGAACGCTTCACGGAAAGCGAAACCCTCTGCAGGACCTTTATTTTAAAATGTATCATTTAAAATATTACATACATTCTTTACAGTATTGATTTCTAAATATCAATTGAATTTTGATGGCTTCATGCTCTAAGCAGCCAGTAATTTACTACAAAAAGGACAAATCACTCATGCCTATTATCCTGGATAACATTTTCTTTATTATATAGAATTGTCCAGTTTCATTGGACAAACAGTACTCAATATCAACAACAACCAAAAAGTAAGTATTTTCTCCTTTTAAAAACTGATCCTATTTATTTTCCAATTGTAACTATGATATGCATGTATCATCTGCTTTTGGTGTTGTTTTCCTGTCCTTGACCCTCATTAGTACTGACATGTGACCCATTTTGAGAACCATTGCCTTAAAAAACAACTTCATTGCCATGTGTACTGCAGCCACCAAACAATGTTTTCTTCACTGCAATCTCAAAAGATTAAAGAAAAACTGCAAAAGTGCACTGTGATCAGCAGGTGTTTTATTTCTGCCAAATTAAGTTGCCATTGGTCATCTAGCCGTTCCCTAAACCCCACACACAGCAACTCCTAAATCTTTTAAAACGGCTCTTTTCTAGGAAATTGTCTCTTTACAGGTACAATGCTTCCCAAATCCCTTTGAAACGCTCTGCTGTAAAAAAGGCTTTGCGCATCAAAGTTTCTCAATATGAGCCAGTGGACTAAATTGCATATCTGGCAAAAAAGTAGGCAGTGAATCAAAACTCATACTGAAGTACAAAAGAGAGGGAGAGAAGGGATGGTGTTTTGTTTTCATCCTCAGTGTAATACAATAATGGTTTATATTCAAATCTGTGAAAAATGGTCATTAAAATCTCATTATACACACAGAAATGCTGTCTTGAGGCTCATGGCAAATATTAGAGTCTAAAAAAACCAGGATATCCATGAAATTTGTATTATTTGTCTTATTTTGTCATACAGAAAGAAACAATAAACCACATGACATATGTAGAAAGGACTAAAGGTTATTCAGGTGCATAAGCACTCTCTTTAGATTGGAACTTGGAGACCTGACAAGGCGGTGGGTACAGGCTACGGGCTACTTTAAAGGAACACTCCACTCTCATTCCAGCGTAATAATCAAGGAACTTTGCTGCCGTACCATGGGTGCAGCAGGTGCAATGATATTACGCAGCGCCTGAAAGTAGTTCCCAGCTCAGTAGACTATGATATAGCTGGGGACTACTTTCAGGTGGTGGGTAATATCATTGCGCCTGCTGCACCCATGGTATGGCAGCAAAGTTCCTTGATTATTACGCAGGAATGAGAGTATAGTTCCTAGCCATATCAGCCTAGAAAATCGCAACTTTTAATTTTCCGTTGGTCTTACACGATGTAACTACAGAAGTGTCAAGTTTTAAATAGGAAAATTATCGAAACTCTTTGGTCATTTTTGATGACCAAATGCTAATGGTCTAATCTGATTCAATGATCTATGCTAAGATAAGATAAAAGTGCTACCACCAGACCCATAGATTGACTGAATGGATTCAAAAACGGTAACACTCAACTGTTTAACTCTTGGGGAGTTATAAAATGAGCATATTTCCTAAAAAGGTGGAGTCTTCCTTTACGTCACATTAGTATGAGTTATCGGCATGTCAGTGGCATCTACTCGAATCATGCTTTGAAAAGACAGTTTCTCATTAAGTTCTTTATAATCAGAACACAGTATGTGTGAAAAAAGTTATCTACAGTAAGGTAAGCTATTACTAGCTCTTTCGGCATTACATAACAGATTGTGTGCATCTCATATGACATAAAAAAGCATAACGATTTCTTAAACTGCTTGAAGGAGATACTATAATAATTTAAAATGGTTTTACAGGAATTATAACAAATATGATATTATATTATAATATATGATTAATATTATATATTTAATATCTTAGTTTCGTTATAAACATGGTGATTATATTATATAAATATTACCATCTGAATCTAACCATGCCATGTCAACAAATGGAAAAGTCAGCTATTTATCATGATGTCTATATCAGTTGTCATGCCTTTAGCCTCAACAGCAGGGACACTGTTCTTCTACATATTCTTTAGTTAAAAACTGTTCATTTAATTACCAGAAAATCAGTAAAAAAAACATTTGTCTCAAAATATATTTTGCAATTGGATTGATTATCATTTGTACATACATTTATAACAATAAATAAATACATAAATAAAGAAATTAATTAATTAATTAATTAAATTAGTGCAACAAAGAATTAGTCAAAGGCATAGTGAAATGTGGATGGTTAGGAAATATTATATTATATTATATTATATTATATTATATTATATTAGGGCAAGTAGCAAGTGCTTATTTAAACTGCAATGTTTTAATATTAACTTTTTTTGTAGCTGAGCAAATTTTAGGGTTAGCTTAGCTTCAATACTAACAAAAGAGCTACTGTAGTTTAGGAGAAAGCAGTTATGCAAACCCTACGCTTCAAATCTTCCCCTCCCCACCATGCGGTTCTCCTTCAACCTCCCCTAATAAGCATTCAGCTTGCTCAATTTCATTTTGCGCAGTTCGGGTCAGATGTCATTTAAATGCTAATTTACTTAGCCTCTCCAGTTCCCCCAGCTGCATTGTTGCTGCAGTGCGACTGCAATTCTGTAGAGCCCAGGCAGTGCTCCAAACAACAGATCACGATCGCTGTTAGCAGAATGTCATTCACTCTTTAGCTGAGCGAGCAACCTGGCAGATAATGCACCGCTGGCTGCGGGAAGTGTCAGGTACCACTCCAGCCAAATTTCACAAATCATGATATCACTTTTTACTTGCTTTGCACAACAGGGGAGTATTAATTTAATATTGTTGCAGTACATTCATTTTATACACTCTAACTGACATAATTAGAATTAAAACAGGAAGGATGTTAAAGGAAATGAGATTGGACCGACCAACTGCATACTGTATGCAATAATGTCAAGCCTACAGACATTTCAAAGCATTATAACATAAATAAAAAATACATAGACATAACTAGTTTGTATCTAGTTTACACAATAGATATTGATTATGGACAAATTTGTCAAGTTCCACAATAAAACCATAAAAATCATTCTGAAGAGACATCCCAAATTCCTAAAAAATATTATTAAAAGTATTATTATTGTGTTAAAAAACACATTTCTGTTCACTGTTTTTTCATAGTTGCCAATGCAACATTTCTAATTTTCATTTAGTTTCACTTGATGTACTAAAATAATAAAAAATAAAATAAAAAATAGTAAATAAAAAATAAACTATAGACATTTTTTTAAAGAAACCTAGACAAATAAATTACTAAAATTACTAAAACAAAAAAAAAATTAAAAAATCTAAATATTCATAAAAACCTCTGATTGGGGAAAGCTTGTTGAGTCTTGTTACTAATGAAAGATAACAGAAATGTTATTTTTCAGAATAAATGACCAGCGGGCGAATATCACAGATGATTAGAAATCGCAATGATTAAAATATTATTTATTTTTCAGATCTACTTCCTATTGCTAGTGTGAGATTTTGACTGGACAAACATTTGGTTTTGCCTGTTAAGATACAAGATGCACCATCTGTTTTATGGTCCACTTTTCAGGAAGAGAAGGACAGAAATATATGCCTTAAGCCTTTAGGAATACACTAGCATATAAATGGCCTCAAAGCTACCAGATATGCGCTAAAAGTCAGTGAACTCCAATTATGATTTCAATCATCTTTAAAGAGTTATGTTCACAGATTGTGCCTAAATATGACCAAGAAATGCTCAAGAGCAATCATATATGTTACGTTCTACTAACCAAGCTCTACCAAACACTAGTTTAGTAACAGACATCAGCAGTAGAATCCCAGGGCTGTACAGTATGACAATCTGACTTAGAGCAAACAAGCTGTAAACACTTCCTGTGATTTCCTAAGTGAAGAATCATCAGGACATGTTCTCCAGGGCACAATCCACCAGCGAGAACTTCTACAACCTGTACACTCACTCACCAGTAAACCCACAGAATAGATAAAAATAACCGCTGCCAGTGATAGAGTAAGAACGAGAGGGAGAGATTATGAGATGGAGGCGGAGGCCAGCGAAAAAGTGAGAGATGCAGAAATGCAAGTGTAAGACTCTGGAGTGAAGACTAATCGCTCCCAGCTTCTGTCCCTGTTTGCACTGTAGCAGCGGAAAAGAAACAACATAGGGAGGAGGACGTAGCTGAGGAAAAAAATTAAGTCAAAGAGCATCTTGATGAGACAGAATAAGAGTAGGATGGAGACCAAGTTTAAAAAAGGTGGAAAGGGACTATTGCGTGCGGCTAACTCTTGCAGATGTCACGACCGCTGTCCTCGCAGGTCTGAGAAATGCTGTTTCAGGGTTATATAAATAGGCATTGTGCCACTCTAGTAAGCTGTGCCCACTGGCATATTCAGCTGCCAAAATGACATGGCACAAGGTCCCAATGTTCCTCTGTACAATCTGTAAAAACTGCTTTAATACTCTGTATTGAATTATGAACAATGCTGATGTATTATTCAGTCATTTATATGATGATATTTAAATCATAATTCATATTTAATCACAAAACAACTTCGAGCTAACCACAACAGTACAAAATACAAATCGAAGGTGAAATGTTCAAATCAGTGTCCTCACATTTTGAATTTTTTAATAATCACAAGAGCACATGAGAAATGTGCACAGAGCAGATTGAGAATTGCAAAACTATTTAGGTTAACAGTGCTCGATGAGGTGTGAAGTGGTTTAATCGATACATAAGCATTTGTAGGATATATGTAACACTAGGAGGCAAGTAAGTTGAAAGATATAATTAATGCTTTGCTGAAACTGATGATGCAGAACATGCATGAATGTCACAACAGCACACATCAGATTCTGAGAAAATTAGAGAATCTTCTGAATTAATCAAACTGTGCATTCACCCGGTTTCCCTACAGCAGTGTTCACTGTTCACACATGGTTGAATGGAAAGTTTTACTTTTACATTTTACCTTTTATGATGGCTGTGCATTTTTAGTCTTATTTTGTCATGATATCAAAACATATTTTCTTAAAGGGGTCATAGGGGACGCAAAATTCACTTTACATGTTGTTTGGACATAAATGTGTGTTGGAAGTATGTGTACATATCCACCCTATAATGTTAAAAATTTACAGAGTGTTTTTTTTTTAAATCCCTATTTTAAAATCAGGCTGATCTGAGATTCCTGTCAGAATGAGGTAGTTCTGCACAGGCTGCTCCCACGTTTGACAAGGCCGTCTTACCATAGACCCGCCCTAAGCGAGCTGACAGCTGTCAGCCATTGTGTCGACTCGGGTGCAGGGGAAGACAAGAATGTCTCCAATTAAGCGACTGAGGTGTTTTGTTGTTGGATGTAACAATGAACATAGCAGTAGTCATTTCCTCCTGACATCTGATACGCAGAGGATTAACGTTACTTTCGTTTTTGAAGGGAATGCACCGATCCCGATCTGCCTAAATGTGTCTATGTTCGCGCGAATCATTCGTGATCCAGCTTCATCTAGAAGAAGCGAGTACAAAGGTTTTTTATGAATCTTTGCAAATAGCCTTTTCTAATATATGCTAGTAAGCCAGTTTCACGGCTGAAGTTTACAGTCTGCTCGTCACCACATGGAAGAGAGGGGAGGGGTGAGCAGAGCTCATTAACATTTAAAGAGACATGGACTAAAACAGCTTGCTGAAAACAGAGCTAATTTTGACAGGGTAAAGGGGTGTTTTTTACGCTACCCTTGAGAAATAAAAAAAGCATGTTATAGACTTTTTATTAAGACCCTAAAGAATCATATCAACTTGTAGAAAATTGGCATCGATGACCCCTTTAAGATCCTGACTTATCTCTTATCTTACAGCTGATGTACAATACCCATATGATGCCGATATACTGTATAAAACTGTTCAAAAGTTTTCATTGAGCAAGGATGCATTAAAATGATTAGAAGTGATAGGAAAGAATTCTGTTTCAAATTTTTTTCAAACTTTTTCTAGTCATCCTGCAATCCTTAAAAAATGCATCATGCTTTCCATAAAAATATTATTACAGTGCAACTGTTTTATAACACTGATGATAAAAAGAAATGTTTCTTGAGCAGCAAATCAGCATATTAAAATGATTTCTGAAGGGTCATGTGACAACAAAGACTGCTTTGCATCACAGACATAAATTACATTTGAAACGATATTAAAACAGAAAACAGTGATTTTAACACTGTCTGTGATCACTATGGGCATTTGGCTGTAGCTACCTAACATATACATATCCATGCATATTAGAATAGAAGTGTGTTGTTTTTGATACAAACAGCTCCTCTTTGTAAACAGACCAAGATTAATAATTAAACAAACACAGCATACAGCAGAAACACATGCTAAAATTAATGAATGGCCATTTGCTTGTTTGTAGACTGAATAACTTCATTTACACACACATACAAGCACACGGTATATTACAGTAGAGTTGTACATTAAAAAACAAACAAAATTACCCATAAAACCTACTCTAGTATATAAGCACGAGTATATAAGCACTCTAGTATATAAGCACTGCAGAATACTGCAGTGGGTAGAGCTAGTAGCTATATTCACATTAACAAATACATATTGTTAACATTTTGTGTAATAGGTTGTCACAGAGAAATTCGTTGCCATAACAGAGACACTGGAGCGCTGGTTAATTTATACAGCCCTGCTATTTTTACCGAGTGAGATGAATAAATGACAAGTAAAGGCTGGGCAGGGTAATGTGTAGAAGCAGACGGGCAGCGGGCTGAAACTCCAGTTCACACACATGCTGCCGGGGATAAGCCTCATGTTACTGTAGCCAGAAAGTCGTCTTTTTTGTGGCTGGAATAAGCTCTCTGTCTTTCTGCCTCTTAGCTTCCTGTTACCTCCTTGGCTCCTTCCCCTGCTTCATCCTTCCTGCTTAGTCCAATTTACAGCCCATATAAATGTTTTATGGAACTATGAATGAGCAAAACAGCACATACTGTATGCAACTTTTAACAGTGTATGGCATCATAAATAAGATAAATGTGCACAGGAAGCTTGTACTATTAAATGATAAAATATGATTGCACAATATGTATCAGTATCAGGAGAGTGCGTAATGTTGCCATCACAGGCAGCGTACAATGTGGAAAAGGCTGTAAAACTATAAAAAGTATAATTTATAAATGTTAAAAACAAGATTAAAGGGGGAAAAAATTCTTAGTGTTTAGTGCTGTTATTATTAACTAAAACTATATATTACATTTCCCAAATAATAATTTAAAAAATTGGAAATGTGAAATTTTAAAGTAGAGTAACTGAAAAGGTATTTTTTTTATAAAGCATACTTGAATAATCATTGTTTTATTTACAACTTTGTAAAATCATTTTTACGTGTCTAAGATTTGGTTAGTTTTCATAGACATATCCTTGGTATCCAACAATCCCCTCTGGTTAAAATACCGTAAGTACATTCATTTTTTTTAAAAGCATCCAAAAATACTGTTATTTCTTTAGAGGTAATATTTTTTTTAATGTGGAAAAGGCTAAAACTATAAAATGTATAATTTAGAAATGTTAAAAACATGATCAAATGGGGAAAAAAATGTAACAGCTTGGTGTTGTTATTGTTAACTACAACTATACACATAGTTGAATAATCATTGTTTTATTTACAACTTTGAAAAATAATTTTTACAGTTTAAGCTAAAAACGAAATTAAATAAAAAACGAAATTAAAATGAAAATATTAAATAAAAATAAAGTGCTGAAATTCCTAAAACTAAAGCTAAACAGAAAAATATAGCCTAATATAAACAATGACAAAAAATAACACCAAAATTACTACAACTTAAATTGAATTTACAATTAAAATATTTATAAATACAGTACTATGAATAATGTTAAAATAAAGGTGTCATATGATGCGATTTCAAGTTTTCCTTTCTCTTTGGAGTGTTACAAGCTGTTTGTGCATAGATAAGATCCCCGAAGTTGCAAAGAGATATTCTTTATAAAAGTTAAGACTCAACTACGCCCCCCTAAAACGCCTCATTCAAACACGCCCCCACATGTCTATGTCACGGTGTAGGGAAGTTTGCAAAACACCGCCCAAACTTATATACAAAGAAAGAAGGTGGAACTATTATTCTCGCTGTAGTATTATTGCTGCCGCCGGTGCCATGTCCTGTAGATGCTGTGTTTTATTGTGAAAGCGAAAGTACTTTGTTTGGGCTTCCAAAAGAGGACACAACTAGAAATCAGTGGTTAAGTTGTATTTACAACACTGTTCAACGCAAATATTCTAATGAGCAGCACATTTTATGGAGGACTATTTCCTGAAGCTGGAAGAGTAACCTACAATGCTGGCTTGCACAAAGGCTGTTTCTATAAAGTGGGGCAATTCCAACTTTGCAAGGACAGTCTGGCGCTTCTGACTCACAGCCTGTAAGTATGCTTTGTTATTTAAAGAATTTGCCACTGATGATTCAAACACGAGTTTTGAGCTGTGTAGAGTAGTGCTAGTTGTTTGTCGTTTTTCCAGTCTCAAATGCAGACATGGTATAGGTATGGTATAAAACAAAAAAAGATTGGGTTTTAAAATGGGTTTTATTGTTTTCGTCGCGCCGGGACATGACATCACAATATGGTGAGGGACGTAACATTTCCGACTCACGCTTGAGGTATTCGGCCAATCACAACACACTGGATAGCTGGCCAATCAGAGCATGCCTCGCTTCTCAGAACGATGAGCTTTGTAAAAATCAGCGCGTTTCAATAATGTACAGTATGTGGAAAATAATGTTTTTTGGACCTTAAACCGCATAAACACATTGCATTACACCAAATACACCAAATAATGTTCTTTTTAGCAACTTCATATGACCCCTTTAAAATAACAATGTGCACTTAACTCAGACATCTGATGGAGCACATGCCCAATAATTTCCCATAATCTCCTTATTATACTTTGAATACAAGGGCCAAAATCTACAGCAAACTATTTTGCACAGCTTATCTTGGATTCCTGTAACGAAGCAAGTCATCATAGCAGAGAAGCATTGATTGGCTTTACACACAAGGTCCAAAAGAGCAGAATAGAGCAGTAGTGTGCTAGAGAGAAAGAATAAATCTCTTTCTCTCTCCTCCCTCGCGCCATCAGAACAAAAGCAGCCATTGCTGCTCAGTTGGCCGGGAGCGATCCAACCTGCCGACCAGGCAGAGTGAGAAATTGATTTGTGTTGTATTATTCAGCAACAATTTGTTCTCAGTCAGATCTACTTTCGGTGTCTTTTCCATCTATCTCGTGTACTTTGCCCACCCCACCCCCCAATCTGTGTGTTTGACTTGGATCAGTAAGAAAGAGTGAGCGAGAGAGATGCTGTGAGAGAGAGAGCAGTGGGAGCGTACTCTAGTCCCAGGGTGCCGTCAGTGAGAACAGAGCGAGCAATTCCTCCGGCAGGGTGCAGAAATAAAAATACAGGGCAATATCCAATGTTCATCCAGTATCCAATGTGAAGAAGAACGAGTGCCTGCCTACGAGAACCTGCCACTTGTCACACAAAAGTGAAAATGAATTTCCTTACTCTCAAGTTGTTCCAAACCCAGTTGACTTTCTTTTTTGGAATATAAAAGCAAATGTTTTGCACAATGTCCAAGCTGCTCTTTTCTGTACAATGAAAGCGCATGCGGACCAATTCAAATTTCAGTCTGTTCCTCACACAATGTTATCATAAGGCAACAGACTTTTATGATGCTATTTTGACCTTTTTAGAGCATGACAGGCTCAAAAAATTTACAGTCAAGAATAGGGTAAACGTACCCATTAAGCACACTTCCATTTTTGAGCTCAGATTATAAAAGGAAAAAATAATTCATTTTCCTACTTGATGTCTTAACCAGTTGATGTGTTTGTTACTGAGATATGGGTCTCCACACTGTCTGGCGGCCGTTTTGAAAACTGTCTAAAACCTTTCACCAAAAGAGGAGCCCTTTAAATGTGCATTTTTTAGATGTTTAAGCCTTTATTTTGGGTAAGTTTCACTACTTACTGTACAATTAACAGATTAATGTTTACACTTTTGCACATTATAACTTGGAACTTGGATGTGGGAAATAATTAAAGTTAGAGCCAAAAGATAGTTTTAGCAACATAGCGCAGATGCTACAGAACACAGTTAGCTGACTAGCTGTATAAGATTGAGTGCTACGCTAATATCTTACTTCACAGGCATTACTGGCTTCTACTTTTACATCCATAATATTAAAAAATTTTCCATTTATTGCTGGTCTCTGGTTTTACACTGCTTTTATTTTTAAAGATTTCATATTATTTAAAGGGTGCACTACTATGAAAATCACACAGTGTGACATCAATAAGAAAAAGTATAATTTCATGGATATTGTTAATAAGAGTGGTTCATCTTAAAATATGTATGAACTTAATATATGACCTAGATTATTTATTTAGCAAAATCTTGTCATTTTAATAAATATGACATGAAATTTATTAAAAATTGTTGCTGCTCCAAGTAAGCTCAGCGTGCTCTCTTTAAGCTCTTCCACACTGAATGTCTATGTAAATTCTTCATAAATAGACTTTAAATATAAACTGATCACTTTAGGTTGATCTTTATAACATTATGAATAACTTATTTTAACAGCTTTAAGATGACAAAATCTAGACATAACTATAGTTTATGCCCAAAGATGAAAGAGGCATGTCATCCATTCCAAGAAGGAGCCAACAGAAACCTGCCGTATCTGTCCAGGAAAAATCAACTAAAGGCTGGAATACACTACACGACTTTTAAAATGTGAAAATATTTTTAAAACACTAGGCTTCATACACTTACCTACTTTGTAGATTTTTTTGGAATATGTTACTTCGCTGAATGTGGACTAGTCTAGATGTTCACTACATTATGAATATATTACTGATCAAATTGAATGCCTTGTTGCTTGATTTTAGTGTTGTTGTTCTTTTGTGATTGACTTTGTACCTTCAAATAAAACTTTTTTTTTCAATTATTCTTTAAAAAGGTTGTTTAAAATAAACAAGAATTTTTTAATAAAACATGATGTGAGCTTAATGGGAACAGGGGTGTGCTTAAAAGGTACAAAAACATACCCATTAAGCACAGCTGGACTTTTTGCATGTAATGATGTACATCTTAACTGAAATGCTTTTTTCATTTAATATAAAAATACTAATCTACTAAAAAAAAAAAATAAGTAGAATACTCTCAATGGCCCATCAGAATTGAGAATTCATGAGATTCAATCAGTGCATTTCAAATCATGCAATTTATTTAATGTTGAAATTAGTGACACAAACAGCTAAAAAGCTGAAAAAAAACCCCAAACAAACAAATATATAAATCATTTCTGGTTTCACTGAAATAATTTTGGAGGTTCAAAATTACTGATGTTTAATTAGTGTTTCTCCGATGACACATTTTGACTGTGTGAGCGTCTATTTAATGCACACAACATGAATAAATACCAAAAAAGTTATTTTCATTTTCATTAAATTCAAAACTTTAATTTTAGTTTATTAAAAAAATATTTCAGTGGATCCTATTACAAAAATAATATTTACAGCATTTATAGAGAAGATATGTTGTTGCGAAGGGGAGGGGAAGTTAATGTTTTTGATTAAATATTACAAGAACACAGGAATTATTTATAATAAACACTGCAATATTCCATAAAACAATAAGAGTGGTTAATTTTGATGTATTGGTGACTTTAAATCACTGAAACGCTCAACCACTTTCAAGTCTCATTCAGTAACACTGGTCAAAGCCCACTTCTGTCAGTTCTATCAGCAGCAGTTGTGTCTATCGATGCACATGATTACAGTGCTGCATTCAAGCAGCATTTCAGATAAGAGGCGAGGTAAGGAGATTGAAGCACAGCAGTTATTGAGCAAAACGCTGCTCAGAGTATATGGGGTATGTAATCCTTATCGATTCAAAAAGCGAGTGAGCGAGATGTTGGGTGGGGGATGCTGACTGCGCTGATGTTCCCCTGCAGTAAATCAACTTTCCAAAATTACAGAAAAGAAGAGATGATGGGAGGGGCACAAGCGAAGAAAAGAACGATGAGGGAACCACATAAGAAGAAGGATAGGAGGGTCCTATATTATCTGTTATCCTATAGGGTTTTTGCCAGTTTAATCATCTGCCAGGTAAAAATTGTAAGCCTGATCACAAGATTCAAGGTTTCATTCATGTTCATAGTACAAACAATGAGTTACGCACCAAAGTTTTATATTTAACAATAGGGCTGGCCGATATTGACCAAAAAATTATCACAATAAAATTTTTCATATCAGTCGATATCAACAATTATCACAATAAGTTTCAGATCTTTATTTCTTTCAAGTTTAAAGTCAGATTTTTGCTCTTAAGTGAAAGTTGCAGAAACCAGACCATTAATTGTGGTTTTAAACTACTCTTTATGATCAGAACATGACAAACACTTCATGTTTTTAAATTCTTTACACTTTTCCAGTCACAGGTTTGTGTTCCCTGACTTTGATGACACATATCTTTAGCACAGTTTGCAGTGCAGGCTGCAAAATTAATAAAATTAGATTTTATTTTGTGTCTTATATAAATAATTAAAAATTCATAATATCTAATAAAAATGAGTCTAATAAAATCTAATAAAAATAAAACAAAATTAAATAAAAAATATTAATGCATGGCAAATACCTATAATAAATAAATCTAAGTAATATAAATATTAAAAAAATTATTAAATAAAAATATAAAAATTACAAAAGCACATAAAGAAATTACTAAAAAGGGAACTAAAATTAAAACAAAAAATAGTCATATAAAAAATAAAGGCCATTTCAAATTCGTAATAAACACTATAATAGGATTTAAGTAATTTATACTAAATAACACTGATACATAATGTTTGAAGATTGTTCCAATTCCCAAGCCTAAAAATCAGCAATAATTACATCTTCAAGATGAAAAATCCACAAACCAAGTAGATGTCTTGTTGACGTTTGTGTGCAAGGTTGTACAATCCTTTAGCAACAACAACAAAAGAGCAGAACCGATATGGTCCCATTTAAAGACAGCTCTAAGCAACACAAAGGCTCTTCCTGAGACCTGTGAGCGTATAATGAAATCCATAAGCAGCATTATCTGTCACTTCAATGCCCCCGAGTAATGTTTCAAGCAAGTCTGTGTGGCTTTATTCCAGATGTATTTGATTCTCTACACTCTCTTCACCCTTTCAACCCTGTTTACTATTACAGCATCATTTTCTCTGACTCATTTAATTCTCATATCAAATTAAAACAAAATTACTGCGCGAATTCTGGAGTATAACGCTGGTAGCCTTTTCTCAATATTTAATCTCATTCTGTAAAACTCGAATCACTACAAATATAAAGGCACACTAAATGGGCTCATAATAGTCTTCATCTCTCTTTTTCAGTTGTATAGCATCTCTTGGCTCAAAGCCCCACGTCTGTCTTGACCATCTTTCCCGTGTGTACACGTACAGCATTGTGATCTGTATTCACGGCGGCTTTCCTTGAGGCGCACAACACAATTAGAGCTATAATAGGAAGAGCAGTCTCACAGGTCATGGCCAGCATCACCTCTGACTGACAGGAAGAGATACGAGACGTTCTGACGCAGACTCTCAAATCCTCAGTTTGGAGCATGTGTCAGTTCTGCAACGAGACCGTTTGGGTTTCAGAATGAAAAGGTTCACTGGAATCTCCCTGGAAAGCCAAATACGTTTTTTTCGAAGTGTGTAAAGCAAGGAAATGTAATTTGAGGTAGTTTTCCATGCATCATCAAAATGTTTTTATTCTTGTTTTGGTGGATTGGCTGGTACTTTTCACATTGTTTGATTGAAGACCTTCATAACCTTTAATGTAAGTGTTAGATTAACCTTGCATGTTTACTTTTATAACTTAAGTCCCATTATAACCCATATGGCAGTTTGTTTCCTGGATAACTTACATGTTGCAACTTATTGTTCAATCGTATGGTTAGTAAGAAGTCTCTTATGCTCACAAAAGCTGCATTAATTTGATCAAAAACACATCTAAAGCAGTAATATTGTGAAATATTATTACAAATGAAAATAATTGTAAAATATTAAAATATTTCTGTGATGCAAAGCTGAATTTTCAGCATCATTACTCCAGTCTTCTGTGTCAGATGATCCTTCAGAAATCATTCTAATATGCTGATTTTGGTGCTCAAGAAATCCGTCTTCTTATTATTAATGTCGTGCTGCTGGATTCTTCAGGATTCTTTGATTGATAGAAAGTTGAATAAACAGATTTTTTTTTCTGTAGCAATGTAAAAGTTTTTACAGTTGTCCATCTAATGCATATTTTCTTTAAAAAAAGTGTACATTTCATGCAGAATGGACGAAACATATACACCTAATTGGACACTGATACCGTATTGTATTACAATGACTTACAGCAGCAAAATCAAAATACTGAAAGAAATTTAATTCAAATGCAAGTCTTAAAATATGTTGCAGCTGCTTAAGTTTATCTTAAACTCAATAATACTATGGTACTTTCTTTGCAGCACATGTACACCTAAAATACACTGCCAGCTTCAACAAAATGCTGCAAATATTCTACCTAGCACATCACTCCCTTGCTCCCCCCCCCCCCCCCCCCAAAAACATAGTGATCTGCCTACGGAGGTAGCATTTTAAAGCATCATTGGAGCGCTTCCAGTATGAAAGCTGTTCCAAAAGGTAGGCTTAAAAACTTAATTATGCTGCCTTCTTTTAGCCAAATTCTAAGGCAACATCTTGTATCTTTGTGGAGAATGCAATCCCTTAATGCACTGCGACAAGCTCAGTGTAAAAAATAAATCCAAGATGGCAGATGAGGAGTAGAGACATTTAGATTATACTGCAAATAACTGTAAATGGTTCAGAATAATAAAAAAAAAAAAGATCATTGAACCCAACATTTGTGCGTGATGTATTTTTATGTTGATTAGCTAATTGTGTGATTTGAAATCAATTTTAAGTCAAGTATAAGTTGCAAACCACTATTTATTTGGTGCATTAATCGATATTCCCTAAAGAGTTTCAAATCTCATCCAAGACTATTTGGATGCTGAATTAGAAGGCAGCTGCCTATAGGCAAATATGCAATGTGGCAGCTCACAAGGTCTTGGAACAGAGCAACTGTCTATTGCCCAGTGCTTCTTTCTCATTGTCTCTATCTCCTGTCTTTCTAATCACGTCAAACCTCTGGTCTTCAGCACACATTGTATCCCCCCGTGGATCAGAAAGTTTAGAGGGAAAGCTAGAAAGGCACTTTGCCTATTGCTTTAGGTTTGGAACAACACGTTCTGAAATATTCCAAGAGTCTGCAGAATACTATTAAATAGCAAAGTAATAGTGAGTGGACTTATGCAACAAAGAAATTCATAAAGTGTCTCTCTTTACCCTAGTATTTTGAAATTTTTTCAGCTGCTCAAGTAAAATGTAGCATTGGTGAAGCAAATTTGATGCATTTATACTGCATATTTATATCCCAGAAATGTATAAATTACAAATTTACTTTAATGTATAAAAGTACAAAAAATACTTTTCTTGGTGTATTTGGGTGCACCACACAAAATCTATAAAAAAAAAACATGTCCAGATCATATTTCACCACATAATCAGACAAAATTAAACTGTATTAAATATAAAGACTATTATTGGACAAATGCAATTTTAAAATTAATAATTTAAATTTGGTCATTTTCATGATAATTCAGCACATCCTCCACCCCGTTTCTCATAAGCATTATGGGAAGAAAAAAAAAACTTCTAAATAAACTTCTAAATTAATGCAAGAATTAATGTAAAAAAATCTATGTATTTATACTATATTGAAGCATATTTGATTTTATTTTATTTTATGCTGATTTTAATGGAAACAAAAATGTATTATGCGAAGGAAATAGAGGCTTCGTTATTTTCTGCACATTATTTCTTTTTTTTTTTTTCTTATGGTTTTTGAAGGGAAATCTGTGATGCAACTGCAAAAAAGAGCCAATCGCTCAGTGATACACACTTTTCCCAAAAGCATCAATTTACAGAAACTGTACAAAACCTTGTGAACATCTCATTTATTTGTATGTTCGACATGGATAGAAATGACCAGCAACAATTAATTTTTCAAGAAGCTACAAGAAGTCTCCTCACCTCTTTCTGGTGATATTTAATGGCCAGCTTGAGTTTGGCCAGGTCTCGGCACTCTCGTGGGTCCAGCTCCTCACTCTGATCATCACGGTGATTGAGGATGGTCTCCAGCTCACGGGAGCTACGTGCCTGGTCCAGCAGGTCTTTAGCAAAGAGCTTACACTGTTGAGAAAGCTCCTCATACTCTTGTCGAAACTCGTTCTCCACTTTACTGAGCTCCTTCAGTTCCCAGCCCAGTCTGAAGGCGGTTAGGATGGGATCCTCGCTGGAGAGGGCGATGAGAGAGGGGCTGGCGAGCGCTTTATAGATGTTGAGACGGGACCGAGAGTGACGCAAGCTGTCCACCTCAGAGCTGGAAACACACTCCACACAGTCACAGCGGATCTGGTGCGGCCGGGGGATGGTGACTTTGCGTTGGACCAGGAGTTTGATGATCTCATAATTGTTTGTGTGGGCAGCGAGCATGATGGGAGTGATGTCAGGTGTGAACTCGGAAAACTGGGCGTCCATCATTAATGATGGAACCTGAAAAAAAGGGGACAAGAACGAAAGTGTGAAAACACCTGCACAAGCTGCTGAGAGTCTATCAGTATGGCAATCTACCAACCCACACAGCATGTAAACACAAACTACACAGCGAAGCAGCAGAATACAGATGACTGGACGAGAGTGCAGCCAGCTCTCCTCATTGGAACTAAAAACCACAAATGAGCTCTCTAATATCCCAGCTGCTTGCTGTGCCAGGTGTTAGATTAAATGGGGGAACAAACTGACCGTTTAGCTGGTCAGTGAGAAAAAGGCACTACACTGAAGAAAAGAAAAAAAACAGAAGCGGTGCTTGCCAGAACTTCAAAAATAGAGTAGCAACATTTAACAGATTTAATTTACAGTGAAATTAACTGAAAATTCACTAAAATCTGATTTTACATCTATAATATACTGAAAACCACCATTAAAAACAGGCATCACAGAGAAAACCACATAAAGAATCAGTTTATCATAAGTAGCCTTTATGTAAATATTAATATATAGAAGGTGTGCGGTATCATACACGGAAATACCAAACACCATTATAGTAACAAACAGGTGACACTAAAATAATGCAATAAATATGAATTTAACAGCATACAATGCAAGTTAAGGCCCCAATGTACATACAGTAAGTGATAAGAAAAAAATTAAGAATCATATTCTCTCGGAACATGCAACGCAACTCCTTGTTCAGGCTCTTGTTCTGTCCAGACTTGACTATTGCAATGCTCTCTTGGCAGGTCTTCCAGCCAATTCTATTAAACCTCTACAATTAATCCAAAATGCCGCTGCAAGATTAATCTTTAATGAGCCGAAAAGAACGCACGTCACGCCTCTGTTCATCAATTTGCACTGGCTACCAATAGCTGCTCGCATTAAATTCAAGGCATTAATGTTTGCCTACAGAACCACCACTGGCTCTGCACCCCTTTACCTAAATTCTTTACTTCAGACTTATGTGCCCTCTAGAAGCTTGCGTTCTTCAAGTGAACAACGAATTATTGTACCATCCCAAAAACACAGAAAAACACTTTCAAGGACTTTTTCATTAACTGTTCCCATCTGGTGGAATGACCTGCCCAACTCGATCCGAGCAGCCGAATCCTTACCCATCTTCAAGAAACGGCTAAAAACTCATCTGTTCCATCTTTACTTGACCCTCTAACTCTAGCACTATCTATTCTAATTGTATTTTATCTATGTCTTTTTATTAAAAAATAACAATAATAATAATAATTATCTGTACTGCGTTAGGCTAACCAAGACTTGTAATAGCACTTGCACGTTGTTGCTCTTTTGTTGGTTTTGATTGCTTCTTATGTCCTCATTTGTAAGTCGCTTTGGATAAAAGCGTCTGCTAAATGACTAAATAAATAAATAAATAAATAATTCATGGCCGTGTGCATGACCATATTAATGTGTTTGGTCTTGGCAGAATAGATCTGCTACGCTGCAAGTACCAAGACTTGCTACTGCCAATACAGCCATAGACATGCTGCTGTGAGCATGTTAGAAATACTGCTGCTGTACATATAACATATACACTGTATAAAACAACGCATATATATAAAGAAATCACCCTGCAGCAAATCTGTATAGGTGGAGCTGTGGAAGGTAGAGGGTTTCTGAAGTGTTCTACAACTACTACAGCAAGCACTAGTGTAACATAATAAAAAGTAATATTAATATGTAATTTAAAGAAATAGTTTAATTTAGCTCAAATGGAATAATTTATGATTTTATAGGGATTTGAACAGACTCACTGTTACGGCGATTCACTGAACCAGCCGTATAACAAACTCTGCATGGATATTAAAATCCAAAATATAGTGAAATCACTATTTAATAGCACAGTAACAAGATCGGCAGATTAAGACATTAACTTGGGAGCACAAAACACAAGATACTTCTCTTTTCAATATAAATACGATTTTTTTATATAAACCTAAGACATAAACTAATCTAATAATGAACACAAGCATTCACACATTCACACGTTGCAGAAAGAGAGAAAGTAAGGAAAGGATGAGTTTAAGAGGAAATGTGAAAATCCCAAGTTTATAGCAATATGTTCAATTGCATAGACCTTAACAACCATCAATCACTTATTTAACCCTCGCTTTGAGTTTCTCAATGAGGCTAAAATTTATATTAACTGCACCTGATTCAGTTAGAACCTGGAGGTGTTACTTGCTTGCTTTGCTAAGGGAATCCCTTTTGTCGTCGTCCTTGCAGGAAAGGGGGTTCCCCGAAATGTCTGATTGGTTGAGAGTTCAGTAGTCTTTGAAGTGAGTTTCTTGGGCGTTGGCTGAGGATGCGGAGTTGGTCTGGTCGAAGTTTGAAGCGAGTGCAGTTGGAGCTGGACTTTGTTGCAAACTTACATTAGAACACGAAACTCCACGGAAAGAAAAGAAACTAAGTAAAAGAATAAAAATAAAAGGAGGTAATGAGACTAGGTTGGTTTTCTTTCCATTGCGGTAGCAGCTGGCACGTGGGCCAGAGCACGCTCAAAGAGCAGCGTCAAAACGCAGTGGCAAAAGAGACGAAGAGGAGAAGGGTGACCAAGAGAGTAAGAGGGACTAAGAGAGAGTTTGATGGTGTCCTGAGTTTTTAAACTCGGCTTTCAGACCGTCCCATCTGGACGTCTTGACCAATTAGATGCTGTCCTTGCTTGGGGTATTGCTTTGTTTCTCCACCCCACTAATAAATCGTTGTTATCTGTTCAGTCAGAGGTCCGAACTTTACAGGCTCTTGCAAAGTATACTTTTTGAACATGATTTCTATAATAAGACTATGATGCATTTGACAAAGAATTGATTGGAAGAAACATTTAAAGCATGGATTTTCAAACTTATACATACCAAACATGAATATTAATCCTTCAGCTATTCAATACTTATTAAAAGCAAGACATACACAATGAGTGATTAAAACAAGGATAGCCAAATGTGTGGGTTACATACATAATATGCAGTTATGCATAGAAATTATTAGTTTCATTAAAAATTTAAAATGAAAGTATTTTATGTAGTTCTATGGAGAACGAAGGCATGTTCTTTTAGACCACGGAATTTTGGTTTGGTCTGTCTTCTATGAGTGGAGACCTGCCCAAGAGAGTCTGTAGCTCGTGATTTTCTATCACAGGTTTACATGTGACGGTCATCTCTTTGACCATCAGTCTTGATTACTTGCCCCAAATTTGACAGTCTCTTTCCTGAATTGGAATTATCAATAAGTGTTCTTTTGTCTCAATGTTGCAAGCTGTTTTGTGAAAGAGGCTTGCTGGTTAGGCTTGCTTCAGACTAGATGGAGCCAGGAATCCGATTTATGACGTTGTCCTGTTACAGCTTTGAGGACCCTCTTTCTGGAATCTCAGCTTCTCACGTTTCGATGTTCTGATGGAGTCTTAACTTTGTCTGATTCAGTCTCTGATATCTTACACTAGCCAAGAATTTGGATGATGAGCAGCAAGTTAATTGGCTGCTGCCTGCTGATATGAAAAGAAAACAATCAGCTTTGGCAAGTGAATACTGATGCAATTATGTCAGATTGAGTAAGAACCTAATGGCCTCTGCTATCTAGAGTTTTATAACAGAACTTTGGATTTATTTAATTGAAAAAAAAGCATCAAATGTGAGCTGTCAGTCAGAGAATTCTGAAAAATGTAAAAAAAAAGGTGACTTGTTCTTTTTCACTGTTCATTTAACAGTATTTTACAGTAAAATAACATGAAAATTCCCATTAGATATTGAAGTTTTTCACTGCATAGACAAAGGAAAGACCGTTTACCAAATAACAGGTTTCTGCTGTAGCATTTTAACAGTCTTATATGATCAACCTCTTCTGAGTACAAGTGGAGCAGAATGGTTGATTAAACAAAAAGTCATCCAACAACTTTACACAATTAGAGAGGTCGACTGACTTCAGTATATTAGCAGTGGTGCATTTAAAGCAAGACCCAACTGTTTAACTTCATTTAAGCAAGAACTGCACTGTACAAATTCACCTTTACGTTGAACACGTCAGCAGTTTTGTGTCATTCTATTGTTATGAAGACTTTGGCAGTTTTTATGCAATGAAATGTTACAATTAATTCATATAAATTAATATAATTAATTTTTCAAATATTTGTCAGTTACCTTTTTGAAATCTGCAGCATAAAGAGATCTCAAACATATCTCAACAGTGTTCAGATATCGCAAGGGCTCCAGAGTGGAACTAAAATACTCACAAATGCAACAAAAATAGCAGGGTGCAACAATAATTAAAATGTATTCATCATATTGAACCAAAGTTTTTTGTGTGGCCATTTCATCCAGTCTCATTTTGATATTATCGTCTCCAAGCTGCAATCAGCAATGAACATGAAAAATTATTTCCAAATAGTGATTGTTATGAACTGGTTCTTTATAATGAGTCGATCAAAAGGATTCACAAAACTGCTTCGAACCCGCTAATCCCTTTTGATGTGTATCTATTGTTTTGAATCAGACTCAGTGAATGGGTTTTCACAATTGACTCTTTCACTGAACCGCGAGTCATTTTTCATCATTAAAAGTTTGTAATTAAAGCTATTTTTAAATCAGCTATAGAAGAACAGAATAGAGACAGAAAGCAGACCAAAGATACACATGTCAGAAGAAGTGGCCATGACTGGAGCTTTTTATTTGATGCATATTTTCAAGAATGAAGGAAGAAATGTTCACTTGACAGAAAAGAGAACTGGTTAAAGAACATGATGTGAGACAATACTAAGCCCCACCTCCTCTGTCTTTCACTCCTTTCCTCACAAACACACATGCAACACAAGAGCATGAAAGATGAAACATGAGAGAAAGACTGCTATACAGCATGAGTGAACAGATAAAACGAGTGATGATGGAGGAGAACTGCATATATATCATGCTGTCCTTGCAGCTGTGTGCCATAGATAAACTCTGTCAGAAAGATGAACCACAAGCCTGTTAGAGCCTTTCCTCTCTTTCACCTCTCCTTCTTTCTGTCTTTCACCCCGTTTGTACCTTTTCTCCCCATCCATCACATCCACATTCATTCATATGCTTTACCACAAACAATTGTGTAATTCCTTCCCTTTTTATCCTGATTATTTACCTTCGTTTAGGAGTCAAGGGCTGTACTTTCAAGAGCAGATGACTGCGTGTAAACACACAAACACACTTATAACCATATCATATGCATAACACCATTAATTCATTTTTAAGTGCCAGCATATGACCAAAATACTCAATCATATCATAAAGACCATATCTGCCATGAGAACATTATGGAAATATGATTTGTGGTATGTCGGTGTTACAAGCCAGCGAGTGAGTAAGTGAGGTTTGCAAACGCATTTTATTTAGAGATTTATTTTCAGTCCATTAGTATAACAGTCCTCCCCCAGTACTCCCAAGTGGCTGCAAGGGTTGCTATAGTGATAGCAATGCAAAATAGCCCATGCTCTGTGAACGGCGGGCACATGGTAAACGGGCTAGATTCCAATTTAGGCCCCATGGCACTTCCCGCAACAATTTTACTTCATGTATCTGCACCACCAGAGTTCACTTTAGAAAACCAAATAATGAAGCAAAAAGAACAAACCTGGCTACCGGCTTTATTTCCCCTAACGCTTGTTCGCTCTAACATCAAAAGTATAGGAACCTTGTGCCTCTGTTCTGAACCGTATTAGTGATGTAGCACTTCACTTCATAAAAGTGTGCACGTCTAATCCAAGAGGGAGCAGCAAAGCTACCTGGAGCTGCATAAACATCATTGTTGCTCCAGTGCAACTCAGTGAAGCTGCAGAATAATAATAGAGTTACAAAATAATTAATCTGTCCACATACTTACTCTATCCCAGGGCTTCCCAAACATTTTGCAGCTGAACTCCTTAAACGCAAAATATTTACTTGAGATTTTAAGTTAATATTTTAATGATTTATCACACATTTGCAAGCTTATGTTTCACTGATTTTGGTTTATGACCACACCACACACAAGTAAACAGATCATCTTTCTTTAGTTAGTTTTACTTTAAATTTTGAACTGTTGTAAATTACAATTGTCCTGTAAAATAAAAAAAATATATTTGATAATTATAGGTCTGATACTTATTTTACACTGCAAGTTATAATGCCAATATTTTTGTCTCAATTTTTCACTTTCAAAAATTTAAATCTTTAAGTTTTTTTTTTTTTTTTGGTGTAATACTGGTGAAATGTTAGCCTATCCACAGAAATTTTGGAAATTGTGCAAATGTGTACATAAAGTGAACCTAGCTCACTTAATGAATTCCCAAAATGCACGTACAGAGATTGGTGAGAGGGAGCATTTACTTAAGGAAACAGACTCTAAACTTAGTTCAAACACATTGACATTTTGATTTGATAATCACACTCAGCTTTAACATGATTTCAGTTTTATTTCAATTAATTGTGCAGCCAATTTTATTTATTTTAATTTAACATTGAACTACATTATTCGTTTTTCATCAACTCAGAAACCCCCAAGAGTTCACAAACCTCCATTAGGAAATGCCTCAGATTACGTATGTAACCCTAGTTCCTCGAGGGAACGAGACGCTGCGTCCTGTAAGAATTACAGAACCTCAGACACTTTGAACTTCTGAGATGGACAACACACACACAGTGCATTAACATACAGACATCTGTCTCCACATCCCACTGAGAGAAAATGCGGGAAAACGCCTCTCTGAAATATGCATCAGTTCCTTTTCATCCCCTCTTGAAAATTATATATATAATATTCTGCATTAATGCAAGTGATATTTACAGTCATGTTTGGTATCATTTGAATTGTCTCAGGGCGTCTGGTACAATGGTCTCATTCTTACAAGAAGTAGACTAAAAGATCATACAGATCCTAAGAGTTTAGAGATATATTGCAAACTGTAGAGGGTGGGTCAGTTCCCAGTACCTTTCATGCAAATTACCTTCTGTCCCTAAAGGTGTTAACTCGACTGGATTAAAGCAAATTCCAATTGTTAGTTCCTGTCTCCACCTCGGGGGATATTGGTCTTGGTCTGAAGTACTTAAGGAAATGTTGCAAAAGGATCGGGGCGAATTCTGTAGCCAGAAGCCCGTAGTGTGGTGTCTATGCATTCTTTACTCGTAGATTTATCTTTGAGAATTCAATGTTTTGTATTGATATGATTTGATCTCTTTGAATTGCTGTGTAATTGACATAATACATATAGTATTTACCTGACTGATAATAAATTGTTACATTTGACCTTATTCTGTTTTACTCTGTAATTATTGACTCTAGTAGATTACGTTGCATCCTAGTTAAAGACATGAGCAACCGAATGAACGAGTAAATATAAAGTCAAGAGTTAACTAGAATAATCAAATATCAGAAGAATACTAATTAGAAATAGACAAGCAATCAATTTGTATTTCAAGTTAAATACGAGGTCATAATAAAATAGAGTCAGATTAAATAATAAAATGGAGTCAGATTATAGAGTTTAATTTAAATTGAAGAACTTTGCACACTGGAAAGACCGAACACGCAGGAAACCTTCTCCACCATCGGATACCTTCTTTGGGCCAAATGGGTGGACCTTACAGTCCTGAGAACGCTAGGGGAATGCCTTCAGCGTGAGCGGCTCTGAATATCGTGTGCAACCTATCCAATGGATGGGCGAGACATCACAGACGGGGTGACGTAATGACCAGCTGGTATAAAAGCACATGTGGTGAAACTGGCATCACCTTCTAGGAATGAAGCAAGCGCTAGCAGGGATGCTGGAAGTATGGCCTCAAGACGCTGCATCTCGTTCCCTCGAGGAACTAGAGTTACATACGTAACCTGAGGCATTCCTCTTCAGGAACTCGAGCTGCGTCCTGAGAACGCTAGGGGAAAGAGATACCCACGCCGCCAGACTTCCAAGTCCCTGCCCAGTGTGTATCCCTGAGGAGCACATCTAGGGCGAGAGGACGAAAGAGCCTGGAGTGGCCCGCATGTCAAGGCCATAGAATCTGACAAAGGTCAGAGGCGTAGGCCATCCTGCAGCGTTGCAAATGTCCTGTATAAGAACACCTGCGAGGAAGGCCTTGGAGGCCGCTACACTTCGTGTCGAATGAGCTCTGACTCCCGTCGACGAGGGGAGCTGAGAGAACTCATAGGCAGTGTTGATAGCATCCACAATCCACCGGCTGAGGGTCTGCTTTGTAGCAAGCAGACCCCTTTTAGGGGCACCGTAGCAAACTAGCAATTGGTCCACCCTTCTCCACATGGCAGCTCTGTGGACGTATGCTTCCAGTGCTCACACTGGACACATACAGATATGCTTTTGCTGGTCAGGCTCCCGAAAGGGAGGAGGACAGAAGGCCTGCAGTACGACTGGTCATGCGCCGTGGAGGAAATGTGTAACTAGATTGCCCATCAAGAGAGGTGTGTTAGGCCGAATTGCCGCCACGTAAACCTTCAAGGTGGAGTGGGTCAACCCTGCGGAGAGTTGGGCCTGCAGGAACTCCAGAACTGTACCAATCGGGTATTTAACTGGGTCGAGCTTGCAGTCTCCGCACCATGAAGTGAAAAGTTACCACTTCAAGGCATACAGTTTCCTCGTTGAAAATTCCTCGGTTGAGAGACCAGAAGCTATGAGTTGTGCCCCCTCAGGGGCCACGCCCACAACTTCCACATCTCTGGGCAGGGGTGATAGACCCCCACTTGTGAGAGGAGATCCCTCCTGA
This sequence comes from Barbus barbus, assembly GCF_936440315.1. NCBI lineage: Eukaryota > Metazoa > Chordata > Actinopteri > Cypriniformes > Cyprinidae > Barbus > Barbus barbus. The sequence goes on from NC_136735.1 coordinate 30,383,387, forward strand.
TGGGAATCCCCCATGGAGAGCCGTCGAGGAGAGAAATCAGGTCCGAGAACCATACTCAGCCCGGCCAGAACGGTGCTACCAGAGGTAGACTGACCTTGTCCCGGCGCACTCTCACCAGAACTCCCGGGAGCAGAGCAATCCCATATTGAGATGCCCAGGAATGTGAACTGCTCTCAGCGAGAGGTGTTGTCTTGGGACCACCCTAGGAACTGGTACGCTATCCTGTACACGGGGCGTGAACACAGACCTCCTTGGTGGTGGATGTAAGAGAGCACCGCAGTGTTGTCGGTGCGCACCAACACATGGTGATCTCTTTCAGAGCCTGAAACACAGCCAGCATCTCCAGCCAATTGATGTGCCATGTGAGATGGCGACCACTCCACAGACCACGGGCAGGGTGGCCACTCATGACCGCACCCCAACCGGTGAGGGACACATCCATCGCTAGTGTTACGCGGCGACACGGAGCTCCCAACACCGGGCCCTGAGACAAGAACCAAGGTTGTCTCCACATGTCTAAGGCACGTAGGCACCGCCGTGTGACCTGATCATGCGAAGCGGGTTTGCCCTCAGGGAGAACCCCTTGGTCTTGAGCCACCACTGTAGGGGTCTCATGTACAGCAGGCCAATAGGTATCACGTTGGACGCAGCTGCCATCAGACCCAGCAGTCTCTGAAACTGCTTGACAGTGAGTAAGCCCTGGGCCATGGGCGTCAGGGCTTTTTGGCCGAGGACTTCTTAGCCTGAAATACGACCCCAGGTCCGTCTTCGGCTTCGAAGGCCCCGGCCCAGAACCTCCCTTTACGAGGAGCTAGCATGTGGCTGGGGCTGCTCCCGTCCAGCAGCCGCATGAGTTGAAGAGAGCGGCAAGGCAGAAACCGCTGAAACGCGGTTATATATATATATATATATATATATATATATATATATATATATATACCTGTATATATATACCTGTATATATATATATATATATATATATATATATATATATATATATAAAATCATCCAAGCACCCAATTCCTAGTCATATATACATTTGATATGACAAAATATTATTAAATTGTAAAGAAATTCCAGGATCAGTTCCCTCTTCAAGTAGGCCTAGTATTTTCATCGGGTCATTAATCTACTTTCGCGCTACAAAAATGCGCTCTCGACATTTGGCAGTAAAATAACGCCATATTTAACCAGCACAAATGTTAACCATGTTTAATATATAAAATAGAAATAACTGTATAACAAAAATCTCAGATTTCTTTCCTGTGTTGACTTGTCTTCTATTGAAACAGAAAATTAGGGTGGGTTCAATTACATTGAACAGCCAATAATTTTTAGTATAAAATAATAATTTGACATTATGTAAAAAAACAAACAAAAAAACAAAACAAATTATATTCCATTAAATGCACACAAAAACCATGCTTGCTCAATTTGCATAATTAAAATACGCTAATGCAATACTCTTGAACAATCACAATTTATTTTTACTCCATGCGATCTGTCTAAATTTATAAAACAGAAGTTTACTCAATCCAATAATCCTTAGCATTAATATTTTGCATTGTCAGTAACACTGCATTACTGAAACTGGGCAGAGTTTCCAGCAGGCTTTGCTTGGAATTGGCTGGGGAGAGTAAATGATGAAATAAAGCTTAATTTAATGTGTTTTGTGCAAAATGAGAAAAGTTGGAGGCTTTTTAGTGCTTAATGATCAGTTATTAGGGGACTCAGTATAGAGTTTATGTTAGGGTGGTGTTTTTATGGAGAAAAGTGGAACTGTAGAGCACCTTGTCCAGAGAGAACATATGACTTGATAAAGTATAAATAGATCTGATTGTTCAGCTCACACATGCTATCTTTACAGGGTTGAGAACTGAACTGTCTACATGTGAGTGAGAAATTGCCACGAGTTTGCAAATTACTTCAATGTTAAAGAACCACTCTCCACAACTGAATAAAGTTTGGCAAAATAATTATATTTTTTAAGTGAACAAGAACTGTGAAGGCTTCTCAATGGAACTGCCGTATATGAAAAAAATATTTAAAAAATAATTTACTGAGTTTTTGCAGAATCTGCATTTCCTGCTCAGCTTTACATCAGCTATTCACTTGTAGATGAGAGTGATTCTGTATGCATCATTGATTCTACTCCTTAAAAAAGGGCATTCACAACCTCAAGCACTGATAAATTCATAGTGATAGCTTTTGTGTGCAGTAGCTTCCTTCTGGCACCACGCTGTACAAATCGAACCTCGGTTCACAGTGAATACTGCTGTCACATGCCCTTTTTCAGTGTATGTTAGCGGAACTTGCTTGAAGTTACGTTCCCCTTCATCCTCCACTGGCCACCAAATCAAGCATGCCGCAAAACTCGATCTATGAGAATACAGGAATGCAAGCTTTTCAGGTTAATCTTACCATTGAATCAGGGGAAAGATTAGAGGATAACAAAATGCAATCCAATAAAGATTTATGGTGCTACGTGAGGTGAAAATCAAATCTCATCTCATCTTTTCTATTAGCTTTGGAACACCCACTCATCCGAACACATGCACATAGAGTACAACCACAAACATGAACAGTTCCCACCTGCATACACACTGTTCACACAAACAGCGATATGGCATAAGTAGGAAGACACCGACAAAATACATATGCAAACTCTATATTTATATGTACTGTGTGTCCTACCGATGTGTGCAGGGTTGGGAATCAAGAACTGGTTGTTATATAGGTTCTATTTTTAAGTACTTGTATCAAATTATTTTAATGACGTTCAGTGCCACTGATGATCATAAAGTTCATTTTATCACTGATGTGGATAATATGTGGTACTAAAGAACCAGACCACAAAAGCATTCTTGTTTTGCAAACAAATGTACAGTACATAGCCACAGCAAGAAGAATTTTGGTTTAGCTGAATTATTAGTTTACAGACACGAAAGAATACCAAGACAAAGATTCTGTAGCATTGTCCTCTATATATGAATCCGATGCACAAAATTACTTTATTAAACCAGTGATTCTTTTTAAAGAATCAGTCAAAATTTTAAATTGATCTCAGATTGATTTATTGGATTAAATGCATTAAGCAACTGGCTTTCAGAACTTGAAGTGTATTGAATCATAATTATTTGAGGAAGAGCTAATATATTAAATCATTAAAATCCTTTTGTTCTAACCAGCTACAATAAGCATACAAACAATTTAAACAATAGGCCTATACTTTATTCGTGAACGTATGTTCAGCTATCCTTTTTAATACTTAACTTTTAAATATTTTTTTAATTTTTCTGATCATCAGTCATCAAAGCTAGGTAAATATTGGTCACAGACACAGATATTTACGTAAAATTTTACAAAGCTGATTAGTGATTACTCGCTAAAAACAGATCATGTTTTCAGGCCATTTCAAGTCTTATTTTGATGCAACAAAGTGATTATATCGAAGTGTGTGAATTGTTTACCTACTTTTAAAATTATTATTCCCATTTGCAAACGTGGTGCATGTACAAAAACAAGAGGCGGGATTTATCACATGAACTAATCCTAGCCAATCATAAACAGTCATATCCAATCATATCGCGATGGAGGCATTGACTACTCTCACGGGATTTTCCTCCATTCATTCTCAATTCCCTCATCAATCTCACCACATGCTTAAGGGGTCTGTTTAAACTCAATGGGCTCAGGGGAGGCGAGATAGACTATAATTATTATAGACTAGATATACTATAATAGATTATAATTTAATATTTGTATTGTTTTATTTTTGTACAACAATTTTTTTTTCTCATACAATATTCTGAGGAAGCCCTGCCTCCATTTCCTCCTTGGAGGTAACGCCCCTGAGCTATATATATATTTGTGCTGTCAAACGATTAATCGTGATTAATCGCATCCAAAATACAAATCCAAAGTTTTTGTTTACATAATATATGTGTGTGTACTGTGTATATTTATTATGTATATATAAAGACACACACATACAGCATACATTTTCTAAATATTTGCACGTATTTACGTGTATATAGGTGTTTATCATATATAAATACATTTAATATATAAACGTAACATATTTTTCTTAAATATATACATGCATGTGTGTGTATTTATATATACATAATAAATATATACAGTACACACATATATTATGCAAACAAAAACTTTTATTTTGGATGCGATTAATCACAATTAATCGTTTGACAGCTCTAGTATACATACAAAATCGAAGTATTTTGAGGGCGTATTACTGTAAGACTTGACTACATCATTCACGGTGCTTCACAGTGGTTTCCTGCTCTTTTGGCACAATTTGCTCACCATGGCTCACTGATTGATGGAATTTTCTTTACAGCATCATGGGAAATGTAGTTTTTCTCCAGGAATTCTGCTCTTAAACATGATACTTTGAAAAATAAGTATATATATATAAAAAAAATGGCTTCAACAAAAGAATGAATCATTGATTAACAACTTTCAAGCCCATAAGTTATAATAACTTTATAGTCAATTTCAATTTTTGCAGTGTAAACCAGCTTAAAAGTTCAGTATGGCTGGTCACCAACGTAAGTTGTGCTGGTATCCCTCTCAGGCTTCTTAACTAACTTATCCAACACTGTTAGACCAAGTATAGACTAGAACGCATAAACCAGCCTGGACCACGATATAAATTAATACTAATGCAAAGTGTCTCTTTTCAGCTGAGAAAAGCATATAAAACCCCAACACACATACAGACCTGTTTTTCTCCACTGGGTTTCCTGTGGGACAACAGTAACTCTACAGCTCCCACCACTTCTTTGCGGATGGCGTAGAGCAGACCGTCTCCAGTGTTCACTCCATGATCCAGAAGCAGCTCCATCACCTCAAGGTTCTCATTCTCAATAGCGATTAGTAGCGCATTGCGGCCCAATGGATCCACACAATTGACGTCAATATTGTAGTAGACCTCCGCCTCACGTAGTGCATGCTGGACCCCTGCATAGTCACCCTTTTCCACAGCCAAAAGGAACGAACGCTCCTCTGGGGAAAGCTCTACCTCCGCCCGGACGATCTGTAGAGGGATTCGGTCCCGGTACGGAGAGTAGCTGCTCTTTTTGTAGTATAGATGTGACATGGGATTCATGATGGATGCTGATAGAAGAAGAAAAAACAGAGACAGAGAAGCTGTAATAATTTAATATTCACTAACAAACAGTAAATGGGCACTTGATAAACAGTGAGTCAGCTTACTTCCTGTTTGGCAGTGGAAATAGTATACATTTATGAAACACATATCTTATTATTCCACAGAAGTCATTTCAGTGATCTTGAAATGCATTAAAATATGCTTTTTGAAGTTTAACCTGAGGAAAATTCAGAGATAAAAAGAAGTGTACTTGTAGACAGATATGAGAAATTAATAGTTAACCATTAATGTTCACTACGTCTACAGAAACACTTACTTGAAATTACTTTTTAATAGGTTTCCGGGAGTGACTGATGCCTCAAGTCATTTTTCTTAATGGCCACAATGTGGTCACAAGCAACAGCTAGCTCTGTTATTATGTTCAGTCATCAAACTGTGGTGCCAGTAATTCAGCTTGGCCACATTTGCTACACTATTATGTTATCACACTCTATTGTCACTTTTTTTTTAGGGGAAGTCATTTAGAAAAAGGTGAAGAGTTTATATTTTATAATTATGTCATCTGAGAGCTGAGTGCAGTGATAATTTGAATCATTATCACATTCCTTGTTTTACTAATATTTACATAATTTGGTCTGTCTTTAAGGCTACTCTCATATTAATACATATTTGGGGAAGTCGTGGCCTAATGGTTAGAGAGTCGGACTCGTAATCCAAAGGTTGCGGGTTCGAGTCTCGGGCCGGCAGGGATTGTAGGTGGGGGGAGTGAATGTCCAGCGCTCTCTCCACCCTCAATACCATGACTGAGGTGCCCTTGAGCAATGCACCGAACCCCCAACTGCTCCCCGGGCGCTGCAGCATAAATGGCTGCCCACTGCTCTGGGTGTGTGTTCACGGTGTGTATGTGTTCACTGCTGTGTGTGTGTAAGTTGGATGGGTTAAATGCAGAGCACGAATTCCGAGTATGGGTTGCCATACTTGGCAGTATGTCACTTCACTTATACAGAGAAGAAGTGTCTGTTTGAACAGTATATGGAAGGATTAATTATGTGATCTGAATCAGATTTAAATCTTAAAGCTACATTATGTAATTGTTTTGTAAGTTAAATCTTACAAACACGTTCACTAAAAAGATTAATTCAGATTCACTCCTTGATTCACTTAGTGAATCTTTCTGCAAGTAACATTGCTTCACCAGTAGGTGGCGACAAACGTTGGTGACAAATCCATGCATAATCCTGTCTTCAAATCTGCTAGAAACTCCAGGAAGCATTTTCACCTCAAATAACACAAATCCCAAGCATTAATCCATATAATTAATCACACTTTATAATCTTTCAGCTCAACAAAAAAGGCTGACAGCATAAAGCATCTTCTAAATGACCAATCAGAACGGATATTGAAATGATGCAATGCTGTTTGCTTCAGAGTTGCATCCCTAGTCCGTATACAAAACCAATCAACTTCAGAGGTAAACCATTCAAACCAATCACATTCAGTATCAGTTTAGAACATCATCAAACCACTATGATATTTAAACAACAGGTGAAGATAAAAATTTAATTTTAAACAAAATATTAATAAATTCCACACAAATAAAGGCTCATATATAAATAAAACTACTTCAGCTCATCACCACAAGTCTGGGTAGGCTACTTAGACCCAACGTCAGACTGCTTACTTGAATCAATTGGTTTAACATAATTGTCAAAACAGTTAATATACGTATAAAATGTGTGGTTTTCAATAGGATTTGTGTTTAGACAATGGCACTATATTTGTACATATTAAATGTTAAATGAACGTTGGCCACTGTCTATGGACAGTATCTGGCAATGCTTTCAAGGTAAACAAACTGTAAAATCATTTTGAAGTGAGACTAGTTGCAGAAACCTCTGAATATGCCTTACTAGTGTAATTCCTGTGGGTGTAGTTTGCAAAACTTGGCTGTTGGTTCCATGTAAACAGTGCTATACGGTTACTTGTGTTGTGTTACATCCTTCCCATGGTATTCCTGGTATCTTGATATGGAGCTAGATTTATATTTTTAGCTTGTCATGTCTTTCATTTAAAAATTGAATATAACTTTGTACATATAATGTTGGTGAACAATACTAAACATTAAATATTTATTGCCGACCCACTTGCCTGCTAGGTTGCTATTATGATAATACACTTATGAATGCATTTCTCATTCATTTATACAGAGGGTGAAATTATTGTTTGTGGTAATCAACAGCTTTTCACAGATGCGGCCCATAAACTCAACCTAGATTATGCCTTCAAGGAAGCTCCACATAAGTGGCTGCTTTCTTTGGTCAGGATAAGTATTTCTTTGCTATTTCTGTTTTTCTGCTTTCTGTGTACGGATAACATTCAGTTTATTTGGTATGCAAACCAGTGGAATATTATAAAGGATTTGCCAGTTTTGACAGTTCATCTCAACTCATTCCAAAGTGTGCCGATGAGTGAGTGAAAAATATCCCACTAATTTCAGAATAAATGAGAGAACTTGAGTAATTACTGAGACTGACTCCATGATGATGTTGCATCTTGCTTTGATCATCTTCTCTGAAAAAGATAACAGACACACCAGGTGGCGTCTTCCATATGGTCTCGCTTCAACTGACACCACACATGCACACACACACTTATCAGCACACTCACACTCATTAGCACCCAATTCACACTTTGCATTGAATTTTACATTATGGGGTCTAACCGGTGTCTAATAGATGCAGATCCCCTAATCCACTCATAAATTATATGTCATGTTATCTATAATGTCAACTTTTTTTTTTCTGGGGAACTACAGTAGAACTCTGACTCAATTTATTAGCATTCTTTCAGCTCGTCAATTTAAATATTTATACATCTATGTACTTTCTGTTGAACCACTGCATTTTGCACTTAAAGTTGGAAATCTAATCCCTTAATGGATCTCACTGTCACACTGCTCGGGGAGCGAGGAGACAAGGAGAACGTTCTATAATCCTTTATTGAAGCCAACACATGGAACGTGGAACTTGGGGGTAAGACAAACAATACCGGACATGAGTGACAGGGAGACACAGGGCTTAAGAACACTAGGAAATCAAACGAGGAAGAACAGAAACAGGTGAGGAGTAATTAAACACAGGGCTGGGGACAAATGACCTAATAAAGACTCTAAACGAGGAAAGGAACAGGAAGTCCAAATAAGGGCATAAGGAAACACAGGGATCATGTGGAAACACAAGACACAGGGAAACAAAGTCTGACACTCACAGGTTTTATTGTGAACAACTTATCCATGCATGTTTTTTGAGCTTGTAATTTTTAATCAAAATGTTATAACTCCTGATGAAATGACTTCTCTTTGGTGACAAATGCTGGACTTCAGTCATTTAGTCCACTAAAATCTAGGTATGCACCAATACCATTTTTTTCAGAACTGATCCGAAACCAAAATTATACCATTTAAGAGTCGCATCTTGTGACATCATATTCAGTTATTGGTTTGTTTAGATGTCTTTGTTTCATGTTTGGTTCACATTAGTGTTTATTTCTTTAACGAAAACTATGATGAAAAAAGTTAACTGACAAGCTTTTTTCCCATGGCTAAAATGAGACGATGGTGAGGCGACAATAATGTCAATAAACAATAAGGATGACTATATCAACATGCAATATCTTTGAACATAAAAGATAAGACTAAAATGTACTGTATTTAAAAAAAATTAAAACTATACCTAAATCTATTTTTATTTTCGTCAAAATCTAATTTTATTTTCATCGGATAAAAAAGAGACAAAATATTATTGCGTGACTCTACTACACGAGCTTTCATGTGTGTGGCTGCAAGATTTCAAATCCCTAAATCAGAGCTTCTCTGTTAAAAGGATACATTTTCTGCCCAGTGATTTGCTTAATTTTTGCAATCTGGCAACCATGCACACACGTTCACTCTTCATTGTGGAAGTGGCGATAATGATCTGAAAACACAGACAAACAAGTAAGCTAAAGTTTAGCAATCTTCATGTGAGATTTTGGGCTTAAATGAAAGTGTCATTCAGAGATCTCGACTATTTTGTTTGCGATTGTAGTTGCTGAATAAATGCACTTACTCAACTGCTGTTGTTTTAATAGCATTTATAACATTATTGGAATTACTATTAGAAGTCCACATTCTATTGATTTGTGTTTATTGGTGAAAGTGCATTACCTGAAATTTATTTTTTTTAAATGACAACAATCATTGCAATTATAATTTTAAGCAAAATTATATATTTTTGTTTTATAAATTTAACCATTATACAGCATGACGACAATGTGACAAGTTTTCATTGACTAAAACAAGATTAAAATGCTCAGACATTTGTCTGTGAAAATGCTCACTTGTCTGTGAAACCCTCCCCCCGGTTTCACAGACAAGTCTTTTTAAGATGGTCCCAGACTAAAATGAATGTTTGAGCTGTCTCAACTGAAAATATCTTAAAACATATCTTAAAATATGTCAGTGTCATTGTTCTGTGTCAAGATGCACACCTGTAATGTTTTCTTTGTAATGTGTCTAAGGCATTTTTGTAAAAGTTGCTTAAATATTTTAATTTAACTAAGGCCTAGTCCTGCTTGTTTTGTGTGCACCAAAGTTCAGATGGCAGTGTTCACTTATTTAAATGAACTTCTGTAATAGAGCATTTGCACTAGAGTTGGTTTTAACTGAACCAAACCTACCAAGTGTGAACACACCTTTGCAGTTGACCTCAAGATCACATTCACATATGCCTTCTTCCAATCAACCACCAATGGATAAAACCAAGTTTCCTCCCTACTTCCGTTACATCACAGCTACACATCTTGTATTGAAAGAAAGTCATTCTGTGGTACCCAACAATGATTTTACCAAACAATAATAATAATAATAATAATAATTCGTTACATTTATATAGCGCTTTTCTAGGCACTCAAAGCGCTTTACAGTAAGGGGGGTATCTCCTCGTCCACCACCAGTGTGCAGCATCCACCTGGATGATGCGACGGCAGCCATAGTGCGCCAGAACGCCCACCACACACCAGCTTATTGGTGGAGAGGAGACAGTGATGAAGCCAATCAGTAGATATGGGGATGGTTAGGAGGCCATGATGGTCAGAGGCCAATGGGCAAATTTGGCCAGGATGCCGGGGTTATACCCCTACTCTTTTTCGAAGGACATCCTGGGATTTTTTTATGACAGAGAGTCAGGACCTCGGTTTAACGTCTCATCCGAAGGACGGTGCTTTTTACAGTATAGTGTCCCCATCACTATACTGGGGCGCTAGGACCCACCCAGACCGCAGGGTGAGCACCCCCTGCTGGCCTCACTAACACCTCTTCCAGCAGCAACCTAGTTTTCCCAGGAGGTCTCCCATCCAGGTACTGACCAGGCTCAACCCTGCTTAGCTTCAGTAGGCAACCAGTCTTGGGCTACAGGGTGATATGGCTGCTGCTGACAATAGCCTCAACTTTTTCTTTTTCCGAGTTACTTTTCTCAGCATCTCTAAATATCCACACCATGTTAATCCTATGCTGGTGAACACATCAGTGCACTTGCCCCCACTGCAGCTGGTACACCCACACAGCTTTCTGCTCCTTAATGCTAATTTTTAGATACTGGATCAGCACATGGTACAGGCAGACCTTTCCGGGATCAGTACTGTTTTCAAAATGGATCCTGGTTGCTTTTAGGAAAAAACTAAACCATTGTGTTATTCTGTTTCTTCTGACTGAAAAGCAAAGAGTGCAGTGATTGTGAGAACTGAGAAGTGAGTTTCACATGCTTTCCTATAGCGAATTCCCACTTGGAATCTGCTCCTACAGAACTCAGATGAAAGCTCTGCCGATTGCTGTAGAATTGAGATGTTTGTCATTCACAAAGTTGAACACATTTACATTTACCTGACGCTTTTATCCAAAGCGACTTACAATTGCTATATATGTCAGAGGTCACACACCTCTGGAGCAACTAGGGATTAAGTGTCTTGCTCAGGGACACATTGGTGGCTCACAGCGGATTCGAACCCGGGTCTCTCACACCAAAGGCATGTGTCTTATCCACTGCGCCATCACCACACCTGTACACATCCCCTGTACCTTGCATGTTTGTATATAAAATGAATTGGCTAATTTGATAATGCTTTCAACTACCAATAAAACTGTAGTACTCTCAGCTCTGCTTTTTATATTTTACCATGTTAAAAGTCCCATGGTGATTTTGGTTAGTAACAATAGTTTATGGTAACATTAGCTATGGACATGTTCCACTTAGGTCTTAATTTAGAACAATAGATTGTTTTGTCATTTGACAATAGGGCTGCGTCTAGCAATTATTTTGATTATCGATTAGTTGGCCAATTTTATATTTATTTATTTATTTTGAGTAATCGATTAATCGGATAAAAAGCCTTTCTATTTTATTCACGAAACACAAATTCCACATGCTGTCGAATGCTGTGCTTCAAACAGACATGCCAACTGAATGCTATAAACATATTGTATGGTGAAAATATCTATATCTATGCTACACATTATGTGCAAAATAAAGCACATAATGTATGAAGTACAGTTTAAATGGAGAGTTTAAATAGACAAATGGACAAAGGACAGTTTAAATACTAAAAAGGATTTAAATCAAACTTCGCTTATCAATACATAAAATACGTGCATATACACCTATAAATTACTTGCATATACATGCATACTATTGGATGTATATGGATATGAAATACACGTGCACACTAATATGAAATCCATACAAAATACATAATATGTTAGTAATGAATGCATATACACTTGGTTCATGCGTATTCCTAATGGGAGCAAAACGCCTTATGAGTAATTAAACGCGTTACGTTCTTATTCTGGACTCATCTGACGTGTATGTGCATGTGTTGTTGTGGGTGTATATGCATGGATCAAGTTTATATGTATATGCAAGTATGTATAGGTGTGTCTGTGCGCAGTGAGTTTATATGTATGTGCGAGTGTTTATAGGTGTATATGCATGGATCAAGTTTATATGTATATGCAAGTATGTATAGGTGTGTCTGCATGCAGCGAGTTTATATCTATGTGCGTTGTTGTTGTGGGTGTATATGCATGGATATTGTTTATATGTATTAGCGAGTGTCTATAGGTGTATGCATGCATCAAGTTTATATGTATACGCAAGTTATTCACAAGTGTATATGCATTCATTACTAACATAATATGTATTGGTATGGATTTCATATTAGTGTGCACGTATATTTCATATATATATATTGAACATCCAATAGTATACTGTACATGTATATATGAGTAATTTATAGGTGTATATGCACTAGTTTAATGTATGTATTGATAAGCGAAGTTTGATTTAAATCCTACGTGGCGCCTCATATTTTTAGCTAAGAGTTTTCAACCTATTCACAAAACTGCTGAGACAAGCTTTTACTAAGGAATAGAGAGAAGTCTTAAGCTAAGAGTAAGGGCAGGGTTGACCTTGTTGCTATGGATCATGTCAGCATGCTTAACTGCCTTAACTATGGACACAGTGATTGGCTGATAGGAGAGGGGAGGGGTCTCTGTCAGAGATTTATTCATAGAAATATTGCAGAGCACAATGCCCCCCCCAAAAAAAGCTTTGTGAATTTAGTATTTTTTCATGTCATTACATTGTTTAGAGTATTAGAAAAAAACTGAAAATTAAAATGTTTGAAAAATCATATTTTATTCATATTTTTTTCTATGTCCTCTGTAGAGGACACTAGGACTAAGTTTTTCTAAAAATAAAATGGCATGAATAGACATTAAAAAGGCAAAAACAATGGGATTTTTTTAAAATCACCAATACATTTTTAGGTTTTAATAAATTTTTTGTTTAAGGATGATTCTCAACTATGTTATAAAATATATAACAAAATTATTTGATATACCATTTTGTTTTATGCAATATGCCTGTACAAATTTCCATAAACTGGTTTTCCCATTAAACACAGTGTATCTATACTGTATCTAATTTGCATATTAATGGGTTGCTGTTGGGACAGCATGTTGAAAAAATAATTGTCATAATGGGAGTAATAATTGGCCAGATTTTCATAATAATATCTTATGTCATATTTGAATTTGAAAACCCATAACATTTGCCTGAGATGTTGCTTTATGACAAACAATTAGAAAATTATTCAGATTTAAATGACAATTACAAAATATAATCATATTTCCGTAAGGATGTAAAATGTTTCACTAAATTAAATTTAGCCATCTTTAAAGACCTAGGAGAGGGTATGGTCATGGTGAAACTTCCAATCATTTAGTATCTCTATAAAGCCCTGAATGTGCTCTGTACAGGACATCCAGACTTACAACTGTGACATGTGAGGTCTCAGAGAAATTCACTGAAATAGAATGTCCACTACAGAGGCAAAAACTCCATAGTGGGTCTCAGGAGAATATATGAGACAGAAAACCTAACTGGACTCAAGAACAGCTGTTACTTCTTGCCCAATTGGTTAATGAAAACAAGCATATAATCAAAGTAAAATTTGGAGATGGGATAACCTCCAAAACCAAAAGCTCATTATCGTCAAATATTTCTAAAATGTTGACGTTCCGAGGCAGATTGCCGGCAACAGACATTTTAGGATAGTTGTGAGTTGGTCTTAGTGACTTAGGAGTCCTCTTCACTACTCCTTCGGGAAGTCGTGGCCTAATGGTTAGAGAGCTGGACTTGTAATCCAAAGGTTACGGGTTCGAGTCTCCGGCCGGCAGGAATTGTAGGTGGGGGGAGTGAATGTCCAGCGCTCTCTCCACCCTCAATACCACGACTGAGGTGCCCTTGAGCAAGGCACTGAACCCCCAACTGCTCCCCGGGCGCCGCAGCATAAATGGCTGCCCACTGCTCCGAGTGTGTGTTCACGGTGTATGTGTGTTCACTGCTGTGTGTGTGCACGTTGGATGGGTTAAATGCAGAGCACAAATTCCGAGTATGGATCACCATACTTGGCTGAATGTCACTTCACTCACTTCACTCCTAACGTTTCACAGTTTAGACTAGGAGCTAGTTTTAGCGCTAAAATGCTTTGTGGAATACTCTTAGAACAAAAATTTAGGAGTCCTAAATTTATGACTGATACGCCCATTATTTTTAAGATTTTCTCCTAAATTGGCAAGTTATGAGCTATACGTTTAGCCTTAAGATGTTTTGTGAATACGGGCCCAGGGCCCATATTTATTAAGCTTCTCAAAGTGCCATTTTAGTCTTAAGTGCTGAGAATTCATGAAATTTACTCCTTCTTTCAAACTTAAGTATAAATGCAAGTTATCAAATTTCTTAAAGCTAAGAATCACTCTTACTCTCCCAGTTATTTAAGACCGATCGAGAGGTCTCTCAAGTGGTTTGAAGTTGCCAGTAGGGGCTTGTAATGGCGCTGAGGAGACAGAGATGTGCGCAAATCTTTCAGGAGAGGAAGAATGTTCTTGAAATGTTTGGCGACGAGCATTTTATTAAATGGTTATATTTCCTCAGTTATTCAAAAGGACAAAAGAACATTTACATTAAAATAATGTACTGTAATGTTAATTTACATTAAATACAGGGCTAATTACAGGGCTAAATTACTCTCAAGAACACAGCTAAGAACTGACTCAAGTGAAAAAAGTTCTTGGCTCAAAGCTGCACTTAAAAGTTAGTTATCAATCATCTCAGTCATAATTTCTGCAAAATGTAGGACTAAATCTTCAGTTTCAGTCTTAGCGATGATTCACGACACTTTGCTGTGCCACAAACAGGATTTTGGATGATGACATATGCATGGACCAATCACTGAATAGATTTCCTTAATTAAGAATATTCTCAGATAAATTCACATTGAATGGTTAAATTCCTAATAGAGTTTACATTCAACACACTTTTGACAATAAATAATTTTCAAGAGATTACATTATGGCAAGGAAACAAAGCGTCATCACAACTCAATTTAGGGTGCTGATAGACGACAGTATAGTGTATCGACGATAGTCAAAGATATCGCCTGTTGCTGCCTTTGACGACAGCGAGACGATTATTATTATTATCTGTCAAAAATAGAATAGGTGCCTATCTTTAGTGATACAGCGCAGAGAGTCGCTTCAGAAACTTGCCATTTGATAACTTGCTTTTATACTTAAGTTTGAAAGTAGGAGTAAATTTCATGAATTCTCAGCACTTAAGACTAAAATGGCACTTTGAGAAGCTTGATAAATACGGGCCCAGATATCATAACTGCAGAGCATACTTATGATAAACAGTGCGCTTATGATTATTGTGCATTGGTGTGGATGCTATTATCATTATAGTTATCTTTCTTGTTGTGAGCGTGCCTTAAACCTGCAAAAAACTAAAAAAGTTTTGGCCATGCATTGTATGTCCTATTGTACAACTATAGACCAGCAAAGAAAGCAATTCTTACTGCAGCCTTCATTTGCTTTCATGTGGTTGCTGTACAGTATAATGATTTCTAACAATCAATGACCCTTCCTATAAACTTTACCCTGCTTCTAACCCTGAGGAGAAGATAAAGGGAAGGCAAGCACTTGACAGCCCCAGTGACTCCACTACAACGCACCACTCTGACCGAGCAAATTATCTCTGCAGTCTAATCGCAGATGGCTTAATTGTGTAATTAATCTGTGGTTCTCAGTCCTCTAAGGGCTGCTTATCTCTGAGGAATATCATTAGAGTATAAGCTGGGCCAAACATTAGCTGATAAATTAGACGTAAACTAAGTGTGCAGGACAATCCCTAGTGATCCATCTGAAGTGGAGAAGGTTTCTCTCATTTGACTGGGAGCAATTCCGGAGTGCCTGAGACTTCCTTCCATAGCATCTACCAAAAATTATTGATTTATTTACTGCAATAACTAAAAATATGATCTGAAACTGTTTTTTTGTTTGTTTACAGTACCATGGTTTGAAGTATTATACAAAAGAACAGGTTACTAATCATATATATATATATAACATCGACTACGTTACATACTAAATGGTGTTTTTTTGAAAATCTAAAAATGTACAAAGTCTCCTGTGAGGGCTAAGTTTAGGTGTAGGGTTGTTGTAGGGCAATAGCACACACAGTTTGTTCAGTATAAAAATCATTACGCCTATGGAGAGTCCCCATAAACCACAAAAACCAACTTGTGTGTGTGTGTGTGTGTGTGTGTGTGTATATATACATATATATATATTTTATTTAGATCTTTCAGATGAACTTTTAATTACATGTTTTGAGCTGATATAATTTCTAAAATAGCATAATTTGAACAACACTAGTAGCTTTCTGAACCCCTACTGTAATATTGTCTTGCTCAAATAGCTTTTTGTTTACCCTGTTTTTATCCGCAGTAAAGAAAAACAAGAGTCACAAAAAAAACACTGTGCTCTGAGGGGAAATAACTTTAACTTGTACGATCAATGAAAAGCCGCTGACAAGGTCCAAACAGGCATACTGATTAAATCAATACATCGACGAGTATTTTCCAGATTGAATCAGACAGAAAGTATGGATCTTTCATGAGAAACCTCAGGAGAATCAAACACAGACACTTTTAAGAAATCATTTGGGCTTGCCTGGTCCTTTGAGATGAGTTAATTAAATTAAAAATGGCTTAACACAGCACAGTTGCATCTTATATTTACATTGTCATTTAGCAGACTAAATTAACTTTTTAATTTTTTTATTTACAGGAAGCAGGGAGATTAGCACATATAGCTTGAGTCGCAACTGTCAGTCTGTCTGTCTGCCTGCCTGTCTTTCTGTCTGTCTGTCTGTCTGTCTGTCTGTCTGTCTTTCTTTCTTTCGGTCTGTCTGTCTGTCTGTCTGTCTGTTGCTAGCAACTGCCTAGCAACTGCCAAGCAACCAGTCAGAACACCATGGCAACCACTAAAAAATGCTCAAGGAAACACCTTAATCACTTTAGCAAAGTGCTCAGAACACCTTCGCAACAGCAACTACAGTACAACCTGGTAAAGGCCTGAATGAACATCAAACTTTTGCTAAGCTGTCTGTTTCTCTTAACAAACTTTCCTTTTCTAGCTTCTGTTGTTTTTTCTGCTGTCGTAACTTATCATCGTGGTCAATTTGTCATGCCCTACAGTTAACATTTAGAGGAAACCTCAGTCACTCAGCCATTACTCATTCGTAAACCCTAACAAACACTGACAGGCAGACGTACAATAAAAATTTAACATGCGTCTGAGAGGAAGGAAAATGCTTCCTCCTGTCAGATTCTCTAACAACACAAAGCGACTGCTTGCCTCACCATTATATCTTTTCCTTATAGCAAACCCATGAGGATGTTTGGGAAGCCTTTAAAATTGCATGAAGAGCTAAGCAGTCTCTCGTGATCCAAAACAAACTTACGCAAGACAAGCACAGGAACATCTTCACCTTGTCTAGTGTAAAGAATGCAAAGACTGGAAGGACTATGGCTGTTCTTCCCAGCATGCTTCACGTATAAACATGAAAAGCCCAGATCTGCTTCTCCACTGTTTATCCGACAGGCAGGAAGGGGCAAAAGTATTTTTTGTGAAGTAGCTGCTTTCTATTACATGCTCAAATGTGCATGCTTACATGCTTTTCTAGCGACTTCCCGGCAGATACGGCTGCAAATTCTGAAATGTGTTGTTTTCTCTTATTAGAGGTGTTTATTATTGACTATTATGTGGTGAGGACAAGCTATACATACACCAAACTTATCTCTCTGCGCTTTGTTATTTTTTCATTAGTTGGCTGCGTGAATCAAAGCATGCTGCAAAGCCAGTCCTGCTTCTGTACAACAGATACTCTTTCCTTATTAATCCCCAAGTCATACCTGGATGTATTTCCAACAGCCTGTCTCCAGTTTAACCTTTTAGTTTAAAAGATAATTAACAACCCATAGTCTCCCTGCGTTTGCAACATGCAAACACACGCACAAACACAATTTTCTATCATTAATCCACGTAACCAAACTCGCTGGTCTATGGAAAGGCTCTTTAATTCAGTAGCGGCGATAATTACGGGAAAGTATAAGCCATGAGTGAGTTCATCTTGTGAGTCATTTTCGGGGGTTAAGAGCTGTTCCCCGTGACTTATGGAGACGCTGTGGCAGTGATGTAGTGCATCGGTGTGAGAGTTTAATATGCCAGGCACGTTGAGTTACTCTCCTCTCCATGTACTTAGACGATACTTCAAAGCCATGCTTTTGTCATGTCTAAAGAATGTGTCTTCGATGTGAGATGGGATCAAAGTTTCTGTTTTGTGTGTCTGCAGCTGTGTTCCACAACCTAGCGAGCTTCTAATGCAGCATCCTAAACAGCATGAGAACTCAAACGTGACTGATTTGGAGCGCTCTAAGGCATATCCATGTGCCACACCAAGAGCTTGTCTCACATGAAGCAAATAGCATACAAAGCATAAAAACCACATAGCACACACAAATATTGGGGTAAAATATTTTCTATTTGCAATCTTCTACTTACATTACAGCTATTTTTATTTATATTTTTCTGATACTTTTTACCTTAAATAAGCAGTGTGGGTTTTTATTGGATATTATTCTTACTGTACTGTCGAAAGTTTGAAGCGTGTCTTTGCAAAGCATTTTATCTGCCATCTGTGCTTAAGGGAACTTTTAGATTATGCAGTACTGTGATAAAAACTGCAGAAATGACAAAATAGGACCTAGACAATCACTTCTCAATGTTGAATGAAGAGAAAAGCCTAATTTGACAGAGATTAATTTACCTTGGAGTAAATGTAGTTGTCCTAACCGATGTTATGCAGTACTTAATAGAGGGCTGACATTTAGTTTATTCCAAGGCATTCACTTTGGAGAGTTTATTTGATTATTTAACAAAGGGGAAGTCTACGGCATTCCTGTAATATGTGTAAGGATTTATGTGTTACTTGTGGTTTGTAATTATTCATTAAATTTACTAGCAATTTTTGTGCAAATTCAAAAGTAAAAGTTCAACAAACACTATACCATTTTTTTCTCAGTTATGTAGATTTCTCTGTGCTAAAAAGCGACATTTTACTGTATTTTTTAATCATTTGTGTAAAGTTTGATTTAAACACAGAGGACTTCTACTTACAAAAGCTTGTCTGATAGCATAGTCCATATAAACACTCGATTAGATAGGACTGGTCAGTTTTTTAGGCTTTAACAAAAGGTCAGTAATAAATATAAAATTAAATTGAAAACAATTCCATTATATAAATGTAAAAAAGTACCAATTTATGTTATCCCAAATAGACAAAATTTGAAAGAGTCTATTTTGAAATCACATTGACCCATCATTTGAACTTCAGATGTAAATATGACAATAATCACATCCAACAAAGCATCCAATGAATTTTATAATTACCAAAACAGTAGGTACATTCTGCATCTCCAATAATGGCACATTATTCTTGCTAAAGAGCATTGGCGGTTTCATTAATGGGTTCTGATTTGATGTAAACCACATAAGCAGCTTGTATGAGTCTGGGCCAGATTAGACTTCTGCTGGTCTCAAACACTCAGTTACTGCAAAGCCAGACATCATAAGCCACCAGACACCCTGCAATTCTATTAAATTTATTATCTTCTCACAAAGTACATCTGACTTTCTCCCTTTGTCCTTATTTCTCTCTTTCCTTCTTTCTTTTCCACTTTTTTGTCTTTTTTGTCTTTACCACTGTACTGTTTGACGAATCTGTGCTTTACTTCTTACCAATAAGTCTTCTTGTCTTGAATGATGACACAGTGACAAAATTACAACCTTTTTTACTCTAAGGCCCCCCTCCTCTCCGAATCAATACTGCAAGAACCCCCAACCTTTTCTATTCACAAATATCTTTGTATTCTAGCGTTATTACTTTTCAATTCCATGTAATTATTTTTAAACAAAACAAAATCAAGACAGATTTAAACATTCGGGGGGGGGGTTGCCTCTTTTTTTTCTTTTTTTTTTTTGCAAACATATTTTGCAAAAATGTCACTACAGATGTTCTTTACATCTTAAAAATACTTAAAAGTGCATAAATCTCAATTATACAGTAACTTTCAAAAATAAGCACAAGTCAACCTGCCATACCAAACAAGACTACAGGGAGATGCCAAAGGACCGCATATAAACTACTATACAGATCCATTCAGAATCACTAAACACACCAAAATACAACTGAAAACAAAATGAAAGCAATCTGAATGTGTTGAAACTATTTGAAGGCAGGTCAATGCCATCAGTGAATAGTTCCTCTGTCAGAACAAGCGATCGTGTTTGGAGCATATGTTGGCCATATGTACATAAACTCCACTAGTCCTCCTCGCAAACTTCTCCAAAACAATCTTCTTCAGTGGGCATCCATTACAAAACACTCGCTGTACATTCATTTTGAAAGCTATGTGAAAATACTAACTATTCCTCCCCAGGGAAATTTTTCTTCACTCTTTTTCTACACTCTCACACACTGTTAATCTTTGTACTTCAAGGACTCTTTTTTGAAGGCTTTATAATCCTTGTAGGTACACCGTACATAAGGATTTGATGATTATTCTGAGAAAAGCATAATGATCCACTTTTTTGAAGACGTGTGTGGCCCAGTGAGTACACACCTGTATTTGCCTAAGTCCCAAATCTGTTTATCTTATATAATGCACCGTTAAGCGATGTAATCTTATTTGAGAGGCTAAGTCACTCACTTATAATCAAGGGTTTGAAAGGTTGGACCCTAATGGGTCCTGTGCAATTTCATTACAACCCTGGAGATGAAAAACTGGGGACAAGGTTAAATTGATCCCCAGAGACATTAGTCCAAATGAACCCAGTCTTATAAACGCAAATAATCTCTTATACACCAACAAACTGAACGTTTTTTTCTTCTGTCACCTCCTAATAGTGTTGCTCACACCAATTTCTTTTTTCCCCAGAGCTCCCTTGAGGCAATGAGCATGGACAGTTCATTTGGGACAAACCCTGTCTACTGCCTCCCTTTTGATTCCACTCAAAACAGCACCTGGAACGAGTGTTTAAACTGGGATCACACTCCTCAGCCCTCAGAGATGGGCAGATATCATGTATTATCCTGTAGCCTTAAGGTATCTGTACACGTCCAATGTCTGTTTAAAGACATAATGCAGCATAAAAATGGTACTAAAATATGCCACAGCACTGACTCATATTATCCAAACCAGCTCTGGTGCTCCTTCAAAACAGCATCAAACAGTCTTAAACTTTCTATATTTCAGAATTTATATGTTCTATATATTTCTATTCATAATTTCATTTCTCAATTTCATGTTAAAAACATTAATAACATTATTTCTGTATTCATAATGTTTGTATAAATGCATTTATACTGCACGGAACAGTTTGTATAAGTGTTTGTGGTTCAGTTGTTGACATACTGTACATTAAAGGATTAGTTCACCAAAAATGAAAATGTGCAAAAAATGTACAAACCCTCAGGCCATATAAGATTATGTGTTTGTAATAAACAAATCCATCAAGATGCATTTTAACTTCAAACCAAACCGCCTATCTGAGTTAGGAGAGATATATGCATAGATCAAGCACTGCTTACAAGCAAAAACAGTCCAGAACAGTTCTAAACAAATATGTCAGTGGATTTTGATGTGGGAGGACAACAGGGGATGGACTTTTTCACTAGAGGAAGCGTTATTATGGATTATGTTATTTTGTACAGAAGCGACAGTTTAAAGGTAAAATGCCATAATGATGTATTTGTTTCTTACAAACATGCAGCTTTTCACTTCACAAGCTGTTAATTGATGGACTGGAGTTATGTGCATTACTTGTGAATTGTTGTGATGTTTTTATCAGCTGTTTGGACTCTCATTCTGACGGCACCCATTCGCTGCAGAGGATCCACTGGTGAGCAAGTGACATAATTCTAAATGTCTCCAAATCTGTTCCAATGAAGAAACAAACTTATCTACAGAACATCTTAGATGGCCTGAGACTGAATAAATGTTCTGCAAATTCAGAAAATTGTTTCAAAAAGAATGATATTTGTTTACAAAACCATAACAGTCTAAAACATTTAACAAACACTGCAGCATTAGGCTCTTTTAGGACTTGTTTTAGATGATGGAACCCAACACACCATTACAAAACAATCTAAAGATGTTAGACCCTATTAACTAACATTAGAACATTAACAATCATTTGCATCCTTATGACAATTTCCTTTCAAATATTACTAAGCTTCCCAAGTTCATTAAGTATCTGCATTAAAAACGCTTCATTTACTGTACATACCTAATAGTGTTGCTCACACCAATTTCTGTTTTTCCCTCAGCTCCGTTGAGGTGATGACCATGGGCAATCTATTGGGACAATCCCTGTCTGCTTCCTAACCTCTCTTTCCACACGTACAGTAACAGTGCCTGGAACGAGTGTATAAATCTTTGATCACAATCTTAAGCCCTAAGAGAGCAGCGGGTATCAATAATTATCCTGTAGCCTAGTCTTACATGCATTAAAGAATTTTTGTTTTACATAACCATTACAATATGGCATTTTGAATACAGACAGACTGATGATTATTTTGACCTATATTTGTCCTGATATTCAATCTTTTCAACTTATTAGATCTCTACTATTTGTAAATTATGCCGTTTGATTGATCACTATGTAAAAGCTGCCAAAAATTATATTTACAATTGGAGAAACTTATTTAATGCATTGCATTAATGCTTTTAAATAAAAGCCATTTGTTCTCAAGTGAGAAGTGTATAATTTAAGATTCAGGCAGCCCTAAATAAGGATGAAAATAAATCTGCCAACATCTAGATTACAAACATCATCATCAATAATAACATAATTCAGAATGTATATGCTGTTGTATCATGTCTTTCATTATTGTATAAAAAAACATAAAACAATTAAAAAACGGTTCTGCATACTGGTTATTGGATGCTTACATAAAAAATAATGCATATTGGTAGTCACCAAAAATCAATATCGTGTGATCTCGAAGTTGAACTCAAACCATCACTGCAGCATTAAGCATCAGTGCAGTAACCAGGATCATTTAAGATGATGAAACCCCAATACACCATTACAACAAAGGATTTAATTGTTAGAAGACCCTTTAAGTAAGCAGAACATGACTGTTGTGATAACTCTTATCGTATCCTTGGTATAACTCTTATCCTATCCTTAATATTGCCACTCAAATCTCATAAAGCTTCGCAAATTCGTTAAAATCTGCATTAAAAAACTCTTCATTTACTTTACAGACCAGGTTTGCAGTTGCGTGGTATGTCCATTCTTGTTGGCCAAACGCACGCACTGACTCCTGCAGATGTAGGTAGGAAGGCGCTTGAGCGCTTTCACTTTTGCGACGCATCAAACGATGCTCGACAAAACACGTTTTAAACTTAAATGCGAATGTAATGAATCCCCGTATGGCGTGGCTTACCTGATGCGCCTTACTATATGGATATTCAATCGCCCCTCGTATCAAACAAGGGGTCTCTGAGGAGGGTGGTCTTCTTACGTGACAGGGGAGTCTGGAATACTATTTATCATTGGCGTCCTCCCGAGATCCTCATATTCCCCATGTAGAGCCAGAGGAACGCGTGCTGCGAATGTACGAGCCTCTTTTCTTTCCTCTATTTTCCTTTCTCACTCTCTCACACATGCATTAACACGCACAGCACACACGCCCCAGTGGGCTCTCCACGCGTAAACGCCACGAGGAGAATCCCTGACTCCAATGCGCATTTTATCGCTCCGATACGCGCGGCTTTTTTCAGCGTACTCAACCCAGCGCAGCACAGAAATATTAAGGTTTGGCCAGCAGAAAGGGTGTTTAACTCACATTGCCCACGGACGCTAGATACAGGTGGTTTTGTGAATCTCCGACGTCTTCTTCCAAAAGTGCGGAGCGAAGAATATTTCAAAAAAACAAGTGCGTCTCGCACGCGTATGGCAGCATCTTGTCTTCGTATTGGGCTTCGCGGCAGCTGCAAAGATTCCAGCGTTCGCGCGCTGCGGTTGTCATGGTGTCAGACTGAGGGATGCTGCTGTGGCGCACACAACCGTTTCAATTGCTACAAGTTTTCTTTTATTGGTTAACACTTACGGGGTTTCCCTTCTTATAATTTAACTCTTAAATGTTGGAGTTAGGGAGGATTTTGCAACACTATTCAATTCCTCCTCACAACTGGGATCATTCTGTTACAGAAATAGATCCATCTATAAATGAAAATTCTGTCATCGTTTAATCAGCCGTCGTTCCAAATCCGTAGCCATAGACTTTTTGTCGAGCACAAAATGAGATGTTTTTAAGAATGTTTTTGCTGCATTGGATTCTTCCATTTCACAAAAACCATAGTGACCAGGAACTGTCAAGGTCCAAAATAAGCCTCAAAAGGTAGGCTAGTCCTTTCCAAAACATTTAATGCCATATGTTTTAAATATGTTAGTAATTCTATTATTTAAAATAATATTAATTTAATAAAATGCAACCTGTTAAAGGAATACTTCATCCAAAAAGTCATCCAAAATGTAGATTAGTTTGTTTCTTCATCAGAACAGATTTGGAGAAATCAGCATTACATCAATTGCTCACCAATGGATCCTCTGCCGTGAATGGGTGCCGTCAAAACGAGAGACCAAGCAGCTGATACAAACATCACATTAATCCACAAGATTCCAGTCCATCAATTAATGTCTTGTCAAGTGAAGAAGCCATGTGATGGTAAGAATAAAATCCATCATTCCGGCATTATTTAACTACATTATTATTATTTTTTATTTTTTGGCCTTTCAGCTAATTTTAATTTTTGGGTGAACTGTTCCTTTAATCTATGAACTGTAAATTGTCCTATCATATATGGCAAAAGTTAAGCTATATATTTTAAATAACTGTATTTTTTGGACACTATCCCCTTCTCAACCAACCAGCCAGACCCCCCCCCCCCCCCCCCCCCCTTTTTTTGGCATGTTTTTTGGCAATGTTTACTGCTACATGTCTCTTCACCTTGACTTGCCTATAGTTGTGAGTGGAATCACAGAAGTAACAGCACCCGCTCTCAAATGTGTGAGTCAGTGATGTGTTTGGACAGGGCTTTAGAAATTTATGTCCCTGGATATTGACTGGTGGTTCTTCTAACCGCCTCAAGGCATAGATGTGATTCACAATACCCGTTTTGTCCTTATTAGCTAAGGACCTGAACACAAGAGAAACATTACAGAGTCTCACTGTGATCTCACAATCATCACCATTAAATAATCATTAAATACACAACTCATCTCAGCTCAATCCATCATCAAAGGGAAATTTCTCTAATCTCATCAGATGAATCTGGGCTCTCTGCCCTCAACAAAATCTATATCTTTCTCTTGAATTCAAATCTCATTTTTAAGTCCTGGAAACACTGAGGGAAGAAAATAAATGCACCATTTACCTTTTCCCTGTTGGCAAAAGCAACACATTACCCTTCCCTGTGTGTTTCAATTAAAGGAATAGTTCATCCAATAATGAAAATTTGTTGATAGAATGAGAGTTCAGATTACTCTAGTCAATTAATTAATTATTTCTCGTGAAGCGAAAAGCTGCATGTTTGGAATAAACTTTTAGCTTTAAATCAGTGTTTCTGGCTAAAATAAAAGTCTTCTATCCATAATATTGCTTTCTCAAGTGAAAACGTTGTCTTGTCTGAATCAGGAGAGAAATATGCACAGATGAAGCACCGAAAACAGTTCTAAACAAATATGTTGTGTTTTGATGAGAGGACAACTGGGGATGGACTTTTCCACTGGAGGAAGCATTATTATGGATTATGGACTTATATTTTGGCTGGAAACAACAGTACGTGGTAAAATAATTTACTGGATTAAAAGAACAGTTCACCCGACAAAGAAAGTCGGTTAAAAAGTCGTAAGCAACGGTTTGAACATAAAAATGTCTTAATGCTAGATTTTTTTCCCTACGAACATGCAGCTTTTCGGCACCCATTCACTGCAGAGCATCCATTGGTGAGTAATTGATAATGCTACGTTTCTCCAAATCTGATCAGATGAAGATACAAACTCATCTACATCTTAGATGGCCTGAAATTAAATACATTTTCAGAAAATAAAAACTAGGTAGTTCAGTATCAGAGAGTTTGTTTGTTTTTGTTTACTTGGGTTTTTCTTTTTTGGTCTGTAATTGTTTCTAAGTGAAAAATGTTTCTACAGCAAAGGTTTTTCAGTGTATGCCCACATTTAGCTGTTTTGATATTTAGCTGTGGTAATTTCAGGTTTTACTGATTGCATTCAGTCTAGGCGAAACATAATTACAAATCATAAAACGGCAAAAGGTTTCTGTGAAGGTATATGGCTGGCTATGGGTTAGAGGATACAAACTTTCATTAGTGCAGTATAAAAACAGTGTGAATGTATGCAAAAAGACCCCACCTTGACTGACAAACAAATGTGTGTTACTTTTTTTTTACTCTTTTCCGGTTGGAAAACTGTGCTCTGTAGTAAATCCAGGGATTATTTTTATTTTTAGTTGTATTTTTGCAAGATGAACTTTGCGGTTTGCTGCAGTATTACTTAATTTGGTGAAAGAGAAATATTGGTAGCGCTTTATTTTACAGTACATGTACTTCCTTGGTATATATGGTAAATATCTTGTACCTACAGGCAAATGAGTGGTGACACAAGGTATTGGTAACACTTTAGAATAGAGAAGACTTATTCACTATTAACTACGACTTTTCCATCAATAATACCTAATTTGCTGCTAATTAATAGTTAGTAAGGTAGTTGTTAAGTTTAGGTATTGGGTAGAATAAGGCATTAATATGTGCTTAATTACTACTAATAAATGCCTAATATTCTAGTAATATGCATGCTAATAAGCAACTAGTTAAAATAACCTTAAAATAAAGTGTTACCGAGGTACTTACCTGAAGTGTATGTACATGGTAATAAATAAGACACACGGCTGTACTTAACAGTCGTACATGCATGGTAATTAGTTTGTACCATCTGCGACAGCTGAGGAAATTCCACATTTTTCCGTAGGTGCTACACATTTACCATGAACATATCTGTAGTATGTACAGTAATGTGTCTTATTAGTTACCATATACGGATACTGTAAGGACTTGCCTGTTTGTACCCACTTGTCCGTAAGTACTACATATTTACCATGTATATATACACTTCAGGTAAATACCTTGTGTTACCACTCATTTGCCTGTAGGTACAAGATATTCAGCATGTATGTAACAGGGAAGTACACGTACTGTAAAATAAAGTGTTACCGAAATAATTTACCCAGTGGTTAAGTTGAAAAATAAGTTTGCAATACACTCATAATAACTCACAATAATTTAAATGCTTTAGTCCTGGTGAATGTTTATTACTGCAATAAAAGCACCTCAGTGCACTTAACTATGAACATCCACATGTAGCAGTTGTTTCTACTCTCTCCGTCTATTCAAGTAATAATGAATTATAAATTTGCTCCCTTGTCACAAAGGAATAGGCCATTCTTCCTCCTTACATCTACTGCAAGCTATTGTCCAATCTGAAGCAATTCTACTGAGGTTTCATTATCCATGGATTTTGCTTTGTTGGAAACATAACATTACAGACTATGTCAGATTTAATGAAACTCAGCACATATTATTCACTGTGTTCAGTGAATATTTTTTGAAAATCCATATATTTTATTCATTAGCGTCAGTGATAAGGAAGTAGGAAGTTACAGTGTCCCTCAGAAGACACTGAAGGCACACTTAAAATGCCTGAATCTTGCTGCTTTAAAATAGGTATGACTTTATTTTATATTTTGCTAAAGAAAATATGCAAACACTCAAGAAAAACTCTCTTTTGTTTGCAAATTACAGTATCTAATGGATCTGACATTGTATATTGTATATGTGTGATTTAGAAGTATTCTTTCTGAAAAAAACACATCCAATCAACACAAATGTAATCCTGGACCACAAAACCAGTCATAAGCATGGGTATTTTTGTAGCAATAGCCAACAATAAATTGTATGGGTCAAAATTATTGATTTTTCTTTTATGCCAAAAATCATAAGGATATTAACTATAAAGAGTATGTACCATGAAGATATTTAGTAAATTTCCTAACATAAATATCAAAACTTAATTTTTGATTAGTAATATGCATTGCTAAGAGCTTCATTTGGACAACGTTAAAGGTAATTTTCTTATTTTTTGCACCCTCACATTCCAGATTTTCAAATAGTTGTATCTCAGCCAAATATTGTCCTATCCTAACAAACCATACATCAGTATACACATAAATCTCAACTTCAAAAAATAGGTCACCCAAAATTGAATGTTTGCTGAAAATGCACTCACCCTCAGACCATCCAAGATGTAAATTATCTGTTTATTCAACAGAACTGATTAGCATAAATTTGTCATTACATCATTTACTCACAAATGGATCCTTTTCAGTGAATGGGTGCCGTCAGAATGAGATCCCAAAGAGCTGATAAAATCATCAGCTGTTTAAAACTATTTAAAAACATTGGTGAGCACACTCTCAGAAATAAAGGTACAAAAGCTGTCACTGGGGCAGTTTGTACCTGAATGGTCCATTTTGTTACCTTAAAGGTACATACACTGCCCCGCCAAAAAAAAGTCACCACCTGGATTTAATTAAGCAAATAGGTAATATCCTCCCATTGGATAATTACTGCATGGATGATTATGTTATGTGCCCAAAGAATGAGGTCAGCTGACTACCTGAATATACTGAATGACCAGGTTATTGCATCTTTTTCTTCCCTGATGGCACGGGCATATTCCAAGATGCCAATGCCAGGGTTCATCAGGCTCAAATTGTGAAAGAGTGGTTCAGGGAGCATGAGACATCATTTTCACACATGGATCGGCCACTACAGAGTCCAGAGTCAGACCTTAACCCCATTGAGAATCTTTGGGATGTGCTGGAGAAGACTTTGTGCAGCGGTCCGACTCTCCCATCATCAATACAAGATCTTGGCGAAAAATTCAACCTGGTCTCATAAAAATACATACCTCTGTGCACTTTCTGTGCGTACCTTACTGCACGTTTCGCCACAGTTTCAAAGAGAAATGTCTACTGAGTGGTGCTAAAACACAGGTTAAATGCTTGAACCCTGGCACGTTTTATTATGTTGATATAGGTACGTATTGCTATGTTTTTCTTATGTTGATATATACGTATTGCTGTTATCATGTTGGAAATATGCCCAAAATATACCCAACCCGATAGTGTTAACAAATGCAAAGCTGGTATAAATACGTGTTTGTTGATGCACCCGTGCCATTTCAACTTCTTTTTATGCAGATTTGAACTGTTTTGTTGAATCTTAGTTACACGGGATCCGAACCGGAGCTCCTTGCCTCCTAAGTGGCCTACGGCTCCGTACTCTGTGAGCTACCGAATAAACCTGCCGTCTGTCGAGGTTGGATGTGTACACATTTTGAAGTGGAGCGTGTGTCGAGTTTCAAGTTCCTTGGCATCCACATCTCTGATGACCTCACCTGGTCCCATAACACCTCCACTCTGGTCAAAAAGGCACATCAGCGCCTTTACTTCTTAAGGAGCCTTAAGAAAGTTCACCTGAATCCCAGGATCCTTGTGGAATTCTACCGGTGTACCATTGAGAGCATACTCACGAACTGCATCTCAGTATGGTACAGCAATTGCTCCGCATCTGACCGCAAAGCACTCCAGCGGGTGGTGAAAACTGCTCAACGGATCACCGGCACCCAGTTAACTTCCATTGAGAACATTTATCATAAGCGCTGTCTGGGCAGGGCAAGAAACATCATCAAGGATGCCTCTCACCCTAACCATGGACTTTTCACCCTCCTTCCATCCGGCAGGCGTTACAGGTGCCTACGCTCTCGCACTAGTAGGCTCAGGAAGAGCTTCTTCCCCGAGGCTGTGACACTTCTGAACGCCACACCACAAATCTAACTCCTGCACCTGCTTATTATTACTGCACTGGTCACAGTACTTTACACACATGCATTTGCACTACTCATATTTTGCACAGACTGCACATTGTTAAAGTTATTACACTATAAACTGTCTAAAGTTGTTACTGTACAAAGCACAGTAAACTATTTCTATAAAATATTGCACTACTGTTATTTTGCATATATACATTGTTCTATCAATACTTTGCACACTCATCCAGCTGTATTTATTTATTACCACCGTTCTCACGTTTCTGCTGTTCATAATGTGTATATATAATCTGTAATCTATATAATCTACATTGCTCTGTTCATAATGTACATACAATCCCTACATTGCATTCCTATTTATATTCTGTATATACTCTGCTCAATACTGTATATAGCAATTCCACTCTACATTCTGTAAATCATATCTTCACTTACTCTGCACTTATATGTATATAAAACACTATATTCTTGCACTTCTGGTTAGATGCTAACTGCATTTCATTAGCTCTGTACTTGTACTCTGCATAAATGACAATAAAGTTGAATCTAATCTAATCTAATGTGTGCCATGCTAACATTCAAAAGCATCAGTTTTCAAATTTCCCAGCATATTAATATTGTTTTGAAGTCGTAACATGATATTCTTCAAGTAATTGTGTGACAAATACGCTTTATTAATCAAAACTCTGTAAATTTGTGTGAAAATGCCTCTAGTGTTTGTTTCTTTTGGAAACTGAAACTGCAGTAATATTGGTACATATTTTGTGTCTCGCTATAAAGTGCACCCAGGTAGGTAAATGCCATGAGACTAGGTTGGAAAAATTAATGCAACTCTGGATGGGAATAAATGTAGTGACATTACAGAAGCTTATCGAAATGATGCCATGGCGAATGGGTGCCATAATCAAAGCTAAAGGCGGTCCAACTAAATATTAGAGTGTGTGCCTTTTTTTTTTTTTTTTGACAGGCAGTGTGTATATATTTGAAACAAATAGGTACAAAAGGGGGTGCTGGGGGGGGGGCTTAACAGTTCAGAGGGGGTGCTAAAAAAATTATTAAATTGAGGGAAAGTAATGAACGCCTAAACAGTTTTTTTATATACAGCAGCTTCAAAAAAAGGCATATTTAACTTTTTTTCTGTGGTATTAAACTTCTCATATGCCACTGGTATTAATAATATACTAATGCCAACTGCCAAATATGACACTTACAAAATAATATAATTTATGAACGAATATAGAAAAGAGAGAAAGTTTTTTTTTCTATTTTCAATTCAATAAAAACTTTTTTTTTTTGTACAATTCATAAAACTATTTCCACACTAGCACACATTTCCAATTAATGTAGGCCTGTTGCATTCTTCTTTTTATTGGGCCTATTATTATTATTAGATTACTTTTATTAATAAATTACATGAAAATATTGCCCGCAATAATTTCATAGCGCATCACCACGTGAGGACAATAAAATAGACTATTAGCTTACACTTCATTGAAAAGGTTTTTTAAAACAGGTCTATTTATTTATACAATGAATTACAGCCATATAATTAAAATGATTAACACTGCAGTCCTCAATGAAAATTCAGGGCAGCTTTATTTCAGGCACTGGTTTTCAAAAACAGCCTGTTTAACGCGAAATATGTTTCTTCTCATGTTTTTCAATATATGAGCCACAAAAGAAATATTAAGTTATATACCGTTATCAGCATATGTTAGAGTAGATTCGTCTCTTGTTATCTCAGAGAGAATATGCAGCGTTAGCCGTCAGTTGTTGTTTTTTTACTTTCACTTTCTCTATAATGCATTGACGTTCACCGTCTCGGCTTTCTTGAGTTGCTTGACCCCTCCCCATAATATCAATTGTTTATAGGCCACATATTAGGCACTTTATTAAGGTTTTTGATGTTTATTTTTCAATGTTAATGAGAGTGACACCGAGAGTTAAAAAACAGGAAAATCATTTGGAAATCCTTGGGAGGGCTGTGCCGGGGCTAAGCAAGTTTCTGATGGGCCTATAGCCCCGTCAAGCCCCGACTGGTACTGCCCCAGTGACAGCTTTTGTACCTTTATTTCTGAGAGTGCAAGTGATGTAATGCTACATTTCTTCAGCCCTGTTCTGATGAAGAAACAAACTGATCTGGGAGTGAAGAAATATTAGAAATATGAATATTTTTGAGAGAACTATTCCTTTAAAATATGGTTTACTCACCCTGTTCTGATGAACAGTCAAACTGATCTGAAGGTGAAGAAACTATAATTTATGAGAGAACTATTCCTTTAAATATATGGTTTACACTCCCTTTGGATTCATTGGTAAACATCCTGATAATATATTATGGCAATTTAGCCACAGTTGCTTGCTACAATACAATCATTGCCGGAAATGAATAATTGATATAGAGCTTAAAATGATTCCACTAAAAAACTGACACCTCCACTGCCTCTCCTCTCTGATTATGAGCCACATTTACAATGGACAAGCCCTCCTTGCTCATTTGACAAAGTGATGTATTTGAACTGCACTGGACGGCTCTATTAAATAATACATTAAACCTGGGCGTAATTTGGATGCATGTAAAGTGGGGCTAGAACTGATGGAATGAGATTGGTTTATCACACTGACATCTAATTACAAATAAATGAGAGGGTGAGCGAGTGTTTCTAGATTCCTCAGAATAACAACCTAATATACACATGGCAGTGGATTTACCTCAGTCAGCAGTTTAGTGAAAACGTTTAGGGACCGTATTAATAATTTTAGTCAAACTGCTGTTTAACCATGTGAATTTTGAAACACAGTCTACGAAAAGGAAGACTAAATGTTGAAAAGTTTACTCTTTAAAGTAATGCATTTTTTATACTCCAATAACTTTTAATTGAGACTAAATTATGATGTTGTTGTTGTTGACATCACTTAAATAAGAAATAATATGTAAAACATTACTCATCAAGTTTAAATATACTTCTTAAACTTGAAATTTGAATCTATAACAGTAAGTGTTCTATATATGAAAATGTGACAAACAAACAAATCAACTTAAATATGCTTAAAGTTAAATTGGTGTTATGTATGACTAAAACAGCTTTAAAATTTATATCGTTTGGCATTTTAAGGCAATAGTGATCTTTACTGGGGACACAAAAGGTACTGAATGCTAGGAATGACCCGTTTAGGTTTCTGTCCCATTGGTTAGTAATTTGAATACCAGTATTATTTTTTTACTGTACTTTTTGGTGACATAAGCAGAGCAC
Source organism: Barbus barbus (assembly GCF_936440315.1). Taxonomy (NCBI): domain Eukaryota; kingdom Metazoa; phylum Chordata; class Actinopteri; order Cypriniformes; family Cyprinidae; genus Barbus; species Barbus barbus. Next base: position 30,416,748 of record NC_136735.1, read on the forward strand.
TGTGAAATGTCCACTGTAACCCTGTTTGTTCTGCCAGTAATTTGAAAACAAAAAAAGGAGAAAAGGAGACCCCTGATTGTTCAAGGGGAAGTTAGGGAAGTTATAAGTCTCTGTGGATAAAATTTCTACTAAATAGATAGACAGACAGACAGACAGATAGATAGACAGATAGATAGATAGATAGATAGATAGATAGATAGATAGATAGATAGATAGATAGATAGATAGATAGATAGATAGATAGATAGATAGATAGATAGATAGATAGATAGATAGATAGATAGATAGATAGATAGATAGATAGATAGATAGATAGATAGATTCTGAGGTAAGAAAATACCACAGTTGTGAAATACGTAAGACTCCATTAAAAGCTTAGTTACTGTAATTAGATAGTCATTTTGGTATTGAGTGACCAGCAGAAAATGACAGAGGGAGTTTTCTGTGTTTTCTTAAGAACAACTAAAAATGAAATTACAGAATTACCTGGCATAGTCCTTGCAGGGGCGTAGCCATCATTTCAAAAGTGGGGGGGACGGAATGTCTAGTGTTATACCTGTTTTTTTGTTGTTGTTTTTTTTTCAGTTAACCCTTGTCTAATTAACAGGTTTTATTTTTAATCATACCTTTTTGCTTAATATGCTTTATGATTATATTATTATATATGATTATAAAACAGAAGGAAAGAAAGAGAGAAAAAAAGAAAAAGAAAGAAATACAACAGCTTGTCACTGGGACAGTACCATTAAAAGCACATCTTTGTACCTTATTTACCCCAAAAAGTTTCATAGTTGTACATATTGGTACTCTAATGTACTAATGTGCACCTTTTTGAGTATAAGTTACAAAGATGTCCTTATTAGGGTACTATTGTTTACATATTTCAGATTGTATTTTGTGTGTGTTGTATGTACAGCACATGGCACACAGTAATGGATACTTGCACATTCACATACTTCTTTATTCTGTTCTGTTCTATTATACATTAGTCTGATTAGTCTAGTTAAAAGACATATCTTATCATAGACAATGCTGTAAATAATCTTTACCTCTGAAGCCTCATTCATTCTCAGCTGTGAATTCACTTCTGCCTCTGTCTATAGCAAATAAAGTAGTGTTTGAAACATGTACATACAGGGAATAGTGACATACAGAAGAAAATAACACATTCAATACACTGCTGGACAAGAACCAATCATTTGTATCCTAATTTATTTTTAACACTTTAGAATGATAAACACATTCACTATTAACTATGACTTTTGCCTCAATAAACTCTTCGTTTACTGCTTATTAATAGCTTGTAAGGTAGTCGTTGTAGTTGTTAAGTTTAGGATTATGGGATGCAGAATATGGTCATGAAGAATACAGAATTAATATGTGCTTAAGTACTAATAAACAACCAATATGTAAGCTAATAATTACATACTGTAGTTAAAAATGATAGCTGAGAAGTTGTTCATCATACTAATGTTATTTTTTATTTTTCTATATTTGACTAATTATGTGTTTTTTATGATTGGTCCATATACAATCCTACAAACGCTTGTGTATTAATAGACGTTATACAATGTAAAAACAGCTAGGTGTTAAAAGCCACTCTTCTCACCTGTCACTGTGTGTCGTCCTGATTCTGCTCTAACAAACCTAGGCTGACTGTTTCTTGTTTATTCTTGACAACAGATAAAAACGTCAAATTAGTGCAATAATAACAGAGCAGCCCTAAATGAAGATCGGTCCTGTATCAGATCAGTGCTTGCATACTTGATTGAAATACATCATGTAGATTTGGCAGAGTGTCACAATGCTGCAAACGCTGTAAAATCTCACTTCAACATTATCTTTATTCTTATTTGAAGAGTTCTGATAACATACATACGTGTTAAAATAAAAGACGTTACAAAAGAGTTACGGAAAAATACACAGAAAATAAATGTGCATGTTTGTCCAGGCAGCTTTTTATTCTCCATATAATGAACATCAAACCGTGCTAATTATTCAACAAGAGCAATAGGCAGAGTCACTCAACATTGTGCAACACTATTCGGATCCCACATGCCAACTTACGCTGTTTGACTTTTTGAAGAGTTTCTTGCCACTTTGAACTCATCTCGACCTCTAATGAAGGATGGATACAGCGCGGGACCGCGGGCGCGAGCCTGGGCATGTCGTGACGTCACAAACTGAGTGACTGATTGCCATGGAAACGTAAACGTCATGTATAAATTATCCTTTCTCTTTGAATTTTAAATCATTCTGCATTTATATACATTGCTCCATTAAAACCATTAAAACCTCAACATGTCGAGAACACAACTGTCCGATGAAAAAGTGCGGGGGACGAATTTACTTTTTATAAAAAGTGGGGGGGGACACGCCCCCCGCGTAATCTAGGCCCCTGAGTCCTTGGATAAGGTCACATGAAGGGAGAACTAAATAGGGAGAGAGACTGACAGGAAAAGAAAGAGGAAGTCAACGGACCGTAAAAGGCAATTAAATCTCACATCTCTCGAAAGCCACTAAGTCTCCAATCATAGAACGTAAAACATGGTTGTCATCTGTCACTTTACCCCCTCATAATGACCATGAATAATTTTATTCCAAACTCATTTAATAGGTCATCAGACCTTTTTCAGGTTGCGTGTACTTGGTTATATAAAATATTGATGTTAAATTCTCCTCCAACCTGTCAACCCTATCATCTCAGGCAGAAGTGCAATGTTCACACAGCCTATTATGGCCACTTTTATGTACTGAGGCCATGAGTTGAATTCATCACAGAAAGGAGAGAAATATTATGTTTTCCAGTGACTTCTATAGGATATCTGATATCCAGATGGCAGTATTTCTCTCCGGAGGTCGGTCAAAACCCTCAAAAATCCCTTGGTTTGCATTTGCACTCTTTTTGCATGTCTACATAGATTTTGTTTTATCTTTATGTTTTAAAAGAAAAAAAAAGTGTAAAAGATGCTTTGAGGTAAACTATACATGCTAATACTGGTGTACTGACTTTCTTGCATACCATCACCAGTGCAGACATACTTTTATGATGTTGCATTGTTATGAAAATTTGTATTCTTGGACTTTTGCATTTGACTTCACAGTCAAATGCAAAAAAAAATGCATTACATTGCATGTGCCTTCACTGAACTCATGAGTTTGTTTCTGCATTAACAGTATGTCTTATTCAACACATTTGGCCAGTAAGCATTTTTTTACACCTGTAGAGGCTCATCTATTGTTTGGCAAGATGAGCTTGGTTTCAGTTTCAGCCACAAGCCTGGACCACTGCACTGAAATGTATGGAAGCCCGTTCCCGCCACCTTAAAAAAATATATAATTATGTAAGTCATAATAATGAGATACTTTCTCATAATTATGACTTAGTATCACGTTATATTGAGAAACTTTCTCGTAATAATGACTTAGTTTCTCGTAATAATGAGATACTTTCTCATAATAATGAGAAAATTTCTCATAATAATGACTTATTTTCTCGTAATAATGAGAAACTTTCTCATAATAATGACTTATTTTCTCGAAATAACGAGAAACTTTCTCGAAATAATGAGTTGCTCCTAAAGAAAAAAAAAAAAAAGACTTACTCGACGCATGCGCAGTGCATGAGTGGCGGCACGCTAGCGACATCTGCTGGTCAAAGCCATGCAGGAACACCGCAAACGTCGCTTGTTCTGTAATCTAAAACTGTATAATATATCATTAAATAACGGTTTCAGATATATTATCTGCATGTAGTCTTGTTAATTCTTCAGCATCCCACACCGCTTCTTGCAGGACAAACGCTTAACCTGAAAAATGCTTAACGTGGCTTGAATTGCAAAGACAGATTGAACCAAATTCAGTACATAACTTAATGATCATGCATACTGTATATACAGACATTCAGGTGGACCCAAAATATGAATGCAACGCAAAACAGCAACTCTTATGCAGCATTTTCTATAACGGTTTTCTATAGGAAAACGCTTAACATGCAACTTTGGGTGTTGTGTTCAGATTCTGGGTTCTTATGCTTGCCTGTATGCATGATCAATAATACTGTATCATGAATTAGGCATTGTACTTTAAGCCACATTAAGCATTTTTCACGTTCACATGTCCTGCAAGAAGCGGTGTGGGATGCTGAAGACCAAGCGGTTGCTGTGGTAACGAACAATGATGCTTTGTGCTAGCGAGAGGAGATTGGGCTACTGTGGGCTTATGCATTTGATGCATATGGAAAGTGACCGCTAATAAAAAACTAACAAATCATCGAAATGAACGTCTATTCGTTAAGTTTATATGGCTTTCATTTCTTCATAAAATGCGTGTGATTTTTGTTGGAATACATTCCTCTATATCTGAAGCCATGAACTTCATTGTCTGGCAGAGTAACAAAAGACTACATGCAGATAATATATCTGAAACCGTTATTTAATGATATATTATACAGTTTTAGATTACAGAACAAGCGACGTTTGCGGTGTTCCTGCATGGCTTTGACCAGCAGATGTCGCTAGCGTGCCGCCACTCATGCACTGCGCATGCGTCGAGTAAGTCTTTTTTTTTTTTTTTTTTTTTTTTTTTTCTTTAGGAGCAACTCATTATTTCGAGAAAGTTTCTCGTTATTTCGAGAAAATAAGTCATTATTATGAGAAAGTTTCTCATTATTACGAGAAAATAAGTCATTATTATGAGAAAGTTTCTCATTATTACGAGAAAATAAGTCATTATTTTGAGAAACTAAGTCATTATTACGAGAAACTTTCTCATTATTACGAGAAACTAAGTCATTATTACGAGAAACTTTCTCATTATTACGAGAAACTAAGTCATTATTACGAGAAATTTTCTCATTATTATGAGAAAGTATCTCATTATTACGAGAAACTAAGTCATTATTAAGAGAAAGTTTCTCAATATAACGAGATACTAAGTCATAATTATGAGAAAGTATCTCATTATTATGACTTACATAATTATATATTTTCTTAAGGTGGCGGGAACGGGCTTCCATAGGAAATGTTCCATTGCAGTTAATAATAATAATAATAAAATATTAAAAAAAAATCACATTAACAAGTGTCACATTCAACAGCTATATATATATATTTTTTTTTTTTTTTTTTTTTTGAATAAAGTCAGAATTGCAAGATATTTTGACTTTTTCAGACAGAACTCGAGTTCATAGCATGAAAGTCTGACCTTTTTTTCCTTTAAATTTTGAGTATAGATATTGCAATTCTGTTGTTTTTTTTTTTTTTGGGGGGGGGGGGGGGGGGGGGGTTAACAGTAATTGGGACTTTTTATATCACAATTCTGAATTTTTGTCTCAGAATATCTCCCAATTCTGCGTTAATCTCCCAATTCTGACATTTGCTTGGCTTTACATTTGATTAATTCATAAATTCACAAATGTATCAGCCTGAAAATATAAAATAACAGTATGAATATTATTTGTGTATGATACAGTTATTTATTGATATCAAAATATTTTTACATAGTGATAAAAATATGATGTATTTAACTGAATTAATGCAAAGGGATACTATTCAGTAATGTAAACATAATAGGCTAAATAAATACTAGTCAAGAAATTCATGATTTCTTTAGGGAGCACACAGGCTAGAACCCAGAAGTTCATATTAACAAAGGTCATGAGCAAAAAATTGGTTATGCTGTTTGTCAGGCTAAAATCTGCTTCATGTTGCAACCCCTAAATTAAATGGTTTTATTTGAGTCAAAAATATTACTATTTAGCATGACTGAACTAACCTGACTGCATTACGCAGAAAGTAAGAACACTTGTGAAATATAATCATTACATGAAATATATAGCACTCCTTTAAAACCTTAGTAATTAGATATATTCATTTTGACTGAGGGAGTTTTCAGTGTTTTCTCAAGATACAAGACTAACTAAAAATGAAATTACAGAATTAACTTGCCTAGCTCTTGGATAACGTCACCATGAAGGGAGAACTAAATAGGGAGAGAAACTGACAGGAAAAGAAAGAGGAAGTCAACGGACCAAGGCACTTAATCTCACATCTCTCAAAAGCCACTAAAACAATGATAGAAGCTAAAGAGTAAATGTCATCTGTCACTTTACCCCTCATAATGACAATGTATCATTTTATTCCAAACTCATTTGATAGCTCATCAGACCTTTTTTATGTAGCGTGTGCTTGGCAGAAATGCAATGCTCACACAGCTTTAGAAGGTTTATAATGGCCTTCTATAAGACACCTGATATCCAGTAAATGTCAGTATTTCTCCCGAGATCGGTCAAAACCCTTCAAAATCCCTTGGTTTGCATTCAAATCTGCACTGTTTTTGCATGTCTAAGTAAATTTTATTTTATGTTTATGTTTTAACTGAAGCATTTACCCAAAAAAGTGTGTCAGATGCCCTGAGGTATACTATACATCTTAATATTGTTTTAATTATTATTTACATACTTATTTACATTATTTACTTATTTGCATACCATCACCAGTGCAGTAACTACAGTGCCCTCTATAAGTATTGGAGCAGTAAAGACAAAATTGCTCTGTTGGCTGTGGAGTCAAGACATTTGCAAATATGATTAAAAGATGAATATGAGACAAAACTACAGAATGTCACATTTTATTATTAGCCGTTTCAACACATAAATGTTTTACCAAATAAAAAGAACAGCACTTTTAGAGTTCATCCCACTCATTGATGTGAGCATAAGTATTGGGACAGTTGAAAATAAGGCAGATATAAAAGATTAAAAGCTATTATTTAGATTCAGATCCCTTGCGCACAATCACAGCAGTGAGTCTGTGACCCATAGACATCACCAGACTCTTGGTCTCATCTTTGAAAGACTTTTCCAAGCCTTTAATGCAGCCAATCCCAATTGTTGCTTGTTTTGGGGAGTTTCTGCCTTCACTCTCCTCTTCAGCTGGTGAAATTCACCTTCAATCGGATTTAAATCTGGAGATTGACTTGGGCAATCTAAGACTTTCCATTTCTTTGCCCTTATAAATTCCTTGACTGAACTGGCAGGGTGTTTTGGGTCATTGTCCTGATGCAATATGAAGCACTTCCCAATGAATCTGGTGGCATTATCTTGAATATTGGTAGGCCAGATGGTTTTGTACCCTTCCAAATTCATTCTGCTACTGTCATCATACATTAAGTCATCAGTAAAGTTGAGAGGGCCTGTTCCAGAGACAGCTATGCATGCCCATGCCATGACACCACCTCCACCATGCTTTACAGATGAGGCTGTAGGCTTGGGATCATTTGCAGTTCCCTTTTTTTCTCCACATTTTTGCTTTCCCATCACTTACATAAAGGTTCATCTTTGTCTCATCGGTCCATAAACACAGTTCCAAAACTCTTCTGGCTCACCTTTGTGCTTTTTTGCAAACTCTAATCTTGCCTTTCTATTTTTGGTGCTGGTCAGAGGTTTGCATCTTGCTGTGTAGCATCTGTAATTCTGTGTCAAAGTCTCCTGAGGACAGTAGATTGTTAGAGCATCACCCCAGCTTTCTGGAATTTGTTAGTGAAAACAAATTCTTAGCTGGTAAAACATCTATGTGTTGAATCACCCAATAATAAAATGTGACATTCTGTAGTTTTGTCTCATATTCATCTTTTATTCATATTTGTATATGTCTTGACTCCACAGCCAACAGAGCAATTTTGTCAAAATTGACTGTTCCAGTACTTTTGGAGGGCACTGTATATACTTTTATGATGTTGCATTGTTATGCAAATTAGTATTCAGTCACTTTTGGTAGTAATAATTATTGACTGTTACAAAGAGAATTGTATCACGTCAAATGCAAAATAAAAAATGCATTACACTGCTTTTGCTTTCACTGTGTTCATGAATTTGTTTCTCTATTCTGTATGCCTTGTTCACCACATTTGGCCAACAGCATTTCAGCCACAAGCCTGGACTACTGCACTGAAATGTTCCATTGCAGTTCAAATTAATGTAGCAGAACAAGTAATTTAACACACAAGCTGTGCAATGCATTATCACTTTCACAAAATATAGGAAAAATCTAATAAAACTCAATTTTGTACAGCAGTGTATCAATTTATGGCAACAATTTAAAAAAAAGAATCAGGTAACCAACTCTATAACAACTTTTTAGGTACATATGCTGTCACATTGTAGGAACTTAATCCAAGACTTTGGATCAAGTCTAGAATACAAGAAAAGTCCAGTTGGTCACATAAGCAGATTTATATGATGCATTTCATAAGTTGATACCTTGTGTTGCTCTATACTGAAAACACAATGTCATTTAATGACACCATAATAATAATATGGTGCTGAGTGCTAGCGCAGCTTCATCTGCTTTTAACTGGCCGCTCCATGTTGAGACCAGCTGTAGAAGAAAGATCACATTAACTAGTGTCACAATCAAGAGCATTGTAATATACAACAACCTAAGAATCAAAATAATGTTTTTCCAGCTCAAACCTGTGACGTTGACAACCATATTTTTTGACACAAATATCAAAATGAGCTTGTATTCGGTTTTCACTGGTGGTGGTTTGATACAATGAAAGTTGTGTTAAATGCTGCATAAGCACTTGCAAGGTTTAGACCTTGTTTAGAACTTTTACTGCTAACATGTGTTTATACCTTTAAATGCATAATTTTCAGCTAGATCAGACAAAGCATCAATTTTTTCAATTTTTTTTTTCAAAACATCAGAATTTAAATATTCTTTCTAATTGAGAGAATAGACTTTTTCTGATAGAATTCGGACTTTATAGCATGCAAGTCTGACTTTTTTCTCTCTAAATTATTAGTTTACATATCGCAGTTGATTTTTTTTCTGAATTCTGAGTGTTTTTCAACACAAAATAAAAACAGTAACTGGGACTTTTTAAACACAATTCAGATTTTTTTTCTCTCAGTATACCTCACAATTCTACGTGAATTTTGTCATTTTGAAATTTGTATGGCTTTAAATTCGATTGATTCATGAAGTGCAAATGTATGAGCCTGAAAATGTAAAATAACAGTATGAAATAGTTATTCTCTGTAACAAAGAGAACTGTATCATCAGTGTTGGGGAAAATTACTTTTAAAAGTAATGCATTACAATATTGCGTTACTCCCTAAAAAAGTAACTAATTACGTTACTCAGTTAGCTTTTATGGAAAGTAATGCGTTGCGTTACTTTTGCATTACTTTTTAAATTTGGGCAGGGCTTGCTTGTTTGTTTTTAATATAAAAAGCAGTATTTTTGGCAAATGTAAAAGCACTTTAACACAAGTGAAACAAGTGAAATGAATAAACCTCAGGCTGAAGGAAATGTAAATTCATGTCTATACACTAGAACGCAGGAGAATGAAGTTCAACACTCTTCAGCAATAAATTTTTTTTTAAATTAAACGCAAATGTTATGTTTATCTAAAGTCATTTTTGCTTATTCGTATGGTTGAATTGGATTATTGAAGGTCAGCTGCAAAGGCATTGGTTAATAAAATGGGATAAACTACATAAAGGATATTTGTGTTGCAGGTTTGCGTCATATTCTGAGTGTTTGTATTTCATTGGTTTTATTCATTTTGAGGAATACTGAATCTGGTTTTTGTGCAGGTGAGATGAGTAAACATGTTCATATTTAGTCTAGAACTACAGTAAGATCATGTTCACACACAACGTCTCTGCACGATTTCTCTCAACATGGCAACACGAGAGCTGTCAGTCAATACATGAGAAACAAACTCGCATTACTAATTTGAAAAAGTAACTCAGATATTTCCTTGTAAATTTAAAAGTAATGCGTTACTTTACTAGTTACTTCAAAAAAAGTAATTTGATTACGTAACTCAAGTTACTTGTAATGCGTTACCCCCAACACTGTGTATCATATATTGTCAAATGCAAAAAAATCATTCCACTGCTTGTGTTTTCACTGTGTTCATGACTTTGTTTCTGCATTAGGTAATAGTATATCTTATTCACCACATTTGGCCAGTAAAAGCATTTTTTTTACACCTCTAGAGGTTTATCTATTGTTAGGCAAGATGAGCTTGGTTTCAGTTTAAGCCTCAAGCCTGGACCTCTGCACTGAAATTTTCCATTGCAGTTAAAATCATTTAGCATACAGGCTGTGCAATGCATTATCTCTTTCACAAAACAAAGTAAAAGTCTAATAAAACTTAGTTTTGTACAGCAGTGTAGCAATTTATGGCAACAATTAGAGAAAAAAAGAATCATCAGGTAACCAACTCTATAACAACTTTTTAGGTACATAAACTGTCACATTGTAAGAACTTAATCCAAGACCAAGTCTAGAATACAAGACAATTATTACAGTTGGTCACATTAGCAATAACAGTGAATTTCATGTGTTGATACCTTGTGTTGGTCCATACTGAAAACACAAAGTCATTTAATAATACCTAAATAATAATAATATGGCACTAAATGCTAGCGCAGCTGCATCTGCCTTTAACTGGCCGCTCCATGTTGAGATCTTCAGACCTTTGTGTGGATCAGCTGTAGAAAAAAAATCACATTAAGTGTCACAATCAAGAACATTGTAATATACAACAACCTAAGAATCAAAATAATGTTGGGGTTTTTTCTGCTCAAACCTGTGACGTTGACAGGCACAACATGGCCTTTTGCTTGAGTCTGACTGTCGAGACATACGGCATCACATTGGTAGAGGCCACTGTCTTGAAGTTTCAAGGAACTGATTGTCAGGAAAATGTTCCTTCGCCTGAGATTGTCTCTTTCTAATTCTGTTTCATTTACTGTGATTAGATATGTGTTCGGATCCATGATGGGCAAAAGATCACTGCTGTTTGTATAGCACCATCTGGCCTCAATGTCACAATCCACTTTTCTATACTCCACCGTGCACTTGAGAGACAACGAAAGACCTTCAGTCTTCGTTACCGGTTCACGCGGGTATCTCACTATCACTGCACATGGGAAATATTTTGTATTAGCCCATAAAAAGTGCAAATCAAATCAAAATTAAAAATTACTTCAAGACCAAAATGACACAAATGTGCTAACCGGAATGCTGCTGTGTCTGCTGTCAGTGACATATTGCACTGGAGTACACTTTGAAAATTTAAATCTAAATAAATATTCTTAGTTGAGAATTGAGTGAGACTTACCCGTTTGTAAAGAAGTTGGCTGACTGCAGAGAACAAACATAATTAACGCTATGGTCGGGTGAAAGATCTGCATGTTTCTGTGCGCACTCAGTCCGAGGAAACGGCTAACTTGAATATGGCTACCTAAAGTATGACTGAAGCTCTACCACATCAAGAACACTTCCTTTGAACTTTGCAGATGCAGCACCAATGCATCATTTTAGACAGACGATCACAGATCACAGCCCTGCTGAAAACAAGATGTAACAAAGTGCTGTTTCAAAGCTTTGAGTTGGTCATTTGAAGGAACAACGTCTCTAAATTTTCTCTGGTGGTGTTTAAATGCAGCATAAGCACTTACAGTAGGTTTATACGATAGGTTTAACAGGAATCATACCTCAGCTAGATTCATTTCCAGCTGGACCAGGCAGAGCGTCCCTTTCTGTTCATAATTTGAATAGCTTCCTCTATTCCTTTCAAAATCTACGTCATATGATATCTTTAGTTATGTTGTGTGTGTTACATTAATTTATTGGTATCATTTACAGTACGTACCCTGCATAAATTTCCTGTGTTTGAGAAGTACAGGGTATAGAAATGTTAGTACTGTAAGTAATCCAGTCATTGAATCCAACAGTTCATATGTTTTATTTCAGTACAATCACATATTAAACATATACAGGTAGGCATATATCACACAGAAATATTTTCAGAAACAAATGTGTTTTATTTATTTTATAGTATTTTTTGCCAGCCAGATACACTTCTAGTTAGCTTGTTGCAGTCAACAACAAACAATAGTACAAATACTAACAATAGCAGTCATCTCTCTGTGCAGCCTTTAGAGATTCATGCAGGAAACCACAAAGCAGCTTCTGTGCCCATTAATGACATAACTTTCACTTTGTTTCACACTATTGAAAACCAGGTTTTCAGCCGTTAGCTTATCTGTTTGTATTGGGTAATAATGTTTATCTTCCGTAATCAGTGTCATTGCTTGACACAGTACTGTGACATCAAGGATTGTGGGAAAATATAAAGACTAGCAGAAAGCCTGCATTTATAAATTTATAAATTACTGTCACAGACTAAACTCCACATGTAGACACAACTATTTAGTGCTTGCTAGTACATTCAAATGAGTCATAAAGTGCAAATATATGAGCCTAAAAATCTAGAGTTACAGAATAAATATCTGTTTATGATATACTGTAATAATTCCCTGTGATCAAAATACTACGCCATAGTGGTAATAATATTATGCATTTAAACTGTATTAATGCAATGGAATAATACTTAGTAAACATAAATAAATTAAATAAATATTAGACAAGAAATTCATGATTCCTTTAAGGAATACGCAGTTTAGAACCCAAAATCCATACTATGAGATAGCAGCAGAGTTAACATTCCTCATTTGGGGCATTAAAGGGTTCCTCATATGTAGATTTTATCCCAAAAATGGCTCCTTAGGGAAAAAAATAAGCAAATTGAAATGATGTATTAAATTAATTTGCTATTGAGATCTGTTCTTAAAAGATGACAGTATGTTGCTGTTGTATTAACCTATTTCATCTAGTCGTATAGGTGGATTTTGCTGCTTACTCTTTAGTCTGGTGTGAAGACAGATGGCAATAATGACAAGAACCACAACAGTCACGATTATGAGGACTGAAATTGTGATGATGTAACTTCTTGGTGTACCGTTGTTCACTGTAAGGCAAAAAAAACAACATTCAATATTGAGAAAAAGTATTGCAGTCAAAATGTCAATATAATGAATGTATCATAATTGGTTTTGCAGTTTTGTCAAACAATTTAAAAGTGTGCTTCATGTTGTAACATCTAAATTAACTGATTTTATTCAAATCAAAAATATGTAGCATGACTGAATCAACCAGACTGCATTAGGCAAAAAGTTACTGTAGAGTAGTTATTCTATTCTAACAGATATCCATGTTGAACCTCTTACCTTTATAATCTACATCAGACACATAGATTTGGTCACTCTTCTCTATGCCGTCACTCTGAGCCACACATTCTACGTACTTCCCATGAAACTGTGACAGTGGAAGCGTGAGGTTGCTTGTAATGGTGGTTGAACTGTCTTTATTGAGAGTTGTGAAATTACTTGACCAAAAGTTGTTCAACTCATTTCCTGCAGATTTCCAGAGGATAGTTGGAGCCGGTTTACCAGTGGCTGAACATGAGACTACAACATCTGGATCAGAACTGGGTGCAGGATTCACTGACGCTGTTATTTCTGATATACCTGCAAAAATACAAGCAACATAATGACTTAATTATGTATATTTTTAAATACCACACACAAAAACGATGGATAATTGACTATGTACTCCTTTCATTTTTCTGGAACTGAAAACTGAGTGAAAGTTTCAGTTGCATTTTGAACACATTGCTTGGTCATGCATTGAGATGCCAGTAACTTCTGATTCACACCATCCCTTACCAGTTTGGGCATATCTGCATTATCTTGGATGAGATTGTTTGTTTTTTACTTAGACAACATATACTGTTCACTTTACTGACAAATTAGGGGTTGTCACTTTTTAGTGAATATTTCTCAGGGTAGTTTTGCTTTTGTAGACACATAACTTAAAAAATCTTGACTAAAAACATCTATTGAACATTTTCACTGTTATTTCTCTGAAAAAAAGCTGGAAAAAGCTAATTTCACTCACATCAACCTTGTGTTCCCAATGTTATAGAATATTGTCAAAATATGTGGGGTAAGTTGTCACAAAGGGAACCTGCCATTAAATAGCCTATATCTATCCAAACAACCATGAAACGCAAAATAACTCATTTTAAATCAAAATGTATAAAAATATCAAACCACTGTTTTGTCAAAAGGAAATTGCATAGAATTAAAATATTTTTATGTGACAGCCTGACCCAAACTGATATGCCCTAGTACTGAAAACATAAGAGAAAATCTTTGTGACTTAGTTGTAGCAAGTATTTAACCTACCTTTAACAGTGAGGCACAAGGTTTGTCGTTTAGGTTGGAATGGATACACTTTGAAGGAACAAATGTAGCAAGCCTCGTCTTCAAATATTGTGTTTTTGATCTTAATGGACGTTGAATTAACCGACGCTGCTGTGAAAGTGACTTTTCCGACGTATTGATCATCCACATGATCCTTGAAGAGGTCGCTGAATGTAGCCAGAGTTTGTACCGGTTCCGTGTCGCGCACCCGCTGCCAGGTGACTTGTTTGACGCCGGACGCCTCTGACAGCCCACAAGAGAATGAAGCATCCTGACCAAACTCAACAGCTGTGTCTCCTTGTGCGACAATATCCGAAAGATAAGCTGCGAAATAAAAAGTTATTAGGTTACAAACGTTATACAGTTTTGCCTCGAAAAGAAATGCAATGTATTGAGTGAAAAATGAATTAATGTCCAACCTCTGTTTACGAGGCTTAAAATTAAGATCAGTAGACACAACATGTCGAATGGTTGGTATGTTCTGTTTGTAATCAGGCACAGCTTAGCCTATATACAAAGACTGATAGTGAACGTATGAATTTCCCACAAGACATTACCGGTACTTTAGTTTAGAGGGCATTTTAGGGGTTTCCCGGAGGTAGGGTTTGGCTTTATTCCACTTCACTTCAACCACGAGTTGTGTGCTTTTTTTGTGTGTGTTCCCGGAAGTAGTAAACTAAGCATAGGGTACACTAAACATTCAAATCAACTCATACGTAATGACTTCAAGAAATGGTATAAGACATCTCTGAACTATGAATGCAATATAGACATATATAGGCTACTATAGTCATTCATTTATGTAAACTGAAATGAATCATTTGCCAACTTTAACATCTGAAGTAATTATTGGAGTTTCCTGTTTAAATAAACAAATGATTGTGTATTATGGTATGTAACATGACTAAACACTTTTGGGAATGAATCATGTTAAACAGGAACAGTAGTATTTCCCAGAAACTGAAATAAATCCTGAAATGGTTTTTATTTTTGCTGTCTCATTTCATGTATTTTGGTAAATATCGTGAGTGTATTCATTAGGTCAGGGGTATTCAGATTCAGCATTCCTCACTACTGTACAATATGATTTTGGGGAGTCTGAGATTCTTCATAATATTGTGTTTATAGAAAATGATACAAAATATGTGTCTGAAATACTAGTAATCTCTCCACTTTAATTATTTAACTGTCTAATTATGAATGAAATATTTCATTGTTAAGCAAAAAAAAAAAAATAAATAAGATAATGTAAAACTAGGTAGTTGGTTGTATTTATCAGTGGTTTATTCAAAATCCACTAGAAGGCTAATGAACTTTAACAAAACAACTACTTTTGTGGGCTGCCTATATATTTATTGAGTTGACAGCATTTATATGTACTTAACATGCCAAATTGTTAATGGACAAATTTGTTTATTAAATTTGCATCCAGTGGACCAATGCTGTGTGAAACATGCAAGCGCTGAAGGAAGTGCTGGGTGTTCTACACGTCCAGTAAACAAATGAGTTCTCATGCATTGTCAAAGGAAAGATTAAAATAAAATTTACTGAAAATTTACTCGCCTTCAGGCCATCCAAGATGTAAAGTTTGTTTCTTCACTGGAACAGACTTGGAGAAATTTAACATTAGATCACTTACTCACCAACGGCTCCTCTGCAGTGAATGGGTGCCGTCAGAATAAGAGTCCAAACAGCTAAAAAAAAAAAACATCACAATGATCCACAAGTAATGCAGATGACTCCAGTCCATCAATTAACATCTTGTGAAGCAAAAAGCTGCACGAAACAGGCCTGTCATTAAGGTGTTTTTACTTTAAACTGTCGCTTTTGGTCCGCTATCCATAATAATGCCTCCTCCAGTGGAAAAGCCCATCCCCTGTTGTCCTCTCGCATTAAAATCCACCAACATATTTGTTTAGAACTGTTTTCATCTTTAAACAGTGCTTGGTCTGTAAACATTTCTCTCCTGATTTAGATGAGGCAACGTTTTATGTAAAGACAGGTTCTCATAATTTAGCTGGAAGTGAAGTTTTGAAGTTAAAAATGTCTTGATGAACTTGTTTCTTATAAACATGCAGCCTTTTCATTTAAATGTTAACTGATGGACTGGAGTCATGTGGATGCTTGTGGATTATTGTGATGTTTTTATTGGCTGTTTATGTGACTCTCATTCTGACGGCACCCATTCACTGCAGAGGATCCATTGGTGAGCAAGTGATGTAATGCTAAATTCATCCAAATCTGTTCTGATGAAGAAACAAACTCATCTACATCTTGAATGGCCTGAGGGTGAGTACATTTTCAGCAAAGTTTCATTTCTGGGTGAAATATTCTTTTAATGAGCCAGATTTTAATGTGAATAAGGTAAGACCTTTAATGAATGACGATTTACATTTTATTTTTTTGTCACACAAAGTTAGATATGGATTAAGAAAAAGCTTCAAATTAATATTAATTTTAATTAATATTAAAAGCTCTATTCATTTTCCATTCTATCTGTATTTCTTTTTATTATGTAATTAAAAAACCTTGCTAAGTGTATTGCATTAAGCTAACTAAGACTTGTTATAGCACTTGCATATCTTTGCTCTTTTGTTGATTTTGATTGCTTCCATTGTCCTCATTTGTAAGTCGCTTTGGATAAAAGCGTCTGCTAAATGAGTAAATATAAATATATTAAGAAGAAATAAGCACTATGTTTTTTGTAACTTTTTTTTTTTCATTTTACATTTCAGGGGGATAGTGGTTACGTTAGGTACTTTCCTTGCAGAATTTAAATCTATACCAAGTATGACTCACTGGAATGAGTGTCACTGGATATGACCTAACTTACATGTGTCGCTGCCACATAAGAAATTTCCTGTATTAATCAGAAGGTCTGTCCTTTTCATTTGTAAAGTGTACTTTTAGTGCTAGAGCATGCCCAACACATAGAAGAATGGGTTATGAATATGCAAAGGTTACAAAGGAATTTGAATGCTATTTGTGGTGGGTTAGTGATTAGTGATTGATGATTCAGGAATGTACTTCTGGATCCAACAAGAATATTTTATTAGAGAACTTTGAGCATTATGGACAGGTGACCTGCAGATTTGCTGAACAACATGTCAGTTTGTTGTAGATTAGTGGAAAGATGTTTGAGTGCTATAACATTTTGTGGCTTGCACATTTTCATGTCTGGCTTAGAGAGTTTCAGTAATGGATATGGACACGTATGGACTATACATAGTATAGATAAGAAGAATATATATTCAACATATGGAATATTTGAAAACCACACAAAATGCATTTATACAAAAGGTTTTGTATACACACACACAACAATAAATGCACAAAAAAACAAACAAATCTATTCTATTCGATATACAGATTCTGAATTGGCAAATAAATACAAAATTATTTACTGCTTAAAATTAAATTGAGCATATAACTCTAAGACAGACAGCTCTAAAAGAAGCGCCAAAGTCACAAAATTGCGACAAGACGTCATACTTCATGAAACAGACTATGGCCCGGTTTCACAGACAGTGCTTAGAGTAAACCAGGATTAGGCCATAGTTCAATTAGGACATTTAAGTCATTTTTATGAACGTACTTAGAAAAAAAACATTGCAGGTGTGCATCTTGAGACTAAACAAAGGCACTGATATATTTTAAGATCAATCAGTGCAAGTTTCTTTCAGTTGAAACAGCTCAGACTTACATTTTAGTCAAGGATTAGGCTTAAACCTGGTCTGTGAAACCGGGGGCATAGTTCCTAATATGCTGTAATATCTCATTTGTATTCCCTTCCACTAGATGGCAGACATGTAGTACTTCGATCTAGACCAAAATTGTTCGAGGAAATAGCAGAGCAAGTGAGCTATCGTGTCATTGATGCGGAAGCAATTCAGTTCATAGTGTGAGTAAATTGTGAGATTTGTGAGAGAAATTCGCCAAATGGCTAATAAAAAGTTGTACTGTGAGGATGTGTTGCAAATGTCATTCGCCGATTCTGACTCTGAAGGGGAATATTTGCCTTTTGGAAATGACGATCGGCCGTCTAATGATTGCGCTTCTCCCGGTACATATTTTCCGCGCAATGGTGCCGCTGCGCAAGGCGCGATCGTTCACAAAGCACAAACAAGTGATCATTTCAACACTTTGCCCAACGGGGATGGGGGTGGCAGGGGTGGACGTGGTCTTAGTGTCCATAGGAGAGCTGTTGCTCTGATAATTGGCAGGATTGCGTCGTTTGTTCTGATCGCGCGCGCTCCAAGGTCCGCCGGCAGACAGTACAGGTGCAGTCAGTTTTGGGTAGATCTGTGCGCTGTGCCATGCAATGAGAGGTACCATACTCTCAAGAACTATAAACTGTTACCTAGATACCTGATTGGGCAGAACATGTATTTTACTATGGCACAGTAATATAGTAATAATTTACTACTTTCTCCTGTTTTACTGTTGAGTTCCTCTTTTCCTGATCATTTGGAATGAGGATAAAAAGACAAAAAATAACAACAACATGCAAATAAGTTCAAATATCCATTCAATATCTATTATTTCCTGAATATTACTGATGAACTGATCAAAAAGTAGGCTACTGTTCACATGCGTTTTACTACTATATAGTATAGTAATATAGTAATAATTTATTACTTTCTCCTGTTTTATTGTTGGTTTCCTCTTTTCTGATTATTTGGAATGAGGAGAAAAAGACAATTAAAACAAACAAAAAAAATCGAACAATTCAATATCTACTATTTCCTAAATATTATGAAATTCAAGAGGGCCGGCCCTGATGACGTCATAATATGCAAATTAGATGAGTATATTTACACCCCACATAAACTTTCGGTCATGCCCAACATTTTTCTAATTTACAGTAGATCTCTATCTTTAAGCCCTTTCAAGCCACAAGCTTTTGAAATCTTGATGTCAAAATGCAGCATTTTTCCCAAAAAACCCTGGCGCCTAAAGGGTTAAAATCTCACAACAATAAATAATACCAAATGTCAAGGTTGAAAGAACTTAAAGTGCAGATGCAAGATGTAGAAACTTTGGAGAAATGCAGAGGTTCTCAGGTGAACAGATATTATTTATACTATTATCTAAAAATTAGCTTATTCACAAATGTAAACATGAAGTGACTTTTATAGTAGCTGACAAAAGTAGCATCAGAAAGATTTATAAATTCTGAATAGCGTAAAAGTTTCGCAGTAGTTCAAGCCATACAAGCAGATTTGTGATGATCTTTATCTGAAAAAAATAATAAATAATGATTATACAAAATAATGCTGTTCTTTACATGACAATATCTATGGTGCTGATAGCTAGAGTGTAATATTTTTCTCCTTACCATTTAACTTGGTGTGAATATAGATGGCGAAAATGAAAATACTGATGATAATCAAGACCAGCATCGGAATGATATAATTTCTTAATGCGACTTTATTCTCTGTAAAAAAAAAAAAATAATTGTGTGTAAATACTGATCATTTTTTTATTTAAAAATATGCACATGCATCATTTTTTTTAGCTTAATTCTGAAATGAACAATATTGCCAACTGTTTGATTATTTGATTGTTAGTCCATGTAGTTTTAAATCCACTAAGTCACTACCCCTCAAATTACTTATGTTTCACAAGTCAAATCAAGTTACCTTTATAATCTACATCAGACACATAGATTTGGTCACTCTTCTCTATGCCGTCACTCTGAGCCACACATTCTACGTACTTCCCATGAAACTGTGACAGTGGAAGCGTGAGGTTGCTTGTAATGGTGGTTGAACTGTCTTTATTGAGAGTTGTGAAATTACTTGACCAAAAGTTGTTCAACTCATTTCCTGGCGATTTCCAGAGGATAGTTGGAGCCGGTTTACCAGTGGCTGAACATGAGACTACAACATCTGGAACAGAACTGGGTGCAGGATTCACTGACGCTGTTATTTCTGATATACCTGCAAAAATACAAGCAACATAATGACTTAATTATGAAAAAAAATTGAATACCTCACCCAAAAAAGTGGATAACTGGCTGTATGCACTCCTTTCATTTTTCTGGAACTAGAAACTGTTTCAGTTGCATTTTGAACACATTGTTTGGTCATGCATTGAGATGCCAGTAACTTCTGATTCACACCATCCCTTACCAGTTTGGGCATATCTGCATTATCTTGAATAAGATTGCTTGTTTTTTACTTGGACAACATATGAAGAGTTAATTTGCAAAAACAGATAACAACTCTCAAAAAGCATGTTTTTTTATTTGTGCATTCAATTAATCTCAATCCAACTGCAGCTGGATTATTTTGACTAGGTTAAAAAATAACTTTAAAAAACAGCTAACACAATAAAACACAATAAAAACATGATAAAATAATAAAAAGATGATTTTTGAGTTATCTGTTTTTGCAAATAAACTCTTCATATATTGTAATATAAAGTCTTGACTAAACACAGCTATTAAATATTTTCACTGTTATTGCCCTATACTTCATTTAACTCGCATCAAACTTGTGTTCCCAGTAGTGTGGAATATTGTCATATGGGGTAAGTTGTCACACTGGGAAGCTGCATTATATAGCCTATTACAAGCCATTAACTGCTTTTCAGATATTTCAAAACTGCAAAACATCAATGAAACACTTAATAATTCATAAATCAATTTTAAAACAGTTTTAAAATACAACATATATGAATATAAAACCACTATTCTGGCAAAAGGAAATTGTATAAAATTTCAAACTGAGATGCCCCAGTCCTGAAAACATTTCAGTGTTAAAATCTGCCCTTGTTAGCTGATCCTTGTGTTTTTGACTCAAAACCTAAGAGAAAAGCTTTGTGACTTTCCTATTTGCAGGTATTTAGCCTACCTTTAACAGTGAGGCACAAGGTTTGTCGTTTAGGTTGGAATGGGTACACTTTGAAGGAACAAATGTAGCAAGCCTCGTCTTCAAATGTTGTGTTTTTGATCTTAATGGACGTTGAATTAACCGACGCTGCTGTGAAAGTGACTTTTCCGACGTATTGATCATCCACATGATCCTTGAAGAGGTCGCTGAATGTAGCCAGAGTTTGTACCGGTTCTGTGTCGCGCACCCGCTGCCAGGTGACTTGTTTGACGCCGGACGCCTCTGACAGCCCACAAGAGAATGAAGCATCCTGACCAAACTCAACAGCTGTGTCTCCTTGTGCGACAATATCTGAAAGATAAGCTGTAGAAAAAAAAATTGTTATTAACCTCCTGCCACATCCATCCAGTTTAGAAACATCCAGCCAGAGCAGTGTCAGATTTAGCCATATGAGTTAGGAGTCAATTACCAACCTCCTCTGAGCAAACTTATAATGATCAGAAGACGAAGCATGATTGCCTGGCTTCGATCTATGAGTAGATATATATATAGTTTATCTGGGGGAATTTCCACTAGAAGAGCAAGGGGAATTTGACATCATAACAAGAATACTGTGTATTTGAATCAATGTCTGCTTGCTTCGTTTATTTATTTATTTACACATACATACATACATATATTATTAGGCTTTTTGAATTCAAAGATTTAGTTCCTTACAGCAAAGCTGCAGTGGCCATAAAAAGTATTTGGGCTTTTACAATATTGGGTTTATTGTTGAACAGAAAACTGCCACCTCATAGGATATTTGTTTGGAGTGATCAGGTTTGTTATTGCAAACAAAACTTTGGTTCAAATGAAAGTTATGAAGGTGCAAATTCTTCCTTCAGTTTTCTGTGAAAATATAACTAGTGAAAATAAAGAAATGCATTCAGAACTATATTATTTTTGCATAATAAGATTCTAATAATCCCATTTACAATAATATTTTTGTGTAAACTGTCTTAAATATTGTTTTAATGTATTTTTTGTAACTACATACACTAACATTAAAAACACTGAGATCAAGTCCCCCTTTAATTTAAATAAATTAATATAGTTGGTTCAGTGCCTCCACCAATGCACTCATATATCTGATGTGTTGTTGCACTCTTTATCTTTTGCTCGTTAGTAACACAGTTTGTGATCTTTGTAAATACTTTTATATCAGGAATTTCAGGGTTATCCCGGACTTTCCACAGAAAAAAACACTTACATGTGACTTGTTACTAAAACACTTCCGCTTTTATTCATGCATGTTATGTCACGGTATGTTGGCACAATATCAGATCATCTCCATATTACAGTGTACATTTTCACTATTGCGTAAAAGCGACTGAGTCATTTGTTAACAATGTAAATAAACCTGAATCTTGACTGACGAGCTTCCTGAGATTTCACTGTTATTCCGGTGAAAAGGCGGTGCCTATTCCTGTGAAATACAAGCAGGAAGACCGCTGTCATTGTGTTTTCTTATGAAGAAGATCAGAATAATGCAGAACACAAACGCTTGTATCATACGTTTCACAAGAACACATGACACGAGATAAATTACATAATGTAAACTCCGTGACTTAACCCGTTTCCCCAGCACACGATAAACAAATCAGACTCTCCATTTAGTCCTGTCAAAATAAAAGCCGCCTTGTTTATGCTCGGTATGCTCTGAAAAACTTTTTATGCTTATAATGTATATTGATTTAACCGTGATGAAACTGATAATAAATACTGATTTACTGAGACTATAGCATTCTAAAGTGTACCAATATTCCCAGGGAAAACATGTTTAAATGTTAAACACCTGTAACACAGTATTTGTGCATTATGTGTCTCAAACTTTGATATCAAATTTCAGTATTTGTCTGCTACAAATCAAAATGGTTCAGAACTATTCCAAAAATGTATATTACAAATTATTGTCAAGTACAAAGAGGGCTGTTGTACCCGGCTTGCAACACTAATAGAAAACAAATTTCTTTTAAAATTTTGATTTATTTTGAATTTTGTGCATGCAAAATTTTTACACAATATTTTTTAGAATTGTTAGTGTCATGTACTGACGATTCTAAAAATATTGTGTCCAATTTTGTGGGTCAATGGAAAGTGTTCCAATCTACCAGTTTTTATTATTATGTATGTATGTAGCCTATGTATATGTATTTAGGTGAAACAACATTTCAGTTTCAAGGCAGATGTGAAATTTATTCACAACTTCTACTGTCACCTCAGAAAAGTTTTCTGCCAAAGTGTTTTTTTTTTTTTTTTTTTTGTCACTGAAATATGTTTTTGTTAGTTTGTGCAAATAATGTCATAAAATTCTTTGTTTTTGATCTCATGACATCGGACATGATATATAAATTGAATTGTGCCTGAGATTAAACTTGCCATATTCTCTTTTGTTTTTTTGTTTTGTTTGTTTTTTTTTTTGGTGTTTTTGTTCTGCTCATTTTTGAATTTTGGAAAATTTTAATTGTTCAATTAAATCTTTGTAAAACTTCCCATTACCAATTTGAACTTCCCAATTCTTAATTTTTTATTCACTTTATGGGTTAGTTAAGATGTTGCGATCAAGATTCAGGAATGATTACAATTCAAATGTGGCTTGTTTCCCCAAACAGAGACCATTACATAACAAGTTACTGTTACTTCAATGACATGTTTATTTACTGATATCAAAAGGGAACTTCTCTCAAGCAATGAAACAAAAAATACCAATGTATTATACCCGAACAGTCAACCACATATCACATGCAATTCATAAATGTGTGGATTATTTTTTTTCAGTCACAGAAGGTTATTGATTTGTTTTTCATAAGGCAATATGCAAAATATCATCTTATCATTGTTTCATTCACCCATATAGCACAGGGCAAAATTATGAGGACATTACGTTTCCTATTTGCTAAGCTGGGTTAAGATGGAAGGGAAGTGGTGTGTGGCCAGGTATGGTGATCCATACTTGAAATTTGTTCTCTGCATTTAACCCATCCAAGTGTACACACAGTAGTGAACATACACCCAGAGCAGTGGGCAGCCAATGCTGCGGCGCCCGGGGAGCAGTTGGGGGCTCAGTGCCTTGCTCAAGGGTCTCACCTCAGTCAAGTCAAGTTGAGCTTTATTGTCATTCCGCTACATGTGGGGACATACAGTGGAACGAAATGTCGTGCCTCGCAGGACCACGGTGCTACATAAATACAGACATACAACAATGAAGTAAAAAACACTATAAACCTATACACAACTAACCTACTGACAGATTTTAACTATAAGTACCTGTATACTATATATAAATATTTACCCTATACAAACTAAAAAAATTAAAGATAAAAAATACAAACTATACGAATGCTTCACATAAATACTGTACATGTGCAAATAGAAACATTTTGAGTCAAGCAGCTGGTTGGGGAACAGAGCAGGATGATTTGTAGTGCATGAGCATGTAAACATGCATATATTGCTGAGTCTTTTGTGGGATTGTGTACACGCAGCAGTACACTTCGAATTGCACAAAAAGTTCCATACAGTTTTTTCTTTGGTGTGGGGGGTGGTCCATGTTTCAGGAGGTAGGGGTTTGCATGGGGTTTCAGAGGGGGACGGGGTGGTTTGAGTTCAGGGCTCTCACAGCCTGGGGGAAAAAGCTGTTGAGCAGTCTGGCGGAGCGGGCTCTGATTCTCCGGTACCGTCTTCCTGATGGTAGGAGCTGGAAGAGACTGTGGGAGGGATGGGTGAAGTCCTTCACGATGCTGTTGGTTTTGCTGGAGCATCGTGTAAGGAAAATGTCCAGGATGGAGTGGAGAGGGGTACCGATGATCTTTGCAGCTGTGTTCACTGTCCGCTGGAGGGTCTTGCAGTCAGCAGCACTGCAGTTCCCGTACCAGACAGTGATGCAGCTGGTCAGCACACTCTCAATGGTGCCCCTGTAGAATGTGGTGAGGATGGGTGGAGGGAGACTTACTCTTTTCAGCCGGCGGAGAAAGTGTAGGCGCTGTTGTGCCTTTTTGGAGAGTGACATGGTGTTGGTGGTCAAGGTGAGATCCTCTGTGATGTGCACCCCCAGGAATTTAGTGCTGCTGACTCTCTCCACAGTCGAGCTGTCGATGGTCAGTGGGGGGTGGTCAACGGAGTTTCTCCTGAAGTCCATAACAACCTCCTTTGTCTTCCCCACATTGAGGGACAGATTGTTAGTGCCACACCATTCAGCTAGCTGTGCCACTTCCTCTCTGTAGTGCGTTTCATCGTTGTTGCTGAAGAGACCTACCACTGTTGTGTCATCAGCAAACTTGATGATGTGGTTGGAGCTGAACTTGGCAGTGCAGTCGTGGGTCAGCAGCGTGAAGAGCAGCGGGCTGAGCACACAGCCTTGTGGGGCACCTGTGCTCAGTGTGGTAGTGCTCGAGGTGTTGTGGCCGACACGGACTGACTGAGGTCTTCCGGTTAGAAAGTCCAGGACCCAATTACAAAGGGAATTGTTAAGGCCCAGCAGGTTTAGTTTATTTATGAGCTGTTGTGGGATTATTGTGTTGAATGCTGAGCTGAAGTCAATGAACAGCATTCTAACATAGGAGTCTTTATTTTCTAGGTGGGTAAGAGCCAGGTGGAGGGTGGAGGAAATTGCATCGTCCGTAGAGCGGTTTGGACGGTATGCAAACTGGAGCGGGTCGAGTGTGTTGGGGAGGCTGGTTTTGATGTTGTGCATGACTAACCTCTCAAAGCACTTCATCATGATTGGAGTCAGTGCTATGGAACGGTAGTCATTTAGGCAGGCTCAGTGAGGTGTTGAAGATATCTATACATCGGATATTTACATTTACATTTAGTCATTTGGCAGACGCTTTTATCCAAAGCGACTTACAATTGGGGAATACAAAAAGCGATTCATCTTGAAGAGGCAGTCAGACAGAGGAAGTGCTCGTAACACCAAGTCTCAGTCATTGTTCAAATAAGTACAAACTAGTAGGTGGAGAGAAAGATAGAGGGAAAGTTTTTTTTTTTTTTTTTTTTTTTTATCTGTAAGCACAGTCATGGTATTGAGGGTGGAGAGAGTGTTGGTTATTTAATGCCCCACCCACAATCCCTGCCGTACCTGAGACTTAAACCCACGACCTTCGGGTTTCAAGTCCAAATCTCTATCCATTAGGCCACGACTGCCCCGGTTCCCCTTTCACAGATGTGACCATAGACTGTAAAAAACACTGTGACCCACGCCCATGCTATATTTGGGGTAGTGAAACACAGTTACATTATGGTTTTGGTTAGTAACTGTATAGAGTAAATGAGTTTCACTTTATCTTGTGTAAATATAGCAGCCATGTGAACACACAGCGAGCGCCACTGATTGCTAAAATGACTGTTTGTCAAGGTAGCGTATTGCCTAATTAAGCAGAAGTTATGATTTCTAAAGTTCCTATAGCATGTCATCAGTGTTGAAAACAAATTTTCAGATAAAGTTGCTAAAAGCTGCTAAATGACGTTGTGACTTCATTGGGCGATGATGTCATTATGTAACCGTGACTCAAAACTGTAACATTGCATAGAATACACACTGAAATGACTGAAATGGCAAAGAATATACCTTGAAATATGTTCATTTAGATGTGTTCATTAAAATAAAACATTTACAATTATTTGTAAAAGTAATATAAACATTTTGATACACTGAATTATTGAAAAGTGACACATTTTTGAACAATCACATTTTATGTATTTTCTAAATAGCTACTAAAACTACACTATATTAACAATTAGAGTTTTAAGCAGTGTATTGGTAGTAAGTTAAATGCTGCACTCTAAGGAAAGTCCATAAAAATAGGGCACAGTGTAGACCTAGCATTTTACCTGTGTTTTAAATTACACATTCCATTTTGATAGATAGCTAGATGAGATAGATTGATTTTTTTTATCAATAGTGTACCTAACTGATAACCATTATACTGTAGGTACAAACTAACAACTCTGGTGTATCATTAATGAATCTTTATTATTGAACAAGTGCAGCTAGGAACTTGATTCTCATGTGATGTGTGCACTGCTAGGCACCTCTCTCCAGTTCTCTGCCAGCTGATGTGCTGCTTGGCTGGCTTTCTGTGTCTTCTTTTTGTGTGGAAATGCATGCCTTTTTAATAATTTGAGTCACTTTTCAAAAGTTGCTAAAATTTGCCATTTTTAAAATAGCTAAAATTGTTGCAATGTGCTTTTTGGATAACCTGTTGTTGGGGTAGTCTAGCAATAAAACTGAAAAGTTGGCAACAGTGCATGTCATAAATCAATTTCTATTACATTCTATTACACGTTCTCTGTAGATCCCACCCTCTCGCACGACACGATTGGTCGATTATGTGCAATGCTTGCACGCTATTGGTCAAACTACTTTTCAATCATTACCTTTCAGCAACTAAGACGACGTATGGCCATTTTATTTTATTATTATCATTTTTTTTAAATTGATTCAAATGGGCCAAAATTGTATTAGCAACTAATATGGTCAACTGAATAGGACCAATATTGCTCATTTAAAAACGAGAGATCGCATGCAATTTCTTATTTAAAGACTTTAACAAAAGATTAGCCGTTTCTTCAAATGTTTTCTATCTTCACCCGGTTGGTTTTCACAAGCCAAACCGGCATCGTCTGTTTTTTGCCTATCGATTGGGCCGATAGTGACATCTGCTGGACGGAAGCCCTTAGTAGCCTACTTTATGATCACGAGCACCAGTGCAGGCGCTTTAATATTACACCAGACTGTTACCTATTAATAGACCATATTTTCCTTGAAGAGATCCAACGAGCCCATTTTAGGGGAAAAAATACAAATGTAGGCTGAGAGATCATTTATTTAATCATTCATTCATTCGCTTTTCACAATATTTCACAATAGATCAGTCTCACGTAACGTTACATCTCCTTGTTTGTGTTTCCGTAAGCTCGTGAAGCTCGCTGGCAACCAACAAGACGTGTTTTTGGTGATGATGACATTGTGAAAGGTCGGAGGGTGGAGAGAGAGAGAAGGCGCGCGCCGAATAACGTTAACTTCCTATCGACCGCGTGATTCTGTCACTGCAGTGCATGAACATGAGCAGCGGCAGGCTTTATTCACGACTGCAATCATGTCGTTTTTATTCCGGTGGTTTCAGAGCGACTTATCACCGGACCCTGGACAGGATCGAGTTAATGCTGCCGCCTAAATTAAGACCTCTCTACAATCATCCTGCTGGTAAAGACATACTCTTGCTCCTGTCTGAAGAAATACACTAGCAGTCGGTCATTGTCAAATATTGCAATGCTATTCTAATCTAATTTTGAAGCGCTTATATAATTAGGCCTACATATATGTTGCATCTCAATTCTCTTCTCAAGGTGATCTCCACAATGTGATTCATGTTATTTTTCTCAGCCATAACGTTACTGTGGTCCCCAAAAATAATTTGGACACTTGAGGCACAATTAAATGCATTATTTATTTTAAAGAATGAAAGCTCAAACACATCTGTCATGCAAAAAATGTCATAGATACTGTTTAAAAAAACTGAGTAAATCTGTAAACTAATATGACCTTCATACATCCACTAAAACCACCACTCTGTTAGTGCTGAGG
This sequence comes from Barbus barbus, assembly GCF_936440315.1. Taxonomy (NCBI): domain Eukaryota; kingdom Metazoa; phylum Chordata; class Actinopteri; order Cypriniformes; family Cyprinidae; genus Barbus; species Barbus barbus. The sequence goes on from NC_136735.1 coordinate 30,445,345, forward strand.
AAAGCTCTAGCTTTTATTGTTTGCAGATGCAGTTGGTTTGATATCTTTCAATAAATGCGATTTAATTCAGATATTTTAAGTGTTTAAGTAAATATTTTTGGACCGTTTGAGTGAGCTAGTCTTATGTGAAGTCCCACTTGATGTATCTGTTGTAGAAAGGTCTCCATCATCACTACCTAGACCTGATGGAGGCAATGGTGCCTACAGTATGTGCTGTTGAAGCTAAATTTGAATTAAAAAATGTGTAAACATGTTGGACATTACTTAGCCGACTCTTAACACCTCCTGCTCGGACTAAAAGATTATTTCTTATCATATACTGCTGCATGATGTTTGAAGGTGGATCATATCTGCTCCCAAGCCTTTTTCCACTAGTGTATTATTAATTTTTGTGGAATTCAAAGCATCAAAAAAAAAATAATAATAATAATAAAAAAAAGTGCTTTACATTGTAGCACTTGCCATAATTTCTCACATAATCTTTTTTTTTTTTTTTTCGCTCAGGGCCAAAAACGGTTTTCTTCTGGGCACCTGTTGTTAAATGGGTAAGATTAGTTTTGTTTGTTTTCTCACAGCTGAAATGGTCAAATATAAAAATACATAATCACATTTTACTGTCTTCTGTTTTGACATTGTAGCAGTTCTAAGGCTAGCTTGTAGAATGTCCTGACCTTGGATGTTTGTGTTTGACTTGATTATAGAGAATGTAGTTAAAATGACTAGTTACAGTAAGGAATAGCTCATCATTTACTCGCCCCCATGCATTTAAAAACCCACTCTTCCCAAAATTTGCAGAATGTTGCTGCTTTTTCTATACAAGGACTATACCTGGCATAGGTGACCATACCTGGCTTAGATTTTCAAAGCATTTAGTAATTAGCTACTTTAATTTCACTCTGTTTCTCACACAAAACAATCATATGGCTTCAGAAGATTGATGTTGAAGTCAAATGTACTACTTTTATGATGCCTTTTTTGTCTTCTTTTGAGCTTGACAGACCCTGGTCTCCACATAAGTTTATTATATGGAAGAGAGCAACGCAGACATTCTGCTAAGCTTCTCCTTTTGTGTTCTGTGGAAGACAGAAACTCATACAGGTTTGAAAAGGCATGATGGCGGTAATGATTTTTTGGATGAACTATCCCTTTAAGAAAAAAACAACATAGCATTATGCAAATTGGCAGCACATATTTTGCCATTTTAAATGGTGTAATGCAATCATATCATGGATTTACCTGCTGATCAAGGCCTTTGAGCCAGCTCACTCTTGTTTGCTCTTTCTTTCCTCTTGCAGGGTTTAGTTGCGGCTGGATTCTCTGATATGACCCGGCCACCAGAAAAGCTCAGTGTCTCTCAATCCTGCGTCATTACAGCCACAGGTACTTGTTTTAATGTGCGACAGAGAGTTTGTCAAGATTGATCTACATCAGTAGCTGTTGTCAGTGTCCTGTAGATGAGAATATCTCATCTAAAGCCTCATCGTAACCTGAGACTAGTGTGGCTGAAAATAGATCTGAAATGAACCCAGGAAACTAAATATCTGAGCAGTGTTTTCTATCTGACCGTCAAAAAAATATTCTCTCTCGATCGGACTCTAAATGAGAGCATTTCTGAGACTGGTAGTCAGTGGCGAACAGTAACTAAGTGCATTTACTTGAGTATTGTACTTAAGTACACTTTTTGAGTATCTGTACTTTACTTGAGTATAATTTTTTTTCTGGAAACTTATGACTTTGACTTTACTACATTCGAAAGACAAATATTGTACTTTTCACTCCACTGCATTTCTATCAAGGTCCTCGAAGTAGAAAGCCGTTACTATATAGCAGCTTTGAAAGTCAGTGGATGACTTTTTTTTTTTTTTTTTCTTCTCCAAAATGTGACTCTCTTTTTCAGACAGTTTATCAGTAATCACTCTTGTAGGGCAACATGAAGTGATTTCCCAGCATTTTTTGAACACTGACCAGTTGCAAATGTGATATTTATTTACAACAATTCAATACGAAGTTAATATTGTGGAATATATTAGACACAATATTGTCTGATTTAGCTAAATTGTGTACGTGAAAATATTACCTATAAAGCCACAGAACTGTTGTGCGACTCCTAATAAAACACAATGGGCCTCATTTATCAATCAATGTAACGTAGAAATGAGCGCAGATCCGTGCGCACAAATCAACTTACGACAGAGTTCACGTGTGATTCATGAAACATTCGTATGCTGCCAATCTCATTTTACGAATGATCGCACGTTGATAAACGTGGAGGCAGAAAACAATCGTTGTTTGAATATCAAGCCTTGCCCCTAGAGTTTACGACATGGATAAATGAAACCCGGCCAAAAGTAGGAAGTAATCTCATTAAAGAGAAATTGATCTTACTCCAAAAACACCTGTTAACCTTGTAATTGCAAACGATTAGGCTACATTAATTTATGTAATTTTATAACATTATTACATTATATTTTATAATATTAAAATACTGGTAGCCTAAATGTACATGATAGCCTATTTATTTCACCCTCACTCTACAACAAATATTTTAAATTTAACGGTATTTAGAACAGAACAAGAATTAAAAAAGTAGTTAAAATTATATATTAAACTATAAAATAAAACACAAAATAGGCTATAGTGGCATTCATTATACACAACATACAAGCAAAACTGAAATGGCATTGGGCTCACGAGCCTGTCTCATTCCACAAGAATCCAAATGTTTCCATTTTTGCCATATTTGTAACATTTAGATGCTAAACTATTATTCATTATGTAGCCTAAATAAGGCTTTATACTTCACTCATGTTCTAATAGCCCAGGGATACTCAAATCTGGCTCGCGAGATCCACTTTCTTGCAGAGTTTAGCTCTAACCCTAATCAAACACACCTGAGCATGTTAATCAATGTCTTCAGGATCATTAGAAAATCACAGGTAGGTGAGTTTGATCAGGGTTGGAGCTAAACTCTGCAGGAAAGTGGATCTCGCGAGCATCACTGTAATAGCCTTGAGTATCACTGTAATAGCCTATCCATGTAAAATACTTCACATGGGCAAAAATGTTTGTTGGGCACTGCACGTTGATTTTACAGTGGGCCTTTTAAAGTAAACAGTGTAAATAAACTTTTATGTTTGGTTGACTGCATTTTAGTTTGATGATGAATGGCTGAAATGTCAGGCAACGGTAGAACTAATGTTTGTGTGTGCGTGAGGTACCTGTGCAATCAGAAGGATTAAATCAAATAAAGATATAAAGAAAAGAATACAATGCATTAAGATTATTTACAAAAACGAGTGTAGCCTATACTTGTTGCAGTTTTTTGTTTGTTAATTACATTAGGCGTATAGCCTACTAAATATTTTTCTCCGTTCACACAAGTGCTGCAGGTGCGTGATGCGACGATTTGTGAATCCTCATGGTCTGTGGTTTACGCTGCTATTCGTGTATATAAAGCTAAAGCCCTGAATAAAAAAAACAAAAGACATTCTAATCTTACTGGTCAGTGATCGACTAATGAGCTTTGATCGTTGGTCAGGAAAATAACCTAAATGATCAAAATGCTGTCAGTCTACAACTCTCCACGAGATTTATATGCTGCACGCAAGTTCAGGCTAAAAAACTTGCGTGCATGAGCTGAGACCAGACGTGAGATTTGATTGTAGCCACCACTCGCGTCCATATTGATAAAGTTTTGTGTTGAAACGACCGTACTCCCACTTTTCTGTCGTGCATTCATCTTGTAAATGTGGCCCAATAGATGTAGGACTTGAAGCATCACTGCACAGACCGTTCTGTATGTGACATCAAAGTACTGTGAGAGCGATTAGACAGCATTTTTAAAATTTGTTTTGATGTCAAATAAGTCTTGCTATTTTGCTTTTTTGTTAAAGCAGTGTTGCTGTTGTAAAGTTATACCGCTACAGTTGTGTTGCTGGGTTTTAAAACAGGTTTGATTTTTTTTTTCTTCCTTATCACTGTGTATTTACAGGATTTCATTGTCCACACTGTTCAAATGTAGATGAATGGCTACACATAGATGTGTGTGCACACACTGTCAGAGCTATGTGAGATCACTACCATCCTGCTTTTGTGGGGGTAGGTAGGGGTGTTGTTGTTGTTTTGTTTTGTTTTTTCCCCATAGGTTTTTAACATTCTAATTCTATTCCAAAGATACTACAAGCTAGTGTGTTCAGTAGGTGTAATGCATTGTAAGTTGCTTCAGAGGTATTGCAAGTATCACGTACAACAATAATAAAACAGTGCATTGACATAAAAAAGGAAATTTACTTTTGGTACTTAAGTACTTTTAAAAGCAAGTACTTCTGTACTTAAGTAAAAATCTGTCTACAACTTTTACTTGTAATGGAGTAATAGTTGACCAGCATTACCTGTACTTTCACTCTAGTAATAGAGTTGTGTACTTTGTCCGTCTCTGCTGGTAGTCTTTTCTGTTAGCATAACTGTTTAAAAATTTCTCATACTAGATTCAGCAATTCACACACGATCATGGCCTAAGTTTTGACCTATATAAGTACCAACTTACTAAGACTAAGGCCTTGACCCACTTTGCTCACAAAAATAGTTGATTCTGCAATGTGGTTTTTATTTAAACACAACATTGTTTAATGCAAATCTCTTTGGGATTTTTTTCCAGGATTAATTTGGTCAAGGTACTGCTTGGTGATCATCCCTAAGAACTGGGCTCTGTTTGCTGTGAACTTCTTTCTGGGCATGTGTGGAAGCATCCAGCTCATAAGAATATGGAGGTTAGTCATTACGAGTTCTGTACTAAGGTTAGCTTTGTTTACTACCATCAGTCAATGCACAGAGGTGACGAGCTTAGTGGAGTAGGATTAAGTTGAAATGTCTGAGTTCAATGGTGTAGAGTTCAACAAGATACTTACAAAAAACACGATTGAGCTGTTAATGCAGACAATATAGTCCTAAAACAAAATTCAAATGGTTTATTATTATGGATTTAGACGTATTTAACTGGTAGAAAGTCTAGAATGATCTCATTTGGGGCAGCAGAATCAAAAAAGCTACTACAGTTACTACATCTCTTTAATTAGATTTTTTAAAAATATATTTTTATAAAGTAATTTTAATTATTGTTTACCATTGCTGAAAGTTTTACTCCAGAGTTTTTTTTTATTATTATTAAACCTCAAATAATGTCTTGTTACGTATTTTCAGACTACAAAAACATTTTTTTCACACTTGCCTTAGGCCTTCAGCATATTTACTACTAACATTTATTTTGTTGGCAGACATTGTGTCAAAAGGGTGTTTCAGTTCAGTCATTGTTTATTGGTTGAGTCCATGTTATGAATGATACATTTTGAAGTTGCGTTAAATATTTTAAAAAATCAATAAAAATTTAAATGAAATATTTAAAATAGTTTGTTAGTTTGTAGACTGATTTTTATTTATTTTTTCATTTTTGTTTTTAAATTTGTAAATTGATCACTGATTCCTTAAATTTTTAAATTCTACTACGCGCATATGTGACCCTGGACCACAAAACCAGTCATAAGGTTGAGATTTATGTCACCTGAAAGCTAAATAAGCTTTAAATAAGAATAAATAAGCTTTCCATTGATGTGTGGTTTGTTAGGATAGGACAATATTTGGCCGAGATACAAGTGTTTGAATATCTGGAATCTGAAGGTGCAAAAAAAAAATCTAAATATTGAGAAAATTTAAAGTTGTCCAAATGAAGTTCTTAGCAATGTATATTATTAATCATAAATTAAGTTTTAATATATTTACGGTAGGAAATTTACAAAATATCTTCAAGGAGCATGAGCTTTACTTAATATCCTAATGATTTTTGGCATAAAAGAACATTTTTTGATCATTTTGATAATAGTTTTGTGGTCCAGGGTCACATCAAAAACACTGCAGTACAAAAACACTGCAGTTCAACTTACATAAGATTTTACAGCATAGTCCAGAGATGGGAACTCTGGCCCTTGAGATCCACTGTCCTTCAGAATTTAGCTCTATACCTAGTCAAAACACACCTGCCTATAATTTTAATGTAGATCCTGAAGACTTTGGTTTTATTTTTTCAGTTGTGTGTGAATCAGGATGTAACTGAACTCTGTAGGACAGTGGATTTGAGGGTCAGTGTTGCTTATGCCTTGCATAGGTATTTATGGTAAACGATGGTATATGAAATCAATTGGTGTTTGAAACATATTCTGTTTATGTACATAAACAATTTTATATTGGTTATGGCTATATACAGTATATTATGGCCACGAGCATAAATGCAGTTGGTGGAGATTGTGAAGGTGCCCTGTAATTGATTACCCGAGTTTTATGGCAAAGGCTAAGTGGCTCTTATACAGTATATCCACATCTAGTAAGTCCAGTGGAAGGTGAATTGAAAGTAATGGAGAGTTTAGCATAACAGTTAAAAAGAGCGAGGCAGCTGAGCGGAGCATTTTGTTCTTTGTTGAATTTACTATGGCATATATATTCCCAGCGACCTATTGTGTTCCTTCAGCACCTGCAGTGCTTTGACTAAACAATTATGCATTTAAAAGGTTTGACGCACCTTGTATTTGTGTGTGAAGGTACAACCGTCAACTCAAGCAGAAAGAAGAGGAAGTGCAGCAGTCTTGAAGTGCCACTTATTCTGACGAGTGGAGCAGTGAAGTTTTGCTGTGTTACTGTAAAAGCAATGAATCTGCATTTTGCACACATCAGTCATGTTATATAGATCAAACAAATATGCTCTGTCTGTGTAAAATAGAGATTTGTTTTTAAGCACTTCATAATCATTTCATATTTTATCTTGTAAAATTGTGATGCAATATTGATTGTAATTCACGTTCTTGATTGTATATTGTAGTGTGTGTTGTCTGATCCATAGTTAATATTTCTATAATTACTCAGTTTTAAGGGGTCATATCATAAGAATAATAATAATAAAAAAAAGTTACTGAAGAGGTGTCTACATTGTTGTAATAGTTATTCAAGAACTAAAAAAAAATCTAATCTGTAGAATTAACTGTATATATTTTGTTACTGTGCCTTTAAGACACTTCCTTTTGGCTTCTCTAACTCAGGCTGCGTTTGCTGTTGCTGTATCTAATATAGATTTTTACTTCCTGCATGATGTTTTAATGGTCTGTCCTAAAATGTGCCAATGACTAAGATCAAACTGAAATGTTATGTTATGGATATTGTTAAGGACTCAATGTTTTTCTATTATAAATTTTGTTTTGTTTTTCTCAAAGGATTAAGGCATAATTTGTTTCCTCGTGATATGACCCCCATAAAATCCAACATAAAACTAACAGTCATTTGATAAAACTAACATTCTATTGCACTGTATAGGCTAAATTGCTGTTGCGTTTTTTGCATTAGATACTGAGATCAAATGAAAACCTTGACACGCAGGACCAGATAGACTTTGCCCTTTATATGGACAGAGCAGACAGATAGTTAGAATGTTAATACTAATGTCAATGTACGCATTTATTAAATTAAAGTCAAAATAACATGGATTCATAAGACAAAAGTCATTTTGTAATCTCACATCTTTGTATTTTGAGTCATCCTACGCTGGGCTTTAATAAAAACTTTAGGGTCATTAAGCAGCATACACTTCCAGACTCTCTTCTGCTGCTAAATCAGGAATCAAGGGTGCATGATAACCACGTGCGCTACTTTGTTCCCTTGTGCAAAATTAGACCCGTTAATCCCCTTTAAACCTGTTTTCAGTGTATCCTACATGCTGACTCTAAATCAACCAGGCAAGGCATTGAATCATTCGTCTGTCTCAAAGCTTAGACGTCACACTTCACCTCTGCAGCCCACACTCTTGTCAGATGTGAACAGCATAGAATAGGAATTCTGTGTTCTTGTGCTTGCTGCATGCATTGCAACAAATAGCTGTGTGAGTCATTTTATAAGATTTATGGGTAGCAGTTTACAAAAAAAGTTTCATTTATTAACATGAGTTAGTCAAACTACATTAGCCAAATTGAACTTACAATGGACAATAATTCTACAGCATATTTTTAATTAGAGGAATAGTTCACCCAAAATTGACAAATTTCTGAAAATGTACTCACCCTTAGGTCATCCAAGATACATGAGTTTGTTTGTTCAATGGAACAGATTTGGCATTTAGCATTACATCACTTGCTCGCAAATGTGTCCTCTGCAGTAAATGGGTGCCGTCAAAACCATCACAATCATTTACATAGAGCACGTAGACTACTTTTTTCAATTTTGCTTTAGAACTTTAATAGAAGACTGCTGCAATACATATACACATGTTGTTTGAAAAAGACTGTTAAATGCAGTTGATTTATAATGATGTGCATATGCTAAATAGATCTGCTTTAAAATTTTATCTCGAGATGAGTTGCGTTGGTACATTTATTTATTTACTTCTTTCCTTATTTATTTTTAGCTGAGAACTGGATACAGAGAATGAAGGACTCGTACTATGAGAAAAGAGTGGGTTTATGTATTTTGGACTTCGTACCCATTCACCTGACTTGAATGACTCCTCTATACTGAAATAGTTGGCAGTTGTGAGTGCAAATAATAAAGTAAACATTAAGAGAGAGAACACGTTTTGTGAAAGTCTCACTCTTACTTCCATGCTGTTAAAATTGGTTACATTTAATGAATGATTGCAAATGCAACTGTAAAGTTTATTATTATTAGGGGCCAAGCACCAAAGGTGGCGTTCCGTTGGCGTTCTTCTTCTTCCGCTCTTGAGTCTATGGCAGCCCATAGAACCGATTGCGGGAAAGTTGTGAAATTTGGCACACTGATAGAGGACAGTCAGAACAGTCACCATAGCAAGTTTGGAGTCTCTAACTCAAACTGTCTAGCGCCACCACTATGCTAATAACTTGTTAACCGTAAGGCACAGTAGGAAAATTTTCCTCTGAATCCTTGACACGTGCCGAGTCGAATGAAGTCCAAAATTTAAAAATCGTAAGGTTTAGTTTTTTCGCTATTTTAAATTGCTCGAAAAACCTACTTTTTCGAACTTGATTTTCACCAAAATTGGCTCAGATCATCTTCAGCTTATGCTGACAAAAAGTAATGGAATTCAAGTCGTTTCTTCAAACCGTTCTCGAATAACAGATGAACGAAATCTACGAAAAGCATGCAAAATTGGATCTGAGGCTGTATCTCCGCAACGGTTTGGAGACCAAACTGTGTGTTATAACAAGCGTGACCTGAGACTACCTGCAGTGTTTTGGCACTGTGCAACCTAGTGGTCAGGAGACACAAAAAAAAATGCATATTGTTGCTTATAACTTCTGAATGGCTTGGCCAAAAATCACAAAACTCTTTAGATTCGGTGCATCATGCCGAGTCGAATGATACCCAATTTTCCCATGTCAGCCATTTTGGGTGTCGGCTATTTTGAATTTTGTAGTAAAATGCTATATTTTATGAACACATTGACGTTTCGTTACGAAACTTGGTATTGGTCATCAGCACGATGTCCTGAAGGAGCCTGAGAAGTTTCGAGTCATTGCCACCTAGTGGTTAAATCATATATTCGCATGCTTATAACTTTGGGTGTGGTCAACTTATTTTCACGGGGGTCACCTTTTAGACTCCTGAATCCTTGCCGAGTCCAGCGATACCAAACATTCCAGGTTTTGCCTTATGGTTTGTGCAACGTTTCTTTTTAGCGCTTAAAGAACATTTGCCAATATCTTAGAAATCGTTACTCTGATCGACACGAAACGACCATAGGAAATTCGGAAACATAGCGTTCCGGCGAAGTGCACGTGCCCTAATTGCCCTAAATTCAGTCTTTTTTTTTCACTAAATTTGACACATGTATGAGCACACAAATTTGGTGGGTTTGTGCCTCTTTTCGGCGCTATAATTGAACAAAACGTGAAATTGCCATTGACTGTAATGTATAATGATATAAAATGCTATATTTTACGAATGCATTGGTGTACCATTACTAACCTTTGTATGTACCATCGAGAACATTGCCTGAAAGTACTCAAAAAGTTTTGAGACAGTGCCACCTTGTGGTCAATTGATATAATGAAATTTCAAATAAATGCTAATAGCTTTCTGTGAATTTTGCCTATTGTAATGAGACTGGTATTAATAGATTCCTTGGGTCATGCTGAGAACAGTGATACCAATGTTGTCATAATCAGCCAAACTTCCTATCCGCCATTTTGATATTCTTTAAAAACCTACTTTTTCGAACTCCTCCTAGATTGTTGGTCAGATTTTCACCAAAATCGAATCATATCATCTTCAGACCATGTTCACAAAAAGTTGGATTTTGTGTTGATAGACCAAACCGTTTTCGCATATCACAGCAACGAATTTGAGGCATGATGCCAAAATGTCACTTGAGGCTGTATCTCTGCAATGCTTTGGCCTATTGACAACTATGTGTGTGCCACTGTCAACTCACACAGAACACACCACATCGATTTGATAGCAGCGCAACCTATTGGTCAAACATAAGCCAATAAATCATATTACTAGAGGTTTATTTATGATTTTTCAGCCATTTTGACTAAAATCGTTCTAAAATGGCTTCAGTTACTCATTTCTGCAGTTGGTCTGATGCTTGCTTCTGTAGTGATTTTTTTTTTTTTACTTTATTTATGCACTTGAAGGGTACACACAGACACGTGACGATGCGCGAGGTTAATTTAAACAGCATTGACAGTTTTCTTATAGGACATGCCATAGCTATTGTTTACTAATTTTATTTAATACACTTGAAAATTCTATTTTTAATTGAGGCCTTTATCTTGTTTTTTAGTAAAACAAGATAAATTTAAAATTGCTTTAACCCTTGCTTGCCTTTTAACTTTTCTGAAATTAAAATTTTATTAAAATGTACTATTTGCAGTTTAAATGGCTAATTTAATGCAGACAGTAAAGTACAGGTATAATGCCATAAACGTCATGTTTAGTTTTAAGAAAAATTAAATGTAGTCGTCAACACCAAAGCTCCAAAAGTATAAAAAATCTATTTTAAAAACTTTTGCATAGTTTTTTAAATAAAGTTTTGATACTTTTGGAGCTTTGGCGTTGCCCAATTTACATTGTCTACTTGTTTTTAGTCGAGCACCCATTTGAGATTGATGTGCATGCTTTTGTTTGCATTTTTATGTTTAATAAAAAGTAAAGAGTATAAAGACCATCGACTCTACCGTGCGACTCCACCGGGCTGGGACACCGGCAAAGGATTTAAGTATCGCTTTTTTTTTTTTTTTCATTTATATGTTTACTATTGAAATGTTGTATGCATTTGTCAATTTTATTTAATTTCTGTATTTTCTTCAATGTGTGTGTTTTAACTTTTAGTTTTAGTTACTTTTTCTTATTTGTAAGTCACTTTGGATAAAAGCTGCTAAATGACTAAAAGTAAAGTAAAAAGTAATAAGAACGTGGTCTTTGATCTAGTGTGTGTGTGTGTGTGTGTGTGTGTGTGTGTGTGTGTGTGTGTGCAACATGCATGCTTTATAGAGCGCAATGACAGGTGTCCAAAAGTTAAATTGTCATTCCCACAATCCCATTGTCATTGTGATGTCATCTTCATTATTACAAAACATTTTTACAGTTGAAGAACTACACTACCCAGTAGTCAGTGAAACAGGAATTGTGTCAGTGACCTTCCACTCCCACAATGCATTCTCAATGATATAATGGAGTTCCTACATTCTAATACAATATTTAAATAATATAGCTACTCATCATCAATGACTTCTAGTAAGTCTTTATATAGTATGGCCATTTATGATTTACTTGTTATTCGTTATGTTTAATTAGCTCAACATATTAGTCTATATTAAGCCTAGGCTAGCCTATCTTAACCTAATATACCTACCAATATTTTAACCTAACCCCTACCTAAAAAAATAAAATAAACTCCTTGCTGAGCAAATTTTGTAATGCCTATGGAGAAAATAAATGGAAAATATACAATTGCAGGAAAACTGATCTGACCTGAAATCTCATTTAAGTCAGTTTAGCTTTTGGAGAAGTAACTGGTCATAGTAAGATCCCTCATGTAATCCAGGGTTCCCACGTGCTTTAATATGTGGACTACCTGTAATAATAGTAGTGCTTTGAAACTATATATATTTTACCTGTAACTGAGCCAAAGGCAGTTTAAGAAGTAGTTGGCCACTGTTGTCCATGTGAGGTCAAATAGGTACAATTAAATGATCTCCATTTCAGCTTTTTGTTGCCTTGTTAACGTGACTTGGTAACATCATCTCGTGCTTTCAAGGTCAAGCCTTAAATTGCTGCAGTGGCAGTTCCAACTCATCTCAGTGACATTTGACACTCTGTTCCATTCTCTTCTCTGTCTCCCTCTGTCTTTTTTCCACACTGATGCATTAGATTAGAGATACAGAAATACAATTCTTTCTCAGCATATTTGAAATATATGTTGCTGTACGTAAAGTATCCTGTCATGTTAATATGCTGAAGTCACAGGTTGACTGGCACCAAAAATAGCATGGCAATCTGCATGCAAAAGTGTGTGTGTGCCGCCACCATAAGGTAGACCTGCTTAGCCCACCTGGTTTCCCCGTGCTTTTTTTCCATGTTGTAGCTAGGAGCCGTGCACGTGTTTGCATGTGTGAGTTTGGTGGGGGTGCGAGGGGGATGGTGCATGAGACAGGAAGAGCTATAGAGAGCGCTGTTCTCTAAAGGACGAATGCAGACACAGCAATTAATGCAGTGTGAAGGACACTAGAAAATGCCACTCGATCTCACAGCACTAAAGGCAAGAGACCACCTTATCCTGAAGAACCTGAGCTAATATATTCTGATTCAAAATGCAGACACATCTATAAAATAAGAGCAAGTGTGAATGAGAAGTAACAGAAACAGGGAGCCATATGCTGGATATGAATAAATTAGCTTACCCTTGTCCATGTCACTGGGGACAAGAGCTTATGTGAACTTCATTATTTTGGGATTATTTTATGACTCATGCAAATTTAACTTGATTGCAAACTCCCTTCATGATATTGCCTATGTGCTCTTTAAAGTGACAGATCACATCAAATTGAAAAGTAATTTACAGTATGTTGTTCCAGACCTTGCATGAAACACAAAAGTAGATATTATTTAGCACAATGTCCAAGCTGCTTTTTTTCTGTACAATGATAGTGAATAGAGACCAGGGAAATGATGCTAAAAATATAATTTTTTCATTCAGCAGCAGAAAATGAGTCATACAGGTTTGTAACAAAATGAGGGCGAGTAAATGATGACAGAACTTTTATTTTTAGGTGAACTGTCCCTTTAATATATAAATAGCTGGAAGATATTGTCGTGCACAAGTTTATCTCAATGTCACTGTGAGGAAATAAAGTGTTCCTCTATTACAGGAGTCCTTTGTGGTTTCAAGTACATACACAATTGTTCTGAAGAGGAAGAACTGGTTTGCTTTGTCATAGTGATTTTAAAGCTGTTGTAAACATGTTTTGACAATCCATTGTTTAAATAAGTTCCAGAATGCACACTGTATCAAATGAAGACCTGCATTGAGAAAAAGCATGCATAGTCAAGTTAAATGCTGAATACAAATTTGCACTTTTTTTTCCTTCCTTCATGCCTCAATGACCCTGCACATGACATACCACTGGAGGGTGCCACAAACTTTTCCCCCTGCAGGCTGAGGTGAATGGAAAGGGTGAGTTCCCAGATGTTTTCAATCTAGGTGAGCATTTTGGGTACACAGTTCCTCAAAAGGTACAATACAGCCATGTCAAATGATCTAAAGAAATTTAAGGTATATTTAATCATTACAATGCTTATTACACAATTAAAAATTGAGAAAAAGTTTTAAATTTAAATAAATTGGAGAAATTAATTTACTCTCTTTAATGAACACGGGATATCGCAGGCAGAAATGTATACATTCTGCCTTTGAACTACGATCAGGCAAATTCATCTTAGTATGCAATCACTAGTAGAACAGTAGTTCTGCCAGGACCACTATTGTCAAAGATGATTGACAATTAGCATACACTTTAGATTGGTGGTATGGTTTTGTTCAGGCAAAAACTCCCTGTCCATCCACGCAGCCTAGCATGGATAAGAGCAGGGAAAGCAGTGATAACACCCTTAGGGTAAACAGAACAGAACCAAATGTAGCAGATATGATTAATGTTCTTAATGTCAAGTTAATGTAACAACATAATTCAAGATAATGAGGTCTTATTCAGTAAGGAATATCAAAAGGCCAAGTCCTGGCGGTGGACGAAAGAAGGAGCTGGGGAAGGAGGAGAGTAATTAGCTCCTGAGCAGAGCTGCTGAATAATCCTGAGTGGACTTTATGCTGTAATAGGCGATGTATTCCTGTAGGTAGACGTGGATCAGCTGATGCAAGCTTGACTGACGTGACCTGTCAGAAATAATGCTACGCTTGATTTCTCAAACTTTTTGTCCCTAAGGTCTGTCTATCCTTAACAATAATCAAAGGCCCCTTGACTTTCCCAGTTGTTTTTACTGAATCTGGATAAATTTATTGTCTACCTTATAAAATATTTATATATCATAACTAGAACAGATACATTCACTATAAAAAATAAAAAAAATCCCATGGAGTTGAACAATTTCTACACATTTATATGACTCTTTCAGGTTAAATAAAAGCTACACATACAGTATAATGCTTGCTCTTCAAAACAGTGGGAACCCTGGTCCTTCAAAGAGAAAAAAAAATTTCAAACTTATTTTAATGTTTGTTTTATTTTAAATCATCTCAAGTCATCTTGAGGCCCCCTGATTGAGAATCACTGTGGTGGAGCCTGTAAATCTGTTGCCTTTTCAGTGGGGTTAAATTAATGTATATCTGAAGGAAACTGACACTCTTTGGAAACGTTTTGATGGTATTTTCTTTATCTTAAAGGAATAGTTCACACAAAATTTTAAATTCTGTCATTAATTACTCGCCCTCCTGTCGTTCCAAACCTGTAAGACCTTTGTTCATCTTCAGAACACAAATTAAGATATATTCTGAGAGCGTTCTGACTCAAGGAACAGAAAGACACCAAGAATAGTCCATGAGACATCAGTGGTTCAATCTTAATTGAATTTTATGAAGCTACGAGGATACGAGGATTTTGTGCGTAAAAAACTAAAATAACACCTTTATTCAACTATTCTTAGGTCTTACGGGTTTGCAACAACACGAGGGTGAGTAATTAATGACAGAATTCTCATTTTTGGGTGAAATATCCCTTTAATAAAGCACTGTAACCTCTGTATTTGTTCAGGTTAATTACTTGTTTTGTTCAGACTAATTATAACATCCTATAACATCCTGAACAGTAAAATGTAAATACAGTTCGCATAAAAGTTTTGACAACAATGAAGAACCTCACATTTGAGATTAATAAATGATTATGTGTGACATAACCAATTATTAATCTCAAATGTGAGTTTTTTTCATTTAATACACCTTTTTGTTGTCAAACATGTTATTATGTGAACCTTATTTTGATTTTTTACGGTCATTTTACAGTTCAGGATGTTACAAGAAACATTGGTGTTGTTTCAAAAGAATGTTGCTACCCAAACAACATGTACTTCTATTCTAATGTCAAATTTTTCAGAAACAATTTTTCAAATGACGATTCTAAGAATTATGGGGTTTTTTACCACAAGAATGAATACAAGTCTACGAGGGATAGTGTGTTCAGACTATACTGATGTTTAACAACATAGCAGTTGGTCAGCTGACAAAACATTTTTCCAAAAGACTTTTAATAATAAAACAGATTTGAAAGTTACATGTGATCTATGACCTTTATACAGCACACGCCATTAAGACTGTAAATCTATCCCTCATTTTCATCCATGTAAAAATCACTATGGCGTCTACCCTGACTAAGGTCTATTCCCACTGAAGATACTGATGTCAGTCAGATCTCTCATTTACAAATAATTACTCTGGTATCATAAATTTGCTGTAGCGGTAGAGTGATGATGTGATGATGCAGTGACTAGAAACCACCAGCAGATGACAAGAGCGTGAGCAGGAGCGTTGCAGGAATCCTTTAAGACAAGGTCACCTTAACATACAGTACACACACCCTGCTAGTGAGGTCACTCAACTAGAAAATATATAAATCCTCTTGACTGTTTTCAGCCCATACCTGCTCAATAGAGGCCTGGAGGAGAACAAAACGAAAGTGTTGCAGTAGTCATGTGCTATGATGAGACATAAATTCATCATATGACTGACAACTCAGCAGTTTTGTGAGAAAGATATTTATAGCACATTATTGTTTTTATTGAAGATAAAAAAAAATGGTTGTAGAAGTTTTTACTGTGATGCTGTATGCAATCAGAACTGTCAATTACGAACTGACCTTTTGGAAAATGTATATAATACCTGCTGTCACATTCTGTCTTGTTAGTATTTAAACCTTATTTTCCCACAAACTTTCCAAGGAATTGCAGACAGATATTCCCAGAAGAGAAGTGCTTCAGTCAATAATGAGGCTTAGCTGAAAATTGGCAGGCCGCAACAGTAAATACTCCAACAATGCTACCTGGTAGGGGACTGATGTGTAGCGGTGTCCTTGACGGCAACGGATGTTCTATTATCTCTAAAATCATGCAGGAAATGTTGCTTAAACACATGCTAATACTGCTTGACTCAGCTTTACGGTATATACAAACCGCTTCTGTACACCACAAACCTCTCTATCTAAGAATCTGTCATGAAAACAGCTCTTGTGGGTGGACTGTACAAAGGTCATATATGAATGTCCGCTTTAAACCTAAACGCTTTTTTCTTCGGTACAGATTTTTTTTAATAATCTAAATAACATACAGTATTTCTATCATATAGACCATTTTGAGGGATGTAAACAATGATAATTTAATATGCAACGGTTCTAACTTTCCAGTTTTACCATTTAAACCACTTCCGAGAATCCAAATGTCCACATTTTGATAA
Organism: Barbus barbus; assembly: GCF_936440315.1. Classification (NCBI taxonomy): domain Eukaryota; kingdom Metazoa; phylum Chordata; class Actinopteri; order Cypriniformes; family Cyprinidae; genus Barbus; species Barbus barbus. The sequence continues at coordinate 30,462,314 of NC_136735.1, forward strand.
AAAAACAAGTTATGACAGCGTGTTAACTTTAGTCACGACTGAATTGCCTCCTGTTACCGTTTTGACGATAAGCAGGAAATGTTCATGGGTCAATAACATCACTGCATTGAAATGGTCTATTGCTCATATCTACCATTTTGTTTCAATCTGGAGGTCAAGGAAAAAATAGGCATTGAAAAAACAGTTTAAAGGAATAGTTCACCCCAAAAAATTCAACTTTCCTGAAAATTTTTTTACTCTCAGGCCATCCAAGATATAGGTGAGTTTGTTTCTTCATCGGATCAGATTTGGAGAAATTTAGCATTACATCACTTGTTCACCAATGGATCCTCTGCAGTGAATGGGTGCCGTCAGAATGAGAGTCCAAACAGCTGATAAAAACATTACACTAATCCACAAATAATTGACATGACCCAAGTCCATCAAGTCAAGTCAAGTCACCTGTATTTATATAGCGCTTTTAACCATGTAAATTTGTGTCAAAGCAACTGCACAATATCCAAAAAAAAAAGGAAATAGTGTGTCAATAGTGTAAAATAAAAAAAATTGCAATCAGGTCGACGATATCGCTGGAAATGAATTGTCCCCAACTAAGCAAGCCAGAGGCGACAGCGGCAAGGAACCAAAACTCCATCAGAGACAGAATGGAGAAAAAACCTTGGGAGAAACCAGGCTCAGTCGGGGGCCAGTTCTCCTCTGGCCAAACAAACCAGCAGTTCAATTCCAACTGCAGCAAAGTCAGATTGTAAGGTCTCAACTGGTTCCTGTGGTCATTTGGTAATTCTGTATGTTGTCTAAGCGTTGGCATCCTCCGAAATCAATTAATGTCTTATGAAGTGAAAAGCTACTTGTTTGTAATAAATCCGTCAAGACGTTTTTATCTTCAAGTCTTTGCTTCTGGCTAAAATACCAGTCCTCTATCAATAATATTGCTGTCTCCAGTGAAAAGTTGTCTTGTCAGGAGAGAAAAATGCACAGATCAAGTACTGCTTGCAAGCGAAAACAGTCCTAAACAGTTATAAACACATATGTTAGTAGAATTCGATCAGCTGTTTGATCTCTCATTCTGACGGCACCCGTTTACTGCAGAGGATAAATTGGTGACGTAATGCTAAATTTCTCCAAATTAAACTCATCTACATCTTGGATGGCCTGAAGGTGGGTGAAGTTCCACAAATTTAAAATTTTGGCTGAATTATTCTTTTAAAAAGGTCTTGCACATTCTGAAAAACTAAGAAATACAAAAGAAGTATCCATTAGTCTGTCCTGTTAACCCAGATGGAGTTTAACAACCAAAAGACACCTTAGTGTGCATGCATATCGTACATTAACAAAAATGCTATCTCCATATTGATCCACTAAGTATAACTCATTTCTATATTAAAGTTTTAGCAACGACCACTGCTGTATGTAGACACAGCTTGAAACAATGTGGTCATGGAGTGGAATCTTGTTATATTTAGCCTATGGTGACTGACTGGATGGGAAAAGCAGCAAAAAGCATCTGTCTGAAGTGTTGTGATGAGTCTCTTGCAGCTCTCTTGGTGCTCCTGTAAATTCCAAACCCGTCGCACGTAGATAGCGTTGAGCTAGTTGCCATGGCAACAGAGACAGTAACTCAGCAAGTGTCTTCTGAGGTGACAGATGAGACTTATTATTTGATGGAGAGACAAACCTGCTTCATTCTCTAAAAAAAAGATGTTTCATGTTTAGGGTCCTTGAAGATGCTTCAAGGTGTTTGGAAGACAAAAACACCTTCAAGCAGGACATGGCTTAGTGTGAAATAATGGAATAGAAGTGCACTCATCACGCTTTCAAATTTGGCGCAAGCACTAATAGTCTTCCTTTTTAAGGATAATACGCAAGAAAGGATGTGGTTGATGCCCCAGGAGTATTATATAACAAAGATAATCTATGTAAGGGATCACTTACAGTCAAGTTGGTCATTATGGCAAAAAAACTAAACCCAGACAGGATGATCAGTAAATTGTCTGAGATTGTATTCTAATAATGGCCAGCTGACTGTACATTATCCCACATATTATATGGCAACTTACAAATTAAATAAATAGATGAACATGAAATATTGACTTTAGTAGAAATTATGAAAACTTTATTTTATTTTATTATTATTATGACCACATAATTCGGTACTTGACCAATCGGAATCAAGTATTCTAGAGTTTAATGGAGTATTTAAAAATTTTAAATTAGTTAAAAAATTACTTATCCACAGGATATTCGATATGTAGATGAGTTAATTTCTTCGGTGGAACAGATTTGGAGAAATGTAACATTACATCACTTGCTCACCAATGTCTATCTATAATATTTCTTTCTCTGATGAAAAGGTTGTCTGGCCTGAATCAGGAGAGAAATATGCACAGATTAAGCGCTGCTTATCAGTTTGGACTACAAGTGAACTCCAAAATAGTTCTAAACAAATATGTCTATGGATTTTGATATGAGAGGACATCAGGGGAGGAAGTGTCTTTTTCATTGAAGGAACGTTATAATGTTCCTTTAACAATACATTTTAACCAAAGAAAAAAAAGTGTCCCTAAAAAATTACCACCAGAATCCATGTGCATCGTTTTTACTACAGCAGCTGAATTAGCTTGTTTCTTCCTCATTTATTTAAACATTACCATACTTAGGCTACCAATAAATCTGTACCATCCATATTAAACTTCACATTCCTCCATCATCTTTGCTGAGTAATATAAAAAGCTATATCACCTGGAACATCAGCAGAGGAAGTCAGTGTTTGGTGTGACGATGTCTTATCTTCTGATCTACAACTCTTTGTTGGGACACCAGCCAGAAAAGACTTTCTGTCCTTTTTCTTTTATATATATACAACTCTTACAGTATTTCTATTTTTAATGAGATTATTTCAGGATATGAGTAAAGTAGATCAATGTCAGGCCTACATTAACGATCCATACTAGATGAAGGACAGAGAAAATATGTGAGGTTAAAATGTAGGCCTATATATATGCCTACTGTATATGCTCATTTGCCTAAATAAAAGCACATCTTATATTAATCATTATAATATTAATTCAGATTTCCTTTTCTGTACATATGACTCTCAGATTTAGAATGTGGACTTTTGGTGTCAACTGTAAATCAGACTGTGTCTTATGTGTTTCACATTAGAGAGAACAAAGTCTGTATCTGTGTGTGGTCGGGAATATCAGCCATAAATTCTCATTATGTGGACTGTCAGAGAATGATTTAGTGCTTAGTGTCTCCTTATGAACTCACCTTGAGTTTGACAAATGTGATCTTGAAAATTCAGTTTTTGACATTTTTGACATTGACGGCTCTGCCTCTTTTGTATTTGTGATTCAGTCTACACTCTGTATACATGTAAACACTGTTCCAAGGTGGTTCAGTGCTTGGTCAAGGGTGCATGTGTGGGTGGGTGGGTGTGTTCATGCACCTCTGTGCACTCGTGCGGGTGTAGCAATCAATATCACTTCACTTCTAGAAACTTCTATGCCTTTTCTTCCTATTTTCTTATCTTTTCAAATCATGCTTCATTTCATATTCCTACACTTCTGTATGCACGTGTGTTTTTACGGTGTTGTTGCAGTGCTCTAAACATACAGTGGAGTTATAGTTAAAAAACTAAAAATTAATGTGATCTGTGATGCTTGAAACTATGCCTCTTTAAGATGAATCGATTGATGTATTACGCAATTGTAAGTCGTGTTGTATAAAAGCATCTGCTAGACTAAATGTATAAATGTAAATCTAAGTCTCCAGAATTCCTTAGTGTTTGACATGTCTGTCTTTTGAATATCAGCAGCACTCATGGTGCATGAACAAGCTTGTGTAAAATCTTATGATTTTGTTTTCCAGCATGATTTCAGAATGATACAAAGATCATCTTGTGCTTCAATGAAACTAAAAATATCTGACCTTTCTTACAAAGGAATTCATTGTGATGGTCAACAAAATTCAAATGTTCTCATACTAGCTCAAAAATAGCGCCTATTCATAAGTGAAGTGAGGTGTGGTCAAGTATGGTGCAGACACTCAGAGCAGTGGGCAGCCAATGCTGCAGCACCCGGGGAGCAGTTGGGGGTTTGGTGCCTTGCTCAAGGGTCTCATCTCAGTCGTGGTATTGAAGGTGGAGAGATTGCTGGTTATTCACTCCCCCCACGACCATTCGTGAGACTCAAACCCAAGACCTTTGGGTTACAAGTCCGACTCTCTATCCATTAGGCCCCGACTGCCCCCATCTTACGTCATTTTCCACTCCACTTTTTTTCTCAAACATTTTTGTCCACGTAGTTTACATTTGTCTGCATACTTATTATTTTTTATTGTTCATTCCAGATAATTTACAAGTAGAGGTGTTTAAGTAAAAGCCTGCAGTAATAGGATATAATTGCACGTTTTGTACCATTTTGAAATTAATCAGCATAGAAGAAAACCATGTTGAAACTTACAAGTAGAAATGACAGAAACTGTTATTATGACAAGTTTAATAGATAATAGAAACAAGACGTTATGACATAGTGATGAAAACATTTTCCAGTGTAAAGAGGCCTATGTTCATCCATCTGCATGCACTTTCTAAATATAACTGACTGAAAATCCTAAAAACAGTGCCGTCGGGCATCCTAGATCCATTTCCCTACTTCTTGCGTCATGCGTTTTTACATCACTCCCTTCAACCTGTCCCATTCTTACAGCGGCTTCTACGTCTTTCTACGCAACCCTATTGTAAAGTGATTCCCACCCCAATTTCGTGAGCTGCACGACTGTGTTACGTGATTGGAGGTTCTGTCTCTGATTTGCGCTGGGTGGCGGTGGGCGGGACCCAGGCGCTCCGCTGGATATATTACGCGGGGCACCTTGGAGAGACCGGGTACGGCTCGATGTCACGGTGAGCTTAGTGCTCCAGGAAGGGGTGTTGTGTTCTAAAGGAGGCAAGAAAGGAGACACGAGGGGAATTCGCTGCCCAAGGAGATAAACAAAACTTTACAGTACACCATGCCCGCTCAAAATAAAGATGATGGAGGATGGAAGAAGTTTGTATGGAATTCGGAGAAGAAGGAATTTCTGGGACGCACCGGTGGTAGTTGGTGTAAGTATAACCTATAGATGTCCTATCGACAGTATCGCTCGATTTCAGCACGCTGGACAGCGCTGTGATGCCTGTCATCGCCGTTTCTATAGCAGCAGGTACAGATAGACTGACTGCCAGTCTGGTCACGATGCAACCTGTGTGATTTGACTTTGCAGCAAACGTCTCGCGGACTTTCATACATCCATATACATGCTCAACGCACGACTTGCGGAGTTAACAGATGTCTTATGGCAGTTCAAAGCATTTTTATAGAAGTAGGCTTATTTGTCGCTGTTCTCTGTATCCCACCTGTTTCGTTGAGACCACTCAGTCTTTAGGCACGCTTTATGTGTTTTCGATTTTCTTCCTAAATATGAATGTAAATGAATGCATAACGAACGCTGTGCGTGAAATAGATGCTAATAGAGGAGCAAAAGGTCAACAAAGGACAGCTTCAGATTATTGATCAGTTCGATTTTTGCTGCTCGTTGCTAAAATGAAATTTAATAAAATGATTTTCCTCCTCGGAAATAAATAAATAATCAAATAACGAGAAGGTAAAAGGCTTGTGTTTGATAAAAAGCTGCTTGTTTCATGTCTGTGCTTGCCATGAAATCAATCAGCATGTCATGTAATTAGCATACTTGTCATTATTAACGTGATACACGTGGAAAGGGTTAAAAATGCATCATTGTTCAAGGTGACTCAAGGTGAAAGGCCTAGTCTTTTGGGTCTGACTGATTCATCTAAGGTTGCACTGAATATTGACATCATGTTTTTGAGGCAGCAACAGTTTCTAATTGATGCCTTCGATTTTACAAAAGTAGCCTGGCTAATGTCTAAAGTTAGCTCTGTTGTCTTGCAAAAGAATTGAATCTGCTTTCCAGTTCGTATAATTTCATCTCAAAGCATCTATTGAATGTGTCTAGCCAGTCGAGTGTGGACATAAAATCCATGAAGGAGCTATTAAGTGTAAAGTTCCTGATGATGGGTGTCCAAAATGAGTCGTGTGCTTGCAATCCATCTCCTGAGATTTCTGATGGCCATTACATCATCTAATACGTTGACATTCACTGGGCTTTAGTCCCAGTGACCCTCTGACATTGCTTTATGCACTACTAGAAACCACACAGTAACTGAAATATAGTTTAGCACTGTAATGATTTCATTGGAACTAATTCGAATGTGCATCATCTGAACAGGCTGTCTGTGAATTATTATGGGATAAAGTGAACAGACTGGTTTGACTGGTTGGGAAAGAACATAAGATATGACCTTACTGGTTTCACTGCACTGTGATGCCCCTACACATTGTTTATGTTTGAGACATTAAGATTACTCATTATGTCCTGTAATGCTGGCACCTCTATATTTTCTGGGGACAGACTGAGGACATTTGTATTGCTGGTATGGTGTCAGCAGATTCACCTCTTTGATGTAGCATCAGTGGGCTTCCTGGGATCAGATTGTTCCAAGTAGTCATTTCCAATAATACTCTTTCTTTTATGTATCAGTTCTATAAATATAGGTTGTATATGTATAAATAAGACTATAGTTCCAGTAAACATTTTGTGATTATTTGAATTGACTTTTCTCAGAGGAAAAAGCACACTTGCTTTACAGCATCAAATTTTCAACCATCAGTTCAAATATGAAATGATCATAAACAAAAAGAATGTCTTTTACAAAAAACTATCATCATTAAATGCAATTACAGCATCAGAGTTGTTACTCAAAATGTCTCCACATACTCAAATATGCCCTGTCTCTCTCTTTCTCTCTCCACAGCTAAAATCATCCTCTTCTATCTCATCTTTTATGGCTTCCTGGCTGGGATCTTTATCGGCACCATCCAGATTCTCCTCCTCACCCTGAGCGATTACAAACCCACCTGGCAGGACAGAGTAGCTCCTCCAGGTAACAGCTCTATTGCAGTGGCTGTCCTGTCTTTTATGTCTTTTTGTATCATTTATTGTGAGTGTAAAGTGAAGTAATAACAAGGGCTTTGTGAAGTCCTAGGGGTTTATGATAGAACTGCAGGGGTGAAATTACAAACAAAGTTAAATAAAATAATTGATCAAATAAATAATATTATGACAAAAATTTTGTGAAACATTTGAAAAACATCAACATGACACTTTTCTAATTTTGTATTATAAAAAAAAATGGTCTTTTTTGTTTTAATTTATTACACCTTTTAGAAGACTTTATGAAATAATTTGAAGGGCTTTATTTCTTTCCTACAGTGTAAAAATATTTTTTTAAAATTGTTAATAAAACAAAGATTATTGGAGTATCATTTAAGAGTATCATCAAGATTATAATCTATAATTAAAAAAAATAAAATAAAATAATAATAAAGGACTAAAATTACAACCAGACAACATCAAAATATGACTCTGCTCACTTTTGTAATACATAATTGGTCTTTATACTTTTTTGAAGACTTCATGAAATAATTTGACGGACTTTATTTCTTTCCTAAACTAAAAAAAATATAAGGAAATACCATTTTAGTCTTTCTACTTCAAAATATCATGTTTAATTCAACACATTACTTGCTCTTTCTTTGAAAATAATTGTGAAATTTACTAGCAAATTCAGAGTGAAAATTGTATCTACACCATATTTTTTTCTATAGTGTTTTCTGTTGAATCAGGGAGTTTTGAGTCATTTTAAACATTTAAAAGGTCAGTTTTTTAGTTAAAACCTAGCAAAACTATAACATGCTACTTGCTATTGCTAGTCAATGGCAGTGATATTAGGCAAAATGGACATTTTTATGCAAGAGAACATTTTATTGAACAAAAATATGTATATGTGTACACATGAGTCAGTATGTTGATTCATTTTCCTGGTAGAGAATATTTTAAAAGCCACAAAAAAAAAAAAAATTGTTTTCAAAATATATATATGCACACGTGAGTCAATATTTTGATTCATTTTCCTGGTAGAGAATTTTTTAAAAGTCTCAAAAAATAATTTTGTTTTCATGGGGTTTGAAAGGTTAGCACATTAGCCTACTTAAGGTCATAGATTTCGGTAACCAATCTGGTTCCCTGATGAGGGCTTGGACTCTCTGTTCCTCTTGCAGTTTAAAATGAGGTTTGAAGGATTGGATCAATCTGATAAACATTTGGTGGGTTCAAGGACCAGATCAAGGGCTAAGAGAGCGCTGGGCTCTTGGGAATTGATAATCTGACCATTTTACATCACAGCTGATATATTTCACAGATTTTCTTGGTAGAACAGAAGGCATGGTGTGAGGTTGAGGGGAAACAGACTGGCTGTGACAGACACCTTTCAGACAAATACAAAACACACTTTGAAGAGAATCTGATGCCTCTTTTCTTAGCTAGGCTTATTTAGGGAAACTGATCATGAATGATCCAAAGCATGCATTGCAAAGGCATTTATTCTCTTTCTAGCTCTAACAATCACAACATATTCCTTTATGATTTATTTGCATCTTTGAATCATTGCGAGACCAGGAGCGTTCAAGCTTTGTGTACTGAAAACTGTTTTCAGGATGCTTTCTTTCACATGTGATTCTTTAACAAAAGATGCAATCTGATTTTGTTTACAATGAAGAACCACTTTAGTTATCAAACAGATTCTTGAGATAGGCATCGTCCTTTTGTCTGATGCATTTGAATCTCACCTAAATCTCACTTCTAAAATGAAATAATGGTTGCACTATTTTGCTTATTCCTTGCTTATTGTGCTTATAATTGTACATTTAAGCTTTTTTAAGGTTTTAGACTTGAAAAAATAATGTAAAGTTATTTGCCAAACAAATTCTCGAGGGAATCATTCAACGTTTTGGAGAGGTTAAACAGCTGAGGTTAAGCAATATTAGATGTGAAATTATGAATTTCCCCCAGAATTGCACAGTGATTGCTTATATTCCAAAGAACAATTAGGGACAGACTGAGACATTTAAAGACTTAATACATATGAGTCAAATGAGAGTCCAAAGATTTACTGTCTGACAAATATGTCTTTCCAAAAATGCAAAGCAATTCATTGAAATATATCTGAAGTCCTTGTATTTGTGTGTTTTTTTTTTCTTCTTTTTTATCTGTGCACAGGGCTCACTCTCTACCCACGTTCAGACAAGGCTGAGCTGATCTTCAGTCCGCACGATGATGATACTTACAGGGCATACACCAAAGCCATGAAAGAATTCCTAGATTCCTATGACGTGGAAAAACAGGGGGACATGATGAAGTTTGAGGACTGTGGAGGTACCAGATTACACATTTGTTTTCTGTTACTTAAGTCCCAAATGAATATGGATGTGCTCTCAGCAAGATCAGTGTTTTCATTAGCCTACAAAATGTAATACTTACAAGCAAAACACTAAAACATATGAATTATTCCACGTACTGTTTGTATACTTATATATATGAAGAGTTTATTTGCGTAAAAAAAGAGAACCGTTTTTTTTATGCTATCATGTTTTTATTGTGTTTTATTGTGTTAGTTAGCTAGTATTTTTTAGTAATTTTGTACATAATCAAAATAACCCAACTGCAGTTTGATTGAAGTTAATTGGAATCCACAATGAAAAAACATGATTTTTGAAAATCGTTAAAAATGAACTCTTCATATATTATCTCTTTTTCACATCCCTTTCAGAAAATGTAAATTCTATATAACTTTAAGAATGTAGAATCACACACACAAACACACACACAGTGTATATATATATATATATATAAAAAAAAATGTTCTTGACAGTTCAACCTGGGGAATACAAGAACAGAGGTGATCTAGAGAGTGACATGGGTGTCAGGAAGGCATGCCAGTTTCCGAAGATTTTGCTAGGACCCTGTTCTGGCATTGATGATCGTAATTTTGGATTCTCAGAAGGGAAACCCTGCTTGATTGTCAAGCTCAACAGGATTGTGAACTTCAGACCTAAGGTTTGTTAAATACATACAACAATAGTCACAAAATGATCTTTGCATTTTGTTTCGGAAAACCTTTTGCCCCATACATTTCTGTAGACAATGAATTAATTGACTAACGGTTCATTTTTATATTGCATAATTTCACAATAATTTCTTGTGTTTACAGTATTATGTAAACGCTTACATAAGAACATAAACACATACTATTTTGCTATTCCATATCAACTGACCTGTTTTATTTTTTGTGGTTACATCAAGTATTACATTATTTCATTCATTCATTCAATTTTTCTTATAAGATTATAATGTGTATTTAATAAAAATAAAAATAATTAAATATTCTACGATAACAGCAATAATGATACAATTCATTATTATTGTTCATTATTTACAAAATATGACAAATTATTTTATCATTATTAATTTATTGATCATTCTATTTAATAATCATAACAATAATTTAATAATTCTATTTAATAATCATAACAAGCTTTTTTGCTGAATCCTTGATCCTTAAAGAAAACCGAATAGAAATAGTATCGAGCAAGCAAGTGTTAGAGGCCTTTTTGCTTTTGTTAACTGTATAAAAAATAAAAAGTAAACAAATAGATAGAATACAAAAAGATTAGAAAAGCTAGTGTTAGTATTTTTTTAAGAATAGAATTAAAATAGAGAGTGCTAGAGTTATAGGGTCAAATAAAGATGGAAAATGTGTTTTTAGCCGATTCTTGAAGATGACTAAGCACTCGGCTGCTCGGATTGAGTTGTGCAGGTCACTCCACCAGCAGGGAACATTTCATTTAAAAGTCTGTGAAAGTGATTTTGTGCCTCTTTGCAGCGTTCACTTGCAGAACGTAAGCTTCTAGAGAGCAAAGCCAGTGGTGGTTTTGTAGGCAACATTAATGCCTTGAATTTTAAGCGAGCAGCCATTGGTAGCCAGTGCAAGTTGCTAAATGTTTATTAGTTACAATATATTACAAATTATTTTATTATTAATCATCGATTGATCATTTTATTTAACAATAATAATGATGATGATAATAACACTAGTAGTAGGATTAGTTGTTGTTGTTTATTATTTTAACATTTTTCTAACAAAGTATATATATGTATATACAGTATATAAATATTTTCAAAATATAGGCGTGTCTTTATATATACATAATAAATATACACAGTACACATATATTATGTAAACAAAAACTTTTATTTTGGATGCGATTAATCGCAATTGATCATTTGACAGCACTAAAATATATATGTGTGTATATATACACATATATATACAATAACCTGTATCATGTTGCATGCAAGTCTAATTTGTTTTTATTAAATTATTTCTTTTTCTTTTAGCCACCAACGTCAAATGAAAGCATTCCAGAGGATGCACAGCACAAAGTCCAGTCCAACGTGATTCCTCTCCATTGCACAAACAAGGTGAGCGATCATTTCACTGCTTCACTGAATACTTTTATTACTCTGTAAGATGTTTCTAACTGGCAGCACGTATTCTCTGGTCTTCTCTGAAACACACGCAGAAAGAAGAGGATGCAGGTAAGCTCGGCGAAGTGAAGTACTACGGTATCAGCGAAGGCTTTCCCCTTCAGTATTACCCCTACTACGGGAAGCGCCTGCACTCTCACTACCTGCAGCCCCTGGTGGCTGTCCAGTTCGTCAACATTACCCTGAACACAGAGATCCGCGTGGAGTGCAAAGTGTTCGGGGAAAATATTTATTACAGCGACAAGGATCGCTTCCAGGGACGATTCGATGTTAAAATCGGTGTCATGACCAACTCATGACCTCTGAACAGAGTACCTCCACTCTCTCCCTATTTAAAGGCTAACTAAGGCCCCTCTTCTGACCTGAGATACAAAGGCACCAGAGAGAAGTTTCTCACCGGTCTTCCACAGTGTTTAACCGAGGGGATGTTTTTTGAATGTACAAGTGTCTCATGTCAGAAAGAGGCCATTTTAGTTTAGGAGAGATTCATTTAAAAAAAAAAAGAAAGAAAATCGAAGAAATAATTATTTAAAAACACTAGTCTAAAACAACATACCATCTTACACATGTGGGAGCTAACATTGTCTGTACTCTTTACTTCAAGCTTTCTGCTTTCAGTCTAGGGTTAGAATGTAAACGCCTGGAGGATTAGCCATAGCATAAAATATTTATTCTATTACCGAATGAGAAGTGTCCACGATCAAAGGGGCATGTTGTTTTACTGTAAATTACATTTCCTCTACCGATGTAGCCAGCACTGTTTTGTCCCTCTTGTATTGTATTGCTGCCTCGTGTGATTTCCCTATATTTAGAAAGTGCACAGTAGTTGCATATGTAGGTTGTTTCGAGCCACGCCATGTGTGTGATTCAGCTTCATTTGTCAAACGTGCCTACATATATGTATAGTTATTTAATGGAAATACACTGGCCTCTTAACATTGCCTTTCGGGGGTATTGATGTTCTATCTTTGCATCTTTTAGGTGTATTAGGTGGGTAATGAACCTTTTTTCCCAAAAATCACTACAATGCAGGGAGAGGATTGTACTTCTCTATTAATGATTCGTTTTCACAGAATGTAGATGTTGCCTTTGGTTTTATGGTGTCATTCACGTGTGGAGGGAACCGCTACTTTAGCTTTGACATTTTTTTTTTTTTTTTACAACTTTGCTTTCTTCCTTGTCGTTCTTCTTCTTATTGAAGACGTCACACGTCAAAATTCCAATATTTATTAAGTGGTGACCTTAAATATTCTGTTCTTGCACATGCTCATGTTCTGCAGAAACTCGTCATGAATGTTAATAATGCCAAAGCCATTAAGATTATTCTAGATTTGATCAGAAGTAATGCAATACCCTGTCCATCGGGATGTTTTGTAGGTGTGTGCAGTGTCAAACATCCCACAAGCTCTCATGTTGAAACTGAACTGGAAAAGACTAACCAAAATAAAGCTGAGACTCTAAAGTTGTGCTGTTTTTATTCTATACATCTTCTAAGGTACTGTTTTAATGAACGGTAAGTATTTTTTGAGATTTCACATTCTCTTTACAAGACATAACCATAAGTAAATGAGCGGTTTTTGTTAAGGCTAGCATTACTATTGCTCATAATTAGGGTTAGGGATGTGAACTAACACTCACAACACGTTTACTGCTACGATGCTAAAATATCTAATTAAACTGGCAAACTAAGATCACGGAGGGAGTTTTGCACATGAACCATTAAAAATCTTTAAAGAACAGTATTTAATCTTTTACAATCTCTTTTACACTGTATAATCAACACTTATTAGTTAATTAAACATTCTACATGTACATTACTATTAGAAAGTGTATGGTCAGTAAGATTATTATTAGTAGTAGTATATATTAGTGTGTGCTCCTGGACCACAAAACCAGTGTCAATTTTTTGAAATTGAGATTTATACATTAACTGAAAGCTGAATAAATAAGCTTTCCATTGATGTATGGTTTAGGACAATATTTGGCTGAGATGCAACTATTTACAACGCCTTTAAAATTGTCCAAATGTTCTTAGCAAAGCATATTACTAATCAAAAATTACGTTTTGATATATTTACGGTAGGAAATGTACAAAATATCTCCATGGAACATGATCTTTACTTAATATCCTTATGATTTTTGGCATAAAAGAAAAATTTATAATTTTGACCCATTCAATGTATTTTTGGCTACTGCTACAAATATACCCCAGAGACTTAATACTGGTTTCGTGGTCCAGGGTCACATATATTATAGGCATGTATCTGGTGCTAGTAGTATCTAGTATATTAGTATATAAATACATTAATATATATTTTAGTATATATTTCTATATTATTATTATTATTATTACTAATACTATTATTCTTGCAATATTACTGCTATTATTTTTTTATTTGAAAAAAAAAATTATACTTTTAATCAGCAATAAAATTAATACTTTTAATCAGCAGGATAAATGGATCAAATTGAAGTAAAGACATTATAAATGTTACAAAAGTTTTCTTTTTCAAATCATTCTTTTGAACTTTCTGTTCATCAAAGAATCTGAAAATGTATCACAGTTTCTGAAAAGAATCTGAAAAATGCATCAGTTTCCACAAAAATATTAAGTATATTGTATATTAAGTATATTGATAATAGGAAATGGTTCCTGAGCACCAAATCAGCACATTACAATGATTTTTGAAGGATCAAATTTAGTTTTACCATCACAGGGGTAAATGACATTTAAAAATATATTTAAAAAAAAAAAAATAATGCATCTGTTTTTACTGTATTTTTCATCAAATAAATGCAGCCTTGGTGAGCATAAGACACTTCTTTCTATACATATACACATATAACTAACAGGATATACAATAAACAAACACAATATTGTTAAGTTAAATGATTACAAAAAGGTCTTTGCATATAAAGATGTGCACAGGAGGATTATAAGTCTATTTATCCACACTGTGGATAAACATTTTAATCACGATATGTATTTGGCAGACACTCCAGCCGATGACATTAAAAGTTAAAGTGCAGACAGAAAAGAGCAAAAGAGAGAATCCAAATGATACTGAAGACGGCTCTCATCTGGCCCCTGCTGGGATGAGATACTGAACAGACTCCTGGCAAGATATTCTCAAAATTTCCTTTTTATTTGAATTTTAGGTGAACACCTAGGAATTGGAAGTCATTCTACCTGCTCTGTCATCGTATCACTGGCTGATCTTTGATGGTGATTAACTAATGTCGGCCTTGATGAATTAAATACTATGTGCTTTTGCACCCAAGAGGATCTGTGCGCGCCAAGCAGAGCCACCTGATCTCCTCAGATGTGTGAGTGATGTCAACACGAGTCTCACAGTGAGAAAATACTTCAGAATATGATGCGTTTGTGTGCGAGAGAGAAAATAGTAGAGAATATGAATGGTAATTACACAGCTTTTAAGTGCTTTTCATTAATTAAATGGCCCTTAAGGACCAGATAGCAATCATCATCACAAAGATATGTCACAGTTGATTCACGTGCTTGATTGAAGCACTTCTTTGAGTGGCAATCCAGCACGCTAGAAATAATGCTTCAATCATTTATTTTGCATTAATAAAACACTTTCTAAAAGCTGCATTGTATTGACAGAGGAAATATGTACTATCATTTGTCAAAATAATGCATAAATAACACAAGGATGGAATTTTAACCATTTTGCAAGATATCACAACAATCTACTTGAGATATCTCACAGATTTGATCTTTGTTCTTTGTGTGTTCTGATTTTTACTTGGACAGCTAGAGGAAATAACAGTAGTGTTGCGTTTCCTCCCATTGTACGCTAAGTGTTTGACAATGGATTTAGAGTCCAATAAAAGTTTTTTGTATCCTTCTCCAGCCTCAGTACTGGTACTTTACTCCACAAATAGAGTATGGTGTACTTTGGTGTCCAATCGGATTAAAGCATTGATCAAATAAAAGTTTATCAGTGACTACAAACTAACATTTGGTCCCAAATATAGCTTGACTTGCAATACATATAATATATATACATATATATATATATATATATATATATATATAATACATTTGTAATTTGGTTTATTGTTAAAATAATGTAATCTAATCAAACGAAATATTGCAAGCTCATCAAAAATAATACAAAATAAAAAAGCTCATTTAATTTTAGTTTGAATTTGGCAATCCTTCCACTGATTAAATAGTTTGTAGTCAAATATAATCATACATTTGGGATGCAGATCTGAAGGCACCTATATGTCCATAGAGAAACATCTCTGTGTGGGAGAGATGCATTTGTTGATTTATGATGGCAGTTATTAGCCCGAATAAGCACCAGGTGTATGTTTACTGTTATTTTTGCACACTTCTTCACCCTTTGGAACAATATACACACACACACACAATATTAATTCTAAAGAATAGCCTATAGATGCTATGCATTTATTCACTCTTATTTATTTATTTGTTTGTTTGTGATAATTAGATGCCAACTAATAAATCAAATATTTGAGTTTCAAGTCTGCTTTTTAAAGGGATGTTCTGACATAGCAACAAATTCTGTATGTTTATAAAGAAGGACTCTCAACCCTCTGTCTGCTGAAATCTGACCATTGACTGGTGTATCTGATTGAAATGACCACCTCCATACACTCAAATATCCTTTTCCTCTCCTTCCTTTGGTTATTATTTATTTATATGTATATAGGGTAACACTTTATTTTACAGTGTCATAATACAGAGTAATTACCTAATTAAGTACTTAGTAGTAGCCATTGTACTTACATGAAACACAATGTATTTACCATGTAACTAAGTTATGGAACAGCCTGAAATTACAGTTTTTAAATATAGCTGCAAGCAGCAATTACGGGGCGAAGCACTCCAATGGCAAAATGAGGAGCTAAGCATAGCATGGAGCATCAGACCAAATGCAACAATGAGCAGTAAAAGCAATTTTAGGATGATTTCAATTGAAATGGCTGAAAAATCATAAAAACAACCTCTAGTAATATGATTAAATGGCTTGTCACTTTTGACTAACAGGTGGCGCTGCAATCAAATCATTTTGGTGTGCTCTGTGTGAGGTTACAATGGCACACACAAAGTTTGTTGTCATTATGTCAAAGCTTTGCAGAGATAAAGCCTCAGAGTCATTTTGGCACCATGCCTAAAATTTGTAGTGGCGCTGTACGAAAATGGTTTTGTCTGTCGACACGAAATCCATACATTTTTGTCAGCACGGTCTGAAGATGATCTGACTCAATTTTGGTCAAATTCGGACAAACGGTTGAGGAGGAGTTCGAAAAAGTAGGTTTTCAACATAAATCCAAATGGCAGACAGGAAGTTTGGCTGATTATGGCAACATTGGTATCACTGTTCTCAGCATGACCCAAGGAATCTATTAATACCAGTCTCATTACAATAGGCAAATTTTACAGAGAGCTATTAGCATTTATTTGAAATTTCATTATAACTTTTGACCACAAGGTGGCACTGTCTCTAAGCTTTTTGAGTACTTTCAGGTCATGGTCTCGATGGTACATACAAAGTTCCGTAATGGTACACCAATGCATTCGTAATATATAGCATTTTATATCATAATAATCTAGTCAATGGCAATTTCATGTTTTGTTCAATTATAGCGCCGCCAAGAGGCAAAATCCCACCAATTTTTTTATGTGTGCTTAGAGTGTGCCCATACATGTGTCAAATTTGGTGAAAATATCTCATTTTGTTTTGGAGTTATAGACATATTTGTATACGAGTAGATGAAAAATGACTGACTGACAACTTTGTTTTCATTTTTGTGCCACTTACTATCAACATTTTGTCAATTGGGTATTTACATAGAGCTGGCACGCTATGTTTTCGAATTTCCTACGGTGATTTCGTGTCGATCGGCGTAACAGTTTCTAAGATATTGACCATATAAAGTTTCATAACGATACGTCAATGTGTTCGTAAAATATAGCATTTTACTACAAAATTCAAAATGGGCGATGGACAAAATGGCTGACATGGGAACTGACTCGGCATGATGTACCGAATCTAAAGAGACCAGTTTTGTGATTTTTGGCCAAACCATTCACAAGTTATAAGCAAAAATATGCATTTTTCATATCTCCTGACCACTAGGTGGCACAGTGCCGAAACACTGCAGGTAGCCTCAGGTCATGCTTGTTATAACACACCAAGTTTGGTCTATATATGCCAAACCGTTGCATAGATATAGCCTCAGATCCATTTTTGCCAACATGGTCTGTAGATGAGCTGAGCCAATTTTGGTGAAAATCGGACAAACTGTCTAGGACAAGTTCGAAAAAGTAGGTTTTACGAACAATTGAAAATAGCGAAAAAACTAAACCTTACAATTTTTTAATTTTGGACTCCATTCGACTCGGCTTGAGCCAACGATTCAGAGGGAAAATCATTTTCATTTTGTGGCTTACGGTTCAAAAGTTATTAGCATAAACATGAGTGAAACTTTGGACAAGTGGTGACGCTAGACCTTCGGTGCTTGGCCCCTAATTATGTAGATGTAATAGGCAGCTACTGTTACACATATGTAACAGGCCGAGTCTGTTACACAGCTACTAGTACACTTAAGTACAATCTTGATACACTTTATTTTAAGTAACATATCTGTGTACTTACATTTATAATTATGTTGTATAAGGTCTGCAACACATATATAACAATCTTTTGGTTACATAAGTAGCTGTGTAACAGACTCGGTCTGTTACATATGTGTAACAGTAGCTGCCTATTACATCTACATAATTATAAACTGTAAGAACAGGCTGTTCCATAACTTCGTAGTAGCCATTGTACTTACATGAAACAAAATGTCCTTAGCATGTAACTAAGTACTTAACTATGTAATTACTCTGTATTACGGACACCTTAAAATAAAGTGTTACCATATACAGGTATAGTTGAGTTAACTGACTATACATTTGTATGAGGTCAAAATACTACAAAAGGTTAAAGTCAGGAATAAACAGTTTACTTTACAGTGATAATTTAATAATGGATCACACACACACACAATAATCTAAATAAAACAATTATATCTGTGCAATATGGTTGCATTCATATCCATTCTAGATACAGTTAATTCCTTGCACAAATAATTTATGGTATATAAACCAAAGTTTACCCACTAATAACTGTGAATCAAGCCTTTTGATGGGTGAAAAATCAACATCAGTGCTTATCTCAGGGCAGGTAGCAAAATTGCATTTCCTCCACATGGTGCACCATGATTTTTAAATGACTGCCAGCACTCAAAGAAGCTTTTTACTTGTTTATACAAAGTCATTCTTTCATTATTAGCACATTTTATATGCATCATGTGCTTGCACAGTGCATGAAATTGGTTTGTTACTCAGGAAACATTGTGCAATAGAGAGCTAAACAGTCATGATGACCTGATCACATTACAGAAACATAAGATCATTATCTTCCTGGTTAGAAACCATTCCAATTGATTTTGACATTAATACAATACAATTCTGAGCAGAAAGAATCATTTTGGGATCTGCTTTTCTCCAAAGTCAACACTGGCAAAGTGATACTGTCATTGCACTGAAACAGCTTTTGTTGCATATAAGTCTATTAGATTATTCAGATATTATCAGTACTAACGACAATGAATAAACAGACAATGGAGTGGTAATATTGAATCTTTCTGTGGGTGGAATATGATATTAAGCTAGAGTAAGCAGTAACGTTCATTTCCTGTGTGTGCAGATGGTTTAGCAGCGGTGGGGGAGAACAGACTCAGCAAACAATATATGCTGCACTGTCCTATGAATAAAAGAATTAACGCAAATCCTCTTGTATCTTCTGCTTCTGATTTGATAAAGATGCTGTTGTTTTTCTATTTCTATTGATGTGTTATCTAGGACATTCCTCCTGGTAAAACAAATCAATAGCACTCATGATTGACCCTGATCTTTAACAGCCCAATAAAATTAGCCTGGGCAGAGTGTTGTTCCCTCTCACATGCGTCAGCTCAGCATTAATAGAATATTAAATATACAGGCGGCTGTATAAACTATGCTGAGCATGCACCTGTGCTATTTATAAAAGCTTGTCTTTTCTGGGAAGGTCTAGTGCTTACATCATGACTACAATCCATCTTGGGTTACAACTTAACTGGAACCGTTACCTTCAAATGCCCTCTAGTTCTTCCACGCTCAGACATGCTGTTATGTTGCCTGCCTTTTGTCCCTTTTTACACACACACACAAACACACACACATATATTTACTTTGTTATCTAAATAATGGCATATTTAGAGTATTGTTTTATATACAGTGGTGGCCAAATTATTAGAACACTAGTATTTTCACCAGCTAAAAGTGGTTTTAAGTCAGTTATTTCTATCATTTGCTGTAGTGTGTCAGTAGGAAATATCAGTTTACATTTCCAAACACTCATTTTGTCATTAATTGTAATAATCCAGTGAGATTGCTGTTTACACAAGGAGTCTGACAACAGCCAGTGCTCCACGCAGAGATCTGATCTCATCATCTTCCAGTCTGTCTGGAATCACATGAAGAAACAGAACAAACTGAGACAGACTGAATCCAGAAGAACTGTGGCACCACTGTACAGTTAACTGGACCAAATTTTTAAAACACACACATATTATTTATTTAAGGACATCCACTTTTGGATAAAAAAAAAAAGAAAAAGTTGTCACTGTATATCTCACACTAATATGTGACCCTGGACCACAAAAAACAGTCTTAAGTTGCTGGGGTATATTTGTAGCAATAGCCAAAAAATACATTTTATGGGTCAAAATTATACATTTTTCTTTTATGCCAAAAATCATTAGAACATTAAGTAAAGATCATGTTCCATGAAGATATTTTGTAAATATATCAAAACTTCATTTTTGATCAGTAATACCCTTGTGAAAAAAAAACATATATAAAATGTAATCACATCTTACCAGTGAGTGCAGCAAAGCCACAGAGGAATAAAAATAACAGACTGTATTTGCAGTTCATCGCTCTTCTGAAAACAGCAAATGTTCCAGAACCTTTTCACAATCAACTGGAGGAAACAAAGAATTTCCTGTTCGCGATTAGAGTTGGCGGTTACGCAGACAGAACCATGAACTGAAGATGTCAGTTGTGTAGACGGAGGCATTTTGACATTGTGCATCACAGGTGTGGAATGTGCTGCATTGTCAAGCAGGTGTTTCTGTCTAACAAATACAGAATGGATCTGATATTTTGTGAACTTGGCCAGCTATTTTTATCTCAATTCTGCAGACTAGAAAGCTGGCAAGCACTGATTTAAAAACAGTTTTACATGATTTAGGTAGATAGAAAAAGCATACAGAAAGGCTTGCTCTGAGTGTGATGCATATTTAATCTTATACTGGATCAAACTAGGACAGTGTTTCTCAACTGGTGGGTCACGACCTTAAAAATGGGGTTTGTTTGAATCGTGGGAGGAAACATCAGTGGCCGTGTGTCAGACAAACTCCTTACACAACCTCATGTGAATTAGGTAGATAGAAAGGGAAAGCTGCTCTGAGTTGATTACATATCCACAGTATATTTATTATATATTTATGTGGCAAATTGCAAAAGCACAGTATTTAGCCCAATGTGTATATTTCATATTCTGATCTGATACATCACACTTTCTGTGTCTTGCTATTGATTTGACATATTTCTGTACATTCTTCAAGGCAAAATAAATTAACAAAACAGTAAATAGATAGCCTGTAAGTATAATAAAAACCTTGCCATTTATATCCTCCTGAGACCCCCCCCCCCCCCCAAAAAAAAAGCTTTGTGAATTTAGTATTTTTTCATGTCATTACATTGTTTAGAGCATTAGAATAAAATTGACAATTAGCATTTTTGAAAAATTATATTTTATTCATATTTTTCTCTGTAGAGGACACTAGGACTAAGTTTTTTTTTAAATAAAATGGCATGAATAGACATCAAAAAGGCAAAAACAATGTTTTTTTTGTTTTTTTTAAATCACCAATACATTTTTAGGTTTCAGGATTTTTTTCTTCTAAAATATAATATATATAACAAAATGATTTGATATACCATTTTGCTTTATGCAATATGCCTGTACAAATTTCCATAAACTGGTTTTCCCATTAAACACAGTGTATCGATACTGTATCTAATTTGCATATTAATGGGTTGCTGTTGGGACAGCATGTTGAAAAAAGAATTGTCATAATGGGAGTAATAATTGGCCAGATTTTCATAATAATATCTAATATTTCATAACAAAATAGATATATAATTAATTTTCCTATTTAATTGTCATGTCTCCCAAAATGCATCATAAACATCCTTTTAGTCCTGGTGTCCTCTATAGTGGACGTGTATGAAATGATGTCCTGTTTCATAACAGGAAGTCATATTTGAATTTGAAAACCCATAACATTTGCCTGAGATGTTGCTTTATGACAAACAATTAGAAAATTATTCAGATTTAAATGACAATTACAAAATATAATCATATTTCCGTAAGGATGTAAAATGTTTCACTAAATTAAATTTAGCCATCTTTATAGACCTAGGAGAGGGTGTGGTCATGGTGAAACTTCCAATCATTTAGTATCTCTGTAAAGCCCTGAATGTGCTCTGTACAGGACATCCAGACTTACAACTGTGACATGTGAGGTCTCAGAGAAATTCACCGAAATAGAATGTCCACTACAGAGGCAAAAACTCCATAGCTGGGTCTCAGGAGGATATACCAGTGACCTTGTGATTTTTTTAACATAAACAACTGCATGACAATTTAATTTTCATCCAATACTGCCATCTTCTGGACAACTTCCCTTTTACTGTAAAATAACTTTATTACATTCACATCAACCGTAAAGAGCAGGAAAAATGTCCTACTTTGATTGTTATGGGTGAGTGGATATTGATTATTAAAATTGAATGAAAATTAACCATTGTATGTTTACTTTAATTGTTGTACTTTCAAGGTTTTATTTAGCCTCACTTGCAAAAAACAGTTCCATATAGAAAAATTGTGTCAGATTGTAATCTGGTGCTTTTCTAAAATTCATGTACCATGTTATTAACATAGTAATCCAAGGTACTTCCAAAAATACCACAGTACTATCATGGTAAATGTCCAAAAACATGTCCAAACGACTTTTTGCAAGTTGTGTTTGATTTAATTTTGTTTTCACTGTGAACTGAACTTTCATAATTTTTCATTGTTTATTACAGAGAGGGCCCCCAAACCTGTGATAAAAAACAAGGAAGATTAATGTTAACCCTGATACTGTGCATTTAAGATGAGTACAATTAAAACATAAAATAAATCAAATCATTCAGTTAAATGCACTATGCAGGATATAAAGAGGTCTTCCAGATCTGTCTGGTGCCTTCTGAACAAAGAGATTTGGAAAATGCTGTATCTAACAGTGGCTTAAACAGTCAAAAATATATATATTATGTATTAAATGTGTTTATGTTTCAGTTTATCATCACAACCTGCATCTAACTCAACATGTTGAATCTAATGCATATGAGACTACAGGAAACTGAAGCGTTGCACTGGTTACAACAAATGACCTGTTTTTGAGAAAATAGCTTACAGGTTCATTTAATTAAAATTGTATTTATATGACTTTATATCTTTTTTATATACAGGTGCTGGTCATAAAATTAGAATATCATGAAAAAGTTAATTTATTTCAGTAATACCATTCAAAAAGGGAAACTTGTATATTAGATTCATTCATTACACACAGACTGATATATTTCAAATGTTTATTTCTTTTAATTTTGATGATTATTTTAATTATTATGATTGAATGGTATTACTGAAATAAATCAACTTTTTCGTGATATTCTAATTTTATGACCAGCACCTGTATATATACAGTGGGTACGGAAAGTATTCAGACCCCCTTAAATTTTTCACTCTTTGTTATATTGCAGCCATTTGCTAAAATCATTTAAAGTTCTTTTTTTTCCTCATTAATGTACACACAGCACCCCAGCAGAAACACACAGCAGAAAAACACAGAATTGTTGACATTTTGACTATATCAATTGTTGACAAAAACTGAAATATCACATGGTCCTAAGTATTCAGACCCTTTGCTCAGTATTTAGTAGAAGCATCCTTTTGATCTAATACAGCCATGAGTCTTTTTGGGAGAGATGCAACAAGTTTTTCACACCTGGATTTGGGGATCCTCTGCCATTCCTTCTTGCAGATCCTCTCCAGTTCTGTCAGGTTTGATGGTAAACGTTGGTGGACAGCCAATTTTAGGTCTCTCCAGAGATGCTCAATTGGGTTTAAGTCAGGGCTCTGGCTGGGCCATTCAAGAACAGTCACGGAGTTGTTGTGAAGCCACTCCTTCGTTATTTTAGCTGTGTGCTTAGGGTCATTGTCTTGTTGGAAGGTAAACCTTCGGCCCAGTCTGAGGTCCTGAGCACTCTGGAGAAGGTTTTCATCCAGGATATCCCTGTACTTGGCCGCATTCATCTTTCCCTCGATTGCAACCAGTCATCCTGTCCCTGCAGCTGAAAAACACCCCCACAGCATGATGCTGCCACCACCACGCTTCACTGTTGGGACTGTATTGGACAGGTGATGAGCAGTGCCTGGTTTTCTCCACACATCCCGCTTAGAATTAAGGCCAAAAAGTTCTATCTTGGTCTCATCAGACCAGAGAATCTTCAGGTGTTTTTTAGCAAACTCCATGCGGGCTTTCATGTGTCTTGCACTGAGGAGAGGGCACTCTCTTCCGTCGGGCCACTCTGCCATAAAGCCCCGACTGGTGGAGGGCTGCAGTGATGGTTGACTTTCTACAACTTTCTCCCATCTCCCGACTGCATCTCTGGAGGTCAGCCACAGTGATCTTTGGGTTCTTCTTTACCTCTCTCACCAAGGCTCTTCTCCCCCGATAGCTCAGTTTGGCCGGACGGCCAGCTCTAAGAAGGGTTCTGGTCGTCCCAAACGTCATCCATTTAAGGATTATGGAGGCCACTGTGCTCTTAGCAACCTTAAGTACAGCAGAATTTTTTTTGTAACCTTGGCCAGATCTGTGTCTTGCCACAATTCTGCCTCTGAGCTCTTCAGGCAGTTCCTTTGACCTCATGACTCTCATTTGCTCTGACATGCACTGTGAGCTGTAAGGTCTTATATAGACAGGTGTGTGGCTTTCCTAATTAAGTCCAGTCAGTATAATCAAACACAACTGGACTCAAATGAAGGTGTAGAACCATCTCAAGGATGATCCAAAGAAATGGACAGCACCTGAGTTAAATATATGAGTGTCACAACAAAGGGTCTGAATACTTAGGACCATGTGATATTTCAGTTTTTATTTTTTAATAAATCTGCAAAAATGTCAACAATTCTGTGTTTTTCTGTCAATATGGGGTGCTGTGTGTACATTAATGAGGAAAAAAAATTAACTTAAATGATTTTAGCAAATGGCTGCAATATAACAAAGAGTGAAAAATTTAAGGGGGTCTGAATACTTTCCGTACCCACTGTATATATATATATGAATGCAATTTTTCATGTATTATGCTAAATTAATACATGTATATTTAAGTTTTGGCATTTTATTACTTTTATAATTGTAAAGGATTGTGGCGTGAACTTTTCAAGCTTCATAGTTTAATCAGTTTCTTTTTGGTTGAAAATACAAATGCATTGCATAATTTTAGAGGCTATGAAGATGTCTCTCTTACCTTGTCTGCAATGCCACATGTGAAGTTTGCATTTCCATTAGATTGGCAGTCGAATGTCACGGTAGGTTTAGGAGCCTTTACTGTGACAGAAACATGGTGGTTATTTTCTACTTCTGGAACTCATTTAGAAATATACAGTCTTAATGTATTATTGACATTGTGTTGAAAGGGTACAAATGTTTGTTTTCTTACCATAACAATGACTATGCAATGCTATTTTACATTTGATTATTCGGTTTCTGTACCCGATACATGAAAAAACTTAAAAACAGGGCCTACGGCTACACAAGTTTGCTAGAGAGCATTTGGATGATCCAGAAGAGGATTGGGAGAATGTCATATGGTCAGATGAAACCAAAATAGAACTTTTTGGTAAAAACTCAACTCGTCGTGTTTGGAGGAGAAAGAATGCTGAGTTGCATCCAAAGAACACCATACATACTGTGAAGCATGGGGGTGGGAATGAATGGGGCCATGTATCGTGAGATTCTGAGTGAAAACCTCCTTCCATTAGCAAGGGCATTGAAGATGAAACGTGGCTGGGTCTTTCAGCATGACAATGATCCCAAACTCACCGCCCGGGCAACGAAGGAGTGGCTTCGTAAGAAGCATTTCAAGGTCCTGGAGTGGCCTAGCCAGTCTCCAGATCTCAACCCCATAGAAAATCTTTGGAGGGAGTTGAAAGTCTGTGTTGCCCAGCAACAGCCCCAAAACATCACTGCTCTAGAGGAGATCTGCATGGAGGAATGGGCCAAAATACCAGCAACAGTGTGTGAAAACCTTGTGAAGACTTACAGAAAACGTTTGACCTCTGTCATTGCCAACAAAGGGTATATAACAAAGTATTGAGATGAACTTTTGTTATTGACCAAATACTTATTTTCCACCATAATTTGCAAATAAATTCTTTAAAAATCAGACAATGTGATTTTCCTGGATTCTTTCCCCCCATTCTGTCTCAGTTGAAGTGTATCTATGATGAAAATTACAGGCCTCTCTCATCTTTTTAAGTGGGAGAACTTGCACAATTGGTGGCTGACCAAATACTTTTTTGCCCAACTGTACTTAGTTAAACATGAACTGTTTATCTTTCTGGCATTACTAAGGAAGTCACACCCTTTGTAAAGGCATGGTGTGACATCATGTTCACCCCTCCCCTCCCCGTCTCCTGCTGTAATCACAGTCAGTGGGGATTTTAATGACATTTGTTGTAAAGCTAAACATTTGCTGATCGTGGCAGAACTTTATCAGTAGCTTCCACAGAGGGATGGATATCACTGGCTGAACCTCAGTCTATAACTGAAAAAAGGAACAAACTGTTCCAGTCTAAAGCTGCAATTTCCCCCAACGTGCAAGCTGACCAGACCAAAGGATCAATGACGCATGAAAGTTTTAATCTCTTAGACAGACATAAACACACATCTGCAAAACACTTACATTACACTACACTCTCGTTTGTACCACTCCAGTGACAGCTTTGTACTTTTGTTGTTTTTTTGAAACAGTTTATTGAAACTTTAGCCAAAATGTAAAAATACACATCAGGCTTGTATGGCTCATATAGTATATACTGTAGTAAGAATGATGAAGGAGAAAAAACCCTACATTTTATTTAGATGCAAATAAATAAATAAAATTCTTGCCTTTGCTGATATTTATCTCTCCAGTCAGTAAGATGACATTCTGATAGCTTGTAAATCAATGGGAGCTCAAAAGTCTGATTTATCATATTTAATATAATTTTAGCATGATTTTTTTAATAAAAAAAAGATGAATAAGGTATAATGTGGTTCAGTCCAGTAAGTGTCTGTCTCGTAATATAACTAACAATATAAAGGGTATTTATATATTTTCTTTATAAAAATCAATAACAATGATCAAAACTTACACGCCTTCTGTTCTCTGATTAATAATTCATCAAATATAATAACATTTTCACTGTAACTATTATCCTTTTTACAGAGCTGCTTTACAACAAAATTGAATTTATTTTGTATCACTAAAACATTATTTTCCAGTTTAACACGTAAAGCTGCTTTGACACAATCTGTATTGTATAAATCGCTATATAAATAAAGGTCACTTGACTTGTATTTAGAACAATATTAAACATGCCCTTTGAGGTCATGAAACTGTACACATGTCTATACTCTTATATTGAAATATTACTTTTATTGTTAGTAATATTTCAGGATGAACACTAACTGTAAACACATTATACCTAGATCATACATACATTTGAAAAATCACATTAAAATCTAAGTATTAAATATATAAGGCTTTCCATGAGTGTTTATTGGTATCTCTCAATTATCATTATATCGCACTGCCTTATGTTTTGCTAATAAAAACTACAGAGCTTTGATATTGACTGTACATATCAATCCCACAACCAAGAATGCAGTTGTCCCTAAATTTCTACATTTCAGACACTAGTGACATTATTATTTGTATTAGCCTATTATTGGGCTATTTCACAGTTATTTTCTCTAGATTTTTGAGGAGGCGCTGTCTGCATTTCCTCCTCAGAGAAAACCACTGGCAACAAAACTGAAAAAGCATGCATATATCATCATGGGAGCATGACTCATCTCTTACAGTGCACTGAAGGCAGAAATAATATATTCACACATGCCATGCATCCTGAAGTTAGTCTTTATCGCATGCATGTAACCAGAGCACTGTGCTTGTTTTTGTTTTTATTTTTTGCCATGTAACACCATGGGCTATTAAATATTAAAATAACTAAAATTAAAATGTAGAAAATGACAAAAACACAACATTACTAAAACTTTATCTAAATTTAAAATGAAAACAAAAAATGTAAAATGTAAATAAAAAATATTTAAAATACAGTAATAGTATCTCTGTGAGATACTCACTGATATCTCATTTCAATAACAATAAATTCTAATGTTTTTTTTACAGTTATTATTTTTAGTTTTTGGAGGCATTCTGTAATTATAAAGGTGTGAACTTACGTAAGGAGTCAATTTTAACCACACAGCGGTACAGCGATAAGACCAGGGGCCAGTTGCATAAACTTAGCCACCATGTTAAGACTGTGTCTTAAGAACTTGTTTGACCAAATAGCAGTTGCCAAGGGTTAATCAGTCTTACTTTTTCCAATACAAATAAGACATATCTACCTTTATTTAACTGAATTTCAAAAGTTATGACCAGTCTTGAAGAAAAAAAATTAGATGACTAACTTTTTGAGACTAGTCTTAACAGTTTATGCAACCGGCCCCAGGACTATCAACAGCACCTGTAAACAAGAGCCATCTCTGGAGATGTTTGATGTTAACATGCTCAAACAGCTTTGCTTTATAGCAGTCATTAGAAACCCAAGAACCATAACTGGACTTAGACAAGACCTTAGTATAGTTCTAATACTTTATTTACAAGACATGTAAATGGAATATGCACTAGTTATTTTTTTCCACATCTGTTGTTTTTCTGAGGACACTTGTGTTGCAAATGCTAAATACACTTCAGGTGTATTTAACCTGGAGTTTTTTTTCTTTGCATATGGGCAGATTTTTATTTCAGTGGATGTAAAACTAGAGAAAAATATGTGTAATTATTCCCAATACAACTAACATAATGTATTGTACTACAGTGACAGTAGTATGATTAGCTGAACAAAGTAGTTGAGATGGAATATACCTGACTGAAACATCAAAAGTGATGTTTTGAACATCATAAGCTAATTATTTAAAAATTAAACTAAAACAATGAGCAGAGAATGGCAATTAACATTTAACTCAAATAAGAAAAATGTCTCTATAATTGTACAAATGTTGGACTAGTTCTCTTCTCATTTCGAATTCTCCAATGGAATTGCTTCATTATCATTTCAGAGTGATTAGAGACTAGCGTTTGCTCTGCCGCTCTTGTTTGAAGTCTGACATCAAAAGATTAAACATCATTTTATTTGATGATGGTTTATCCTCTCAAAGATGGCCGTGCTGTCTGAGAATGACTGTTTGCAATCAGCAGCAAAAATCACACTGGGGGTCACAACAAATGAGACATTTTCATGAGTAAAGATCTGAAATAATGAGATTCACGACATTCAACAAGACAGATAGTAGCTATAACAGATTCACTTGGAGGCATTAGCTGCAATAGACTGATTAATTCAGTTTTTATAGGACAGTTCAATTCTGAGTGATAATGAGCATCACAATACAATTCAAATGAAACTAAAACTTGCATAATTTACTAAATTATCTGGTTGAGGTAATTAACAAATTAATAGCTTTGCAACAACACAAAAACCCTGATAACCATAGTGCTAACTGTTTATTTATAATTTGACCATCGTGTGATTTGATATTTGTTTTCACAGTAATACGATGAACAATTTATCACATTTCCATTCTTCTTCTAGCATTTACTGTCTTTCTTTAAGAAAATGCTATGAGATAAAAAAAAAATACTGATAGATAGATACACCTGACAGATTCTTAAGACTCAGTCCAAGAAAGCGCATTAGTGGGTAAACCCAGATTACGACTTCTGTTCAAAAGGCTTCCTAAACCCAGCAGATTCAGAGGATTGGTCAGGACTTGATCTTTCTGTGGTAAAGCAGCAGTATGCAAGGTTTCCTAGTGGAATGCTTACAGGTTTATTGCACAAGCCATTAAGACTCAGTTTGAGGCTGGAGGACAGTGCAGAATGCATTAAAGGTTTAAGGAGCATAAACTTGGTAGTTCCCATAGTACGATGATTAAAGATAACAGTTTATTAAATGCACAAACAGAAAATTTTATTTATGAACTTAAATCATAAGTGAAACATTCAAACCTTGCTACAACTTCTATGAGAAATTAAGCCATACATTTTCATGGGCTGCTGACCCTACTGCACCCAATCCATTAACTGAAGCTGAGTTAGCATAATAAGCTCTACTCAAACTATTTAACACATGGTTTACGTTTCCAGGGCCCAACACAGATTAACTAAAACAACTATATAGATTCATAATGACTAGCTTTAAGGCCAAGTATGATACTATAATGAAAGAAAGTTTAAACAAATAATTCTAAATGTAAAAGGACACAGCGGAATTATATTTTTGGAATCACTTTTAGAATTTTTTATTTTTTTTCTCCAGCTAATGAAAGATACAAACATTGATATCCTGCTTCAAAGCATTTAAAACGATAGATGTCACACAACATTGGTGCAGACGCTATCATTCTTTGTGTGAACGGTACACTGAAAAAAAAGTAGCCTGTTGAAACAATTTAGGTTACACATAGGCCTACAAATTTAAGAATTATTACATATTATTTATTTATATTGATGGTGGTATGTATGAGTAGCTATATAACCTGAGCTCATAAACTAATAGAGCTACTAATGGCTTCTTTATAGAAGTCAGAATCATAATCATCTAGCAAAAAATCCTAAAAGATTTCTGTTGGAATTAACTGGAACAAATCCTAATTGTTCCTGATGGGATTTTTCTTCTTATATAGGATTTCAGCACTGCACAAAAACAAATGTAAATCTTTTAGAAGTTCCAAAACAGTTTGGTTCAGATAAAAAAATAATGAATATGACTCTTAAGAATCAAAGTGTATTCAGTTTATCCAGTAAGATCTCATCTGACTCAGAGGGGATTCTATTATGATCACAGAATCCTGTAAACACAGGATTTTATTTATTTTACTATGCGCTGTGTTGTAAAACTCAAATGTTTTGGGCTCTAAAGTCTTTTAAATTGAGCATACTCTCAGTGACAGAGTGTTATTATTGGACAGGTGGGGTGTGGGGAGGAGTAGCTGGATGCTCTCCACCAGCGCAGCCTAACACTCTCACCTTTCTTGGCAGGTGCGCGTGGAGACAGGGAAAGACACGTGCCATCAGCTACTTGAGAACTACTAACACTCGTTTGGGTTCGACAGGATAGTTTTTTTTTGTTGTTGGTGCAGCAATGCTCAAATCATGTGAATACTTCTGAACCTATTTTATTTGTGGAATATGATTTCGCTGATGTGAAGAACTAAGTCCTGTGGAATAATTTGCATTTTGCCGGAGTTTATGCAGATCCTCACGCTACAGGTAAATCAGCTCAGGCAAAGTGAGTGTGATTCTGTCAAAGTATTTTCTAATTTCTTTTTGTGGCAGTTATTTAATTGCTTGTTGAATTCCCAGACATATTGTTTTAACTCTTCACTTATTTAAGTCTATTGTTTGTCTGTTGTAGTATTAGTTTCGGTCCTCAATTTTGATTTGGTCAAGCAGAGCTCCACGAGCCCCGACGTAAGATAATAGTAGTCTATAACAACAAGACGGTTCACTTTTTTGAATCACTCCGCTTGTCTGTTTTCAGAGTAGGCTAAAGATGGGGAGCAGAGTTTGTAAAAAGAGCGGGTTTTATAAAAGTCAAGGTATCGGTGTTTTCTCTCACGGAGATGTCTGATTTTGCTTGCAGTTCGATGCGCCTTTTTGAAAATCAGATCGTCGACGTTTTCTCTGGCATTTAGCAGTACTATATCAGTACGGTTTCTCTTTAACGCAAGTGCGGAGGGGAAATGGAAAATCCGGAGTGGAGCTGCAGCTGTGTGATCACAGACCGCTTTGAGCAGGGAAGGAAAATCGCGTTCCACAAATGTAGCCTACTTTATCACAAACCGGCGATTCGTCGCTCAAGGCCATTGCACACTGACTCCGAAATTTTCGTATGCGTTTTTCCGTATTCCTCATCCTTTCCTATCAAAATGCATGCTACGGATGCGAAAACGCTGAAAATCGAACCTGATCCGATTTTATTTTATGACGGACGAAAGTGTCGGAGGCAGTGTGTAAACGTGATTGACACAACGTGAGGTTGTATTTATTTTTTAACGTGCGAAAATTTCGGACAAAATTTTTGAACTCAGTGTGCAATGGCCTTCAGACTTGCGTAGCAACAACATTTTGACTTCTTTTGGAACTATTTTCGTTGGCAGAGGAGAAATATAGGCTACAAATTAGACAATTTTGGTGTAAAATGTAAGCCATATTGATTACTTATAATTACAAAATGTAAATGCTTGTAATTACAAATTGCATGTTTGTTTGTTTTTTCTTTGTACATAGACTATTATTTAATTTCGTATTTTAATATATTTTATTTTATCTATTATATTTTTATTTTATTATATATCAACATTATAAAACAAATGTTTAAATGTATTTGTTCTTTGATTTGATTGTCTCAACAATTTCCCTGTTCTCCGTCATAATTGTTTTGGGCAGCCAATGTTAAATTTGCTCTCTTGAAAAGTTATGGTTATACTAGACAAATCTGGTCTATATATATACTTTCTTGAAAAGTTATGGCTCTGCACAGAATATAAACTGGTAAACTGGATTTAACAGTAAGTCTTTCCAGCTTTGATGTCTCAGGCAGATCTGTGATTAAGCTCAATAGCCTTTTTCTGTTCAAAACTAAACTATATGATGTAAATTGTATTAGACACTATGTGAGATCTAAAGGAATTTTGAATTTTGTTGGTTTTTATACGTTTTCATCTCTAAAAGAGTTCTCTCTGGTGGCCTTTTAGCAGGGCTTCAAATTAAGACATGCACGGGACTTTGAATAAACAGCAACTGTTTGGTTAGAGGCATTGTCAGAATTGCTACAGTGCAAACAAATATTCACTGAGGTTGAAGCTTTTTATGAGATGCTTCTCAAGTTCAAGCACTTGCAAGATTGATCTTAGCATGTTTGGCTAAGGGAATCCCCAGTTATAGCACGCAGGAGGGAAGGAAGAACCATGTTTATCCCCCTGTCTCAATCAGAAATGTCCTGTGCAAAACCACAGGCTCTTTTTGTCTTAAACCAGCTTTTCTTCCTGGAAGACACCACTGATTCCACGTGGCATTTAAGCTACAGTGAGATCAGACACTTGCATCTATTTGGCATGGGTCCATTATCCTTCTATCCTTTCCTAAAATAGAACAAGGTTTTATTTTTAATCTTTGTGAGACAAAAATGGTCAAAGTGCAGCAGTGTGAAAATGCACCACTTTAATACTGTAATGCTGTTTATTCATAGATTTGAACATTGTTTGTGTCAGAATGGATAGTAACCACTTTGCATGTGGAAGTACATTTGTCCACTAATGAAAGTGCATTTCAGTTTACAGCAGTGATTACCCAAAGGCTCCAGATGTGATCTAATTGCAGTGAATGGCCTAACGGGAAATAAAATGGCTAAAATCTGCACAGAACAATCATACCCCTCACAAAGATCCGCCTTCACTCCGGAACCAGCTATTGAATGGATCGAGAGAGGGGAAAGGTCAGAGGAGATTCCACAAACATATGCCATCTAGTTTGAACAATTCTCACATTAAATGCATGTCTGGTTCCAAATATTTAATTTGGTATATTTGTCTCATTTGCAGTGATCAGTCTCCCTGTGAACTAATGGGCAGGTGATTTGATATTTTACTTTTTTGGAAATTTGAGGAGTGTTTATTAATTAAAAGTGATTTTAATAAGTTATTGTACCTTCACTTTCAGGATGTCCCATTTCATCCTAAGGTTTGGAGGAAGATCCACCAAATGTAAAGCTTCAGAATGCAGTGATTCAGTTAGGATAACAGAGGAGTCTGAAGACATGGCAGAGCAAATGGATGCATCATGCCATAACAGAGGAGAGGACCAACTGCGCATGAGGAAGTGAGTGAAAATGCAAGCATGTACACAGTGTATACATCAGGGTTTTCAGCAAATCTTATTGATAATTTAAAGGCCATTTGTGTATCAACTATGATAAAGGCTTCATAGGGTTAAGCAAAGTTGAAACTAAATTTGAAATTAAAGTAATGCATCATGCATTTTGTTGTAGAGAGCAGGGGTTTTGAATCTTTAAGATGCCACAGACCCCCAAATATTATAATGCTCATGAAAACCCTTGGTATAGAGTATAGCTTTTGTTCTTTTGGTTTGTTGGTCTGCAGAAGGTGTGACCACATGAATGCACAATTCCTGCATTTCCATTAAACTAAATGTGCAGCTAATTATCAGAAATACTTGGAGAGGAAACGTAATCAGCACTAACGTAATGCCCCGTGATCTGTAGTGAGATTAGGTGTTTCTCAAGACAACAACAGAGGATGTGCTGACAGTGACCTTATAATCCCCTGCTGTCTGCCGCACACTCATTTCTAGGGCTGAAACGATTAGTCGACATTATTGACAACGTCGACAATAAAAAAATTGTCGACAAATATTTTTGTTGTCGAGTAGTCGTTTGATCTCGTATGAGCTAATGTAAGAGCCTGCAATACTGCGGTTCGACCAGTGTGGCGCTGTAGCACAATGATGTAATTCATCCCTCCTGGATGCAATTTAAGAGAAGACACACCTGAACCTTAGGCAAAGAGTATCTTCTATACTCTTTGCCTGAGCGGCGTTTGTATGAATATGTAAATACAATTGCGCGCTTTCCTCGAAATAACGAAATAAACAACAAAAACTGACAACGTGGAGAAAACAGCAGTTAGAAATGCATCTGATTACAACGATTTAGATGTCTGATGAGCTCTAAAGTTCAGTACTCCAGTAAAGTCCGGTCACATCATGTTTATTTATATAACGTTAGTACTTTATGTAATAGATAGCCTTAATTCAAGCAGCTTTATGGTATTAAACATGAAAAACCAGAGTAAGTGTCGCTTTCTGTTAGAATTACAACTTGATTTTCTGTTATAAAGCTGCTCTCCAGTGTGGAGCTATAGCTAATGATAAACTAGTTTTATTAGTGGGAAAAAAAATGATTTAATTAAAGTGATAGTTTGCTTTACAGAGATCAAAGCTTGATCTAGCTCTGGACTGTTTTGGTTATCATAACCCTATAAGGTATTTTAAGACATTATGTTGTGAATAAAATATTGATCCAAAGCGTCTTATCGCTTACCTTTATTGGTTTCTTATCCATATGACTTACAAAAGGAGATGTTTAGCAGAATGATGTATAGCAGGGCTGTCCAAACTCGGTCCTGGAGGGCCGGTGTCCTGCAGAGTTTAGCTTCAACTTGCCTCAACACACCTGCATGGAAGCTTCTAGTGTGCCTAGTAAGAGCTTGATGAGCTGCTTCAGGTGTGCTTAATTAGGGTTGGAGCTAAACTCTGCAGGACACCGGCCCGCCAGGACCGAGTTTGGACACCCCTGATGTATAGGGACGCAGATGGTTTAAGAGTTCAGAGACAGAATTGTGGCAAGGCACAGATCTGGCCAAGGTTACAAAAAAATTTCTGCTGCACTTAAGGTTCCTAAGAGCACAGTGGCATCCGTAATCCTTAAATGGAAGACGTTTGGGACAACCAGAACCCTTCCTAGAGCTGGCCGTCCGGCTAAACTGAGCTATCGGGGGAGAAGAGCCTTGGTGAGAGAGGTAAAGAAGAACCCAAAGATCACTGTGGCTGACCTCCAGAGATGCAGTCGGGAGATGGGAGAAAGTTGTAGAAAGTCAACCATCACTGCAGCCCTCCACCAGTCGGGGCTTTATGGCAGAGTGGCCCGACGGAAGAGAGTGCCCTCTCCTCAGTGCAAGACACATGAAAGCCCGCATGGAGTTTGCTAAAAAACACCTGAAGATTCTCTGGTCTCATGAGACCAAGATAGAACTTTTTGGCCTTAATTCTAAGCGGTATGTGTGGAGAAAACCAGGCACTGCTCATCACCTGTCCAATACAGTCCCAACAGTGAAGCATGGTGGTGGCAGCATCATGCTGTGGGGGTGTTTTTCAGCTGCAGGGACAGGACGACTGGTTGCAATCGAGGGAAAGATGAATGCGGCCAAGTACAGGGATATCCTGGATGAAAACCTTCTCCAGAGTGCTCAGGACCTCAGACTGGGCCGAAGGTTTACCTTCCAACAAGACAATGACCCTAAGCACACAGCTAAAATATGAAGGAGCGTGACTGTTCTTGAATGGCCCAGCCAGAGCCCTGACTTAAACCCAATTGAGCATCTCTGGAGAGACCTAAAATTGGCTGTCCACCAACGTTTACCATCCAACCTGACAGAACTGGAGAGGATCTGCAAGGAGGAATGGCAGAGGATCCCCAAATCCAGGTGTGAAAAACTTGTTGCATCTCTCCCAAAAAGACTCATGGCTGTATTAGATCAAAAGGATGCTTCTACTAAATACTGAGCAAAGGGACTGAATACTTAGGACCATGTGATATTTCAGTTTTTCTTTTTTAATAAATCTGCAAAAATGTCAACAATTCTGTGTTTTTCTGTCAATAGGGGGTGCTGTGTGTACATTAATGAGGAAAAAAATGAACAAATGATTTTAGCAAATGGCTGCAATATAACAAAGAGTGAAAAATTTAAGGGGGTCTGAATACTTTCCGTACCCACTGTATATATTGCAGAACCTTAATATGTTTGATTTCTGGCAAAATTTGGTAATTCTGTATGTTGTCTGAGCATTGGCATCCTCCGAAAATTGGCATTTTAACTCTAATCAAACTACAGGAATAAAACCATATCATTGTCTTTACAGTTTCAACAACAATGCAAATCACTGGCCTCTTGCAACACTGAATATGAACAACTGCAACAATACAGATGAGTATGTGAGAAAGTTAAATATTATTACGTTATAAGTACATTCTGCTATGTGCTACCTCCTAAATAACAATTAGCATTTTAATTCAGCAAAAAGGATGACAGGGAGATAAAGAAAGATGATAAGAAAGAAGAACCAAAAAAGGATGAGAAAAAAGATGAGAAAAAGGATGATAAAAAGGAAGAGGAGAAACCGTAAGTATTTTTACTCAATTTAAATGCAATTAACTGTAGTTATGTGTTCAGTCCAGAACTTAGTAAATTTGTGAACTTTTATTTTAGAAAACATGTTTGGATTATGGATCCAGCAACAGATATGTACTATCACTGGTTGACCATTGTAGCAATACCTGTCTTCTTCAACCTAATGATGCTTGTTACCAGGTAAATTTATATATTAGATTTTTCACATTTAAATTTAAAATAATATATTATTATATCCATTATATTGTATGCCAATTATTAAATTATATTAATGCTTTGGAGATATATTTTATAATATTAAAACAACTCTTAATTAATTAGCAATTACATTTAATTATTAATTATAAATATTACTTAGTATTTAAAATAATAAGAATATTACAGCTAATTATCAAACAAGAAACAAGAAAACTATATGCAGAAATATATATCATCATATTTTGTACTTAAATTATCTGGTGTTATTGTTTGGTGACAGTGCCAATTTAACTTTTTTTTTTTAAACAGATCCTGTTTTAATGAACTGCAAGATGATTACACCATCTTATGGATAGTTTTGGATTATTCATCCGATGTCATCTACTATATTGACACGTTTGTGAGATCAAGAACAGGTGAGATTATTATTAGTCACTGTTTGTGTTTAGTCATATTTAACTATAACAGTAAATTAACTACACTCCCTCTAAAGCAGTGGTTCTCAACCAGGGGGCCTCAGCAAATTTCCAAGGGGTGATTTAAAAGAATTTAAACGAATAAATCATGAATATTATATTAAACAATTTCTAAATTAAACTGTTACAATAAAATAAAATCAAGATGTAAATTCTTTTTATAATAGCTATTTATTGAAGAACGTATATTACTAAAATACAGAACTTAACTTCTGAAATCGCTGCTATAGAGGGAAAAAAAAATTGTAAGCACTTTACATGACAGTGAAATTGTTTTGACAGGTTTCTTGGAGCAAGGTTTGCTAGTGAGAGAATCTAAGAAGCTGTGGGAACACTACAAAAAGTCACCGCAATTCAAATTTGATGTGTTCTCCATGATACCAACAGATATATTAATGCTGAAAGTGGGTTACAACAATCCCGAACTGAGATTCAATCGGCTTTTCAAAATGGCTCGTCTTTTTGAGTTCTTTGACCGCACTGAAACCAGAACCAACTTCCCCAACATCTTCCGAATCAGCAATCTCGTCCTGTATATCCTTATTATCATCCACTGGAACGGCTGCATCTTTTTCGCCATCTCAAAAACAATCGGCTTTGGCACAGACACTTGGGTTTACCCCAACATCAGCGACCCCGAGTTCGGCCGTCTTGCCAGGAAGTACATCTACTGCTTGTACTGGTCCACTCTCACGCTCACCACCATCGGAGAAACGCCACCGCCTGTCCGAGACATTGAGTATTTATTTGTCGTTTCTGATTTTCTCATCGGCGTGCTCATTTTTGCCACCATCGTTGGTAACGTCGGTGCCATGATTTCCAACATGAATGCATCGCGTGCGGAATTCCAGGCCAAGATTGACTCCATCAAGCAGTACATGCAGTTCCGAAAGGTCACCAAAGATCTGGAGGCCCGTGTCGTGAAGTGGTTCGACTACCTTTGGACTGAACAGAAGACCTGCGATGAAAAGGAAGTGCTCAAGAACCTCCCAGACAAGCTCAAGGCGGAGATCGCCATCAACGTGCACCTGGAAACACTTCGGAAGGTGCGTATCTTCCAGGACTGCGAAGCGGGTCTTCTTGTTGAGCTGGTGCTTAAACTTCAACCACAGGTTTTCAGTCCAGGTGACTATATTTGCAAGAAGGGAGACATTGGGCGGGAAATGTACATTATCAAAGAAGGCAAACTAGCTGTGGTGGCAGATGATGGTGTCACACAGTTTGTGGTGCTCAGCGATGGTGCTTACTTTGGTGAGATCAGCATCCTTGGAATCAAAGGAAGTAAAGCCGGTAACCGCAGGACTGCTAACATACGGAGCGTGGGATACTCTGATCTGTTCGCGCTCTCAAAAGATGACCTAATGGAGGCGTTAACCGAGTACCCAGAAGCCAAAAAGGCGCTAGAGGAGAAAGG
Organism: Barbus barbus; assembly: GCF_936440315.1. NCBI lineage: Eukaryota > Metazoa > Chordata > Actinopteri > Cypriniformes > Cyprinidae > Barbus > Barbus barbus. Next base: position 30,501,431 of record NC_136735.1, read on the forward strand.
TAAGGCTATTCTGATGAAAGACAATCTCATTGACGAGGCTGCAGCCAATGCTGGTGCAGACCCGAAGGATCTGGAGGAAAAAGTCTCTGTCCTGGAGACCAATCTAGATGTGATTCAAACCAAATTTGCTCGTCTTCTGGCAGATTGGACATCCAGCCAGAACAAGATCAAACAGAGGATCACCAACATGGAGGCCCGAGTGAAGACTCTTAGGCAGGAGGATTTATCCGAGGTCGTGGAGGATAAGAAGGACAAATAGTTCTACGCCAAAATAGACTGACTACACTATGTCTCAGGATTAATGATTACACATTTACTCATATAGAGGAATCTGGAATCATTTGAGAGGAATTGCTTGATCTCAAAGTAGTACAGCAGCAACATGTACTATTTATAGATGATTCAGTCAGAGACTTGGCATTTCACAAGACCTAAATCTAAGTTGTGAAGGCATATAAACAATGACAGATCAGACAGTTTCAGCCTCACTAATGCAGGGTCATCTTGAAGTAATTTCGGACAACAATGCGCCAAGAACATGCTTCTGTTTTTGGGCATTTTGGTTCCTGATGCTGTCACTATTAGGTATTGCAGTGTCTGAATTTCAGGTAGTGTGATTCCTAAACTGAATTTTAGGAGGTTTATTGTGCAGCTATACTCTCTGTGAGATGTCATGCTGCAAGTGATTTATAACCAGCTTTGGTAAATACACACAATATCCTTCAGCTTTGTTGCAGTTTTCAAAGAAGTTCTCAGGAATTGCTCTTAAGCTTTGTCTTTAATATCAAAAATCAATCTTATCTGCGATATCAAAGCTTTGCTTTCATTGAGTGAGCATGAATACCAAAGCAGAACATCTGGTAATGTGATAAAATGAAGGGTTGATCTTTAAGTTTATTTTTTAAATGATAATAAAATGGAGGACCCCCCCATTTTAGTCCATCATGTTCAGTTCTTGTATGTATATTTTATTTTCATTCAGCTAATGAAAAATTGTATATGTGCTGGATTAAATAAAAAACATTTTAGAATTTTTGCTAGCATTGTGTCCACTATGGATTGATTTGTGGGGAAAAAGATCTACAAGTCATCCATACTGTGCAGTCGTTGTGGGCAAGATCCTGTTCAGACTTGCCCCTAATGTGACAATCTATGACTTCAGTGTGGGTTCTCCACAGGGGCCGGTAGCCCAACAATTAGACCTACCAAGCATTAAAGGCTAGTTAAGGAGCTGTGTTGGAAATGCAAACGTTGCAGGTCTGACTCCTGAGAGGAACACTGAGAGATTGACATGTAACAAGAAATTAGGTATCAGCATCTAAGTATAGTTTCACATACAAGCCTTTTTACTTTTATTAAGTTACATTCAGTTTAGTTTTGAACTATTCACTGATGAAGAAAATACTGGTCACATATTAAGTCATTTAATTATAGATTTGTAATGTATTTGAGTCGATTATGGAAAGCAGCTGAGAAATATCACCATTATTATTACAAGAACAGCTTGTAATGAAAATGACAATGACAGCTATCAGGTGCAACAAACTTTGTGCAACAAAGGGTGCTAATTAGGCTGCCTTTCCTCCCTCTTTCCCCAGGGACAGGATTCAAGCAGTGGTTTGCTATTGTGAGGTAAATGTGGAGGTGAGAGCAGTGCAGCAAAACTGCTGTGGATGAGAAACTGTCAGACAGAATAGACCTGGGCTGGCATTTGCTTGAGTGCACAGCAGACCGTGTAAAATAAAATCTTGTATGCTTCCTTTGCCTGTGTTTTTGAAGCCACATCACTGTCTTCCAGAAAACAGGATACAGGAGGTTTAACTCATTTTAAATACTTCTGCTGTCCTACTGTTACATCCTCTAAAGTAAAAAATCTGGGTGTTATATTAGACAGCAACTTGTCCTTTGAAAATCATATTTCCCATGTTACAAAAACAGCATTCTTCCATCTTAGAAACATTGCCAAGCTTCGAAACATGCTACCTGTTTCTGATGCAGAAAAGCTAGTTCATGCATTCATGACCTCTAGACTGGACTATTGTAATGCACTGCTAGGTGGTTGTCCTGCATCTTCAATAAACAAGCTACAGATAGTCCAAAATGCAGCGGCTATAGTTCTTACCAGGTCAAAACAATATGATCATATTACCCCAATTTTACAGTCTCTGCACTGGCTACCTATTAAATTCTGTATCATTTACAAAATATTATTACTTGCCTATAAGGCCCTAAATGGTTTAGCTCCTGCGTACCTAACTTGTCTTCTACCACGCTACAATCCAACCCGCTCTCTAAGGTCGCAAAACTCTGGACTTTTGGTAGTACCTAGGATAGCAAAGTCCACTAAAGGAGGTAGAGCTTTTTCACATTTGGCTCCCAAACTCTGGAATAGCCTTCCTGATAACATTCGGTGTTCAGATACACTCTCTCTGTTTAAATCTAGATTAAAGACACATCTCTTTAGCCAAGCATTCACATAATGCATCTTATAATCTTGTACTGCAGTTATATCTGATCAAATGTACATTATTATTATTCTTTAGCTTGGGTTGAACAAATCATAAACTGTTACAACATTAGTGAAGTGACATACAGCCAAGTATGGTGACCCATACTCGGAATTCGTGCTCTGCATTTAACCCATCCAACGTGCACACACACAGCAGTGAACACACACACACCGTGAACACACACCCGGAGCAGTGGGCAGCCATTTATGCTGCAGCGCCCAGGGAGCAGTTGGGGGGTTCGGTGCCTTGCTCAAGGGCACCTCAGTCACGGTATTGAGGGTGGAGAGAGCACTGGACATTCACTCCCCCCACCTACAATTCCTGCCGGCTCGAGACTCGAACCCACAACTTTTGGATTACGAGTCCGACTCTCTAACCATTAAGCCACAACTTCCCCATTTTTGCTTAGATGGAACAGCAGCTACGCAAATTATGTCTCTATTTGTTTCTGCCACGGGATTAACATCCCATGGCAACTAGGAATTACAGAAGCTTCAGTCTGGATCCAACCCTTAAATGATCTGAGATGACCGAACACCTGAGAAAAGATAATGCCAACCCCTCAGAGGACCTCAGAGGATGCCAATGCTCAGACAACATACATTGCCAAAAGTTAAATATATTAAGGTTCTGCAATATATAAATCTATTGTGGAAACTTAATTTCCTGTAGAGCTGCTTTGCAACGATTTGTATCGTAAAAAGCGCTACACAAATAAACTTGAACTTGAATAATCAGCTTCTCACTCAATCTAATGACACAAGGAAATGCTGGATTATGTTGTCATGTTGGTGAAAATATCTGCAAAAAACATACAGTGGGATCCATAAGTAAAAGTTTTTTTTTTTAGGTGCATAACTTGTATTACAAAATATATATTTATATACATTTTGAACAAACTTGCCCACAAAACATGCCCATTTGAGTTCTGCTTTTATTAAAGCAAAAAAAAGTATTATTTTTCCAAATTAACGTTTCACTTGATATAATGCTCATATATATATACACATTTAGGATTTATATATTTTAGGATTTAAATATTTTAGGATTTAAAAAATAACAATATGATGTTAATTTTATTATAAATAATTTTCACAAACTTGGAATTGATGTCAAAGAGAGGAGACTGTTGTTAATACAGCAAAATTATTATATTACTGTTATTAAAGTTAAAAAAAAAATCCCCATTAGGATCAAATATTTGTAATGCATATTTATATATCTATGCATTGCATTTTTTAAAAGGGCTGCTGTGTATTAAACCAAGGCAGGTGATTTGACAAAACATTTTTTTATGTTAATTCTACACATATATAATAATAATAATAAAGGAAATTTGTTTAGAAACAAAATATTTAATAGAAAGCATGAAAAAAAGGAAGATCCCATATAAATATTGACCATGAAATCTGTTTCTGAAGGTACAGTAGCTGAGTTTCATGTGTCAGACATTTAATGCCATCTGGTGGCTTGTCACTGTATTTTGCTTAAGTCTGCAGGTTTACCTGAGCTGGCACTGCATTTCACTGTCCATTGCTTTCTTCTAGTTGTACTTATTAACAGAATATTAATATACAACACTTAGTTATGAATGAATTACTAAAGCATAAAGGCACGCATAAACCTAGCAGAGATTAAAAGTGCTATTTACTGTCACATGATGAAGCACAGCTGACTCTGCCTGTAGATTTCAATTCTTTTAATCTACCCAGCACTTTTGGTCCCAGTCTGTTGCTCTGTGTTGATGCCAACGGCTGCTCACATGTGTCTCTGAGATCAAAAGAGAGGAAGAAACTTTATCTCACCTCATGGATCTGCTGGAATCAACTTCCCCTACATGCCAAAACTGCAGAACAGACATAAAACTGCCCTTTTGCTTTATAGCTTATACTTCAGCAATCACCTTATCTATATGAGGATTATTTGCTACAAAGTGAAATGATCGAAGTGATGGTTCTCACCTCATGGTTGTTTCTGCAGACGTGACTGTTGCTACTGGAGTTCTGAGGCTTGCAGACAAAAAGATTAAGATTATGTTTCTATTCATACATCAACCTAAACATGACCATGATAAACAACTCAATTAGCAAGTCTCAATGATTTGATAACCCATAGAGTGGGGGAACTATGATGTCACTCTGTAGGCGGATCGGCTGTTAGCATGAAACTGGTTCCCTCGACAAAAACCCAATAGGATTTCCCCATAGGCTTTTGGATAATCGCAAAAAATAAGCTCTGTGTTCAATCATAGTTCATGAAACTTACACGTTTTGACCATCGAGATAATCTTTACAAAGTAATACAAATTTTATGAATTTTGAAGCCTAAATACAAGCGCTAGAACTAAAAAGCTAACATTAGGCTATAAACGAACTACAGCACCACGGTCGCTCTCCTTCAACGTCACCACCACCATGTTTCCGGCCGCTTTTAAACTTATTTTTAGAAACATTTTCCATGATAATTATTTACTCTGGATGAATTTTAATCCAAAAGAGCATGAGACTGTAAAAGCGGGTTAGAATGAGTTCCTGTTCAGCGTGATGACGCTGAATGTCTCCGACAGCGCCTGTAGTCCCGTTTAGCAACTTGTTAGCAACAGTCTTTTTAAAGAAACGTAACAGCTTTAAAAAATCACGAGTGGGGTGTAACTGGTGTGTTTCATGTCGTAGAATAAAACGTGAAAGTATCTTGAGCCTGTGTAAACCACGGACCTTATTTAAGGGATTTAAGCAAAATCCCATTCAAAAAACCCATTGACTCTGGGATGATGGAACTGGAAGTGCTAAAATGCTAACTCACTTCCGGGTTTTCGCCTACAAAGTGACATCATAGTTCCACCACTCTATTGTACCGACCCGTTGTCTTCATCTCCATCCTCTTTAATAGATGTAGCTGAAGATCTCTCAGACAGGCCGAACTCTGCCTCAACCATCTCAGGAGTGAGACGAAGATCTGAGCTCTCGGACCTGCCAGAGAGATCAAACCATCATGAATCTGTAAATGCTGTGACAAACAATCAAAGGCGAGGGGTTACTGAAGCTGGTGGCTAATCTGTATTTACACTCCAGCTTGAATCTCATCTCTGATGCTGTCGGGCAGATCCTGAAGAGCTGGAGGACCCTCCACAGGCAGCAGGATGATACCGAATGGGTCAGACCTAGATAGAAAACAGTTTTGCAAGACTTGGACTTGTTTGATTGCATGTGTAAATAAACCCTAGTGTGTAATTGAGAGGTAAATGAGAGTGTGTGTGTGCAGTACTTACATATGTGGGGCGCAGTCGCTTCTTATAGTCGAGATATTGGATAAAGTGCTCAAGGCCACAGAGGGAAACTTCTTCCATGTCATAATCCCTTTGATTATATCCTGCAATTGATATTTTTAAGTAAATGCATACAGGGTTTACAAATTTTTTTTTCTTAATAACATTAAAGAAATATTCAGGAACACCATATTTTGAGGATCTTGTTACATGTACTTACTGTTACATGTTGATCTGTTTTAGTTTAGTTTCTATGTCTTCCTTTGACCTAGTTTTCCTTAGTTGCCTTAATTAGTTAATTAGCTCCACACCTGTTTCCGTTTCTCCATGATTGTGTTTAGTATTTAAAGCCTGTGTTCTTCCCTGGTCCTTTGTCCGCTATTTGTTTTACCCATGTGTTTTGCTACTCCTCGCTCCTGGACTACCTCTGTTTCTTGTTTGGATTTTTCATTAAAAGACTTTATTTTTATTATACTCCTTCGTCGTGTGCTTCATTAGCACTACACGTAACACTTACTATTATAATAACAATAAATTATGCATAATTACATGCAAGTAACCCTAAGTCAAACCTTAATCCTAACCCTAACCATATAGTAAGCACATGTAGTTAATAAATATTACTCAGTACTTAAAAGTGTAATTACACTGTAACAAGGACACCTTAAAATAAAGTGTAACCGAATATTATAAAACAAATAATTCCAGGTCTGGATGTTAATGGTTTCAGACAGTAATAGTGCCAGTTATGATATAAAGCTTCATTTTAGAGACACACTTATAGACACTTTGTTTTTGTTCGTTTCAAATTGCGATGTGCGAAAATGTCTCCTCCTGTAAAAATTCTCAACAAACCTTTCTATCTAGAAATTTCTTCTGTGTTGGCGGGAGATGCACACCCATGCCATCGCCTTTAGGGATGGTGTATCGTGGCAGTGGACACAAATGAAAGTCCAGGTCACACTCCAGGTAAAGCGGAGCTGCTTTGAAGGCATAAAGATGTGGAGCAGGATTCTAAATTCAAATAAAAAGATAACATTAATTCATTAAGACTGGGCCATTTTCAAACATGTCTTGAATAAAATAATAATTCAAAACTTTTAGTGTCAAAAAAAAAAAAATACTACAGAACCGACAGGATATATATACTTTGTTCCAATGTTATTTTAGGATCATTAACACATTATCATTTTTTATTTAATTTTAGACATTTTGCTGTGTTTTTGTTATTTTATGATTTTTTATTTATTTTAGTTTTATTTTAATAAATCTTTTTAGTTTATATATATATATATATATATATATATAAATCAAAAAAATTCCATTAATGTTTATTTATTTCAAGTAACAAGTTTTTTGTTGTTTTTTTTTTATATTTAATTTTATTAAACAATAATAACCCTGTTTTATTCATAGTATGGGCATGCTCATTATAAGTGACTCAAAAAACATACAAAGATCCGGAGAGGGTGGGCGTTGGGTGGTCTGAGGAGTGCTTCAGGTGCACTGAAACTAAGTATGGGATCTAAATCCTGATCTGATCCATGATCTTCCTCTTGTTTCTTATCTTCCTCATCTTCACTGAGATCTACAGCTGTACATGTCACCACAGGCAACAACTCATCCTATAAAAATACAATAATTAGATTTTCTTTCAGACTTATTTTTGATGCAAACTTTGAATTCCAAAATAAATAAAAAACAAACAAACAAATAAAAAACTTTAATGGCTAAAAGTAACACATATGTTTACCTGTGCTCCAGTGCGCAATATCTTACTCAGGTCAGGAGGGATGAATGTAGCTGCTGCATCATAGACAGATAATGGCTGATAACCCATCAGTTTGTAACGCTGGGGGACCTTCAAAAAGATGCGCAATTCTCATTTCAATTAATATTTGTTTCTGTTAAAGGGGCAATTTCATGTTTTTTAATGGATTTAGTTCACCTAAAAAGATTAAAAAGATATTTTGAAAAATGTATCAGCTTTTTTTCATTTGTTTGTTTGTTTTGCCCATACAATGGAAGTCAATGGGAACTAAAATTGTTTGGTTACCAGCATTCTTCAAAATATCTTCTTTTGTGTTCCACAGAAATAAGAAAGTCAGACAGGTTTGAAATGACATGAGTTAGTATGTGATAGAATTTTCATTTTTGAGTGAACTATGGTTTTAAACATTATTTAAGCAATATTATTATACTATACTCAGCACCATTTTGGATAAATAACTGGCTTTCATGTGGCACTTCCTGTTTTTTTTTCTTCCTATTCTTTGTGGCTTGCCACTCAACCTTACACACACGTAAGAACATCTCTCATGTATATTACGCAAATTAAGACATTTTACAAAACCACATTTGACATTTCAAGCCAAAGGCTGCCACTTACAGTAATTCAGGAATTTTAGGAATAATTATAAGACACACAATTCCCTATCAGAAGGTGAAGGAGTGGGAAAAAGCACTTTCTTCCCGTACCTTTAGACTGAATAATGGAATTGTGAGTTTCATATCTGCTTCAGGCATTCTGACAGGAACATGCCCCAACGCATTCACAGCCTGTAAACCACAACAAAACTTCATCCTCAATGCCACGAAATATGCCCTGATATTACCCATCTCAAATGTTGAACTGAAACTTTTTGACAATGTTTAAACAAAATTAACCTCTTTCAAAGACTTAGATTCTATTTACAGTAACTGAAAAGAGCTTTGTTGTAAAACCACAATTATAAAGTGTATCAGAGTTACAGTATACGTAAGCTCAGCACAATAACCATAAGCAGTCTCTCACAAGTTCATCAGGTTGGTCATCAGGTGTAAATGTATTGAAGGTGAAGAGCAGAAGTTTTTCTGGTGTCAGCGTAAAAAGACATGGCTTCCCATCCCCATCTACAACAAAAAAGAAGAATATCAAAAAAATATCTATGTAGATGATATGGCTATGTAATAACAATGTAAACTACTGCTGAAAAATCTGGGGAAGGTAAGATTTATTGGTCTCTTAGGCTCACCAAGACTTTCTATTTTAATATATTTTAAAATGTAATGTATTTCTGTGACGGCAAAGCTAAATTTCATCAGTCATTTCTCCCATCTTCAGAAATCTTGAGGTGCTGATTTGGTGCTAAAGATAAATGTCTTATATAATCAATGTTGAAAATATATTTTTTGTGGAAACCATGATTTTTCAAGACATTTTGTAAGAATTGTTTGAAGAATAGAAACTTTAAAAGAACAGCATTTATTTGAACTAGATTGCTTTTGTAAACATGTAAAAGTCAATAGTCTCACTTTTGAATCTAATGTGTGCTTACTGAATACAAGTGTTAGTTTCTTAAAAGAAAAATCCTGACTCGCCTGATTTTTTGTCTCCCTGCAGACTCTTAGTGTTGCGAACAAGCTCTCTTAGTGACACCAGTCTCTTGTTCATACGACATTGAAGAACAACCTCAATTAAACGAAACACAGTGTAACATTATTGAACTTATTAGTACAGTCAAGCATTTTATTTCCAAGCACTGCTAATCAGCACAGTGAGTGGTAAACAAGCATTGTAGTAATGTGTTAAATAATAGTTTAATGACATTCAAATTAAATTATATAGACAAGGCAAAGGCAGAGTTATGAGTTATTTTACTTTTCGAGCAGCCTGCTGGAAGATTCTGATTGCTCTCTGTCTGACCTCCAGTCGACCAGTGCCATAGCTGCTGAAAACAGCAGTGCATTCTGGGAGCTATAAAATAGAGCTGTTAAATAAGTCTAAAAGATATGAATTTTAAAAACAATGACTGGAGCTGGATGCTAATGCTTACATGCAAACAGTACTGTAGGTGAAAAGTATCAAGATGCAATTTCATGATATAAGCTTGCAACATACTCAAAACTATGTATTTTCCCACCATCAGTACATACTTGCAATAAGTATGCAAACTGGGACACAAAATGCATCAAAGTTACAGGCTAGAAACATGACTTCAATAAGAAAAGTGCTCATTTAAACAAATATTTCAGTGTCACACTTTCAAATACCTGTCCAACATGTCGCAAAACTCGCCGTGAGGAAAGTTTAGTTGAAGATCTCGAAGAGGCCACCGACTTACCACTGTATTTTAGCTGAAATTCACATAAAAAGCATGAGCATTCAGTGGAAAGCGGCACAGAATGTTCAATATGAATTAAATTAATACATTGGCTTACTTTGTATGCAGCAAGAGCCTCATCTTGCTCCTTCAAAATTTTAAGTTTCTGGTCTGTTGAACATGGATCATCACCCAGATCAACTTGCCTAAGGATAAAACACACTAGTCTTAAGGGTTTTCTAGTTCACCATATAATATTATTTGTAAACTCAGAATATCTATATGTCATATATTATATAAATCACATGGAGCAACACACCAGCAGATATGTTTGGATTTCTGCTCTTTTTGTTGGACCTTCTTTAAAAATGTGGCTTCTTTCATCTCTCTTGGCTGGTCTGCAACCTTGGTATAAGACATGGCTTCAACAAATAAAACACACAGATATCTTACATTAAATAACTGTGATTTGTGGTCACATCGACTTATATTTGATTACAAAATGTGTTCATGCATGGTTTAAAATCTGATTCAATTGTTAAAATTGAATTTCTGTTTCGGCCATAATAGTCATCCTATAAGGTTTTTGTTATTCGGGATATATAACATATTTGACATCACACACAGCACATTGGGTAAGAAATGTTGCTGAGAGTTGGGTAAAAAATATATATATTTTTTTTTTAACTCCACTGCTGTCATCAGATTTTACTAGAATTACATACAGTGTGATGACTCTGGTGAGGGCAGCACAAAATAAAGTGGTACATGTGAGCTAAAGAATGGCCTCGGAAGTCAAGAAAAGCACCACTGTAAAAGGCCATTTTCAGGTTGGGTAACTTGCAAAAGGGGCATAATTGGGAGACTATAAAATGGAGCACTGTTTATTATTATCTAAGCTCCAGTCTGCTGAAAGGACCAGATTAGATCAGCATCAATTTCCATGCTGGTCCGAGTAAGTTTTTGCTTTTAAGTGCAGGTTTGATGCTGGTGGACCACCATAACTCTTTGTCTTTTGTAGGAGCAAAAACATTGCTCGTTGAAGCTCGCTGTCCAATGCCAGTTAAAAAAACCTTGGTGAAGACATCAGCATTCCAACATGCAGATACCGAGCCTTTGCCAAACTTTAATTTCCCGGGGTTTAGTTCTTAACATGCACCTCAGATGCCCACAGAATGAGAAATGGTGTTCTTACCCTCCCGGAGGTCCTTGTATCTCATTTTGTCTTGTGGCTGGAGAAGCATTTTAACCAGTCCTGCTCGAGTGGTGATATCTGTGGTGGAAACCTGCAGTTGAGGATCAGGTTTGGTCTTCTTCTTGCTGCCCTGTAAGAGTAAAAACAGAAAAATTTCACTGTATGCATGATGAATTGCTGCATGATTGTTCAACCAGAAGAAATGCTTTAATTTCTCTATGTACAAACATTATTATTATTGTTATTATTACCAACACACAATATTTTTTAATCTGATATACTGTAATTGTATTATAGAAATTACTTTAAACAATACCACAGCTAAAAGCTTTGCTGGTTTAGAAGTGTAATTCTGTGTATGAGTTTTCCACATTTGATGGCTGGCAGGGTATCAATTCAAATTCAATTCAGGAAGCTCAGAGTGCAAACAATAAAATTTAATTTGTATTTCAGTCTCACACAAACTTCTCAGCTACTGCTTTTTAATGGGCATAAATGAAATTGACCTCAGCTAATTCAAATTCCTGTATTTGTACAGCTTAAAACTTTTCAGACCCTGTTGAAAATACCAGCACCAAATGTGTTTTCTGTTCTGGGTGCAGGTTGTCTTGCTCAGCTAGAAAGACCAATATTTTTGCTGGTAAACAGCATGGCTTGGCTTGTCCTTCAGCTAGAGCAGCACCAACCCATCACAAAAATATACTGTGATTGAAGCTGATGTTTTCAAAATTGAAGTAATAGAAGTTTCAGATTACCTTCTCCAATGAGGGAGCCGTTTTAAGTTTATGATGGGATGTAACAGCTGGAGATTTTCCATCAGAAGTCTTCCGCTCTTCACCAAAATGATCATCATCCTCGACATTTCCATCAGGTTTACTGAGGCACAGAGAACACAAATGCCATTATTGTTTGTGCTATAGCATCTACACTCAGATATTTACATTACATTTTACATTAAGGATGTTGCTGTGTGGTTGCTAAAGTTCTATGAGTGTTTTAGCATATTGTTTTTAGTATATTGCATTGCTATTGCACTGCAATCTTTTTTCTGTGTATTACCTGAGCAGCAGGTATGGAGATGAGGAACCCGTCACTGTGAAGATGACAGGTTTAGAGTTGAACTGAGAGATGACCAACTGCAGTGTGATATCAGCTGTACCGTATCGCAGAGGTGTAAATGTCACTTTTAACACAGTCTTTCCATTTGCTGGAACAATCCCTGTTTAACATAGGGATAACAGTATGTAAAATCTACTGTTCTAGATATTTGATCACCAACTAGACAGAGTTATATCAATATTTATGCCTTTATATTGGTTCACATTGCTCTCTGACAGCAGATATGTCAAATGTGAAAGAATCTAGTTACCTGACAGTGGTTTTACAGTGAAGGCCTTATGGGGCTGAAGGCAGTGCACTTGGAACTCGAAGTCTATTGGACAACTGCAGCTAAGTGGAATCACATGACTGGCACTATAAAAGCAAAAGAAAGTCATATATTTTCCCACTTTCATTTACACATCAACAGAGGGAAAATTAACTAAACATGTCTTTATCATATCATTTCCATCTTATTTATTATGTTTACTGCCATTTTAAATGTCCCTTAAGCTCACCAAGGCTGCATTTATTGGATCAAAATACAGTAAAAACAGAAATATAGTGAAATAATATTAGAATTCAAAATACCTGTTTTCTGTTTTCATATATTTTAAAACATAATTTATTCATGTGATGGCAAAGCTGAATTTTCTGCAGCCATTACCCCAGCTTTAAGTTCAAAAGTAAATCATTGATTTTAAAAATATTTTTTTGTTACATTGTAAAAGTCTTATGGTCACTTTTGATCAATGTAAGGCATCCTTGCTAACTAAAAGTATATATATAAAAAAAAAAAAAGTCTTACTAACCGCAAACTCATGAACAGTAGTGTGAATATACACCATATATCATAGATAGTTTTATAACAAAAATGTTAACATACAGTTATTTTACATGTTATTTGTGTAATATGTTAATCATTACATACCTCTGCCCAAGTGGCACTGGAGGAAGACTAATGTGCGATGGGATGTGAAGATCATTGATAACAGGATATGCATGAACAGGAACCAGTAAGTTCTCCTCACCCTGAAAACAGCACAAACACACACACACACACACGTTACAGCTGTTCTAAGTCCTGTCAGAATTTGCATCTGCAAACATCAGACAAAAACATGTTCCTGTACCTTGCAGTGAATCCTGATGTTATCAGAAAAGTAACGCCACTCATCTGGCTGGAAGTGCACTGTAACACTGTAAGCCAGACCCGGAACCAGTCGGCACTGCATTTAAAACAAGACTACCATCTCAGTGGTCCTAAAATGAGCTTTATTTTTATTTATGATAAAAAATAAATAAATAAATAATTAAAATATATTGCCCAAACATTTTTGACAGGTTTTATTCAATTCACCTTTGCTGTTTGAGTTCCGGAACTAAAATAATCAGAAATATTCTAAAAAAAATGTAAAGCACATCTATAAAAGTAATATTTGGTTACCTTTTTGGTGTACTTAATTTGGAAATGCTTTGTCAAAGGGGGTAAAATGTGGACACTGAGCACTTCCGAGGAGACATTGACAAGTTTCTTGGGAAAAAAACAAACAACAGTTTTTGTCATTACATCATACTTCCTCCCATTTTCTTCCCCTTCTGTAATGTTTCTTTCAGTTACAACCCATGAGATGTTTCCCGCCGACCGCAGAGTACTAGCAGCGGAAATTTGCCCAAGCGTTTCAGAAAAAGGGAGCCTCCAGCGAAATCTTTAGCAATAATAAAACTTTTTTTGTTTTGTTTTGGGTCACACTGACCGTGACACGAGCCATGTAAACATTCCACAAAACTTTTCACACCAAAAATTAATTATATTTCTTTTTAGCAAGAAGTGAAAAACCAACCAGATTCCTCCTGTAATCCTTTCCTACTTCAAAACCACTGAAATGCAGTTCTAATGGTTCGGCCTGAACTACACCATTACTCTTCAGTTTGGCAAACACCCCTAAAAGATAAACATGCAAAGACAAATTATACAACAATATGAACAAAAGTCTATCAGTTTCATAAGACCAGTAATGTTGGTGGCCTGAAAGCTACAGGTCTACTGTTTAAGAAACAAACATTAGAAAAAGTGGTCTTACTAGTTTCCAGAAGGTGATGGGGGACATATCCACTCTTTCTGGTGTCCTCCAGCAGCTGGCTGAGAGGAAGCAGGTTTTTCTTCTTTACGCTCCTGGAGAAGGTCTCGGGGGCTGAATGAACCACCTCCATGTCAGCTGGACTTCACAGAGATTCTTGATCATAACAAATAATCCACACCTACGAGCAGATAGTTGACATGCCATTCAAACAGCATCCTTCAGTGGGACATTCAGTACAATGTCTTGTAGTCTTGTAAACAACATTTTTCAAATTCCTTGTAGAATTATTATAGAATACTGCAGTTTTGATGTGCTATGAATATTTTTCTTCAGGCATTCACATACACTTTAACCTTAAACCATGTTAGACATAATGTCGGCTCCATGTTATTTTTATTACCTCTCAAATGCACTTTTTTCATCATTTTATAGTTTTGTGGATATGTGTAATATGATTAAAATTCCCAGCTCTCCTCATTAACTTTACAGTTTTAACATATATAAATTAAATTATTCTTATTAGAGCAAATAACTGCCGAAATTTCCCTTGAACAGTTTGTTTTCAAAACATAACGGACGTCAGAGGGTTATATTACTGCAAACAGCGCAACGTCGACATTATACGAAGAGTTTTATTTGAAATCCTGTTTAAAGTGTCCTTTTATTTGCTTATTTAACTCGTATCTGAAACAAACGCACTTTAAAAACTCACTCGAAACTCAAAGAACGTAGCGCTACCTCTGTTGATTCTCCACTGAGGTCAAGTCAACAATCCCGTCACCATGACAACAAAAGACGCTGAGGTTACAAAGAGCAAAAAGGTCCAACACATTTTTTAAACTTCTATGCATTTGAAAAGAAATTAGCTTGTGTGTGTGTGTGTGTGTGTGTGTGTGCAAACAAAACATTAGCACAAATTTATACTTAAAACAACGAAGAGGTGTATAACTGAATACAGTTATTGAGTTCCAAAACCAGAATAATGGGAAATGTTATCTATTGTTTTTGAGGTATATCTCTGAAATCTGGTTGAGGTTTTGTACCTTATTTACATAAAATAAAAACATAACACAGTGTTATAATTAAATTAATTAATTGGATCAACCGAGAAGTATAATTCAACTCAATTCAAATCAGAGAAATTCAACTCAGTTTTATTTATGAAAAATTTACTATTTTACAACAAAGATGCAACCATTAATAGGCATACAATGATATACGTTTCTTAGAAAGTGCATTCAGTTATTAGCATGAGAAAACAATGCGAGAAATTATATACATTCAACAGACAGCCGTGCATTGCACCACTGCATAGTCGTATAAAATTATTTTGTATGTTTACAGCAGAAAATCATAAGATCGTTCTTAAGTAAATAAGATCATCTCAGCTTGTTGGTGGCTTCAGCAAACACAGTCAATGTGGCTCAGCTCAGAGCTTGTGCCTGCAACATTGTAGTAACTAGGCTGATTGCTAGTGAAGCAGGGTTGGTTGAAATGAGTGAATAGGGAGTTTTTTAAGCATAACGGATAGAGATGGTTAGGGTAAAAAGCAGGTGCAGGTTTCATGTGCATCAGGAGTTTGTAGTCCTCTTCCATCTCTTGAATTGGGGCAAGAACAGACGTCAACCCAGAGTCCTTGTCCTCCGAGATCTTGGCTTTCTCGCTGAGTGCTTCATATAGATGGTCCTCAGATATGGCACTGATTTTATCATGCTGTTCTTTCTGGTGTGCAGAATGTTGGGTCGCCTCAGCATTCCAAAATGTCGGTACAAATAAATTCTAGAAAGAAATATATGATAAATACATGGTATATAAACAATGATGTTTTTGCAACTAATACACAGAAATATTAAATTAAATTAAATTAAAATTAAATTAAAATTAAATATAATTTTTTGAAGTAAAAGACACTCTTGTATCTGAAAGTAGAATACTCCAATAAACTTTATTTACAGCTTCAAAAATATTTTCACAGTCATTGTTTAAATAGAAGTACTTCAATTACTAAAACTGAAATAAATTAAAGCTAAACTAATTTTCTATATAATATATATATATATATATATATATATATATAAACATTAATTAAAAAAATTACAAAAGCACATGAAAATTACTAAAGCAAGCCAGAATAAAAACTGAAAATATAAAAATAAAAGCTAATTCAAAATAAAAATAGATCTCATTTAATACTAAAATAACATTCTTCAAACCCGATTCCAAAGAAGTTGGGACACTGTACAAATTGTGAATAAAAACAGAATGCAATGATGTGGAAGTTTCAAATTTCAATATTTTATTCAGAATACAACATAGATGACATATCAAATGTTTAAACTGAGAAAATTTATAATTTTAAGGGAAAAATAAGTTTATTTTAAATTTCATGGCATCAACACATCTCAAAAAAGTTGGGACAAGGCCATGTTTACCACTGTGTGGCATCCCCTCTTCTTTTTATAACAGTCTGCAAACGTCTGGGGACTGAGGAGACAAGTTGCTCAAGTTTAGGAATAGGAATGTTGTCCCATTCTTGTCTAATACAGGCTTCTAGTTGCTCAATTGTCTTCCTCTTTATGATGCGCCAAATGTTTTCTATGGGTGAAAGATCTGGACTGCAGGCTGGCCATTTCAGTACCCGGATCCTCCTTCTACGCAGCCATGATGTTGTAATTGATGCAGTATGTGGTCTGGCATTGTCATGTTGGAAAATGCAAGGTCTTCCCTGAAAGAGACAACATCTGGATGGGAGCATATGTTGTTCTAGAACTTGGATATACCTTTCAGCATTGATGGTGCCTTTCCAGATGTGTAAGCTGCCCATGCCACAAGCACTCATGCAACCCCATACCGTCAGAGATCCAGGCTTCTGAACTGAGCGCTGATAACAACTTGGGTTGTCCTTGTCCTCTTTAGTCCGGATGACATGGCATCCCAGTTTTCCAAAAAGAACTTCAAATTTTGATTCGTCTGACCACAGAACAGTTTTCCACTTTGCCACAGTCCATTTTAAATAAGCCTTGGCCCAGAGAAAACGCCTGCGCTTCTGGATCATGTTTAGATATGGCTTCTTTTTTGACCTATAGAGTTTTAGCCGGCAACGGCGAATGGCACGGTGGATTGTGTTCACCGACAATGTTTTCTGGAAGTATTCCTGAGCCCATGTTGTGATTTCCATTACAGTAGCATTCGTGTATGTGATGCAGTGCTGTCTAAGGGCCCGAAGATCACGGGCATCCAGTATGGTTTTCCGGCCTTGACCCTTACGCACAGAGATTGTTCCAGATTCTCTGAATCTTTGGATGATATTATGCACTGTAGATGATGATAACTTCAAACTCTTTGCAATTTTTCTCTGAGAAACTCCTTTCTGATATTGCTCCACTATTTTTCGCCACAGCATTGGGGGAATTGGTGATCCTCTTGCCATCTTGACTTCTGAGAGACACTGCCACTCTGAGAGGCTCTTTTTATACCCAATCATGTTGCCAATTGACCTAATAAGTTGCAAATTGGCCCTCCAGCTGTTCCTTATATGTACATTTAACTTTTCCGGCCTCTTATTGCTACTTGTCCCAACTTTTTTGGAATGTGTAGCTCTCATGAAATCCAAAATGAGCCAATATTTGGCATGACATTTCAAAATGTCTCACTTTCAACATTTGATATGTTATCTATATTCTATTGTGAATAAAATATAAGTTTATGAGATTTGTAAATTATTGCATTCCTTTTTTATTCGTAATTTGTACAGTGTCCCAACTTTTTTGGAATTGGGTTTGCATATAAATATCACATTTTTATGGTCAGATAAAGAAAAGTTGTGTATAATACACATATAAAGCATAGTGGAACCACATCAGACACATACCTTGAGAAGTTCTGGTAGTTTGGTTTTAGGGTACAGGAATCTGTACACTTTACAGATCAGCCAGGCAGCTAGGATTGCCAGAGGAAGAAAGATGGCAGCAGCAATCACACAGCTGATGAGCACTAATGCAAACACACACAGAGAGGAAGATTGGCACCTGGAAGTCACCTTGAAGCTTCTTTAAAAACAGTCCTTTTAAATCACTTTGTTGATAAGAAAAAAAAATACGTTGCTTATCAGTTTAAACAAAAGACTCAAATGATATTCTTCAACTCTGCTGTCTTAAATTAATGCATATTTGATCAATTTGACCAGATACATTTGACTGAGGGCATCATTTGTTGACAGAAATCATTTTAAATCATAATATTACCTATACTTTTATATAGTATATTATACTGTTAACTACTTCATTCCATTTTTGTTTTTTGTTGAATAGATTATGTGATAGTTGCAGGGCTGTCTGAAATACTTTGTGTCACAGGTAAAGACAAACTTACCAGGAGTGTTGTTCACACACACGGTAGCACTGAACTGTTTGACATTGTTGTAGCCTTTGGGAACCACCATTGCCCGAGCACAGTATCTGCTCCAGGATTGCAGTCCTTTAATACTCAATTTAACATCTTCATTGGCTTCAGTTACCATCTTCTCTGTTGCCTACAGGGACAAAGGTCATCTTATGATTATTTTGAAGATAAGTATGAAATATTTATTTATTTGTTTGTGGTTCCACACCAGGGGCCTGTTTAAGCCAGGTTTATTTCAGTTGATTTGTTTCAATATAAGTCAGACTAACTGAAATAAGCCTGGCTTATTTGGTATACTTGTTTTATGAAACCCAGATCCCAGACCTTTTTGACATTTTATAGTAGATCAAATATACCTACTTCACAACAAGGCATATGTTTTAATATATTCTCGCGTTTAAAACTCTAACTTTGAATTTGTGAATAAAACCTGCAAAAAAAAAAAAAAAAAAAAAAAACCCCCCCCCCCCATTTATATGTAATGATTCTTTTTTTTTCAGTTGGGCAGCTCTAAGTAAAATAAATAATTAAAATTGCCTTTATCAATACAGCATAAGCCTAAATTCACTAAATTGTTTTTATTTCAATTTTAGTACATCAACTAGCTTTATATTTCACTATACTACAGTTAATGTTTACTTTTTCTTTCAAGAAACATTTTTTAAAGGTTTTAGTTTTAGTTTATGACTCTACTGGAATTAAGATATATGGGTAGTTGACAAATAAAAAAAAATGACTGTGTCCTATGGTGTTACATAGCAAAAATGTAGAAAAAAAAACTTAACATGCAAATAACATAAGAAAAATGTATCTTCTTTCTTAGAGTTACAAATAGCATGAGAGAGGTTTATCTTCAATGTTAGAGGTTAGGTTTTTTGTTTGTTTTTCCGTCACACCATAGGACACATTGATACATCAACTACCCATATAAGCATAATCATATCTTAACTTGCATATGAACAGAAGTGTATAACAGTTGTTTGGGGATTCAAACTTCCTCTGGAAAAAAAAAAAGTTGTGAAGCATTTTATACCTCCTCTTCAAAGCCTTCGGTCCAATATCTGATGACGTAGGACACTTGTGAAAAAAGGTCTGCAAGTTTGCCCACTTTCAGCACTGGATCTTGGACGTGCACATCCAAGGTATTATTTTGGATGACAAGATGCACAGTAGGGGGTCCTATGATTGCTACATTGGAGCAAAGTAGTTTATATAATTATTATTTATGAATATTATATTGACAGTCTCTATAGTGCAAACTAAGAGCTGATTCACACTTACTGTGCTTATTTGGTAAAAATTCGCTTGCATTAACCCACTCAGAGAACAGCCCCTGATCCTCTGCCCGCACTTGAAAAATGTAGCACCCAAACACATATGGCAGGTTTCCTACATCACATTTCAGCTCTTTGGTGTTTACACAGATGGAAGCGATTTCTTTTCTCAGGCTACAAGGACAGAATGACAAACACAAGACACACCATTTATGTAAGTACATAAGGCAAATATTTTGTTCACACAATAGGCTTATTATTTTCAACTTCTGCAAAGACTCAGAAGTATCAGATTCCAGCAGAACAATAGTTCAGTGCATTTTTAATAGCTGATCAAACACATTGAGATGGGAATATTTGCATGCAGTTTGATTTTTGTCTTCCATATTGGATTATTTCAGAGGTATTTTGAGTGTACTCACATATATCTTGTTGTGTATGTCACGTTACTCATGGGATTGTGTGGAGAAGTCCATTTGACAAATGTAGCCATATTGATGGAGGTCACCTTCACATTTTGGGGTGCAGCCAGTTTTGTTTCTAAAGTAAAACAATATGACACTCTCAGTAATACATTATACAGCTTTTATCATCTGAAAGTGGCTCCATAAAGTCTTGGGATTACGAATTATAAAATATATAAAGTATTATGAGAGTCAAAACAGCTGATAAAAAAACATCACGATAATCCATACAACTCCAGTCCATCAATTAACACCTTGTGAAAAGCTGCATGTTGAATCACATCCATCATTAAGATGTTTTAAACTTCAGACTGGTGCTGTGATATTGCTATTTCCAGAGAAAGTCATCTTGTCTGAATCAGGAGAGAAATATGCACAAATGAAGCACTGTTTACAAGCGAAAACAGACCAAAACCGTTCTAAACAAAAATGGTGGATTTTGATGCGAGAGAAGAACAGAGGATGGACTATTTCACTGTTGGGACTCTCATTCTGACGGCACCCATTCACTGCAGAGGATCCATTGGGGAGCAAGTTATGTAATGCTAAATATCTAGTTGTTCTGATCAAGAGACAAACTCATCTACATCTTGGATAGCGTAAAGGTGTCAAATATATGCAATTACATAAATCTTTTGTAACTAATTTACACTTTGTGCTGCATATGCATTTCCTGTCTGCTTCCCACCAGTAGGTCGTGACCCAGTTTGAAAGCCGCTGCACTAAATAACATTTCTGAAGAACTGGCATCCGCAAACAAATAATGCTGTTCACAAAATTAACTGTAAAAGTTACTTTTAATCATTTGATGTCAGGTCAGTGTTTAGATGTGTGAAGCCAGTTCCTCTGAATTTCACACAAGTGTCCTACAGCAGAGGAGCCACAGGTGCAGTTCATCACATTATATGATAATGTTCCACTAACCTTTGACAGCCAGACAACCACTTCTTAACAGCTTGTCTGTGGTTTTTCATTTATAATTCTATTGCATGTTTTGCTTGGAAAGTGTAATTTGTCATACATGTATGTATGTGCATATATATATATATATATATATATATATATATGTGTGTGTGTGTGTGTGTGTGTGCGCACACTTCCTTTTAGGAGCCTTTGATACTACATATGATGATTATCGAGAAATTAAAATACACTATAGTATAATAAAATATTTTGTAAAGGTCAAAATTAGTCATTCTTAAGAATACTTTTAAATGAATAGAAGTAATAAAAGCAAACAGAATAAAAAACAATAAATATATGCCATATTTAATTTTAAATGGTTACCTAAATCAGTAATCATAATCATAAATAAGCAAGCAATACTGACCAGCGTAGGTGGTGTGAACATCCTTGGCCACAAAGAACATGAGAGCCAACACTCTGAGCTTCACAAACATGACTGACAACATCACTGATGGGGCAAGCAGCGGCTGGGAGCTTTTATCATGTGCTCAAGAGGAACCAAGAGCAATATGACTCAACAGCTTCCTCTTTGAGATGGGGTTATTAATAATAAAAAAATAAAAATAAAAACATCAAAAAGGTGATACATGGGATGAAAGTCAAAATAATAAAAATGCAGATAATTAATAAAACAATATTTAATTTTGTAGTATTTGTCAAATGTCAATACTGATATAAATTTGAATTTACATGTAGAACGACAATCACTATTTTTCATAAAAGCATTATTTTTTTATTTTTTTTACAACTCATTTCTTCTTGGAAAGTCAAATTCGTGACCACCAGGGGAAAAACAGGGAAACTCTATTGTGGTTTGGAAATAAACAGGTCCAGCACTGCCCTAATTGGTCACCGTGTAATTTACCTCACCATTAAGTTACAGAAGTGTGAAGCATTCATGCAATCCAGAATGCAGCTGTTAGAGTTC
The DNA here is from genome assembly GCF_936440315.1 of Barbus barbus. Classification (NCBI taxonomy): domain Eukaryota; kingdom Metazoa; phylum Chordata; class Actinopteri; order Cypriniformes; family Cyprinidae; genus Barbus; species Barbus barbus. The sequence goes on from NC_136735.1 coordinate 30,523,698, forward strand.
GAATCTGATTTGTTTTGTTTTCTCTGTTTCATCTCTTACTTTCACTTTTATAGTGGCATATGTCACCTGTTCAGCTGGAGCCTCATTTATAAAACTAAAAGTGTACGTAGGCACAAAAGCTCGATTTTGCGTACGCACAAAAATTTATAAAACCATGCGTACACCGGAACCTGCGCAAAAATCCCTTTATAAATCCCAGTCAGGGGAAGATTGTGCATCTCCACCCCGAAATCACCATATATGGAGCTTACAACGCCTAGTTTTACTATGCATATCCTCATCTGCAACATCATTCCCATCCGCGTGACACCATGTTTAACACCGTGACATTAAGGAAATATGAGATACGGACTATAAATGCCATTTGTCTTTTTTTTTTGCTAAAAGTCATCCACCATCCTTGTTATGTTTTAGAAACAAAAAATTAAAATATGAATTAAAAACAAAACTGTTTAAAATAGTTATCAAATAAATAGTTTAGAATAAAGTTTTAAAGTTATACAGAATAAAGTTGATCTCATTCTTTTACACTGGCACTTTTTGTGGAAACCGATAAATAGGCCTATATTTATTGCAGTGTAAATACAATTGTCACTGACGTATTTTAAAAATGAAACGTGCAAATCTTACAGTTTACTTCAAATACAGTGGTATTTTTCATAATGGAGATGCCTTCACATGACATTAACACCTCCGTGCAGTAAGTTATTATCATAGGACCCAGTGTTCGAACTATACTGTGGACATTTTTTTGCTGTTTGTTTGTTCGTGCGCTTGCGCGTGGACTTACATGACTTCTTGCGTTGTCATCCCCGCGGGAGGTGAGCTAACAGTGCTTGCAGCAAGTGAATCGGTCTTGCCATTAAACTGCATCGTGTTATTTTTGCCATGGTGTCTATATGATGCTAACGTCAGCTGTTGGGTTAGCAACATTCTTCAACATATCTTTTGTAAAAAAAAAAAAAAAAAAAAACTGATACAGGTTTGGAACAACATGTGGGCGGATAAATGGCAAAATTGTAATTTTTGAGTGAACTGAAGGCCTGTGCACACTAAGGATGATAACACTAAAGATATAGTTCTAAAAAGAAGAGGAGTGTGCTTAGAATAAACAGATGAACATAGTTATCTTTAAAGTTATCGCTCTTGGTCTGAATGGGCCTTAACCCTTAATAATCATATTAGGCCATTTTGCAATTCCTGTTTTTTTTCAGTCTCTGGCTGAATGTACTCCTCTAGCCAGCCAAAAACGGGAAATGAACACATTAATTACTAATGTAAAAACATTACTACTACTAATACTACTGCTAATAATAATTATATCCTGCTGGTTTATTTGAGTTATATCTAAAGGTCACAGTTCTTTGTTAATCTACACACTCGGACAGTTTTATTTGTTTATTTAACGGTGCTGCTAGTGGTGAAAAGTTAACAAAATGTATTGTTTGATGAGCATGTGCTCACTACATTTCAGGAAAATGTACCATATTTAAGTGTTGAATGAGGGATTGACAGTCTAAACTTTCACCAGTGAAATGCTGGCCAAAAATCAACATTGATTCAATATTTGTCTTTTCAACACTGAAAAGCATTGAATTATCAACATTGATCCAATATTATTAGCACTGAATTTTCAACCTCAACCAAAATGATTCTGATGGAATTTCAACATTGAATCAATGTCACCTTGCTATCTGGGTTACATGTAAAGTAAAACATTTCAAAAGTTGTTTTGTTTTAATTCTAATGATTAGAGCTTACAGCTCATGAAAGTCAAAAATCCAGTACCTCAAAATATTACAATATTTATATTTGAGTTTCATTAAATATCCATCCCTACAGTATAAATTCTGGGAATCTCTTGTACTTTGAAACCACAATAATGGGGAAGACTGCTGACTTGGCAATGATCCAGAAGACGAACATCGACGCCCTCCACAAAGAGGGTAATTGACAGAAGGTCATTACTGAAAGGGTGGCTGTTCACAGAGTGCTGTATCAAAGCATATTCAATGCAAAGTTGACCAGAAGGAAGAAATTGGGTAGGAAAAAGTAGAAAAAGCAACAGGAATGACCACAAGCTTGAGAATACTGTTAAGCAAAGCTGATTCAAACACAGGGGAGAGCTTCACAAGAAGTGGACTGAAGCTGGAGTCAGTGCATCAAGAGTCACCACGCTCCGACGTCTTCAGGAAAAGGGCTACAAAGCTACTTCTGAAACAGAAACAATGTCAGAAGCGTCTTACCTGGGTTAAGGAGATAAAGAACTGGACTGTTGCTCAGTGGTCCAAAGTCCTCTTTTCAGAAAAGTAAATTTTGCATTTCATTTGAAATCAAGGACTTGAGTCTGGAGGACGACTGGAGAGACACAGAATCCAAGCTGCTTGAAGTCCAGTGTGAAGTTTCTGAAGTCAGTGATGATTTGGGGTGCAGTGACGTCTGCTGGTGTTGGTCCATTGTGTTTTATCAAGTCCAAAGTCAATGCAACCGTCTACCAGGAAATTTTGGAGCACTTTATGCTTTCATCTGCTGACAACCTTTATGCTGATTTCCTTTTCCAGCAAGATTTTAGCATGAAGAAGTGATGTCGTGAATTTTAAAGTTCTGTAGACCAATCAGGAGACAGGAACAATCAGCCTGCAGGAGCCAATCGGATGACTTTCCCTAGGGAGAGCAGAAACACAGACAGCCCCAACACAGCAGAGAAAACAGAATAACCACAGGGTTGTAACATGCCCACAGTGCCAAAACCACTTCCAAGTGGTTTGCTGACCATGATATTATTGTGCTTGATTGGCCAACATGCCTGACCTGAACCCCATATGGAATCTATGGGATATTTTTAATAGAAAGATGAGAAACAATTGATGCAACAATCCAGACGAGCTGTAGACTCAATAGTGCCTCAGCAGTGCAACAGGCTGATCGCTTCCATGCCATTCCTCACTGATGCTGGGTTTGTGCTAAAGGAGCCCAGACCAAGTATTAAATGCAAAACTGAACACTTTAAAGAACTTGAACTTTTCTGTTTTGCAAATCCTTTTTTTTGATTGACCGTAGGAAATATTCTAATATTTTGAGATACTGGATTTTTGACTTATGAGCTGTAAGATGTACTTACTTTACATGTAATGAATCTAGAATAGATGAAAGTTTCTTTTTGAAAGTAGTTCCAAAAAAATATGAACTTTTCCCATGATATTCAATTTTTTTCAGATGCACCTGTACAATGCATCTACATTCCTGACAGATGTTAAATCATGGGTGCCCAATCCTCTTCCTGGAGATACACTTACCTGCAGCGTTCAGAACCAACCCTGATCAAATCAAGTGCTTTTGAGGATATTAATTAGCTGCTTCAGTACATTTAGTATTTTATTTTCTTTTACTCATTTCACATATTTACACCAAGCCATCAGGTTGGTTTTAAAGCCACATGGTAGCTTGACATTCTTTTTAATATCTAAAATTTCATTTCACCAACACATTTTCAGTTGAAATATTGCTGAGTATGTCAGATGATAATGCAATCATTTACCTGCACTGTGGCACAGTGAATCCATAATAAAACAAACAAACAAACGAAGGCAAAAATGTATTTCCATTTTTATCAACTAATGCAGCGGCAAGTTAAGAAAACCACAATTACATTTCATTGTCTGGTAAAATAGTCCATTTGCAATTACAAATAAAATGTATGATTCCAGAACAAGAGTTAGAATCAAATGGCACATCTCAGAAATAAATATGCAGTACTCTGGACATGTTCATCTCCAAGGTGCAAAACGGTTTTGTAGTTATAACAGTTGTGCATACATATACATTATGATCATTTATTTCTATATATTTGTTCACACAAAGCATAAAGGTCTAATAAAATGACAAACATCTCAATCACAGAAACTCAGATGTGTTAAAGAACAATGCAAAGCGGAATTGTCTCGTTTCATCATCTCAAGTGTATTTCTGTAAATTTGCACATTTAAAAAGTGGATTTTCCGTGCTATTGTTTGCTAGCATGTCAATGACAATAAATAACCCCAGATGAAAATTTTCAATCAGACATTATGCGTGACTTTTCATTTATGATTATTAGAGCTCAATCATTAGAATTGTCACATTCGTATTCCTTAGTTTTAAACTTAACACAACCCCAATTCTATAACATTTCTGTAAAGTGGATTGGATGTACTTTTCTCTTAATTTGTTATTTGGAAGTACAACTAAAACCACATGATTTAAGCACTAGATCAGTTCTCATTCTGTAAGGAACGGAAGCCCATTTCCATTTCACAATTTAGACTTTTTTCCTCACAATTCTGAAAAAATGGGCTGTTTTTCTTTTGTAATAAAAATGTTAATTGCAACTTTTTATCTCACAACTCAATTGCAATTGTGAGTTTGTCAAAATTCTGAGGAAAAAAAGTCAGACAAAGTAATTTTTCTTTTTATTCCGTGGTGGAAACAAGCTTCCAAAAAATCTCTCTAACATGAGATTTGTCAATAATATTTCAATACTATGATCATGATTCTTATTGCTCCATTAATAAGCACGGACAGAGCATGAAGAAAGGGAATATCTGTGAGGTAGACAGTATTTAACCTTAATCATTATGTCTTTAATAACAATAAAAAAAAAAATCATGACAAATGTCTTTTCTTTGCATGATAGTTGCAGTAGTCGAACGGGACGGGTTACATACAGAAAAACATATACAGACACACACAGACATGTTTCAAACACACTCTTTCACACGCACACGTATAACGGGCTTGCCTTTTAATATGCATTTGTTTTTTTGTTACAAACAAAATTAGTTGATAAAGCACCCCTGCGTATACTCAGTCACCCATTTAGATAAAACACTTCTTTTAAAATGCGCTCCACTCTGTACAAAGACATGAGACGCAATGTTACGTTATCACACACCTGTCGTTCTAATTTTGTACAATTGCATAGAAGTTTAAAAACCTTTTTTTAATTAATAAACAATTCTAGACTCGCTGTAAGAAACTACTAAAGATCAAATCTACAATGTGGAACCGCGATCCTTCAGAAAAATAGATTTTTATTTATATTCCCATTGTAAACATATCCTGTCCAGCTGTTGACACTACAAAAGCATGCAACTAGGAGAAGACATCTTCAGTCTAAATCCCGCTCCTCAGTTATTACATTAACCAACGACTCCATGGCATGTCCAATGTTATCAACCATGTGGAAAAGACTTCCCACATTAGGACCTGCGGGAGATGAAAACCAAAATCTGACGTCAGTGTCTGAAAATGCAATCTAACACTAAATGCACTATGCAGCGCTGCTACCAATACATCTCTACAGAGCAACAAAGTGCGTTTGTCCTTGTGAGTCTATTTTTTAAATGAGATTGATTAAAAGTGACAGAAGACTATTTATAATGCTACAAAAGAAATAAATGCTTTGTATTCATTCAAAAAAAAAAAACTGGATTTATTAATAAAAAAAAATCAGCACAACTGTTTATCAAAATGTTTCTTGAGCAGCAAATGCAGAATGATTTCTGGAGACTCATGTGACACTGAAGACTGGAGTGACGATGCTGAAAATTCAGCTTTTGCCATCACAGGAATTAATTACATTTTAAAATATATTCAAATAGAAAAAGAAAGTTCTTTAAACAGTAATAATATTTTATAATGTTACTTTTTTATTCTGTATTTCTGACTAAATAAACAGCTTTGGTGAACTTAAACTTCGTTAAACCACAGTATAAAGTGGATAAGTAAGGCTGGAAAAGAGTGAAAAGAGTAAAGGGTTAGTAAGGATACTAACCTCTCATGGGTTTAGCCGTCCACCTCCTTAGACACAGAGGAAAACAGGAAACAAGAAAAATCAGTAAAGTTGGAATAGGGATAGGCAGCTAGACTGAATCTAAACAGGATTTGTACTGCGAGCACAATGGTGTTTAATGCTGTAATTTAGTGTGATTAATCGAATCCAAAATAAAATATTTAGTTCACATTATTATATTATATGTGTGTGTACAGTGTATATTTATGATGTATATGCATACACTCACAGCATATATTTTGGAAATATTTACATGCATATACATTTATATTATACATATGTAATATATAAACATTTTTCTTAGCTATATACATGCATATGTTTGTATTTATATATACACATAAATCACAGCACACATGCACACATATGTAAACAATTCTTTTTTATTTATTTTGGATGCAATTAATCGCTTGACAGCACTACATTAATTACATAAACAAGGGTTTTTTTATTGTTATGCATTTGTAATTCTGTGCTTCTCACAATACAGATTCTGTTAAAAAGAGAAACGGCTTAAGAAGAATGTACATCAATGTTAATTTCTTTTAGGTTTGGATTATTTACAGTTGAATACTTATTCTGTCACTTAATTTTTTTTCATATTTTACTATACTAAAAAAAGTATATAGTATCCATTTATAGCAGGAAGTAGAAACAAAGTGTTATTTAGCAATTGAATCATGCAAAGAGTAAAAAAAGCAGTGGGTCAGAGAAATTTACAGGTGGTAAAATAACATTTTCTCCATATTGCTTGAAAAGGAATCCAAAATAGTACTAGATCTTAAAATAACTGTTAATGTGCAATTACTGGCACCTTAACCTACTGCAATACATGCAATGCATTCAGACTGTGATGAACTGTTTCCAGGTTTTAACATCTAGCAACGTTTTTGTTTATATTATATTATTATTATTATATTTTAATGTGCATTATAACCAGTTAACACTGCTGTTTGCGTGCTTCTAATTCAAAGGCTGAGAGAGTGACAACAGATTTGCCATTTTTCTCTGTTCTGACCTACATAATCAATGGAAAGTCATAGAAGCACTATTGTGTTTTTTTTTTTTTTTTGGTATTGGAGCAAATAAGGATTAATAGAAGTGTTTATAGCAGACAATGTAGCTGGATTCTTACCTTGGCTGTGAGGGAAGGAATTGTTGAGCTGCTCGATGACGTCCTCTAATCCAGTGCTTGCATCCTGGGAGGGACTGGACAGCTCATCATCACCTGAAACACACAGCAGTGAACCAATTACAACTGAGACCTGACCTTAAAAACCCTGGATGTTGTCCTGCCGCCCATGACATTTCATATTCAAACAGAGGCCGTGTTTGCTGCTTGTAATACTGACTCAAAGGATAATACTGAAGGTGATGTTGAAGACTCTCATATACAGTATAATACGGTCCAATGTCTGAGAGCATTATTAAAAATGTTTCCATTTATCTACAACTTCGTCAGTCTAACAACTGAGATCCAGAAACAACCAGTGTACTTCAAATGGAAGTACACTCTACAGAGTTCAAATAGTCAATGTTACAAATGAAAGCTTTAAAAATGATGGATAATCTCATTCAACATCATGTGAAAAGAGAAGAAATAAGCATTGAATCAGTCAAGTTTGGCTCAATAAAAGTCAATTTTACATTCAAGCAGAACTGGCCAAAGTAAAATATCCAAAAGAAAGGAAAAATACATACTTGTAAACCATCTTGTTTTGTGATCTTGACAAAAGTTATCTTGAGGTGTTGTCTTTTTGTCAAGAAAACGATGGAAATATAAAAGCAAGATCTCTTTATGTATTATGTCACATAATCATATATATTTCACAATTTCCATAAATCTATAAACATTAATTTAACTGAGTAATAAATTAAGCATAAAATCAGCAATAAAAAAAACATAGGTCCAACTGGGGTCATTTTCATAAATATTACAAATTAAAACAGCCAATTCTTTCAGACTAGTGTGTCTAACGACAAGAAAACAACTACAAAAGAAATTGACTAAAAGTGTTCTTAGGCTCATGCAATAAATGAAAGAAATCCACTAGAAAACAAAACTTTTCCAAAATGTAAAGAAAATAAATTTTTTTAAACGTGTATCAGAATCATAGTTGTCACAGCAAGACAACTACTTTTTTTTTTTTTCTCCACCTTTTGCTTGCAGTTTGTTGAAAATGCTCTTGTGGTGTAATAAATTCATTTTTGAGCAGAAATGACCCACGTAGCATAAGAACCATTAAAAGGGCATGTATACTAATCAAACAAGGATTAGAAAATGTTGTGTGAAATAGCATTAGATGTATTAGTAAACGCATAACACTGCAGAACACTGATGACACTTTTCATGTCAACTACTCAAGCCCTCTATAATCTCAAAATATATTAAAAACATAAGTACTCTTTCCCTATTTATATTCTCCCCAGATAATCTTACTCATAATTTGAGTAAAATTTATATTGGAAAATAGCACTAATGGCATGTAAAACTATAAATAACCAGTTTCTAATATATATATATATATATATATATATATATATATATATATATATTTTTTTTTTTTTTTTTTGTGTGCTGTCAAACGATTAATCGTGATTAATTGCATCCAACAATAAAAGTTTGTTTACATAATATATTTGTGTGTACTGTGTATATTTATTATGTATAAATATAAATACACAGACATGCATGTATAGATTTAAGAAAAAATAAGTTATGTTCATATTTTAAATATATTTGTGACCCTGGACCACAAAACCAGTCATAAGTGTCAATTTTTCGAAATTGAGATTTCTACATCATCTGAAAACTGAATATATAAGCTTTCCATTGATGTATGGTTTGTTAGGACAGGACAACTATTTGAAAATCTGGAATCTGAAGGTACGAAAAAATCTAAATACTGAGAAAATCACCTTTAAAATTGTCTAAATTAAATTCTTAGCTATGCATATTACTAATCAAATATTAAGTTTTGATATATTTACGGTAGGTAATTCACTAAATATCTTCATGGAACATGATCTTTACTTGATATTCTAATGATTTTTGGCACAAAAGAAAAATGGATAATTTTGACCCATAAAATGTATTTTTGGCTATTGCTATAAATATACCCCAGCGACTTAAGACTGGTTTTGTGGTCCAGGGTCACATTTATATATAACAAATTATATGAATATAAACATATACATGTAAATATTTTCCAAATATATACTATATATGTGTGTGTATTTATATATACACTCACCTAAAGGATTATTAGGAACACCATACTAATACTGTGTTTGACCCCCTTTCGCCTTCAGAACTGCCTTAATTCTATGTGGCATTGATTCAACAAGGTGCTGAAAGCATTCTTTAGAAATGTTGGCCCATATTGATAGGATAGCATCTTGCAGTTGATGGAGATTTGTGGGATGCACATCCAGGGCACGAAGCTCCCGTTCCACCACATCCCAAAGATGCTCTATTGGGTTGAGATCTGGTGACTGTGGGGGCCATTTTAGTACAGTGAACTCATTGTCATGTTCAAGAAACCAATTTGAAATGATTCGAGCTTTGTGACATGGTGCATTATCCTGCTGGAAATAGCCATCAGAGGATGGGTACATGGTGGTCATAAAGGGATGGACATGGTCAGAAACAATGCTCAGGTAGGCCGTGGCATTTAAACGATGCCCAATTGGCACTAAGGGGCCTAAAGTGTGCCAAGAAAACATCCCCCACACCATTACACCACCACCACCAGCCTGCACAGTGGTAACAAGGCATGATGGATCCATGTTCTCATTCTGTTTACGCCAAATTCTGACTCTACCATCTGAATGTCTCAACAGAAATCGAGACTCATCAGACCAGGCAACATTTTTCCAGTCTTCAACCGTCCAATTTTGGTGAGCTCGTGCAAATTGTAGCCTCTTTTTCCTATTTGTAGTGGAGATGAGTGGTACCCGGTGGGGTCTTCTGCTGTTGTAGCCCATCCGCCTCAAGGTTGTGCGTGTTGTGGCTTCACAAATGCTTTGCTGCATACCTTGGTTGTAACGAGTGGTTATTTCAGTCAAAGTTGCTCTTCTATCATCTTGAATCAGTCGGCCCATTCTCCTCTGACCTCTAGCATCAACAAGGCATTTTCGCCCACAGGACTGCCGCATACTGGATGTTTTTCCCTTTTCACACCATTCTTTGTAAACCCTAGAAATGGTTGTGCGTGAAAATCCCAGTAACTGAGCAGATTGTGAAATACTCAGACCGGCCCGTCTGGCACCAACAACCATGCTACGCTCAAAATTGCTTAAATCACCTTTCTTTCCCATTCTGACATTCAGTTTGGAGTTCAGGAGATTGTCTTGACCAGGACCACACCCCTAAATGCATTGAAGCAACTGCCATGTGATTGGTTGATTAGATAATTGCATTAATGAGAAATTGAACAGGTGTTCCTAATAATCCTGTAGGTGAGTGTATGTGTGTATATATATATATATATATATATAATAAATATACACAGTACACAAACATATATTATGTAAATAACAACTTTTATTTTGGATGCGATTAATCGTTTGACAGCACTAATATATATATTATAGATGACCTGAATCGTAAATGTCAAACTGCACTTATACAATTTGTGTTTTTTTCTTCAAATACTGAAGTACACTCAATTTTGTTGGAACCTTGTTGGACTATGTTTTCTTCAAAAGTGAAGACAACAAATAAGATGTTGGCTAGCAGTTAAGGGCAAAAATACTTCTTTTGTATCCATATGTGAATAAAAGCTCCCTGTGTTCCTTTTTGTTTGGCACAGATAGGAACATTGCCTCTTTTTATCCGTTCTGAAAATCTTTTGCTGAAACCAGCCTGGGCTTCAAGCCAAGTCATACAATGAAAGCTTCACAAGTACAGCTATTAAACATAATAATTACTATGCATATCAGTTAACTAGTCAAATTAAGAAATGAATTAATACATTTTTAACCGTGGGCAGATAGAAGAGATTGCATTAATGACTAGCTTTTACTTGTGCACAGAAAAATTCAAGATACACCAAAATGGAAGACAATGTGTTGCCTATTATTTGAATCAATAATAAAACATATTGTGTTTACACAACTGTCTACATATATACAGTGGGTATTTTTTTGATCCCCTGCTGATTTTGTACGTTTGCCCACTGATAAAAGAAATGATCAGTGTATAAATTTTAATGGTAGGTTTATTTGAACAGTGAGAGAGAACAACAACAATAACAAAAAAAATCCAGAAAAATGCATTTCAAAAAAGTAATAAATTGATATGCATTTTAATTAGTCAAATAAGTATTTTATCCCCTATCAATCAGCAAGATTTCTGGCTCCCAGGTGTCTTTTATACAGGCAAGGAGCTGAGATTAGGAGCGCTCTCTTAAAGGGAGTGCTCCTAATATCAGCTTGTTACCTGTATAAAAGACACGTGTCCACAGAATCAATCAATCAATCAATCAGTCAGATTCCAAACTCTCCACCATGGCCAAGACCAAAGAGCTGTCCAAGGATATCAGGGACAAGATTGTAGACCTACACAAGGCTGGAATGGCCTACAAGACCATTGCCAAGCAGCTTGATGAGGTGACAACAGCTGGTGCGAGTATTCGCAAATGGAAGAAACACAAAATAACTGTCAATCTCCCTCAGTCTGGGGCTCCATGCAAGATCTCACCTCGTGGAGTTTCAGTGATCATGAGAACGGTGAGGAATCAACAAAGGAGTGGCTCAAGAAGAAGCACATTAAGGTACTGGAGTGGCCTAGCCAGTCTCCAGACCTTAATCCCTTAGAAAAATCTGTGGAGGGAGCTGAAGGTTCGAGTTGCCAAACGTCAGCCTTGAAACCTTAATTACTTGGAGAGGATCTGCAAAGAGGAGTGGCACAAAATCCCTCCTGAGATGTGTGCAAACCTGGTGGCCAACTACAAGAAACGTCTGACCTCTGTGATTGCCAACAAGGGTTTTGCCACCAAGTACTAAATCTTGTTTTGCGATGGGGTCAAATACTTATTTCACTCATTAAAATGCAAATCAGTTTTTTGTTTTTCTGGATTTTTTTTGTTGTTATATTGTCTTTCACTGTTCAAATATACCTACCATTAAAATTATAGACTGATCATTTCTTTGTCAGTGAGCAAATGTACAAAATCAGCAGGGGATCAAATAATATTTTTTTCCCCACTGTATTTCTAATGGAAGTTTCTGCCACGGAATAAATATAAAAATAAAATAAAAAAGGTAATTGCTAATTTTTGTCTCACAACCTGGACTTTTCTGAGGAAAAAAAAAAAGTCGTAATTGTGAGATATAAAATTCAGACTTTTTTCTCTTGCAGTTTATACTTCGCAATTCTGTTTATGCCTTAGTTCTGACTTGTTTCTCAGAATTCTGAGAGAGTTTACGTCTAAACTCTTTTTTGTCACGTAACTGCAAGTTACAAACTCGCCATTGAGGTTTTTTTTCTTAACACTGAGAAATATAAACTCAGAATTGCAAGACAATTCAAAATTGTGAGATAAAAAGTCACAATTACTTTTTTATTCTGTGGCTAAACAGGCTTCCATACATTTCAGTATCTTGCTAAGGATCAATATGCATTATGCTGACATACCATTGATTATTATTATTTAGCCTGCTTAAAAATTTCAAAACAAGTTAAAGGTGCCATAGAATGGAAAACTGTATTTGCCTTGGCATAGTTAAATAATAACAGTTCTGTACATGGAAATGACATACAGTGAGCCTCAAACACCATTGTTTCCTCCTTATGTAAATCTCGTAAATGCAAAAGACCACTGAAAAATAGGCGAATCAGAACATAACACCGACTGTGACGTTACAGTAGGGATCACTAATAGTTATGCCCCCAACATTTACATATACCCGCCCATGTTCTAGGCCAGCCGCCAGCCGAACCATCAGATGTTCTGCAGATATTGTGAAGAAACAAGCGAGGACAACAGCGAAAATGGCAGATCATGGAAATAAATGTTATGTTCCAGGCTGTGCAGGGGATGTGAAGTGCAGGGATGGGTTGGTGTCTGTATTCAGAAAGGCACGGAAAGCAAATAATGCGTTCTAATAAAATAAAGCGAGCCACTAAAGGGACATGGTTAGCTCCATGCTAGCGGTAGCCTGTTACATTACAGAACATAAAGATTTCACTTACCACATAAACAGAGTAAAGTTTCAAGTTTACTTTATTTATATAGCACATTTAAAACAGCCACAAGACTGACCAAAGTGCTTCACAAAAGATACAGCATCATAAAAGTAATTAAAATAAGCAAACAGATTAAAACAAAGAACCTGAATGAAACACTACCAGAAAAATTATAATAGGCAGAAATATAAACCTAATAAGCCAAAGAAAACAGATGGGTTTTTAAAAGAGACTTAAAAATGGTCAAACTCGGGGCCATTCGAATTTCCACTGGCATTCATTCCAGAGACGAGGACCAATTACAGAGAAGGCACGGTCACCTCTACGTTTAAGTCTGGAATGTGGAATTAATAGAAGATTCTGGTCACCAGATCTTAAGCTTCTTGAGGGGATATACTGATGCAACAGTTCAGATAGGTAGCCGGGTGCTTGATTGTGCAAAGATTTAAAAACAAATAGTACAATTTTAAAATGTATTCTAAATTGAACTGGCAACCAATGAAGGGCCTTTAAAAGTGGAGTAGCATGATCCCTTTTTTTCTTTTTCAAAAGAAATCTCGAGGCAGCATTTTGGATCAACTGAAACCGGGCAATTTGGGCTTTAGAAATGCCACAGTATAACGAATTACAATAATCAAGGCGTGACGTGATAAAAGCATGCACCGCCATCTCCAAAGTCTTATCAGTAAGGAAATGTTTAATTTTTGCAAGTGTACGGAGCTGACGAAAACTGGACTCAATTACTGTAGAAATTAAATGCTTTCATATGTTCTGAAGGGCCAAAAACAATTACTTCAGTTTTCTCCTTATTTAAGGATAAAAAATTTTGAGATAACCAGGATTTAACCTCATCTAAACAGGATGAAAGAGCAGTCATGGCCAGTGGATCATTTTTTCTAAAAGGTAAATAAATTTGAGCATCATCGGCATAAAAGTGAAACGACACCCCATGTTTTCTAAAGATAGATCCCAGAGGTAGCATATATAATGAAAATAGAGAGGCGGCCAAAATCGAGCCTTGCGGAAGGCCACAGGGGAGAGAAGCAGTGGAAGATAAAAATTCTCCTAACCTAACCACAAATTTCCTGTCAGATAAAAATGACTGGAACCACTTTAGAACTGTGCCAGAGAGACCCACCCAAGATTTCAGTCTATTAATTAATACAGAATGGTTAATGGTGTCGAAAGCAGCTGATAGATCTAAGAGAACGAGGACCACAAAGTCACCCGTATCAGTTGCTAAATAAATGTCGTTTAACACTCTCAGAAGGGCAGATTCAGTGCTGTGGGCAGCCTTAAAACCAGATTGAAAGTGCTCAAACAGAGTATTTACAGCAAGGAAAGATTGAAGTTGAAGAAACACAAATGGTAAAACAGAGATAGGGCGATAATTTTTTTAAACTGACAAATCGAGTGAAGGCTTCTTGAGGAGAGGTGTGACAGTTGCCACTTTTAGATAAGCAGGAACCACCCCAGTTAAAAGACACTTACTTAGAGTAAAGGCCCTGATATACTTCAAACGAAGGTCCTTTTCGTTCTTCGTTTGGGGGACAAAAAGAAGTTCTAAGAGGCTGAGCGACGGTATACTGTTTTCGAACATCCCGACACCCCCGCGCTGCTGAAGGTGGTGTTTACGTTAATGTAAACATGTGTTGCAACGCTCGCGCATATGCCCTAAACAGAACAATGATGCAATGATGGTGTATCTAGGTATTTTATTAAACTGGATAATTACACGTTTTTTTTTGTGTTGTCATAATTTGATAAAAACAAAGGTTTATTATTGCATGTCCGTTTGGCATTTAATTTATTGTATAGCCTTTAAATTCGCTTATTGAAAGAACAACAGCAGCAGTATGGTGTAACATTTATTTGAAACACATGTATTTGGTACTTGCTACCTTGCAACTTTACGCTTACATTTCATTCTTTTCATGGCTTTTTAAAACTTGCATCTGATGTTTCTCTACGTCGCTTTTTGCATAACTCCGGGTCGTTGACACCAAGCTTCGTTGCAATTTCTTTCTAGGAATTAAATGCTTTCTCTGAACCTTTATAGTCTCTCCGTGAGCGACTGTACAGGTGCGGATATATTTGTGCCGGCTCAGCTATTCCACACAGTGTATTTATGTTGCTAGTGACTTGGAGATGTTCTCCTGCCTGACCTTTGTTGAATAAGAAACGAACCGAGAAAAAAAAGAAAAAAAGAGCGTCAAAGAAGGTGGAGCTCCAGAACACACCCACTGATTGCGTAATCGCCACGAACCAATGGTAGCTCAAAGGTGTTTAGGAGCCAAAACGAACTCCCCCAGAATATTCGCTTTGGTGAGCTGTTTCGAACTGCCGAAACGAACTCAAAACGAACTTCGTTTCAGCCTGATTTTGTTCGAAATGACATCATATCAGTTTGTTCTTCGATTTCGTAGTATATCGGGGCCTTACGGAGAGATGCCTGAGGATGATGGCGAATGATTTACAGATCCTGAGCACCACTGACAAGCTTCTGATCTTGTAAAATGTGTGGTAAGTACTGCCGCTATAGTTTACACAGAGCATGTGTATGTTTTCCCTGTGTTTCCTTCCTGTGAGCTACTGAAATGAGCCGGACTGTGAAACAGCCAATCAGAGCAGTGCTCAACATTATTATTCATGACCCTTCCAAATAAGGTAATAACAGACCATTTAATTCTAGGGACAAATCCTAGGTTTGTAAATGGACATGTAAATCTGTTTCTGGAGAATTTTTGCCCTTACCTAAGCCACATACCTTCTATGTAGATATCAGAGGACAATTTAAAATATTGTATCAATGCATTCTATGGCACCTTTAAATCTGTTTAATGAGTTAGGTTTAAACTGGTTAAACTGAAGTTGTTAGGGACATTTACCCATCGTCTCTGTGGTTTGGCTTGCGGCCACACGCAGTGAGGCCAGGCTGGTGTCAGATCTCGGAGAGGCAGTGGAGGGGGAGGACAGGGCAGTGCCATTCACCTTGGACTCAGTCTGTGGCTAGGACATAGGTAGAAAGGAACCATATAGATTAGGCAGCGGACTGGACTCAAACATCAGCACTGGGTTGTACTTCTGTATTTCCAGATTCATTTGAAAACATTCGGTTATATATTTTCGATCTAAAACTTCACATTATTTTACTGCCTAGTTTTTAAAACCTCACAAAACCCTCTCCAAACATTTATTGATGAGTTACTGAAATTTTTTCAGAGGACTTTCTCAAAACATTAACAATTGCTTAGAGTTGCTGTGCTTTTGCATCATTCAGTTTTTCAGAAACAAGAGAGTCAAGACAAAAAAATAACACAAGGATACACACAAAATAGTGCACTTGATGCCGCTAAAAATAAAAAAGAAAATAACCCAGACGTGTTCAAAAAACCCTTTAGCAAACATGTAAATTGTACATTCATTGTCATTCATATGTACAACAATATTCAGGGCTGAATATTGTTAATATACTATATTATTACATTAATATTATGTCTGTTTCCTATACATCCATTAATATAATAATATTTATTTAATTCAAGTACTACCGTTAATTAGTTTACCATTCAAAGTTTGGGACTGAAAGTCTCTTATGTTCACCAAGGCTGCATTTATTTCATACAAATCCAGTTAAAACAACAATTTTGTGAAATATTACAATTAAAATATTTATTCCTATTTTAATATATTTTACAGGTTTAATATATTTTTTCAGGATTCTTTTATGAACGTTTGATGAACAGAAAGACCATACTACATTTTTGATTAATTTAATGCGTCCTTGATAAATACAAGTATTTCAATTCAATTTTTTTTTTAATTGAAAGTCTTCTTGGCTATATTATTTACACATGTAGCTTACAATTGACACATATTTACAATTACAGTACCTAAAAATAATCTTTAATGATAAACTGGTTTGTCACTGCACAACTATTTAAAGTGTGCTTTAATGAGTGTGTTTAAAACTTCCACCATTAACAATTCATAACACAAGACCAAACAGCCCTCTTGAATAAAGAGTGCGCATATGTTAAACATAAGAACATGTTTATTAGCATATGACAGAGATTAAAACTGAAATAACTGATGCTACTAAAACAAGAAAATACACTGGTAGGTAAAGGCTTGATTGTAAATGTAAAGAAAACTGAAGCTGATGGCTATAAACAACAAAAAAAAAACATTGATGAAGTGAAGCCAAAATCCACTGGCTCTGAACAAAGTGAGAGCTAATTTATCTCCGCGTTTATTGAGTCTGGTTCTTCTAGCTTCGGGCCAAGTCGGCCACTGGAAGGAGCTGGAGTCTAGTGAGATTTTAGTTCAAAGGGTCCACAGAGAACACATGAAGCCATTTCTTCAAGAACAAATCTGATATAAATCCATTTGGCAGAGACCCCCAGTCGACTAATGTTTTTTTAGAAGTAAGCATCGAGACATTACGCTTCATTCATCAAGACATGATGCAGACAGAATATCTGATTTTCCCTCTATTCAAGCAGAAGGAGACTGCTGAAGAAGTTGACATCAAACAAACTCCACAAACAAATTACAGAGAGAAATGGGTTGCTGGAGGAAGAATGACAGGTCGCTCAAAATGTTCTTTTGGCCACATAAAAGATCTGGCATCCCTCCTCAGCTTAAATAAGGCCAGGATCAACAATGCCTGTTGTGTGGCAAGTATGATTTAACCTTCTTTGAAATATTTGGTATAAAGTATACTGCCAATAAGGACAGAAAAACATTGTCATCTGACAAAAAAAAAAAAAAAAAAAAAAAAAAAAAAAAAAAAAGTGTACATTAATACCAAGACTAAACAATGCTTTAAAAAAAAAAAAAAAACCTATTCAAACCATGTCTGATCAAATAAACTGATTGAACAACACAACAAAACCAAACCCTTGAATGATTAGAGTACAACATTTCAGTATGAATGAGTCCATAAAGATGCATTTCATTTAAAATCTTGTCCATGTATTTCATGCTAAAAATGATTTGCCGTGAATATGGCTGTATATTTAACACAATCAATGTCATTTTGGCTTGCACAGTGCTGTGGACTAAACTCAAATAATTCTAAGTAGTAGTTATTATACAGAACAGTGAATGCCAACAAATGTCCTGCAAGGACAATTAACAGAAATGTCTGCATTCAAACAAAACAACATGAACTAACAATATTCCATTCTAGAGTTACAAGTCTTTGGTTTAAACATCTATGCAAAAAAAAAAACTGCAATTTCCAAACTCAAAAGAAAGAAAAAATCTTGATGAACAATTTGAAATTTACAACAACGCCTTCAAACCACACAGTTGCAGAAAAATAACATCTTTAAACAGATGAAACATTTCAGGAAGATTGTGTCAAAATAAAATCTTAGACTCTTTAACAAATTCCTGGAACTTGCAACTGTACAAAATGCACATGCAGATGCAAATCCCAGCTCTTATACAAAACATTGTCTATATTCATCCTGACAGCATCTAAATTTAGCATAGATATTTCCTTTGTTAAATTGATATAACTAACTAATATTTTAAACCTCATGAGCTAACCTATTAAAACGCCTAATTTTGGCCGAATTTTAAGGAAACATTACATGTATCCTTCATAGACCATATATAAAGAAGTGCCAGAATGCGTTGCAATGAGTCAAGAGAAATATCAACTATAAATATACGTAATATATATTAATATACCGAAAAATATCGACTTTGCCAACAAAGTTAATTATTTTTAGAACTACAAATATGACAAACATTAAAAGCCAAAAATTGACATTAAAATATACCAATGCTCTGGCCGTTTCATTTCTTCTGTCAACAATCAAAAGGAAGCACATGAACAGTGTTACATTCCACAGCTATGATTTGAAATACGCCTTGTAAATTATTAGTGTGCGATCCGAAGACATTTACTCGTAGCAAAGTTTAGACTTAAGACAGGAGCTGACAACTGCTCGAGTTCCTTCAACAATACATCCAAAAGTTGTTTTTCACTGGCAGAGAGTATAAACATTGATAAAATCTTAAGGATATGCGCCACCCACCTGCTCAAGTAACTGTCTAAGGCGTTTGAGCTGTGATTCCAGCTGTTTGTTGTGATCCTCCAGGATTTGCATTCTTGCTTCCAAACGTCCCTTGTGCTGTCGCAGTAGTTTAGCTTCAGCGATCAGTTCAGCGTCGCGTGGACTCTGGGGTGAGACGGGCAGCATCTGTGGGGGTGAGGGCAGCGGCGACAGACCCTTATGGTCATGTGCCTTCTTCAGACGATCGTACTCTGCTTGCAGCTTCCTGCACAACAGGGAAGACAACTTCAGAAAGAAGCCTAGAAAACAGCGACTTTAGAAAAAGGCAGAGTCTGACAAATAAATAAGCATGTGCTGTTAGCATAGACTGCTGGTTTTCTATTTTCAGCAAAATACACTATTGTTCAAATATCTGGACGCATTAAATTGAACAAAAGTAACATTAAAGACTTTTTTTTTTTATTCTATTTATCAAAGAATCGTAAAAAAAAGCATCACCGTTTCCACAAAAATATTAAGCAGCACAACCGTTTTCAACATTGATAATAATAATAAATGCAAGCAAATCAGCATTTTAGAATGAGTTCTGAAGGATCATGCGACACTGAAGACTGAAGTAATGGCAGCTGAAAATTCAGATTGCCATCAAAGAAATAAAATAAATTTAAAAATTTAAAAATAGCAAAAAAATAATTTATTAATCATTTGTACATAATATTAGTTTTTATTTATTTTTTTTAATTAAAACCTTATCAATCCCAAACTTTTGAAGGGTACTGTATATATATATATATTTTTTTTTTTTTTAAATATTGCTAATATATTTTAGGGGATCGAAAATACATATTTGAAACAATATTAAATCTGTTTGATTAGTTCTGCTTTCTCATCTACTCACAGTATTAATATAGCTCACTGTGTGTAATATTAGACTCAAATGTGTAGCCCACGTACTTGACTCAGCAGTGTGGGAAGATTTGTGTGTGCTAGGTAGTACTTGGATGGTCAGATGCTTTTGAGCAAATTTGAGAACCACTTATTGAAAGCACAATCAAATACTTGAATCGATTAATATTACAAAATACAGATGAGCTAATATAGAAAAAGATATAGGGGCATTTTGTCTGTGAAAGCTGATAAGCCTATTTACTATGCCCAATTATGGTTAGCTGCATTTTATTATTATCATGGTAACACAATTAGGGATCGATTCTTACTATGAACTAGTTGCTTATTAGCATGCCTATTATTAACATATTGGCTGTTTATTAGTACTTATAAAGCACATATTCTGCATGACCATATTCTACATCTTTAATCTTAACAACTACCTTACTAACTATTAATAAAATCACAGAAAAGCACAACTTTTCATTTTCCGTCGGTCTTAGTACACGATGTAACTACAGAAGAGTCAAGCTTTAAATAGGAAAATTATCGAAGCTCTTTCCTAAGCTAAAAGTGCTACCGCCAGACCCGGAGATCGGCTGAATGGATTCAAAAACGGTAAAACTCAACTGTTTAACTCTAGGGGAGTTGTAAAATGAGCCTATTTTCAAAACAAGTGGAGTGTTCCTTTAATGGTTTGCTAATAGTGAGAATTGGACCTTAAAATTAAGTGTGGCCATTTTCATTAGGCATTTTGCTGAAAACAATTCCGGTTGGTGACCAACTTTGAGAATCACTAACTTAAAGGGATAGTTCACCCAAAAATGAAAATTTGTTGTTTATCTGCATACCCCAAGGGCATCCAAGATGTAGGTGACTTTGTAACAAAGATTTTTAACTCAAACTGTTGCAGTCTGTCAGTCATATAATGGCAGTCAATGGTACTCACGGCTTTGAGAGAAAAAAAAAAAACATACACAGACAAAACCAAATTAAACCCTGCGGCTCGTGACGATACATTGAGGTGTAAAGACACGAAAGACATTTTTCTTCTTGCTTTACGGCGGATTGCAGACTTATAAGTGCATTACTGCCACCTATCTCTCAAATGGACCATTGACACTCCTAATTGAGAGATAGGTGGCGGCAAAGCACTTATAAGTCTGCGATCCGCCAAAAAGCAAGAAGACGCGTCAAGCTCCAGATGTTGTGTGAAGAGCTCAGGACAGTTGGACCAGGCGGCGGATCAGAGGTAAAAAACAAAATAAATACTGTTCAGTTTCTTGCACAGACCGGTCGTTTCGTGTCTTTACACCTCAATGTATCGTCACGAGCCGCAGGGTTTTATCTGTGTATGTTTTTTTTTCTCTCTAAGCCGTGAGTGCCATTGACTGCCATTATATGACTGACATTATATAACTGACAGACAGCAACGGTTTGAGTTAAAAATCTTTGTTTGTGTTCTACTGAAGAAACAAAGTAACCTACATCTTGGATGCCCTGGGGGTAAGCAGATAAACAACAAATTTAAATTTTTGGGTGAACTATCCCTGTAATGCATGATACTTAAAATATGTGATTTACAAAAATCGCTGTGCACGTAAATAAGAGAGAGACGTTTTATTATAAATGTCTGAAAATGTAGTGTCATCCCAGACATATGCCGATGAAATACAGTCCAGTGTACACCCATCCTATTTCATTTTAAAAAATAAAAACAATCAATTGAATTGTAAAGGAAATGGATAGGCAATCAAACCTGTTTTCCTGCTCCAGATCGTTGAGCACTCTCTCAAGCTCTCCCTTCTCTTCAGTCTCCATTGAGATGAGGATCTGAGCGGGGCTCTGCGGCTGGCTGAGAGGAGAGCCTTGATTCAGACTCTGGCAGTAGTGCTGGATCAGCAGATGCTCATCATCCCTACAACAGCAACAACAACACCACCACTCCATTTCCAGTTCACTACATCACATCCACTGCTCAAGATTTCAATTATCATTTGCTGCCTTAAACTCCTAATAACTGAAAAATACATTAGCTCAATCAGCTTGTGAGCATTAAGCTGGTCTAAAAACAATCCTATTCTTGTAATACCACAAAAACTGCAGAATAAGAGCATTTACATGTAATCGTTTTATAATAATTTAGTCTGAGCGTGCTGGGAAAATGATATGGGTTCATTACCGATCTCCACTGCTTTGTGTACGGGTGGAAAGAGCTTATATGAGAAATTTATTTTTTTATTATAAAATGAAAATTAATCTGAAATGACATGATTTTTAGAGAAACTCTTCCTATGATAAGCACTTTCACAGACACATTTGCACATTTTTAAGTTCAAATAAGATGCTTTTAGGCAACTGCAAGAAGTTAAACGTATGCAAGGTGTAAGTAGATCAGTTTTAGGTTCTACACACACTATTAGATTTATTTATGGTATGATACTATGTACAGTAGAGTGTAAAAGAGTTGCAAGCTCACATGCTTTCATTGGGTGATACATTGTCATTCACATACGAGCCATTTCGGTTCTCCATTTCAGCTAGCCTGTGAAAACACAATATCATTCTGTATTCATTCATGAACAGCTCATGCAGTTGCATTCGTTCACATCAGTAAGGCACCACTGCTTCAACTTACGTGCTTAACATTAACGCAAACGCATTTTGTGTGTTACTAAACACTGCAAGCAACAGTCATATTCAGAAATGCGTATTCATTCTGTTACCATTCATCGGGTTAAAACAAATTTCAAACCCTTGAAAATATATCAGTAATGGTATAAATGGTTCTTTTCTACTGTATGACACATTTGTACCATTCTACGGTATACACCATCACATTACCCAGGCCTAATGCGATGCAAGTCAGGTCTCTTAAAAATACAGTTACACGGTAACACTAAAATAACCATGCTTAAAAAAGACCGACCTGCTAGCGTAATGCTCGATGCGTGAGTGGGTGTCGTCATGGGAGAGTTGGGGGGAAGATGCCGGCCTACCAGTGACAGAAGAGCAAAGGTCAGAAAACACGGATGAACTAAATATATCAATATTATGTTATGGAGAAAGAACCTTTTATGTACCTCTGAGCATTACTATACAAATTAAACAGGGTTGCTATATATACCATAGAATCAAATATAAGGATATAAAACAATAACATTAATCAGGAATTACTAACCCACTATTATTTTAGTGACATACTATCCGATGTATAGTTTATTGCAACTTGATTCAGTTCAATTTGGTCAAATGGGCAAACCTTTTTCCCAATATTTGGAGCTGAATATATGCAAATACACAATATAATGTTCAACAGTTTGGGGTCTTTAATATTTTATTAATGTTTCTGAAAGAAGTCTCTTATGCTCACAATATGCACATTTATTTGATGATATATACAGTACAGACCATTTAATAACTATTTGAATAATTCAGTAAAAACAGTAGAATTGTGAATTAAAATAATGGTTTTCCTATTTTAATATAATGTAAAACGTAATTTATTCCTGCGATTACTTAATAATGGCTTCATTAAAAGAGAAAAAAAAAACAGTGATACATATTTTTCAGAAGTCTTTGATCAATAGAAAGTCTTTACTGTTACTTTTGATCAATAATGCATCCTTGCTGGATAAAAATTTATTAAATCTCTTTTCTTTTTTGAAATACTTACCCAAATGGTGTATCATGAAATGTTTCTTGAGCATCAAATTAACAGAACAACTTAATGCTCAGGATATTTTTCTTCTTTTCTTCTTATTATCAATGTTAAAAACAATTGTGCTGCTTACATATTTTTGTAGAAACCGGGATTTTTTTTTTTTAAGGATTCTTTGATGAATCCAAAGTTTAAAAGATCAGAATTTCTTTCAAATTAAAATATTTAGGAACATTATGAATGTCTTTTCTGTCACTTTGCTAAATGAAGTATTAATATCTTATTTAAAAATAATTGACGCCAAACTTTTGAACTGTACTGTATGTTACAGTGTAGCTCAAACCCAGTGATTTAACAATGATAACCCTTTTTAAAAGAGTACCTACACCACAGTAACATGTTAGATTAGCAGATGAATGGTGGAAGCCATGGGATGGACACATTCCAAAATATCTCACAGTTTTGACAATGGAAGATGAGTGTTTCATGGAGACTTGTGTATAATTTCATATAGAACGGCAGAAGACTCCGTTTTTTTTTTAGGAGTGATAAAACAGCTATATCACTATATGATTTGCTTAAATTTTCCTGACCAATAGAACAATGGACACTGCGCTGAACTGAAGGAATTGTAGAAACTCTATTCTGATTTACTCTGCCATTAGACTTTCAATAACACTTTGACGTTCAAATGCACTTAATTTCAAAATAGGACTAGGGGTCACATTGTAAGTGTCATGTGAAAATCCTGAATGTTCTTCAGTGGCACTGTTTGCATTACGTGATCCAGTAAGCAGCTTGTGTTGGTGTGTGGATGTACTCACGGATGGTCAACAGGCCAGAAGTTGATCAGTGTAACAGGACTGCAAGACAAAAAAAGATGTAATGATGGACAGGACAAGTAGATGCATTGAAAGCATGATAATGACATGATTGTTAAGAAGCACCAAACACACGAACCCACTGATATGACAACAGTTAAATCCTAACAGCATTTGTAGTGGCCAATAACATACACATGACAATCAATTCACTTGCAAAAACTGTTTGTTGAGAAATAGTTTGAGTCAAAATGGCTGGTTGTGTGTTAGGATTGAAATGAAAAAGGGGGAAAAAAAAGTTAATGCTGTAAGAATAATGCATGTATGCATATAGCACAGCTTTACGATTACTTTGACAGACTGCACACATTTGCAGCTGCTCCTCTACAGGGGGAAAAATAATTCCACAGCATAAATACTCCTACTGTGAACACGAGTAATGATCAATGTACACGGTGAAGCAGAAAAAACATCCAAGCAAAACTCTTGCAGCTGCAATTTAAGGTTATAAAGTGTTCAGAGTCATCTTTATTTGTCTTGTTCGCTACGGTTTTACCAGGTTAAATTGTTTTATTTAGAGTGTGTCAGATGAAATGCAGCTTTTTCTTCATGTCAGTATTCAAAATATAAAGAAACAGTACAAATTTTCCACCAAGAATTTAACATTTTATGGCATTTTTGGCTGAAGAGCTTTAGCAGAAAAAAAAGGTTGGTGAATTCATTCTTCTCTTTTCTTTTAATTTTGAGTGGATTTAAACAGGATGAGACAACCCTTTTCAACTATGCGCCCGCTATGAGCCATGTTTCTTACTATGCGTAAAACGTAGGTCTTTTCTTATAATAGTTCTTGCTGTAAATATATCATTAAGTGTGTCAGTGTCATTATTAATGAAACCAAAAACTATAAAAAAAATTATATATATATATATATATATATATATATATATATATATATATATATATAGAATATATTATTACATATAACATAATATATATATATAATAATTTAAATAAATCTAAAATAAAGTTAAATATTAGATGAACATTTTAAAAATAAACAAAAATGATAAATGTTGCCTTAGCAACTAAAAAAAAAACTTAAATTGAAGTACTAAAATGATTAAAACAAATTAAAACCCGAACAGAAAAAAAAAAAAAGAATTAAAATGTTTTTGTTGTGGTTTCTTTCAATAACAGCATATAAAAAATCTAAAATGTTACAATTAAAATAAACTATAAAAATAAAAGCAAATATTAATAAATTCTATAATAGTTTATAAATAATACTAAAATAGTTGGCCAGTATGATCCTAAATCAGTCTAAACATGCCCTTATGATTAGGGATGCAACAATACCATTTTTCAGAACCGATCTGATACCGAAAATTCTGAGTATCTGCCGATACCGATCCAATCCGATACCAGCGCAGTTTTTTTAATCGATGTAGCCTAGAATTTCTATACTTCTCTGTGTTGACCTGATCGTCACTCTTTTGTGTGTTAAACGCAATCTACATATAGCCTAGATAACTTCATTTTAATGAAAAATAACATAAAAAATATATATATAATCATAATCTATGACAAAAATACTACTATAAACTAGGTTAGTGGATAATTCAGCAGCAAAAGATACTCTAGAAAAATAATGGGTGCACAATAATTTTATAAAACCTTGCGAAACATTTTTATTTTCAAATAAAAGTGAATAAGTGTAGGACTAAATCTGGTAAATTGTTACACATTGCTCTTTGTATTGTAAAATAGATTAATGAAAAAACAAGCAAATACATTTACATTTAGTCATTTAGCAGACGCTTTTATCCAAAGGGATAAAAATGAGGACATTAGAAGCATTTATATATAAATATATAGGCCATTTTAATTAAGACATTTCTTCT
This sequence comes from Barbus barbus, assembly GCF_936440315.1. Classification (NCBI taxonomy): domain Eukaryota; kingdom Metazoa; phylum Chordata; class Actinopteri; order Cypriniformes; family Cyprinidae; genus Barbus; species Barbus barbus. Next base: position 30,550,023 of record NC_136735.1, read on the forward strand.
GAATCTATAGCACAGTAATGAAGGCAGCAACATATGATAGATAGGACAGAACAAGAAAGACTGTTAATCATCTTTCATTGCACTAAAGTATTATAAAACGAAAGGCTCCAATAAAGAGCGGCACAAATCGCTTAAGCGCATCCCGTGCGCAGAATGATGCGCTTGAAGCAGCATGGAGTCAAAGCACGCAGGCTGCGCAGCCCTCTGAGTCCGCACAGAAAAGTTTAAAGTACAAAGGGAAAAGATATTGATGCGTAGTGTATTGATCCTTTTCTTTTAACAGTTTTAAACCTCAGCTACTGTGCGCTCTTGAAGAGAGTTTGACTGTAGTAACCGAACGTGAATGCTGAACGGAGGATGACAGACAGCCGCGGCGGAGAGAAGAGTTTACCTGAACTTGAATTTAACAACTTAAATATTCATCTGTACCTCAGATTAAACTATGGAACAGCTTCAGAACACTTGAAATATAGTGCACAAAAACTTTATGGTGCTTTATAATGTTTTTTTGTGCCTTTTGTGGGGCTCAACAATAACACAATAGAATACGCACAATATCGGATTTGGATCGGTCTCGTCTGACCGATACCCGATCCGCAGAAAATGACCGTATCGGAGCCGATAACGATCCTGAGTATCGGATCAATGCATCCCTACTTATGATCAACTATCCATTGTTCAAAATATGGTCGCCACATTAATTCTGCTGTCTTGATAGCATCTGGAGTCGCAGTGCGATGCGCACTGTGCTTTTAATAATAATAATAGATAATGAAGTGAACACAGAAAAGCACGAGTCTCACGTCTCCATGTTGTCTCCCTCAAGGATGGTCTGGACGGGAAGGTAACCCATGCGAGGATGCTTGGCAAAATAGCGTTTTGTCCTGAACTTGTTCTTCAACACCTTGGCAAAGTCTCTCACGTCTTCTCCCGACGTCGTCTGAAGTAAAAGGACACAGAGACAGAAAAAGCCATAACTTGCACTTTAATCTTAAAATACACTGACTTTCACATCAGCCAGATACTAAACTTCCAATGCAGTGCGATAAAGGCAAATAGCAGAAAACCTACCGGTGTGCAATATTCAACCATAGGGTACTGCATCTTGTGACCTTTAGCCACTCTGCCAGAAAAGAAGCAGCTTTGGCAGATATCATAGTTAAAGTGCTTTAAACTCCGGTACCTGTAGAGACCAGACACAAAAAGTGAGATCAGTGTTAAAGTCATTGCCAAAACATTCAAAACACCCTGGATCTGAAGGGACATGCACGTCAGATTATTTCCCGGAAAACTTTATTACATCTTGATCCTCCAGGTGGAGCTGTTCCCTGTTCTCACATCCTCTCAATAGAGAGCATATTACAGTCATTCTACTGTATTCTCTAATAGTATAATAATTTGTTACATTTATATAGTGCTTTACTGGGTACTCAAACCGCTTTACATAGATGGGGGGAATCTCCTCAACCACCACCAATGTGCAGCATCCACCTGGATAGTCATTCTAATATGAGGAAAAATTCTGAAGACAATTCTTTCATGATTTACCTACACAATACATACACTATTGGTCTAAAGTCTGGGATCAGTAAGTTTTTGCTTTGTTTTTTCTTTAAGAAATTATTACTTTTATTCAGCAAGGAGGCATTACATGCATTAAATGTATGTTACAAAAGCTTTTTTTAAAATCAAAACAAAACAGATGTTTGTTTTCAAAACAGATACTAAGAAATAATAAAAAAATCTGCATATTAGAATGATTTCTGAAGGATCGTGTGACACAGAAGACTGGAGTAATTCAGCTTTGATTCACAGCGATAAATAACATTTTAAAACAGATTAAAATAAAACACAATTATTTTAAGTTGTAACAATACTACTACTGTTCTACTGTACTTTTGACCAAATAAATGTAACTCTCGTTAGCTTAGACTTTTTTTTTTTTTTTTTTTTTTTAAATCTTACTGACCCCAACCTTTTGCAAGGAAGTCACGTGGGTTTAGAATAACATGAGTGTGAGCTATTATTGACTGTTTTCTTTTAGTGAGTGAACTGTATTCCTTTGACGACACAGCATTAAAAATGAATGTTGTTCTGGAGTGAAAAGTCATAATTTTTAATCGAATAAATCTCTCTTAATCTCCCCTTTCCTTTTCTATTTATATAACCAGAGGCACAAGGAGGAAAAATATTATGTCACAAACTAAAATCCCTATTTCAATAAATTCCTAATGGATAAAACATACAAAGTCATATCTCACATAATTTTTCTCTGTAAATCAATGGGTTATGCCAAGTGAAAATATCTTTTAGACATTTTTTGTACATGCACGAGACCCAGATTCTGACCCAACACAGAAATGTATAAATATTACCATTAACCTACGAAGAAACTAACATGATAAATTATATATATATTGAACATTTTGTGCATAAACAACAACAGAAGTGCAATTTTCCAGCATAACATGCAACAAACAAGGCAAAACACTGCATCAATATTAGTCATCATTAAATATCATGCAGCAAATTTGCTGTAGCAAAAATATAGAAGCATTTTGAGAAACCTGATAAATTTTCTATTCTAACTGTACAAAGCACTGCATAGTTGCATTTCATGATTTTTAGCATTGTTTTTCCATGCCATCCATGATCTTATTCACTGGAAATATAATGGATTGAACAATTAGTGTTAAACAGCCAAAAAACCTCATGAAAAAAACAACTAATGATTCGTAAGACAAGGAAGAAAGTAAATAGGGTCACATTGATACCATGTTGAATTCAAAGTGAAATATATGAAAATACTTTATGTATTAGTACAAGCAGTACGGTGTTCTCCCACCAATAATAATAGAAAATATCCACTTCAGCTTTCCAAGCCTCAAAACAGAAAGTTATTCTTTTTCAAAGTCTGCCTTGAACTTTGGTGCAATGCTTAATAATGCAAAAAAAAAACAAAAAAAAACTGCTGATACTTTTAAAGCACCTGAGGCCGAATCAGTCATTCTAAATAATAGCACTAAAGAAAAGGTCCATACCTGAAGCCAATAATAGGACATTCCTTACAAATGTTGCATTTAGCCTGGTGCTTTGCTGTCTCAGCGGCCGCCACACGGTGAAGGACAGGAAGCCAAACCATCGACTGAGGTTCTAAACGCATCCAGTCCAGGAAGACTGAAGCCTCTAGCTCTGGTTTGTTATTGGCCTTCATATCAGAGCAAAAGAAAATAAACGCAGGAAACGCAGAAAAGTGCATATTCTACATGGCCGCTTTAACTTAATCTGTTCATTAATGAAGATGGTGGTTACTTACAAACTGAAAGCAGCTGCGCACACTGGGCTCGATATTGCTCCCTCCGAAAGACGCCACCTCACCCAGCTGCCTGGGGATCTGAATGGCGTCGTGCAGAAGGAGGCCGAGGCGCCGCTGGTCACAGAAGCCTGTGGCACTGGCCACCTCTCTGAATAAAACTAGAGAGAATAGGAAGACATTTTGAGGTTGACAGGTCACAGAGACGGAGAGTCCAAACTAGTGGTTGACCGATATATCGCCAAGGCCGATATATTGGCCTATATTTGTCTTTTCCAAATATCGGCGTTGGCCGATAAGTATTTCTGTTTGGCCGATGCGTTCGAGGCTTTTATTTTGACGGCGTTGAGAGCGGCAGCGCCTGAGCACATAGTGCTCACATCACCTAGTGCTCCTTGTTTACTGTCATCGTTAACAGTTCTGTCTAATACGGATAGAAGTCTAATAATCAGCTAGAACTGTTAAACAAAGGAGTTAAATGTATATAAAAAGTATTATAACGATTGCTTTTATATTGTTAGTAACAGAAAGGCAAACATTATAATACGAGAGTTCAGCTTCACTGGAGACACAATCGACAAACTTTAAACTCGTGATTTCAAACTATGCTGCACTTTATGCATTTGCCCACTGCCATATTCATGTCATTTACACTGTGTGCTGTGTATGTAAAATAACTGTTATCTTGGCTTTATTTGAACAATATGATTCTCAGTACACACAAACTTCCCAGAATACCGAGTGCCCTGTTAGTTACAGTGTTTACTTGCTTTTTAATTATACTTTTATTAAATATTTATTTATTTGTGAAAAAATACATTGTCATCTAAAGTATAAGTATGTTTATTGCACACATTTATTTTTTAATTCATTTTCAAATTATTTCAAATTTCTTAATAAATAAAATTATATCGGGCTATATATCGTCCGCCCTGCTTTCCAAGATATCGGCAGTCAAAAAAAACAATATCGGTCGACCACTAGTCCAAACCATCATATTTTGAATCACAGAAAAAAAAATTAAAAATCCTTCAATCCATACTCAAGCATCTAATAGAATTTTTCAATGTTAAGTGCCATGCATCAATTAAACTTGTTGGCAATATGAATATTAGAATATGTAGTGTCGCAATTATATCATATTAAACATTTACAAAAAAAGTTATTTATAAATGGCTTCTAAAAATCAGCTTTACCATCACAGGAATAAATTACACTTTTAAATATACTCAAATAGAAAACAGTTGTTTTCATTTATAATAATATTTCACAATATTACTGTTTTTACAGTATTTTTGATCAAATAAATGCAGCCTTGGTGAGCATAAGAGTATTCTTTCAAAAGCATTAAAAACACTTTTAAATGGTTGTGTGTGTATTTTTTTTATTCTTCAGTTTTTCGCCATTTGGAACAGTTTTGTTTATACCATCACTCTGAAGTGTATTAAAACACTTGTTATTAATGTAAATGCCATCAATTGCTGTGCGGTTGCTAGGTGGGTAAACATTTATTTCTGAGCAGCTGTTGCACTATACTGTGTGCTATATACTCTAAACGAGCAAACTCCAAAGCATTACAACTGTGTTTACAGCAGTGCTATTAACAAGCAAACAATGATAACATACTACAAGACACTAAAAACACCTGAGAGAGCTGTAAACTGCTAGCAGTACAGTTCCATAAACAGAGTTAATATCTTGGCTCTTATTATGGCTTAGAGACAGAATAGAAAGAGGGAAGCACATAAGATAAGCAGAAAAACTTACATCTGTGCTTATCTTCAAGGTGAGCTTTGCACAAACAGATTATTCCTGTTTTGAAGGATAGGGTACGAATCTTTCCGGCTCGTCCTCTGCGGCAAAAAAATTAAACAGCAAGGTGACAAATGACTAAAGTGAGACAGTCAATTTTTTTTTTTTTTTTTTGCAGATAAAGAGTCAAGATCAGAAACAAAATACTCTCAATGTTTCTGCACCATAAGTTGGTAAAATATACAGTACTGCTGTTGCTTTAAAAAAAAAAAAAAGACATTCTTTAGAATTAGTTTTGTGCAACCAGGGTATAGGAAGGGTTTTAAAATCAAATTCAAGACATTATAAGACCTATTTCGCACACTAACAAATACAATTAATATAGTATGTGCACACATAGAACAAACCCATAATTTAAAAAAAGTGCATCTCTTTTATATAATTAAACAGGCTGGGACACTTATTTAATGAGGACTTAATGTTGTAAATATCAGCAAAAAGTTTAAAATACTCAAAACAAGCTTTATTCAGTCTGTATTGAAAATGGTTTATGTACTAATATCTCAATACATACAAATTAGAGGTTGATTTAAATTGGCTTTTGCAGATATGATAAAAATGTGCTTAAAAAAGGAAATAAATACATTATTGTTCAGACACTAGTAAAATCTATATACTAAATGTGTTAAATATTGCTTTAGTCTTTCCTTTCTGTGATGGGGTGGCCCAGAGGGAAGCACTCCCTACAACCATCTACAACATCTTTCAATTTCAACACAAAAGAGTAAACAGTCATAACTCATCAACAGTAGCATAAATGCAAAGTATTTATTGATGGAAAACTACTCTGAAACCGTGAGCCTGCAGAATAGCGCCACATTTTGACTTTGAAACATTAAATCGTGGCCTTTTGAAATTGAACAATCACATTTTTGTCCCCAAACTTAAGATCTCTTAAGATGACAACTACTTTGTAATACCATTTAAGACTTTTCAAGGCTTTAAATTCAATCAAACTGTATTTAAGAGATTTTAAGGACCCACAGATACCATGTCAACACCCCATCTTCTTTAAATAACATTGCTTTGCAAGACAATCTAGGTAAAAAGCAGACGTAGAATGAAAAGACCTCCCATGTTTTTTTTCTCTCAGTTTACTCTGGGGGACAGACGGGGGTCTTCTGTGGAATCTACCACCTCCATGTACAAACACTGCATGATTTATGGCTCAGTGTGCTCCTACTAAGAAACATGCTGAGAACTGACTTCAGCTCCAACTGATATTCTCTGACTCATATGTTCAAAGACTAACTGGATTAGCTGATTAATGATTAATTAACTGAACTGAATTAGTTCACCCCAAATTTAAAATTCTGTCATCATTTACTCACTCTCATGTTGTTACAAACCCACATGACCTTCTTTCAATCATAGGACACAAATAAGCTTTTTCTGATGTAGTGCAGCAAGGACCTTCTTCAAAATTTCTCTGTTTACTTTCCACATGTCATGAATTGGAATGACATAAGGGAGAGTAAATGACAAAATTTTAATTTGAGCTATTGCTTTAACATGTTAAACACACAAACAATAAAAAATGGTTGAACGTACGTATCGTAAACGTTGAGCAGCCAGTTGAGACACATGTCCACACACAGAGGCACATTAACCAGGCTGCTGTGCTGCTGCTCTAGACGGTCGTAGATGTTGGTCAGACAGTTGATCACTTGCATGATGTCCATGAATTGCTCGTTCTGTTTCAGATTGTGCTGCTCAAAGGCCTCACAGGCTGCAGACATGCCCAGAAGATCCACTGTGCACAGAAAAAAAGCAAAAGTTGCGAAGGTGTTCTGAGTGTTGCTATGCTGCTCCTTGGTTTAGACAAAAGAAGGAATATTTTAGCTTACTATCATCAGTAGGATGAATGTTCGGTAACACTTTAGAATAGGGAACGCTTATTCACTATTAACTACGACTTTTCCCTCAATAAATTCTTAATTTGCTGCTTATTAATAGTTAGTAAGGAAGTATTAAGTTTAGGTATTGGGTAGGATTAGGGATGTAGAATAAGGTCATGTAGAATAAAGCATTAATATGTACTTAATTATTACTAATAAATGGCTAATATTCTAGTAATATTCATGCTAATAAGCACCTAGTTAAAAAACCCTAAAATAAAGTGTTACCGAATGTTCAAACAGTGTTGTGTGATTGCAAAGAGGAAATTTTGCGGACTTACAACAGAGAGCTTTCTGCATTCGTCTGAGCTTCATTGCCGTCCTGTATGCCGAGAACCGTACATTGTTGAGATCCGCTGTTGAGTGACAAATGTTAATTTTAGCAAACTGATCATGCAACATTTCATTACTGTCACAGTCAAACCTCTCATTTCTGCATTTGACAATTTCTAATTTTGATCTTATTTGTTGGGTTCTGAAAGACAGGCAGCAGAAACATCAAGCTAGTTTCATCCAATTAGTTTCTCCATTTTAAATCCATTGATCAAAAATATTTTGTCTAACAATCTGACATTTTATTCAAGGGCAATTACACTACCACATAGATTCAAATACAGCAAATGTGGGTGACTTCATATTAGAGCTGGGAAATATGGTTCAATTTTATGTATATTTACATACCAATATATTGATATATAAACATGACTTTACATGAACCATTATTTTACAGCCACTGTTGCCAAGAATAAACATGAAAACGTTAAATATACACTAATTATATCCTTGCTGAGTAATTACTAAAACATTTTAATATACAATAAAATGCCACACCAAAATCTCCATTAACAGTTTCGTGTGACAACAATAATAAAAAATAATGATGAATATACTATTAATATTCAGCCATATGCAGCCATACTACATTCACATCAGATCTGAATCAGGCCTACCTAAAGACTGGTACAGTTCTGCCATCTTTGGGTGGTCCCAACATGTTGTTTGGGTCTGGTGACTGAAAGCAAAAATATCATGAAATACAATAAACAGTACCTCTGTCTGGAAAAAAAACAACTTTATAATAAATACCAAAAGGCTATAAAGGCTATACAACGTCCATAAATATGTTTATGACTCATATTCAGTGCTAGAAACAGTGTCATTCATCTAGGGTAATACAGATTAAGACAAGGCCTTGAGTCATTTTACATCAAACAATAAATCTGTGTAGTGTTCAAACTTAAGTTATATTCTTCATCTTCAACTGACACTAGAACACATTTAATAAATCCATTAATGCAGGATCATCATGACATTGGCTAAAAACATACTAACTATAGTTCAGACGTGCTGTCAATGATAACATCTGTCCTTTAAAAGGATAGTACACTTACAATCAGTCATTTACTCATCCTCATGTTGTTACTTGCGTTATTTTGTGGAAGATAGAATGTGAATTTAAAAGAATACCCTCGTCTGGCCATTATTTTCAGTACAATGGAAGTAAATGAAAAATGGGGACTTTACATGAAAAAAAGGCAGCAAAAACGTATCATAAAATTGGTCCATATACACAAAACAACTGTACCACTTCTAGGATACAATTATGCTGTTTAGTGACTTTAGAGCGTCCATTTCTATTTCACTTTCATTATATTGAAAATAATGACCAGAATGCTCTTCAAAAACATCCCTTTTATGTTCCATGGAAAAAAAGTCCCACAGGTTTGGAACAACATGAGGGTGAGAAATGACAGAGCTTTCATTTTTGAGTGAATGACGCCTTTAAGAAAAAATAAGGGATGAAAGGGACTTTTACAAGATGTTGTAATGTGTTTTCCCAGTAAATGTAATGCATAGGATAAAAAAAACAAAAAAAAAACATTGTCACCATTATGCCATTAAGGTCTCTTGACTAAAGACTGAATAGGCAACGTGCCAAAACTAAACAAGTAATTCAAAGAATTGTGGGCATGTTTGTGACTGGAACTCACTAAACTGCAACTTATCCCAGTTAATAGTGGTCCTTTTGCATGTGCATTTGGCAGTGACTGAAAACATTTAAAACTGATGGAACTTAAAGAGTCAAAAGCTCATCTCTGCCAAAAACTTGTCTTGCAACTCATAATCACTTTATCTGATATTTCCCATGAATAAATAGTTTGAAGTCCATTGTTTAGATCCTACTTCTGACCACGGGAGTAGTTTTGAGCATCTGAGTTATCGTACTGAGTCGTCTTTGTTTGAATCATAAAAGAAGAGAGTTTAGATTTCAACATTCACAACAGTGCCTGTTTTGTTACAAGGGCTCTAAATGAATCCATTAGTGAAAATGCAATTTACACTACTGAAATGCCTTGTTTTGAAGTGTTGCTATGGGCCGGGATGTTTTTGTGATTTTGGGTTTAAGCCAGCCAAGCAGCTCTGCAGAATTCTAATAAGGTTGAGAAACTTCAAAACTAATACATTATACCCAGACCCTACAGTGTTTTTAGTAGGAAGAAACACAGACTGGGGTTCCAATCATCAACAAAAATGAGATGAAAGTGAACTTCCAAGCATTGTTTTTCAGAAGAAATATATATTTTTGAAAAGTCAAAGAGGTCGACATGAAAGTATGAAAGGATTAAGAAAAAAAAAAAAAAAAAGGGTTGCAGAAAACATCAGTGTCTCTGAAATGCAAACATTATGGCGTGGAATCACTTTCACAATTGGACCACTAAAAAAGTACCATAATAATACCAACACCATGGGACTGCGACGGAATTTTAGTTTGGAATACTGCTAACCTGCTGGAACACCTGTGAAACATTTATCTGAAGCAACAATATGAATGCTGTTTCTAATACACATCATTTCTATACTCATAGTAATATTTTTTGAGTAATACACTGTATAGGTTTATAGCCTGTTTACAACAGCGAGACTAATGCAAGCCTTCTAGTCTCTTAAACTCAATCATGGAATCATGTCAGCGGATTTTAAGGAAACGCATGAAATGTGAATGCCATCAGACTGAACTCATGTGTGAATGGCCTTCTGAATGCATCACAAATGTCCTGCATTGTTTGATTCCATGCATATCACAATTATTTTAGTCAACGCACAGCCTCTTTAAAAAGAAAGGAACAAAAACATGACAACAAAAGTTTCCTTCTTTCCTTCCTTGCAATGTGCACACATTTAATAATAGTTTGTTATAATAAATAAGCAAATAAATGAATAAATCTAGGTTTCCTGCTTTGGAATAATATTAGTAAAAAAGTGCTATACAAATACATTTGAACTTAAAAATGTCTCTTCAGATTTTAGAATTAATAGAAAAAAAGCTGTCAACTCAACACAGAGAAATATAACATGCACATATTAGCCTACATAATACACCACAAATCAAACGTTTGGGGTTGGCAAGGTGTTTTTGTTTAATAAAAATCTTATGCTCACTATTAAGCCTGCATTTTTTTAAATAAAAAAAATCTGTAAAAACAGTAGAACTCTGAAATAAAATAATGGTTTTCATATTTAAAATGCCATTTATTCCTGTAATGTCAAAGCTGAATTTTCAGCGGCCATTTCTCCGGTCCTCAGAGTCACGTGATCCTTCAGAAATCATTCTAATGCTGATGCTACTTAATATTTCAGCGGAAACTGTGATTGAATGGAATGTTGAAAAGAACAGCATTAAACAATGCAAAAACCTTACTGTCACTTTAGGTCAATTTAAAACATCTCTGAATAAAAGCACTAGAAGCTATTCAGATTTCTTAATTAAAGTATTAATAATAATAAAAACAAAGCTTACTGACCCCAAACTTTTGAATGGTAGTGTATATATAATTACAAAACAACATGTAGTACAATGACTCAACAAAAGCCAATTAATTCATTACAATGCATTTAGGAAACATGCTTAATATTTCTTCTGAAGAAGTATAATAAGGTTCTGTACACGTCATAATATATAGGCCTATCCGTCTTCATATTTTAGGAAGGGGTAATCTTTGACATCAAAAAGTTTGAAAACCCCTAAAACACACAATTTGTGGGCACCACAGACAGCTCTCTAGGCTTTGATACCCAGTCAGTATCTGGCAGCGCCCTCTAGGTTCAGGTAGTCTCGGTAGAGCATGCCAATGGCCTGATGGTAATTTTCCCACTGAGATCTCCATACCTGCACATCTCTAAGCGGTGCATGAGCGGAAGTACAGCAGTATTGTGGGTTTGGACAAGGAGGAGGAATGCCCACCAACATGCATGGATGCATCTAACAGCACAGGGTACCCACACACACACACGCACGCACGCACCTCTAATTGTGGTTCTTAGTTATGGTTGAATGCAAACGCAGCGTAAGTATGTGGTTAAAACCAAAACAGTGATCTTCTGTGTGGCATAACGCTAACTTATGGGAAGAGCACGAATATGGAGGAGTCTGTAAGGCCAAGCCTCGTTATCAACATAAGGATTTCCAATCAAATACAGCTCAAAACATACATGACAATATGAACGCCGCGTTTGGTTTATGAGTCTGCATGCTGCAAGAAGGGCACAGCAGGAACATCAGGAACTATCGATGTGTTTGGCATTGGAAAAATAAGCAAATCAAGCACTGAACGGGCATGTCGCTAAAAAGACGAGGACATCCCCGGCTGCGCTGGCTCCACGGAAAAACCGGAACAAGCACCTGCTTAGCTGTAAAGAGAACTAGGCAAAGAAGCAGCGGCTATACGGCAGATGGACGAATGCAAAACTCCTCGGCGTCCTCTACTCGCACGAGCCGACATTTATTCGGGTTTGCATTGCACTTACTTTCTCAAGTTCTCCCTCATCTCGCCTCTCGGTAATCGGCGAATCCAACGTGTGTATTTTTTAAATCCCGATGGCTCGATGTTGTTTGGGGCGAATCACCTCCGCGGTGTTCCCTCTCTACAAGGGAAAAAGCATCCGACTTCCCTGCGATCTCCCTCAGCCAGAGCGGCTCAGACGAGGCGGAGCTTTTCCTCCAGCACCCTTCCCCCTCTAACTCTCGCTTGCTCTCTCTCTCGCTCACTTACAGGCTGTGCCTCAAAACCGATCATGCCGCCTACATAGACCGCATTTTATTCGATTCCTAAAAGTGCTGGAATGTAACGCGGCTATAATCGAGTCCACGTTCAAACTCGCCTGTTTGATTCGATTAATCGATGAATTGTTCGTGCAATGTTGGAACGCTCTTGTAATGCTCAAGTGAACGTCTGAACTTTAAATGGTGCTAAAAATGCTCAATTAACTGTTTAAACTCGCGATTGATGCTGAAAATGCTCGAATAGAACATCTGAACGTTCTGATGATTTCCATAATGCAATCAAAAGTTTGATTGTGCCTATAGTTATAAAAATCGTTCTCAACATTAAAGCTTTTCAACATTTTTTTCCAGCTGATCGATAGAAACATTATCCAATCAGAATCCATCCTGCAATAACCAGCTCGAGAATTTAAAGCGACAACGACGACCGTGCGCTTTAACAGACAATATAGTTAGCTGGTGTGGACGCTAATATCGGTATCTTATAGCTCCGATAAAACAATAAATTTCGCGTTCGAATGCAACTGTGATTTGCCAAATTGTTCAATGCAACGTTTGAACACTCCTCCTGCAATAAAATGCTCAAACTGAACGTATGAACTTGTTCAAAAATGCCTAATCAACGGCTTAATCTCCCATTAATCATGAAAAATGCTTGAATTAAATATTTGAACGTTCTGATTATTTCCATAATGCTCAGATCAGATACCTGAACGTAAATTAAAAAAATAAAATAAATTAAAAAAAAAAAAAAAATCACACCAATAATACGAACCCATATTCTAGGGCTAGATGGGTTATCTATTCTCTGACAAAGCTGGTGCTACAGTGCCGGAATCTCATTTTATTAAGCTTACATTTTGCATAAATTCTAAATAAACTGTGATCCACATAATATGCAATAATTTGCTTAATGTATTGGATGGGATGGAGTTCATGAAGTTTATGAGTAAAAAGCCTATAAAAAGTTTATGGGTAAAATATTTCATTGGATAACACTTTTATAATAACTTTTATTACTGACATTAACGAACATTAGATCACTACTGTACATATATAACTGTCATGAAACTTGGATTCATATGTATATTTCATATAAATGAGTGAACTACTGATCTGTTAAGCATTAATGTTTGTTGATGACTTATTAATGAAAGTTATTATAAAGCGATCCCCTTTTATTGTCTTGCAGCTTATCATATGCAATAGGCTGGAAATAACAAATTCTAGTGCCATCTGACTGCAAGTACTGCTCCGCTTGACCAGCATTAATGACATTCATAATCTATGACAGCATCATTAAGAGTCAGTTCTCTCCTACTTGAAGTTAGATTCATGCACTGCCATGATCATAAATGCTGCCCTGAATTTATATGAAGGTTGTGTACAATACTTTAAAGATTAAATGAAATACTGTATGCCAAGCGAGTGAGTAATAACATGCATTCCATGCTGGGGGGTTTCAGCTTGGTTGTTTTTCGAATTGATCTGTTATGGAGAAAGCCTGGCATAACTGGCTCAGGAAAATTAAGACACCAGTTAACCACAAAATCACATGACCACTTCTGAGGATGATATAGATTTTAAGCCACACAAGTGATGAAATCACTATACTGGAATGACTGGAATGAAGTGTGGGGTCAATATTAATTTTTTTTATTAAGAATTTTTTGAAAGAAGTCTCTGATGCTCACCAAGGCTGCATTTATATGATCAAAAATACAGTAATATTGTGAAATTTTTTATAATTTAGAATAACTTTTATATTTTGATATCACATGATCCTTCAGAAATCATTCTAATATGCTGATTTGATGCTCAAGAAACATTTCTCATTATTATCAATGTTGAAAACAGTTGTGCTGCCTAATATTTTTGTGAAAACAGCGATAGATTTTTTTTTAATATTCTTTTATGAGTAGAAAGTTCAACAGCTTTTATTTAAAACTCAGAAATCTTTTGCAACATTATGAATGACTTTATTGTCCCTTTTGATCAATTTAATGGATCTTTGATGAATAAAAGTATTAATTTCTTTAAAAAATCTTCCTGATCCTAAACTTTTTGAGGTTATTGCAACTCGTAAGCAAGACAAGTGGGATGAGCTGTGCCGCATTTAAGAAAGAAAAATCAGAAGTGAAAGTAATACTCATAATTATATTGCAGGATGTCTGCTATAGTATCTACTGAAACAAGAAGCATCTATATCATATAGCTATGGAACATAACTTCTAAAAATGTGCTAAGCTCTGCATGTCAGGGGGTATATTGAACAGTTTGAACAATTCACTAAGGCCTTATTTTGCGAAACTTAATTCACATTTTCATAAATCAGCCATCAGGTTTTTCTCCTGCATTTTGATGTAAAACTTGCTATCACCATTTGTTAGCCACTAGTACAACTTTTTCTCACGGGTACTATTTTAGGGAAAAAATACTTCATTTAATAACTCAAGACTGACCTAGGGTCAAATAATATTCATGGTTTTATACACTGGCAATTTAACATGTACAGTCAGGTCCATAAATATTGGGACATCGACACAATTCTAACATTTTTGGCTCTATACACCACCACAATGGTAACAATATGTGCTTTAACTGCAGACTGTCAGCTTTAATTTGAGGGTATTTACATCCAAATCAGGTGAACGGTGTAGGAATTACAACAGTTTGCATATGTGCCTCCTACTTGTTAAGGGGCCAAAAGTAATGGGACAGAATAATAATCATAAATCAAACTTTCACTTTTTAATACTTGGTTGCAAATCCTTTGCAGTCAATTACAGCCTGAAGTCTGGAACACATAGACATCACCAGACGCTGGGTTTCATCCCTGGTAATGCTCTGCCAGGCCTCTACTGCAACCGTCTTCAGTTCCTGCTTGTTCTTGGGGCATTTTCCCTTCAGTTTTGTCTTCAGCAAGTGAAATGCATGCTCAATCAGATTCAGGTCAGGTGATTGACTTGGCCATTGCATAACAGTCCACTTCTTTCCCTTCAAAAACTCTTTGGTTGCTTTTGCAGTATGCTTTGGGTCATTGTCCATCTGCACTGTGAAGCGCCGTCCAGTGAGTTCTGAAGCATTTGGCTGAATATGAGCAGATAATATTGCCCGAAACACTTCAGAATTCATCCTGCTGCTTTTGTCAGCAGTCACATCATCAATAAATACAAGAGAACCAGTTCCACTGGCAGCCATACATGCCCACGCCATGACACTACCACCACCATGCTTCACTGATGAGGTGGTATGCTTAGGATCATGAGCAGTTCCTTTCCTTCTCCATACTCTTCTCTTCTCATCACTCTGGTACAAGTTGATCTTGATCTCATCTGTCCATAGGATGTTGTTTCAGAACTGTGAAGGCTTTTTTAGATGTCGATTGGCAAACTCTAATCTGGCCTTCCTGTTTTTGAGGTTCACCAATGGTTACATCTTGTGGTGAACCCTCTGTATTCACTCTGGTGAAGTCTTCTCTTGATTGTTGACTTTGACACACATACACCTACCTCCTGGAGAGTGTTCTTGATCTGGCCAACTGTTGTGAAGGGTGTTTTCTTCACCAGGGAAAGAATTCTTCGGTCATCCACCACAGTTGTTTTCCGTGGTCTTCCGGGTCTTTTGGTGTTGCTGAGCTCACCGGTGCGTTCCTTCTTTTTAAGAATGTTCCAAACAGTTGTTTTGGCCACTCCTAATGTTTTTGCTATCTCTCTGATGGGTTTGTTTTGTTTTGTCAGCCTAATGATGGCTTGCTTCACTGATAGTGACAGCTCTTTGGATCTCATCTTGACAGTTGACAGCAACAGATTCCAAATGCAAATAGCACACTTGAAATTAACTCTGGACCTTTTATCTGCTCATTGTAATTGGGATAATGAGGGAATAACACACACCTGGCCATGGAGCAGCTGAGAAGCCAATTGTCCCATTACTTTTGGTCCCTTAACAAGTGGGAGGCACATATGCAAACTGTTGTAATTCCTACACCGTTCACCTGATTTGGATGTAAATACCCTCAAATTAAAGCTGACAGTCTGCAGTTAAAGCACATCTTGTTCGTTTCATTTGAAATCCATTGTGGTGGTGTACAGAGCCAAAAATGTTAGAATTGTGTCGATGTCCAAATATTTATGGACCTGACTGTATGAATATAGGCACTGTATATTTTTGACCTTGGATAAGATTGCTTTGACATGAAATTCATTATAGAAACTTTGAAAAGCATTTCTACATTGCAGGAATAAAAAAAAAGTAATATTACAATAAAATGCTAATAGTAAAATCTTACAGTCACCAGGGTTGACATTTTACTCGTATACTGTTTAGTTTTGTAACAACACATATTTATGTATCACTTATCACAAAGAGCAAAAATATATGATTGGTTATCTGTATGAATGCAACATTTGTATTTGCACTTTTATGTAAAGTATTGCACATTTGCCAAACTTCCTGGTTTAATATAAAGAACAGTATTTGTGAAACTCACTCGCTCAGTCATCTGTACACAGAAGTTTTCAGCTATGTGTGATGCATGCTGCTACATGCATTGGCAGAGCCTAATTTATCATCTCAGATTATTCTGCACAAATTTTCCAGGGTGATATCTCTGTTCGGAAAAAAGGTCACGGCAAATCACCTTTCTTTGGTAGTCTGCTGCCAGCTGTGATATATTTCTTAGTCTGGGAGCTTTCATAGTGTTGAAATTCAATTTGTTAATTCAGTGTGGACCTTGAATATGCCTGACATCAACATGTGGGCTGAGTTTGGGAAGACTTACTTGATATAGTAGGGGACATTGTTGGGCGAAGTAGAGCGTTCAAGAGGGCTTTCAACAGACGCTGTGTGCAGAAAAGAAAACCCATTCGTGCTACCTTAATTTCAAAGCCCTTTCAATGCAAACACGTCTTCATTTGGTACATGACACATTTTATGTACAGTAACTGACTTGATAAATAAATACGCAGGATTAGTATATAAGTACAATGATATGACATTTCAATAATCATAATAATATTGCAAAACAGAACAATAAAACCCACTCACCATGTAAGAAATTCTGAGACTGGGGCCCCAAGTCCTTATAGGCTGTGGTCAGCTGGGTCAGATGTTCCTCGATGGAGATCTAAAAACCACAGAACAGACAGAAAAGAGGGACTAGAATTAATAGCTCTAAATAGTCTAATTTTAGTATCATTTATATATAACATTTTATTTTTTATTACATTTTGAATCAGCTTTAATTCATATTTTCATGTTTTTATTTTTGTTGTTTTTATTGGTTTATATATAAACAGTTCTATTAAGCTTTAATAATTTTTTTCCAGTTTTAGTTGTTTTTTCTTCTAAGTTTAAGTTTTTCATCTACTATTTTAATTTTATTACAGCTTTTCAAAAGTTTTCAGCATTTCAATTAACAGAAATGATTTTTAAATGTTTTAGTTGACAATAACAACACTCACAGAAGGAAACAATGGACAATAAAACTATTTTATAAGAAACCTATTATACAAAACATTTTTTCTTTAGAATAATTCATCATGACTGTTTTTATGTTTCTGTCCTACTTCCTTTTATTAAATAATGCCTTTCGGTTTCCTTTGTCAAATCTCTGAAGGACAGATCATTTTTGTGATCTGCTTGTTGCATCTATTGCTGACATGTACACTTTTCTACAACTTCTCAAATATTGAACTGTATTTTTTTACTCCTTTTGTTTCAGAAACTTAATCTGTGAACTGACTAGATTTATAAATAGTTGGTCCATTGGAAATGAGTGTTATTTTAAATTTAAATGAAATCAAAACTACTTTGTCTGTACACTTTCCTAATATTATTCTCAACAGTTAATGGGTGTATGTTATTCCAAATGAAATCTAGTTTGTCATTGTAATCTTAAATCAAAATGTAACACCTTGCTTTTCATCTGAAACAATGGTCCTTTTTGCTGATGCCAGTTCCCAATGGATCAAATCAAGTCTCTCAGTTCTCGTTAAACATGGGCTTTTGCTTGGAAATACATATTACAGAAGATTACGTTGCAAAACAGCAATTTACATTGACTTTAAATTAGAAGAACAAGGATGGATACCTGCAGGAGCCTCCATCTCATGTTAAGGTCATCAATTCTGCTCAGGTTGTCAGGAGAGAGCTGAATGTCAGGTGGTCTAAATGTGGAAGCTAGTTGGTTGAGCTGATTGACATTATCCTGGATGGGAGCTATCTCCTCCTGGAACGCCTGGAAAAAAACCCATAAAATCTTGATGTCTTTTGGTAAAAATGCTTATAGATTAAAATAATAAATATAAATACCATGGTATAAATATGTTACTCCCGTGGTGCTTCAGATAATACCATGGTATTGCCATGGAACATTTCCAAAAATATCTCATCATGGCGCATGTGATGAGAGGACACCAACCTTTACTCTGTCTATGTGGTTTTGCAAATCATCTATGAGCAGGTCCCCAACAGGCTTCCAAGAATTCTTCACGGCCTCAGCCTGACGTAGCTTGAAGTCCAGCTGATCCTGGGCATCCTGGAGCTCCATCAGCCTCTCCATGGCCAGTTCCAGCTGTTGCTGCCAGTCAACGGCAGCTGCACCCAGATTCTTCCATTGCACCGTTACATCCTCCACTTCTTTACGCAATATGCGGCCCACATTTTGAACCCTCTCCTCAGGACTTACATCTGGGTGGCACACAATAAACATAATACAGGTTATAGCATCTGGAATTTCTTGTATTGGGCATATGTGTAAGGGCAGATTTCATACCCTTTTGTCCAGGCCTCTGTTTCAGACCCTCACGAGGCATCTCGGCGAGGAAGGTTTTAGCATTGTCGAGTGTTCCATTGATTACTGGTTCTTTGGCACCCAATTCTCTTCTGAAGCCCTATGGAAAGCATGGAGACTTGCTATCAACAGTGCTGTCTGTCACAATGAGGGGTGAATATTTCTGCAACTTTAGCACATATGCGAAAACCTGCATCTTATTCACATTCTGTACACCCCCTGCAGTCACACTTAACCAGGTGCTATTTGTGATGGTATAGTGACGCCTCATGCATATTTAAATTAATCCATTGCCATTCCTTCCTGGGCAAACATGCCTACTTCCTATGCAAACAGGAGCTCATTATAGAATGCACTGGATTCACAAATATCAATACAGCAGGATGCAATTAACACAGTACTGTTACCAATGTTTGTGTACATTTTCTAGTGATCCTTGTGTGAAAATGTTACTGCTCAGATCTTTCAGCCATTTTTCTGGGCACATTTCCATGCAATACAAACTGTCATCAACTGTTTCTACATCATTACATGCATAATTCCTTCAAAGAACCAGGTGCTAAAATAATGCAGACATTGCATGCCAGTGTTGTTCCTAAAACGTCAATTTAGTTTTTTGTTTTGGTAATTAAAAATATAATAAAATAAGGATGAAAAAGTTCAACTTAAAATAAAAAAAAAAAAGTTTAAAATTAAATGTTTAAATATTAACACTACTAAAACTGAAATCAAAATAAAGCTAAATAGAAATATTAAGAAAATATTAAACATGACAAAATAACATTAAAATTAAATTGAAAATATAAAAAAGTAAAATCAAAATACTTCATGAATACTATAATATTATTATATAAATAATACTAAAATCACAAAATGTGACACTATTAGTAGGCATGTTCCATTCATTATTGTTTTTATGAGCAAACAAATCCTAAAAATTACGTTATCTCAACCATTACAATAATAATACAATAACAACCTCTGTAAGATATAAAAGGAAGTTGAACATTATTTTCTTATTTGTGAAAATGTTTCTGTTTTGCATTTTTCTATCAAATATTTTATTCTTAATTATATTATCAGCATATACATTTGAGTGAAAGGTTGAATTGATAATTGTCACTTTTACATGAATGGCAGCAGCATTTGAGTAGTTCACAAGTTTGATGTTAATAATAATAATAATAATACATTTTCTTTATAATGCGCTTTTCTCATACACAAAGCACTATATTTAATACACAAAATGTATACCATAACTACTCTGTTTTCAAACTTTCTTTCCAAGTTAAAGTGGAAAAATTCATTCTAGGTTTTCATTGCGGTCTCAGACGTTTGCTCAGACACAGCACAGCAATGTCAATTTATTTAACAGTTTGCAAAAACTTTGTTCAATTAAATTTATGCTGAGACTCCTACACATGCCAGTTTACTTCCCAGTTAACTGCACCTGTACAGTGTGACAGTGACTCACGCTCACTGAGCTCCCTACACTAACTACTCCACGACCACATCCTGTTTACAGCGGCCCCTGACAGCTGACAGCCATCAGCAGATGTTAATTGGTCCGCACAACCATGACAAGGGACTTTGCACCTCTCCTACGCAAGATATCATTTCCATCTGTTTAAATATTTAACAAGAACAGACTCCGATAATGATCACACTTGGGCGCAACAAAAGACAGAATGCATAAATCACGTCTCGAACGCCATTCCTCATGCTTTCAGTGAGGGGCGAAGAGGATGCGTCCTGGACTCACCTTGTGCGTAAGTAGTTGTTGGTGCACGGTTGGCACATCGCCCCCTACTGGCTTCTGATTTTCTAGCTCCTCCCTCTTCAGCTGCAGCCAGTTGAGCAGCTCTTGTAAGGACATGTGCAAGTGTTTCCACTGATCCACACCTGCATCCAGATAGGGCCTGAGGAGTCGACTGGATGGTGAGATGCGACGCTGCCAAGTGTCGAGTGTTAAATTACAAACACCACTAGAGAGCACCATACTGTCAGACCGCAACTGAATTTTTACAAAGAAGGTGCTGGATAAAGGAGGAGATTCGAGAAATCTTTGAATCTTGTATTTGAATATGCATGAACATTAGAAAAGCTTTTACCAGCTCTTTCTTCTACCAAGGAAAATGCGGTCCTAGAAGTTGCTTTTTAGCACTAATGGAACTCAAATTTGCATTCAAACATCATGAATTCAGACCTTATGTGAAAGCATTACAGATTCTGCCTAGAGAAAAATTGCAGACTCCCAAGCAAAATTAAAAGATTTTTACATTTGCTGGAAATATGAGTGGTTCAAGACAGACCAACATGATGCTAAGTTGTTAGTGTTATATAAAAAAATAATTATTAAATTATTAAGATAAGACAGAAATATTTAACAGTTGTAAATTATAATTTAATGACACTTTTATGAGTCTTTACGACTATAAAAAATACTTATAATTTTTAATTATGCTTATTCTTAGTAGTAGTAGTAGTATGTTCTAACTATTAAAACAAATAAATATATTTAAAAAAAGAAAAAACAAATGATAAAAAAATAAGACAATTTGTAAATTATAATAATTTAATGAGACTTTTGAAAGTTTATGGGTTTTGTCAATGATAATAATTAAAAATATTCATACTTTTTATTATGATTATTATTATTATTAGTAGCTTTAAAACAAATAAATATAAAATAATAAATGATAATTAAAAAGACAAATATAATAGTTGTAAATTATAATAATTTAACATTTAAAAATGTAATGGCATTTGAAAATATTACAAAAGACAAAAAGTTATTTTAAATTGTAATACTATTTCACAATATTTATTTTTACTGTAAATGCAGCCATATATGTGTGTGTGCAAAAATATTCGCAAAAATATTCATTCATCATTTATTTCTGTAATGCAAATAATCCAGGCAAATAACACGTTAAAGTGTAATATTTAATGTTAGGGAAACCTAAGTTGTTAGCAATGCCTTGCAAGCAGGACTAAAAATATGCCGGCTTTTACTTTATATTTAAAGTCAAATAAATGCAATGGTTTGCATAAAGTATTACACAGGCCTGGGGCTTATATATGATCACATTATTTTTCAAAGCCCGTTTCTGCTCAGCGTGAATTCTTCCCAGGTTAAATATAGATGATTAATTTGTCTTACCTTATACTCATAACTTTGTTACACAACTCATGCCACCGATGCCCCATGCCATCAAGTCGTTTTTGTAGCACCACAGCATTGTCTGTTCCCTCCAGAGATGATACGATACGCTGTCCGTTTTCATCTAATGAATGGTACATCTCCCGGTGGGCATCAATCTCTGCCTGGAGATCCTGCGAGGATTAAAAGAGATCACAGACATCCAAGTTACAGTTCAGCATGTGATTAGGGATAAAGAAAGAGATTCTTTTACTTCTCCCGATACTTGTTACATCTACTGTGTACATGCTAACAAGATGTGCTTTTGGAACATGTTTTGCTCTAATCGAATATAACATGCCACAGTAATAGTAATGTTATAAATTATTTTTAAAGGGAACACTTGCATTGCATTTTCATTGAATAAAATAAAATAAAAATTTGTGTTATTAGTTATTTTAGTATCATATCAAAGGTATTATAGCTTTTTAAATATTTTAATTAGTTTTCATTTTTGTATTTTCCATTGTCATTTTAATTTTAGTTGCAGTTTTAGTAATTTTGTTGTTTTATCATTATACACTGCCCTCCAAAAGTTTGGAAACGCCCTAGAAAAGTGGGGTTTTGGACAACATTGGCATGAATCCTTTTTAATTTCTGATAATTTTGCACTGATAAGGGACAACACAAACCAAGAAAATGTTTTATTACATAAACAGTTTACACATAGAAAAAAACTAAAATTTTCGATTAATCAAAATATCCACCATTAGCAGCTATTACAGCTCTGCATAATCTGGGCATCCGAGCTGTCAGTTTATTCAAACATTGACTTTAGCAATCAATTGTTGAAGCTATTAAAGTGTGCTGACCCAAAAATCTTTTAAAAACCTTGTTTAAAAACGTTTAAACCAGTAACCAGGCATCACAGCTGGCAAAGGGTACATGTCTGACTTTGACATGTATATATTGCCATTATCATGTTTTATTGCTGGTCTTCAATGATAATGCCAAGTTACTTTAATGTATTTGCACCAAAAAATGATAAGGATTTATGCTGATATCGTCCAAAACCACACTTTGCCAGGGGTGTTTCCAAACTTTTAGAGGGCAGTGTATACCATTAAAAAAAAAATAGTTTTTATTAATTTTTATTCCTGTTTTAGTCAATTAGAACATCAAGTTGAACTAAATATAAATGAGAAATGTTGATTTATTTTATTTTTATAAGTAAAAAATTTTTTTTTATTGTTTTAGTCAATTACAATAACCCTGAATATTATATAATATAATATATACCTTAAAATCTTGATATTGATTTAAAGACAAAATCAAGAGTCAATAATAGTTTCAAATGCTATCACTGCTCTCATTAATTAAAAATGGCATTTTTAGACATATTTTAGTATTTCGTAAGGTAACGCAAGTCAGCAGCATTTCAAAATTCATGTGCTTTAAATGGAAATCTATTTTATCATTTTTTTTTTATTATTTGAGAAAAGATAAATGGAATACTGTTAACAAACCAACAATTTTCATGCATTTCTCTTTAAGTGTTTGCTCCCATAGTTTGAAACCAATTTCATTCAAAGTCATGATGCAAGCCAAACAAATCCAAAGTCACGAAGCAACCGCGAAGCTGACAGTGAAGATCAAACCTTAACATGATACGTCTTCCTGTGCAACATATCCAATGAACGAGCGACATCAAATGAATGGAAAACAGCCCGTCTGACTGTCAGCAGCGACAATCCTTTAATTCCCCACCATGTGGACGTGTCTGACGCGAGGCGAAAACGAGGGAGAAAGGGACACCGTGAGGAAGAGAGCGAGGAAATGTATTCTGCGACCATGTGTCTACATGCGATGTGAAACGAGCTGCAGAATGCCAGTCGCGGAGGCACACTGGCCCTGTTGTTTGAGGCGCGAGTGGGCACTGCGAGCGAGGAATGGGTCAGAGCTGGTTTTCTGGGAGAACAGAGGCTTCCCTTTATAGCCCACGTCTTTGTCTGCCTCTTCATATTTAACTGTGTCTCTGCACCGTTGCCAAATGCACATATCTCCCATACCAGTGAGAAGCGGGCGACCTGGACAATGGACCCGTCAGTTTACTCTGCCTTCCTAATAAATAACACTTAAACTCCCGAGAGCTGATAATGGGAATGGAGTTTAACATTATTTACTCTTCAGTAATACTGTTATAGTGTTTATGTCCTAAAAATAGCGCATCAAACACTACTCTGTGCAACTGTTTAAATCTAAGGAGGAGTGCTGTCCTATCTGTATTTTAATGCAGAAAAGCTGCAGGTGGATAACGCCATAGAATGATTTATAAAAGTGTATATGTATCCTTTTTTATTTATTTAATTTATATTGTTCACAGATCTTTGATATTAAAACCAAAGCGGATTAGCAATTTAGTGCAAATTTTGAACACCGAGTAGGTTTCCCAGGTCATGAGGAAACTGCAGGGTGTTCGTGAGTTGTTGAAAAGCTAATTAATTATATTGAATGTAAAATTGAAATATATAAATAAATAATTGGGGCTGCATGATGTGATTATCAAATCAAAGGTATCAGTTTAATGAAATAACTGTATAGTCTGATTCACTGCATGTTTTAGAGTGAAGCATGCAGCGCATTTCATTATTATAATGATCAAATATTATCAAAGTTTGATTTTACAATACATTTGTAATTTACAACAGTAATACATTTCTGTCTTTATTTTTTAACATTATTTAAAAACAAATTTGTATAGGCGTTGAAACAGTTACTAACTATACACATTTAAAAAACTACTAATAACAACCATTAAAATTATTATTAATATTTATATTATTATTATTATAATCAGAGAAACTCCAAATATGTTGTGAAATTATTGTAAATTACAACTATAATATATTTGTCTTTTTATAATTTGTTAATTTTATAATTAGTTTTAGAACAGTTAAAATATTCTATTATTATTACTAATAATAATCATAATTAAAACTATTATTATTATTATTATCATCAACATCAGTGAACGCATGAACATTCAAATGTGTTGTTAAATTGTTATAATTTGCAACTGTAATATATTTGTCTTTATTTTGATAATTATTTTATATTTCTTTTATAATAGTTAAAACTGTTAATAATAATACAGAATTAAAATACTACTAATAATAACAATTATTATTATTATTATTACTACACAGAGAAACCCAAAATGTATTGTTAAATTATTGTTAAATTAATATATATAGTATATTTGTCTTTTATAATTAGTTTATTATTTTATAATCATTTTTTAGAATAGATAAAATATTCTACTAATAATCACAATTAAAACCTTTATTATAATTATTATTCACAGAACCATGAACATTCAACCATGAACTGAAACTAATCAACAGAATTATTTTATAAATAATAGTTAAAACATACTACTACTTTTAATAACAACAAAAATAATTTAAATGATTAAACATTTTAAAATTATTATTATTATTACTATCATCAACATCAACATCAGAGAACTGTGAAAATTCAAATGTGTTGTTAAATTACTGAAATAATAACTTAAACTCTCAGAGGGTACTTCAACTAAATATTTTATGTCTAAGTAGGGTTTCTGTCATCTATGCGTGTGTGTAGCAGGAAATGGAAAACCTGGACTGGAGCTGGAAATGCTCTAAACAAATGCTTTAAAGGGGGAGTCTAATGCTATTTCATGCATTCTGAGTTATCTACACTGGTAAAGAGTTGGATTCTCATGCTAAACACAGTTTCAAAAAACTATTTGAATGTATGGCAGTGTAATTCTGTGTCAAATACACTCTAAAACTTTTCAACTTTTCAAAACATGAAGGGAGGAATTCCTGTGCACACCCTTCAACATCATCGGACTCTAAAGCAGTGTGTTTTTAGATGTGAGGGAAAGATAACCTTGTTCAGCTTCCCAGCGAGCCCAGCATTACGTGAACAGTGGATGCAGTTTGTTTTTCTGGGGCAGCAACGGAGTTTTGCAAGTGTTCAGGTGACGAATGTTTTATAAACAAGGTCCAGTTCAACGCTGGCTTTGTACATTGCTTGATACTGAAAGATGGAGCGGTCCCAGCTATAAAAGATCCCGGTCATGAATCGGAACCGGAGGCAGAAAGTGAAGCTGCATCAAATTTCGGTGTTTTGTTGGCAATCGGCGTTCATGTGCTCGTGACTCTTTAGCTCGGCCCAAGACACACTCTCTCTCCTGTTTTCAGAGAGAATCGTAAAGCTGTATATTTCTTTTATAAATATGGTAAAACTAAAGACTCTTTGGAGATATGAAGAATGCTATACTACTCTATAGGTACTCAAGAGTAACATGAGATTGGGCAAATCTATGAGTGTTGTCCATTTTAACCAAAGAGGGAAAATTGCTGTGACATATGCAATTTGGAAATACCGCTTACCTGCCATTGCTCAAGTAAATGCCGAACTGTGGCAGGGTTTTCCAGAAGTCCCTCCTTAAACGTGGCATCTTGTAAGACATTGGCTGTGGTTTCTGCTTCAGTTAGCCAATTAAGGAATTTCTCCAGGTCCAAGTAGAAATGCTGCAACTGTCGCAGTCCGGCTTCCAGATCTGCCTCCTTGTCCCCTGCACTGAAAGGGAAATTACTTCATTATTATATAGAAACGAGGTTAAATTAAGTAATACCTTAACATCCTTCTTTAACATTTAATACATGTTATTATTAGATTGTTGTATCTGTTGGTAGCACATGCTTTAAACATCAAACCACAGAATCTCGAATGGCACACAATTCTTCTGAAATCAACTGCACCTTTGAAATAAGCTCTTATGCACCCTCGCTGTGTCAGCAGTGCATTATTTTCAGACTCAACAATATTACAAATACTTCATTTTCAGGGAGAATGTTATTATATGCTACTCCACTGGTCGGTGATCAAAGATTTGAACAGAAGCTCACCGCTTTTTGATGTTGGCCCAAGCTAGAGTCATGCTTTCAGTCATTTGTTTAACTTTGCTTGTGTCATCGTCTGCATAAAGGGTCAGTAGTTTGTTTGCCAGCTCATTGGTGACATTCATCTGAGCTTGCCACTGCTGTATATCCTTAGAAAGTTGCTGCAATAGAATAATACAGCATTTATTTGTAGTAATCAAATCGCATGCATTCATCTGCAGTTCATTCAAAGAACACAAGCACACTGATTCGCTTATGTTCTGTCATGAAATAGATATTGTGTTCATTCTACATTACCTTGACATCTGCATTTTGGCCTTTTAAATCATCAGCACTGTGAGAAACTTTTTTCCAGCTCTCCAGTTTTTCATTGGCTTTCTTAATGAGAGGCTCCACCCTTTTTCTGGCCTCCAGCCAATCGCTGGAGTCCTTATACATGTTCTGCAGCTGAAGGACCCTCTCCGACAGCTTGGTGTGGGAATCTTCCCAGTGTGCCTGTAATTTTTCAACTTGAAATAAAAGACAGAAAGTTTCTAAAGAACAAGTCTGAAAATCATAGTTCATATAATGGTCTATAAAATAAAATTAATTATTTGTCTAATTATTTTTGAATGAATAAATAAATTGATTGGCTGGCTGGCTGGCTGAAAGACTGATTGTTTCTCACAACCACATACAATGCCATTGCTTAATGACAATTTTACCTTTTATATTTCAGGAAAAAAAAGATAGTGGTGACTACACAAAATTTTCCTTCTTTCTTTTTCTTTTAAGTTTAATTAACCAGATATTACATCATTTTTTAAAATTAAATCCAAACACAAATTCTTTTGTCTTACAGTATATTGTAGTTTGTGTTCAATAGTGTTGTCTTATAATACTATACGACCTTGAGATGCCCATTAAGACACAATCCTTGCCAACAGTCAGTTTACTTTCTGCATTATTTCTGAGATTTAGTTTTCCATCAAGCCGTTACAATGTTAGAACCTTCATATCACCACAAATACAGTGTATCGCTGAGAGAGAATATGGACATGGATGAGGCAAAGCTGACTTACTGCGGTCTGTAATGGTTGCCCGTGTCTCAGGGTTATTGGTTTTGTTCTTCAGGTTCTGAGCTGCAGTGATTTGTTTGTTCAGCTGTGGGCATCTTTGCTCCATGTCTTGCAGTGTTGACTGTTAAATCACAGCAGATAATTATTTTACTACAGAGTTGTGTGGGATCTTGTGGTCTCATGAGGCCACTATGTGAGGTAAAAGAGTCCTAATGTATATTTTTTGTATTATGTTAGTACACCAAATATACAGTATTTTGGTGATATTGATTATATTGGTTTAATAGTTTTATATTATATTGGTGATTAGTAATAATAATATTACTAGGGCTGTCAATTTAACATGGTAATTTGGTGTGATTAAATAGGGAAAAATGTTTGATTAACGTTAAAATGTTTAAGTCATCGATCTCACATTGCATGCAGTTGCTGACGAACATGATGCAGATCGACTGACTGTGTGATGTAACATTAGAATGCAGTTATGTGAGTTTAAAATTCAAGACATGGGGGCAAAAAAAAAATCAATATTCAATATTTTGAAATAATAATAATTTCCTTTAAAACCTATAAATCTCATAGGATTATTTATGCAATTCTAAATACTTAACAGTCTGTGAAAATATAATTAATTATGGCAACATTGTAGCCTAAAAAGGTTTTGTAATATCTATCCAATGCCTTTCTTATTTAACGCAATAATGACTTTAAATGATCTAATAATAATATAATAATTACTTAAAAATACAATATTATATTACAATATAAATAATATATATATATATATATATATATATATATATTTTTTTTTTTTTATTGAATAGTGTGTGTGTGTATATATATTTTTATATTATTTATATTATATATATATATTTTTTTTTTGACACTCCATAGACAGCAACACAACTGAAACGTTCCCAGGTCCAGAAACGTAGTAAATACATCGGTAAAACAGTCTATGTGACATCAGTGGCTCAACTTCAGTTTTACGACGCTACGAGAATACTTTTTTTTGCGCAAAGAAAACAAAAATAACAATTTACTCAACCATTCACTCAACCCCAGTTACGTCGCCCACCATTTTAGAGAGTATCACAATGCATACACACGCTTTTTCCTAAGCGTAAACAACGCTTAATACGCAGAATACGTTCATGCGCGCTTTCTCCCCGAACGTAAACAACGCTGATTACATCAAATACGCTCTTAGGTACTCTCCAAAATGGTGGAAGACATAACTCGGGGGAGAAGAATGGTTGAGTAAATTATGTTATTTTTGTTTTCTTTGTGCAAAAAAAAAAAAAAAAAAAAAAAAAAAAAGTATTCTCGTAGCTTCGCAAAACTGAAGTTGAGCCACTGATGTTACATGGACTGTTTTACCGATGTATTTACTACGTTTCTGGACCTGGGAACATTTCAGTTTTGTTACTGTCTGTGGAGTGTCAGATAGCTCTCGGATTTCATCAAAAACATCTTAATTTGTGTCCCGAAGATGAACGGTCTTACGGGTTTGGAACGACATGAGGGTGAGTAATTAATGACAGAATTTTTATTTTGGGGTGAACTAACCCTTTAATCACGATTAATCGCATCCAAAATAAAGGTTTTTGTTTGCATAATATATGTGTGTTCGGTGTATATATATAAATATACATACATACAGTATATATTTTGAAAATATTTACATGTATTTGCATAAATATAAATATATTTTATATATAAACAAATTTATTTTCTGAAATATAAACATGCAAGTGCGTATTTATATATACATAATAAATATACACAGTACACACATATATTATGCAAACAAATCTTTTATTTTGGATGTGATTAATCGTGATTAATCGTTTGACAGAATATTATTGAATAATATAATTATTTAAATTAACACACACAAACACAATATGTACCACAATTACATTTTTAAACACCATTTTCTATTTAATTAACAGCCTATTTTTTAATGTTGTGCCTTTAACACTTAAGGTACCTTAAAGGCACAGCATTAAAACAATGCCATCTTCAGGTAAAACAATGCCTTACCTAATAATAATAAGGTTTGGTCTGCTGCTAATTTCAAATGTGAAAAGGCTAGCCAATCATTACAGAGGTCATTAAAATTTACTGTACAGTCTGCGTAATTCTAAGGGTCAGAGAAAGGGTGGAAATTGGTAAAATGTTTGGTTGAACTAAATTCTCTTTGCTGCTTTATGGAGTATGGAGAAAAGATTAAATGCTGCCCCTGCAGGACAGTAAACAAAGTATTTTACTGTGGAAATGGAATAAGACTGACAAGCTGACTTCACAATCTGACCTTGAGTTTCACCGTCATTTCGTTGATCTCATCAAGATCTCCGACCGTTACTCTCTGAGTCTGGACCATGTGATCCAAAAGAGTGAGCCAATCATCAAGCTCCATCCAGGATTTATTGAATTTATCAAGGGCTGCATCTCCTGCTGCACTACCAGTCAAAGTTACGGCTGGAAAGTAACAAATTATCTTTTGTTCAGACTTTCAGACGTCTAACATCACATAAGCAACATGAGATGTGCTTTAATTTTAATAGCGTATTATTGTAGCTACAATCATCACACATTATGCGATTTCATACCTGCGAGCTGACATTTGTCTCGCCAGTCTTTAAGGAGAACTTGAATAGATGTCCAATCTGCACTGAGGCCATCAAATTGCCCCTGGAATACATCAATCCAGGAGAATTATATTAAATAAGGTTTCATGCCGTGAAGCTGATAGACTGATATAGTCTGATATATTACATTACAGTACAGCGATGGTAGATCCTACTGGGAAGTGTGCAGAGTAATCAAATATCATAGTCATAGTGTTTCTGAGATCATATTTAATAATATCATGGTCGATTACACACCTTCTCCGGTTGGCATGGTGGTCTCTCTTTCCCCAAAACAGCTTCCACTGCTGGTTTCTTTTCCTTTACATCCTCCTCAATCTACACAAAATGAAAAAAATAATTAACAACAGTCCAAGTCACAAGTCACATATCACAAAAAAATTGATTTTGGGGGAGAAATGCCCTCTGAAATACCCTTAAAAGGAACACTCCACTTTTTTTTTGGAAAAAGGCTAATTTTACAACTCCCCTAGAGTTAAAGAGTTGAGTTTTACCGTTTTTGAATCCACTCAGCCGATCTCCGGGTCTGGCGGCAGCACTTTTAGCTTAGCTTAGCATAGATCATTGAATCGGATTAGACCATTAGCATTTGGTCATCAAAAAATGACTAAAGAGTTTCGATATTTTTCCTATTTAAAACTTGACTCTTCTGTAGTTCCATTGTGTACCAAGACCGACGGAAAATAAAAAGTTGCGATTCAACTGTTTAACTCTAGGGGAGTTGTAAAATGAGCCTATTTCCAAAAAAAGTGGAGTGTTCCTTTAACTATGAAAAGGAGCAATAGTAATAGTTATACGTGCCTTGCCAAGCACCACGAAGAAACAAAGACAAAAGAAAAGAAGAAACAAAGATTCGGTTTTGAAAAAAAAAAAAAAAAAAAAAAAAAGTATAAATATGCATGCAGCAATGTGCAAATCATAATAAACGGTGTAGAGCCAAATCAGAGTAAACCAGCCACAAATAATTCAAAACCACACAAGTACAGATGTACTGATTTTTTCATAAATTCAGTAACTGAAAGAACAAATGATTTCCTGAACCCATTAGTTCCATGTCTAGGGAAGCGAAACCCGTGTCTTGATGGGAGCAGCTGAAGCTCTGTATGAAGATGATGCTGGGAGTCTAATTAAATAGACAGTCTATGTCGTCTAAAAACCCTCTTGGTACAAATTTGAGAGATTGTGTAAAATAAGACCTGTGACTTGGTGACTGTTAAATAATATTATTTTCCCTAAAGACCCTGACCGGCAAAGCAATGGGTCATTAAAAAAGTTAAATCAGACTTTTATAATAGAGTACAACATAAGTTTCCTTAATCTTTGAAAACACCTTGTTGCTGAACGAAGGGATCAAATAAGCCAGTGGTTCCCAACCTGGGGGGCGCCAGAGTTCACAGCGGGGGCGCGGGAGCAGATATACTTTGAGGTAGGGGTGGGCGATAAAATGACAACTATAACTATAGTTATATAATTTCCTCGATAAAATAAGTTAGATAAATATTCAATTAAATTTTGAATGACAAACAGCAGAAACACACTGTGTGCAACGATACAGTCAGTAGCTTTTCAATCTACAAATCGCCATCGTTTACCATGGATTTACTGTAGTAATATTAAATAAACCATGGTATTGTGGCAGAAATGTGGGGTATTTATATCAAATGTATTATATTAATGTACATGTATTAAATGTATTAAAGGAGTAATTGAATGTAATTAATAAAACTCAAAGTCAATAAAATTAAATTTCACCAAATAAAAAAGGAGGTTGTTGCAATTTTTTACAGATGTTACTGATTTTGATAATGAACATAAATTTACATCTGCATCCTTACTCAAACTACTACTGTCAACTCATATATATATATATATATATATATATATATATATATATATATATATATATATATATATATATATATATATATACACAGGTCCTTTTAAAAAAATTAGCATATTGTGATAAAGTTCATTATTTTCTGTAATGTACTGATAAACATTAGACTTTCATATATTTTAGATTCATTACAACACAACTGAAGTAGTTCAAGCCTTTTATTGTTTTAATATTGATGATTTTGGCATACAGCTCATGAAAACCCAAAATTCCTATCTCAAAAAATTAGCATATCATGAAAAGGTTCTCTAAACGAGCTATTAACCTAATCATCTGAATCAACTAATTAACTCTAAACACCTGCAAAAGATTCCTGAGGCTTTTAAAAACTCCCAGCCTGGTTCATTACTCAAAACCGCAATCATGGGTAAGACTGCCGACCTGACTGCTGTCCAGAAGGCCATCATTGACACCCTCAAGCAAGAGGGTAAGACACAGAAAGAAATTTCTGAACGAATAGGCTGTTCCCAGAGTGCTGTATCAAGGCACCTCAGTGGGAAGTCTGTGGGAAGGAAAAAGTGTGGCAGAAAACGCAGCACAACGAGAAGAGGTGACCGGACCCTGAGGAAGATTGTGGAGAAGGACCGATTCCAGACCTTGGGGGACCTGCGGAAGCAGTGGACTGAGTCTGGAGTAGAAACATCCAGAGCCACCGTGTACAGGCGTGTGCAGGAAATGGGCAACAGGTGACGCATTCCCCAGGTCAAGCCACTTTTGAACAGAGAAGCAGCACTGGACTGTTGCTCAGTGGTCGGATGAAAGCAAATTTTGCATGTCATTCGGAAATCAAGGTGCCAGAGTCTGGAGGAAGACTGGGGAGAGGGAAATGCCAAAATGCCTGAAGTCCAGTGTCAAGTACCCACAGTCAGTGATGGTCTGGGGTGCCATGTCAGCTGCTGGTGTTGGTCCACTGTGTTTTATCAAGGGCAGGGTCAATGCAGCTAGCTATCAGGAGATTTTGGAGCACTTCATGCTTCCATCTGCTGAAAAGCTTTATGGAGATGAAGATTTCATTTTTCAGCACGACCTGGCACCTGCTCACAGTGCCAAAACCACTGGTAAATGGTTTACTGACCATGGTATTACTGTGCTCAATTGGCCTGCCAACTCTCCTGACCTGAACCCCATAGAGAATCTGTGGGATATTGTGAAGAGAAAGTTGAGAGACGCAAGACCCAACACTCTGGATGAGCTTAAGGCCGCTATCGAAGCATCCTGGGCCTCCATAACACCTCAGCAGTGCCACAGGCTGATTGCCTCCATGCCACGCCGCATTGAAGCAGTCATTTCTGCAAAAGGATTCCCGACCAAGTATTGAGTGCATAACTGAACATAATTATTTGAAGGTTGACTTTTTTTGTATTAAAAACACTTTTCTTTTATTGGTCGGATGAAATATGCTAATTTTTTGAGATAGGAATTTTGGGTTTTCATGAGCTGTATGCCAAAATCATCAATATTAAAACAATAAAAGGCTTGAACTACTTCAGTTGTGTTGTAATGAATCTAAAATATATGAGAGTCTAATGTTTATCAGTACATTACAGAAAATAATGAACTTTATCACAATATGCTAATTTTTTGAGAAGGACCTGTATATATATATATATATATATATATATATATGGGCGTGTATAAATATAATACGAGGGGGTGGGGGGCTCAGATTACTATGTGTGTACATGGGGGGGGGGGGGGGGGCATGAAAAAAAAGGTTGGGAACCACTGAAATAAGCAATGTGATGGTTGCCATGAGCCTCTACCACTACACCACACCAGGCTAATATTACTGCTTGAAAGTTGAAATAAGACAGACAGTAGTATTATGAAATAGCAAGACTGTGGGAAGTGTGTTCTACATATGTGCTTGATCACGTCTGTGAGATTACCTTTGGGTCCACTGCAGTAGGGGACTGCTCAAGCTGATTCTTTGTAGTGGAGGCCCAAATTGACAGCTTGGAGAGCCGTTCCTGGTACAAAGACAAATCCCTCAGGAGATCCTCGATTTGTCGCTGCTTCTCAGGAAGATCAGTGGACACCTTTGGAGTAGAGAAAGAAACATTTAAAGTTCTTTGCAGTAAATCACTGCAGAAGGAAATCTTTCTAGAACATGTCCAGGTGATATTTTACACCAAAATCAAAAGAGATACTGAAATATTAAAAATATCAGTGTAAAAATTAAGAGAACTGAAAATAAATATAATTTTTCATAAAGAACAGAAAGCTTATTTTTAGGACCATTT
Organism: Barbus barbus; assembly: GCF_936440315.1. Classification (NCBI taxonomy): domain Eukaryota; kingdom Metazoa; phylum Chordata; class Actinopteri; order Cypriniformes; family Cyprinidae; genus Barbus; species Barbus barbus. The sequence goes on from NC_136735.1 coordinate 30,584,853, forward strand.
TCAAAACCTTTTTGCATGGTTTTCATAACATTTGAATTTTTTATAAAAAAAAAAAAAAGGCGGAAAAAATCATTTGAATCCAAACAATATTTGGAAGTCACTAAAGTCACATTTTAAAATAAATGAATTTCACTGTCTTAACGTATCATACTATTACACTGTAAAAACGCTGTAACAGAAGTCTTCCCACTTAAAAATGTCACTGTGCGTTACTTGCTATTTTTGTAATTAATTGTAAAATTTATAAAAAAATATTTTTTCAGTGTAGTTACACTTTAAAATTAATTTATTTCCCTATATCAACAAAATAGTACAATTATGAAGTATATAACATATTTGTAAAAATGCATTTAAATTAAGCTAACATAAAAAATATATACAGTATCAATGCTTTACAGTAGTCTGAGGATAATTAAACAAGAATCACCAGTTTTGAGGAATTAATGAGAATTTAGGGGGAAATATGTTTAATTGTCACTTAAATCGTGTAAGAATGCAAATTAAATAAAAAATGTATCTATTATGGGGTAAAATGCAACGTTTTCCTGAGATGAATCTTAATGTGTTAGGGTACGCTATTATGCATCTACAATTACTTGAATATGACTATTCAATGATAATGCCCTCATTAGGCTGTAATCACACCAAGGTCACAAAATCATTGAATTTAATGGACCAGAAAGATCAAATAGTAGAGAAGGAAAGAAACGATTTAGATTACCTTGGCCCATCGCATGTTGATAACCTTTAGATGTTTCTCCAGAGGTTTGACTTTATCAGCTGGGAGAGATGAGCCTTTGCTGTTGATCTGATGAAGCGCTTGCTTCCTGCTCGGCAGTTCCACTACCCGGGCCTGAAGATTTACACACACACACACACACACACACACACACAAATTATCTGCTTGTCTTTGTGACTCATTTTTGGTGATTTGCCTCATGGGAGAATTAGAATTTTAATATGGAGCTAAAAGCTATGTTTTTTCCCCATGCGTGTTATCTTTTTACGCAAGTGATTTTTACCTTCACTTTTTCTAATGTTGCACTGAGCTGTTCCTTGTGACCTGCTTCCACAGGAAGTGCAACCACAGCCTCTGCATCATCCAGCCAGGACTGAAACTCCCCCATGTCTTCATTTAACTCGGCAAGAACAATTTTTGCCCCTGCAGACCTAAAACACACAGCAGCCATATTTATGCATTCCATCAAAATAAGGACAAAAGTGGGCAATTACGTAGGTGTTTGCAGCTCAAATTGAATTATGCTAAGATATTCAAACGTGTGCGGCTCTCTCACAAGCTGCCTGCATTAATGTGTCCTGAATTTTTACTAACCTTCTCTTGATCTCAGTGAGCTGGTTGGACACTTTGGCCCAGCGGGAGTTGATAGAGGCGAGCTGCTGTTTAATGTGGTCCCTGTCGTCCTTACTGCACTGTGGAGTCAGATCCATCCCAAGAGCATTGAGCCCCTTCACTGCTGCTTCCTGTTTCTCCAAACCCCCCTGGAGCTCCTGGGAAAGTAGAATGTCGCAGTATGGATACTCTGAAAACTAATCTAACATGACTTACAGCCTAAAAAAATTTGGTAACATTTTCTATGAACGCTTTATATAATGCTTTATTACCGATACTAGTTATTAGAAATAATCTACTTAAATATGAAAATTCTGTCATTATTATTTTCTCACTCTCATATTGTTCCAAACCTGTATGACTTTCTTTATTTTGTGGAACATAAAAGATGCTATTTTGAAGAACGTCGGTAACCAAACTGTTTGATTTCCATTAGATGGATAAAAAAATAGAAGTCAGTGGGAACCGAGACTGTTTGGTTATCAACATTCTTCAAAATATCTTCTTTTGTTTGAAAAGAAAAGAAATGCATAAATGTTTGGTAACACACGAGGGTGCATAAATCATGACAGAATTTTCATTTTTTGTTCAACCATTCCTTTAGTAGTAGTCTTGATATATTATACAGAATACAATTTGTTATATATATTATATTTTAATAATAAGATTGTAGCCACAGATTAAATTTATGATTACCTTGAGGTGGTCTCTATTATTTATGGGGTCTTGTTCATACTTCACTGTCGTCCTCTCAGCATCTGTGAGCCAATTGTCAAGCGTTTTATGCTCCTCGCTGAATTTCTTGGCTTTTTCAAGGCGTCTGGACAGCAAGGCAAGTGGACAAACAGAACATTTTGATTCAGAGAGTAAAGAGAGAAAATGTAGCGAACATAAAAATCAATATTCTAATGTAAAATTTATTGGAATCAAAAGTTAATTTAAACATTATTTAATTATAAAGCATTCAAAAACATTTTTGTGGCTTACTAATTGACACCTCGTTTAGAATGACTCCTTATGACTAGAAGACTGCATAGATTTTCTGAGGCATTCTAAATACTTAATCTGTTAGAAAATGATCAAACCTTGTGTCTGTTAACTGAAATAAAGCTGAAATAAAATATCTATATTAAAAACTCAAATTCAAAATGTTGCCATTGCAACAGAAGTTAAAGTACTTAAATTACTAAAACTGAAATAAAAGCTTAATATAAACATGACAAGCACATAACAAATTACTACAACTTCAACCAAAATGAAAATTTTAAAATAAAAGCTCATTTAAAATATTAATAAATATTTTAAGAAGATATAAATAATACTAAACTAATACTATAACGAACACCTCAGAACAATTTGCCTATTTAATAACACATTCTATTGACTCATTTAAGCGACAAGGCAAATTTCAACAGTGTAATGTCATTCATCCTTACGTGAGTCGGTCACGATAGAGCTTTTTAAGGTTTTCCCAGTTGGTTCTGAGCAGCTGGACCAGTAAACTCTCCTCCGGATAAGAGGCACCTCTTCCCAGAGCTTCCGTCACTGGACTCTCCAGTTTATCCAGATTAACTTTAACCTCCTAAATCACATGCAACACAACTGATTAAAGCATTTCTAGTAGTTTTACTGCCGTTTCAATTGTGTTCATGTACAGCTCATGAGCAACTCTATAATAGATTGAATCAGCTCTTGGATACAAAAATGCATTGACTAATAAACTCATTCGTAGAAATGAGACATGGTTTATGATATAACCTTAAGGCACTTCTCTTGTTGGGGAACGTTGATGAATGCTGCAGACCAGCGCTCAGGAGAGTTCAGCAGAGCTTCATTTTCAGCGATACACTGCAGCAAAAACTGCAGATCCTGAACATACAAGGATGGAGAACACATGGGTATCATTCAATTTTACTTGGATTAAAAAAAAACAGATTACTGTTCAACGAAGAGCAATAAAAAGATGGAAAAATGAATGTTCAGGAAATTTAAAAAAATAAATAAATAAAAAAACACTTCATACAACTCTATTGTTTTTTAATACCTGACTAAATCAATAAACCATAAGATGCAGCACATTACAGTGATTTTAACACAGGAAAAACCAAATACTTTAGTATTTAACATTTTTTTATGTGACCCTGGACCACAAAACCAGCCATAAGGGGCCATTTTTTTTAAAATTGCTATTTATATATCATATGAAAGCTGAATAAATAAGCTTTCCATTGATATATGGTTTGTTAGGATAGGACAATATTTAAACATCTTCAATCTGAGGGTGCAAAAAAATCTAAATATTGAGAAAACCGCCTGTAAAGTTGTTCAAATGAAGTCCTTAGCAATGCATTTTACTTATCAAAAATTAAGTATTGATATATTTACTGTAGGAAATTGACAAAATATCTCCATGGAACATGATATTTCCTTAATATCCTAATGATTTTTGTCATAAAAGAAAAATCCATAATTTTGACCCATACAATGTATTGTTGTTGGCTATTGCTACAAATATACCCGTGCTACTTAAGACTGGTTTTGTGGTCCAGCATCACATATCAAATACGCATTTTCAATATTTACTTTCGTTTTAATACTATTGAAATGTTCAAAATCTTGAAAAATGATAAATAGTAATGCTGTCAAATGATTAATCGCATCCAAAATAAAAGTTTTTGCTTACATAATATATGTATGTGTGCTGTGTATATTTAATATGCATATATAAATACACACACATGCATGTATCGTATTGACCCGAATATAAGACGACCCCCTTTTTCCAGATGTACCTTTTGGAAAAATGCTTTTTGAAAACCACATCATCTTTTTTTTTCTCTCTCTGTAAAACACTTTTTTCATATTGCATTTTTCCTATTTTAATTTTAGTTTTGAAAGTATGGTAAATACTGCTAAAAACAATGACATTTAAAAAAAAGTCGATACGGTATTTTCGATATACCATAAAAATAACAGGTAGCCCATCTGAATTATATAACATTTAGTCCATCCATTTCATAGTAGCCTACCAAAATTGTATTAACAGTAGAAGTGAAATCTTATTGTAGTCTTAGAATCTGGGTACTGTCTTATGTTTTAAAATCACTTACAGAGGAAGTTTGTTCCCATCAGGCTAACATGACAATCATGACTCATGCCGCTATAAGCATTTTCTTTTTCTTGTGTTTTCACTCGCAATCTTTACAACACGCATTACATTACATATTTCATGGCACACTCGTTTTATGCGTATTTAGGGCCACCTATTGCATTCAATCCATCTGCATTTTTACTTACTAATTTCACAATAAATTTGTTAAGCTAACATCTATTGACTTTTTTACCACCAAGAGCACACTTACACTTTTGTGGTGCACTTGAGTGAAATTAACATCCAGCTCTGCCCAGCGTTTATTGACTGGGAGGAGGCGGGGCTCCACCAGCTTGGCAGCTCCACCCTCTGAAAGCATGCAACCCAGTCCGCGCAAGTCCTCCAACTTCAGACGCTGCTGTTCAATCTCAGAACCAACTGCCTGATGGAGAACATACATCAATTAATTTGGTGCACAGTCTTGAAATACCCTTCAACTTTTTAAGAAGGAAGCTAAGGGACTTAAAAGACACAGCAAGTCCCTTTATACTTTTTTTTAAAAAACATCCCTGGTGGGAAGAACTTTGAAAAGGCTACTTTGAAGAAGCTAAAATATAAGAATATAAATAATAATTAAGACTGGTAGTGTACACAGAAACTTTCACTCTCACTTTCACTCGGGGCTCCTCGGGGGGATCTGGAAGCTCTGCTAAGGTCTTCTCAATTTTGTCCAGCCACTGCATCATGTCATCTGTTTTCTTACAGAACTGGTACCACTGCGGGGCAAGAGCAAGGGCCTTCTTCTTTCTCACGGCTCTCAGATTCTATAAATGCAGAATGAATATATTAAGACTCTTTACATATGGTATATTCATACATCAAAAACAATGAACAGCAAGTTAATGATTATATAACCCAGCAAAACATGATTTACCCAGGTTTAACATACCAACTCGAGCCCAAACCCTACATCTAAAATGACTGACTGCTGATAGTAACTACTCTAGAAACTATCCCCATCCCTGACCTTAGTTTTGACCATGTTTCAAACCAACCATAACCAAAGTGTGACCTTTCTTATTCCAGTTTTGACCTTGTTTCTGACCTGAATAACAAAACAGGAGTTCAACCTAACACTGACCTCACTGACTGACTGTACAGAATATAAATCTGAAATATAACAATCTATTGTCAATTTAAGCCTAAACCTCACATAATTTTGTTAGAATTATGCTTAAAGCAAAAATAAAAAAAGTATATATATATATCAGATGGCTCACCATGGCTCTACATATGTGTTCTATGTATTTGGATAAAAGCGTCTGCTAAATGACTAATATATATATATATATTTATATATAGTAATGTGTAATCAAATTGACTGCTTTTGCATTACCGCAAAATTACAGTCTGTGGACAGTTAGATCTTTGATGCATCTGTCCTTGGTTTGTACGTAAAGAAAACATTCAAATTCATAGATGTGTTATGAGTCTAATGTCAAGAGCTTGTAAATGCATCAAATGTGTACTTGACATGTGGCAGCATGCAAAATAATCACCTTCAGAGTGTCATATTTGTCATGAAGAAGATTGTGTTTCTCCCGGACAGCCTCTCTTTTCTCCCCGCTAGGAGTTCTCTTGAGGAGATTTTCTCCTTTTAAGAACAGTTCATTTAGGGCATCCTCATCTATGCCCTGAAATAGCAGACAAAATTAGCAAATTATGTCAGAAGTGCCATCAAATCTGTCTGTTTATCTATCTATCTATTAGACAATTTTCAGCTGTTAAAACCCATAAGCAATGCAATGATGTACTCTGCCAGCATTTGTTACTCATGAACCAGATCCATTCCCTGAAACTCATTATGTTTCTTGTCATGAGATTTTTACGATAAGCTCGGAGGCTGTTTCAGCCTTTTGCTGCCCGTGCGGTTCCAGTGACTGAAATTAATTTTAGCCAAAGAAACAGCTGAGAGTATTTTCTTACCGCATCCTCCAGGAAATCTTCCTCTTTTAGACTTTCACCTAATTTAATCTCCTCGTCCAGCACCTGGAGCCATATATTAGCCTGTCTGTGGTACTCATCTAACTCTTGAGAGGAGGCCTGGAAGAAAATATGATCAAATATATAAAAATCCAATTATATACGCACAAAAAATATATATTTTCTAAGTGGGATAATAAGACAATGTCTCTGATGAATTTAAGGATCAACAAAGGAGGAGAAATCAGATGGCTCACCATGGCTCTACATATGTGTTCTATGTATTTGGATAAAAGCGTCTGCTAAATGACTAAATAAATAAATAAATAAATGTATTTGTATACATATATCAGACATACAGCTTTTCATAACAGTACCTGTCCTATTAAAATCCTCTTTGCAACTATGTCAAATCGTTGATTGAGCTGTTCTAGCTTCGGTTTCACTTGAGCTTTACAGTGTTCCCCTCTGTTCTTTATAAGGTCCTGTGCCAGAACCTGCACCGCTTCAACTTTGCCCTTCATCTCCTCCAGCTCCATCCGCAAACCCTAGACATTCATACAATAAGAATACATCAGTTTTGTGTGCTACATTTGGGAGGGGGTGGGGGTATATACAGTTAGTTATATATAGTTATTTTTGGTATTAATTTGTAGAAGATACATGCATGCATACATACGATGATATATATATATATATATATATATATATATATATATATATATATATGTATAACTTGTAAATGATAACAGAAAAACTTTTTTGTCTGTCTGTCTGCTTTGTTCTCCCTAATGGCCTAATCAATTTTATTTGCTGCAAATTGCTTCCAATTAATGAGCCATCAAAACATTATTGTCATAGAAGAGATGGATAACTGTTTATATAATTTGATGGAAAAGTATGGCTGCATAAAACATAAAATCTCTAGTCCTCAGTAATGGACCCCACGCTTCCATACCTACATTTCACTGCTGGTTATACTCTGTATAATTGTGTATGTGACAAATAAAAACTCTTGAATCTTGAATCTTGGAGAACAGTTGGCTGTCAAGTGAAAAAGCTCATTGTGAATGTGTGTTATGTTCTAGAGAAGACCTTTATAACGTGCTCAACACAGCCCTGGCTGTCCATCTGGTCCAGCGTTTCTTCAGCACGATCCATCCAGGAGTTGATCTGAGAAATATTCTGCTCAAGTGTTTTCATTTGACTCTGATAATCCTGGATGACAGATGAAGAGTTATGTTTACATTTGGCTGGTTAGCACAAAGGAAATTTCTAGCACAAGGAAATTTCATGTCACATTAAAGAAATAGTTCACCCAGAAAATTAACATTCTGTCCTTATTTACTCACTGTCGTGTTGTTCCAAATCTGTATGACTTTCTTTCTGATGCTGAACACAAAAAAACAACATTTGAAGATTGTCTTCCATGCCATTTTCAATAATAACTATAGTGAAATATAGTGGAAGGTCTTAATGAGGCTTTTGCGTCCTTTTTTGACTAATTTCATTTCATGACTTCAGAATAAGTGATGAAAAGTGAAATCCTTTTGCATAAGATAGAAAGTAAGTCATACAGCTTCAGAATTTTCAAGTTTGGGTGAAATATTTCTTTAATCGTTTCATTATACCTTAGAGGCCAAGCCTTATCTCTTGACATATTGCCTCTCAGATATTTATACTTATTTACAAAGTAGAGCAAGGAGAAAATATAGTCAAAGAGATAAAAGATGAGAAAAATTATGGAGGAAACAGCAAGTAGTAGAGAGGTAATAAAGAAGAGCGGGAGATAAATGTGCTTAACAGTTTCATAACATTATTGCCGCCTCCAGAAATCGCTGTCTGGATTTAAAGGAACAATATGGAGATGTGAAATTGAAAGGAAATGAATTTAGCCTTGTAGGGCATATTTAACATAAGAAATATTTTGCCTAGAATGAAATGACTCAGAAAAGGGTCAGACGGTTGCTATGAATGGTTGCTCACCAGCAGGAGTTTTAGCCACTGCTCGCTCCGTGACGTCACCGCGATCCAGTTGCAGTTGAGCAGACTGACCTTGTCATCAATCAGGTTCTCCTGGCTTCGAAGTAAACCCTTCAGGGTCTCTGACAACTCCCTCACCAGTTTCAGCTGTGGCTTATGACGCTCAGTGTCCTCCTGCATCGCCTGGGTGGGAAAGATGATGATTTAATAGGTTGTTTTTGATCTTTTCTTGTAAAAAATTAAGTAACTAAGTAAAAAACACACACCCACCTTCTTGGAAACAAAACAGCATTGCTAATAAACTAACAATTCACCATTTTACATTACATTTAGTCATTTAGCAGACGCTTTTATCCAAAGCGACTTACATAAGAGGACAATGGAAGCAATCAAAATCAACAAAAGAGCAATGATATGCAAGTGCTATAACAAGTCTCAGTTAGCTTAACGCAGTGCACGTAGCAAGCTTTTTTTTTAAATTATATAATAAATAAAAAGAAAACAGATAGAATAGAAAAAGAATCGAGCAAGCTAGTGTTAGAAGCCTTTTTTGCTTTTGTTAATTGTATAAGTAAAAAGAAAACAAATAGATGGAATACAAAAAAACAAAAAATGCTAGTGTTAATATATTTTTTAAGAATAGAATTAAAATAGAGAGTGCTAGAGTTAGAGGGTCAAATAAAGATGGAAAATGTGTTTTTAGCCGATTCTTGAAGATGGCTAAGGACTCAGCTGCTCTTGGGAAGGTCTTTCCACCAGCAGGGAACATTTCATTTAAAAGTCTGTGAAAGTGATTTTGTGCCTCTTTGGGATGGCACAAAAAAGCAACGTTCACTTGCAAAACGTAAGCTTCTAGAAGTCTGAAGTAATGAATTTAGGTAAAGGGGTGCAGAGCCAGTGGTGGTTTTGTAGACAAACATTAATGCCCTGAATTTTATGCGAGCAGCTATTGGTAGCCAGTGCAGATTTTAAAAGGAATAGTTCACCAAGAATACAACACATTTTTCAAAACATCTAATTTTGTGTTCGACTGAAAGACATTTTAGGTGTGGAAAAACATGGAGGTGAGTAAAGAATAACAGAACTGTCATTTTTTGGAAGAACTATTCCTAATGACTAGCAAACTGTTTCAGATATAAACAATGCTGCTGAAATGAAACCAGTTGAGTATTCATTTACCTTTGCCCAAGCCAACTCTGCATCCAAATCGCTTGGCATGCCTTCCACTGAAGAGCGGCGTGTCAGTTCCTCATCAGTAGTTGCCAACCATTCTGTCAGACTGTTTACCTCCTTCCTAAACTTCCTTAATAACTTTAAAAGCTTCTCCAGTTCCTGCTTTCCTTCTGTTACCTGCACACAGACAAATGTTTTGTAAATCAGCCAACAAGTGTTCAACATAAATGGAAACTCCTTCAATACTATTTCAAAGATAGTTACTAAAATATATATCGTGTTCAAAAGTTTGGGTACTGTGTACACTGTAAAAACAACATTTTTACAATTTTAAATAACTGTTTATGAATAGAAAGTTTAAAAGAACAGCATTTATTTGAAATAGAAATGTTTTTACTGCTACTTTTCATGTTACCGTTACTGTTAATTTAATGCATCCTTGCTGAATAAAAGTATTAATTTCTTCAAAAAAAACAAAAAAACTCTTACTGACACCAAACTTTTGAATGGTAGTGTAAATAATGGGACTGGGAAGTCGTGGCCTAATGGTTAGAGAGTCGGACTCGTAATCCATAGGTTGCGGGTTCGAGTCTCAGGCTGGCAGGGATTGTAGGTGGGGGGAGTGAATGTCCAGCGCTCTCTCCACCCTCAATACCACGACTGAGGTGCCCTTGAGCAAGGCACCGAACCCCCAACTGCTCCCTGGGCGCCGCAGCATAAATGGCTGCCCACTGCTCCGGGTGTGTGTTCACGGTGTGTGTGTGTTCACTGCTGTGTGTGTGCACTTTGAATCGGTTAAATGCAGAGCACAAATTCTGAGTATGGGTCACCATACTTGGCAGTATGTCACTTCACTTATTCACTTATCACTTAAATAATCTGCCAGTAACAATACACAATGAGTAGCTGTGTCAAACTAGAACTGCACACATCCCTTACCTGTGAACCCAAATCATTGTATGTGAGTTTGAGGGCCGTCAGCCTGTCGTCCAGCTCTTTGGGTTGCTCTGTCTGCTGCTTCTGCACAATCTGTCTTCCCGTCTTTATCACCGTCTCCACCTCCATTTTCACCTCACTCAGATTCTTATAGAACTTCTACATGGGGGAAATAGAGAATGTGATTAAACCCAGTGTGATATTGCTGCCTGACAAGAACCAAATAGCAATATATGATTAAACAAAAACTACAATTAAACAGTTAGAAATTAGTCAAATTAGAACTTTAATAAAACACAGAATAAATAACATACGGTATGAAGTAATCAGTTCAATCTCAACAACTATTCAGGCATTAGCAATTGATGCATTTATATAAAAAAAGAAAAAGGTTAAAGGCTATTAAAACACGAAGCATTACCCACCATGCACTGCTCCAACTGTGACTGTACCACCTCCTGCTCCACACTCCGAATACTCAGCACTCCCAGCTTCCCTTTCACCTCCTCTAACACTTGCTCACATTCCCTCAACCGTTGATCAAAGTTAGCCGGCTTTTGAAAAAGCCGGAACTTGCCTTTAACTTGCAATAGTTTATCCTAAACAGACACAAAAAAACAGGCATTTACTAACAGGCATTTGATTACTTGTTTATTATTTGTTGAATGTATTTAAGCAGGAAGTAAGGTGGCCCAGTAGTGCACGACACAACAAAATCGCCACAACACAATGCATATAACTAATTTTGTTGTGTTGTGGCTTGTTTCTGTTGTGTTGTGCTAATTTTGATGTGTTGTGGCTTGTTTCCGTTGTGTTGTGCTAATTTTGATGTGTTGTGGCTTGTTTCCGTTGTGTTGTGCTAATTTCATTGTGTTGTGCTAATTTCGATGTGTTGTGGCTCGTTTCCGTTATGCTGTGCTAATTTGAGTGTGTTGTGGCTTGTTTCTGTTGTGTTGTGCTAATTTTGATATGTTGTGGCTTGTTTCCGTTGTGTTGTGCTAATTTTGTTGTGTTGTGGCTTGTTTCTGTTGTGTTGTGCTAATTTCAGTGTGTTGTGGCTTGTTTCTGTTGTGTTGTGCTAATTTCATTGTGTTGTGCTAATTTTGATGTGTTGTGGCTTGGTTCCGTTGTGTTGTGCTAATTTCAGTGCGTTGTGGCTTGTTTCCGTTGTGTTGTGATAATTTTGTGGTGTTTTGTGGCTTATTTCCATGTATGGTACTAATTTCAGTGTGTTGTGGCTTGTTTCCATGGTGTTGTGATAATTTTGTGGCTTGTTTCCATGTGTGGTACTAATTTCAGTGTGTTGCGGCTTGTTTATGTTGTGTTGTGCTAATTTCATTGTGTTGTGCTAATTTCGATGTGTTGTGGCTTGTTTCTATTGTGTTGTGGCTTGTTTCCATTGTGTTGTGCTAATTTCGATGTGTTGTGTCTTGCTTCTATTGTGTTGTGGCTTGTTTCCATTGTGTTGTGATAATTTCAGTGTGTTGTGGCTTGTTTCCATGGTGTTGTGATAATTTTGTGGCTTGTTTCCATGTGTGGTACTAATTTCAGTGTGTTGCGGCTTGTTTCCGTTGTGTTGTGCTAATTTCGATGTGTTGTGGCTTGTTTCCGTTGTGTTGTGCTAATTTCGATGTGTTGTGGCTTGTTTCCATTGTGTTGTGGCTTGTTTCCATTGTGTTGTGGCTTGTTTCCATTGTGTTGTGCTAATTTCAGTGTGTTGTGGCTTGTTTCTTTTGTGTTGTGGCTTGTTTCCGTTGTGTTGTGCTAATTTCGATGTGTTGTGGCTTGTTTCTATTGTGTTGTGGCTTGTTTCCATTGTGTTGTGATAATTTCGATGTGTTGTGGCTTGTTTCCATTGTGTTGTGGCTTGTTTCTTTTGTGTTGTGGCTTGTTTCCGTTGTGTTGTGCTAATTTCGATGTGTTGTGGCTTGTTTCTATTGTGTTGTGGCTTGTTTCCATTGTGTTGTGATAATTTCAGTGTGTTGTGGCTTGTTTCTATTGTGTTGTGGCTTGTTTCTATTGTGTTGTGGCTTGTTTCCATTGTGTTGTGATAATTTCAGTGTGTTGTGGCTTGTTTCTATTGTGTTGTGGCTTGTTTCTATTGTGTTGTGGCTTGTTTCCATTGTGTCGTGCTAATTTCGATGTGTTGTGGCTTGTTTCTATTGTGTTGTGGCTTGTTTCCATTGTGTTGTGATAATTTCAGTGTGTTGTGGCTTGTTTCCATGGTGTTGTGCTAATTTCGATGTGTTGTGGCTTGTTTCTATTGTGTTGTGGCTTGTTTCCATTGTGTTGTGCTAATTTCAGTGTGTTGTGGCTTGTTTCTTTTGTGTTGTGGCTTGTTTCCGTTGTGTTGTGCTAATTTCGTTGTGTTGTGGCCTACTGGGCCACCGTAAGGAAGGATCTATTAAAAATTATAATGATCCGTGACTCTTACATATGTTGCATCAATCTCTCCAATCACTTTCTCTGATGCGTCAACCTCGACAGCCTTTTTCTTCATGTCATCAAGAGTCACCTCATGACCATTCAACTCAGTTTGAATTTTCTGTATAATGAGATTAGGCAATAAAAATGATCTTAAATAATAATTAACTAAATAACTAAAAAATAAATCAAAGATTTACAAAATTACTAAAAATCTCCGAGACCCGGTTTCAAAGAAACCCACTAAATAAAATAAAATAATAAAAAATAAAATAATGTTTATTTTGTCCATATACTGTATATGAGATGATATGAATACCTGTGACTCCTGAGGTATCTGTCCAGCATCTATGCCATCTGCTATGTAAGCAGTCAAATGTCGGTCAGTGGTGTTCAGAGAGTCCTGAATGAGGTGCAGGGTTTTGTCGTTCTCCTGGGCCCACTGCAAGCTCTTCTCCAGCTGCTGTCGTCTTTGTAGAGCCTGTTTTTGACATTAGAATGCAGAAGAGAATCAAAACATGAGAAAATCCAATGAATATACTTAAGAGTTTCAGCTGCAGCAATACAACAAGTTCCTACCCTTTGCATTAGTTCATCCCAGCGTGTGTTGTAGTCCTCCACTTTTGTGTGTATGAGCTCATCAAGGACTCTGCCATCCATAAGGGTCTGGGCTAATTCACGGATCTGGTTGCGGTTATATTCAGGATGCTCTCTAATCATGGTGTCTAAAGACTGGAAGGGAATGGGAAACCACTTTAATAACTATGATTTAAGCACTATTCACACAGGATTAGTATTATCTGGGGACCATGTGTGATTTTGAAATTACCCCCCCACAGCTGAATTTCCTGTGGTGCATTCGCACGGGATAAGCGAAGCCTGTGATTTTACTCGAAATTACTGACTTATCTCCCGGATACCCGGATGTCAAGGCTTTGAGAGTCCCGTTCTATGGTCCAGATGGATTTAACAAAAAAAAGAAACTAATATAGTTTTGTGCCCCGTGTTATTTACATTTCACCAGGTTAAAATATCATCTCAAGCTTTATGCTTGATTTATTTGTAACACATTAAACCTTTTCAGCTTTCTCTTTCTGCAAATTGTATGGTGTAGCGATATGACAGCACCCAAAATACTATCAAATACTCCAACGCAGCTCCATTCTTTGCGAAAGATGGATAAAAAGCAAAAACCTTGAAAAATGATATATACGACCCGCCAAATCACAGAGATGCCGATTCGCACGGGACTAAAATTATCACAGGACCTCGGTGTTTGGCGAAATATGGTAGGTCATTTGCGGGGGAATTTTTACTTTACAAATGACAGACATGGCCGATTCACACGGGATTAAGATCACAGACAACCTCCGCAATTATTACAAATGACTGGAGGTCACCAGGTAATACTAATCCCGTGCGAATAGGGCTTTAGATGTCATTTGAAAACATAAAACTTAATAAAAGATGCTTTCCATGGTGAAGGTGCAAGATTGAATTTTTGTTATGACTATTTTATCAACATAAGTGCATGTATTAGCTCATAGGAAATAAAAAAAATCACAATTGAGATCTATTTAATATCTCACATTTCTCCTAGGCAACAAACTGAGTTTGTTCTGGTAGCATTCCTCATTTTTAAAGAAGTTTTGGATAAAAGGGTCTGCTAAGTCAATAAATGTTTTGCTAAAGTCTCCCAATTCTCAGTTTTGTAAAATGTGTGTAACCTCTAGAGCAGGGGTTTCTCAAAGTTTTTTGTCAGTTGAACCACTTAGATGTAAAATATTTACTCGAAATACCCGCAAAGAAGTTAATAGTTCAATAATTTAACACATTCACATATTTGTGGTTCTCTGATGCCACATCACATGCTAAAGTAAACAAATAATATATTTAACAATTTTTAGTAAGCGTTTCATTTTTATTCTTTTTTTTTTTTTGGTAATTATATACAGGGCTGCATAGCTTGAACAAAAAAAAAAAATTGCAATTGAAATTTGAACTGTGATTTGCAAAATAGTGATTTTGAACAATATTGTGAATGTGATTCAGTTTTTTTTTATTTTATTTATTGTAATTTTCCATTTAAATTATAATTTTCAAACATTTTCTTTTCGACAACTCTCAAACCCCTGTTTGGAAAACACTGTTCTACAGTTTCAGAAGAGATCATCAATAATAATCTGAGAAACGTCTGAGACAAAGTGGAAACTCCAATAAGAATGGCATTTTTGTCAGTGTCCTGCAATATGAAAGAGTAACCTCTAATCAATAAAACGCTCCTCTGGGACAAAGTGACCTTTCTAAGTCAAACTCTTACCTAAAATGAAAACGGTGTCATCATTTACTCACGCTCATGTCATTCCAAACCTGTCTGCTCTTATTTTTCCAGTAGAACGCAAAAATAAATTTATTTATACAGCTCTTTTAACATCAACCGGTCATGGTGACCACAGGCTGTCAAGCTATAAAAAGGAGGAACAGAGCATACGACTCGTACACAATATTTATTTCTAAAACCACATAATATCCTTATGTGAAAACCAGACTAAAAACTACTCTTTTAAAACAACCTATATTTAACCTTCCTTTAAAACAACCTAAAGTAACATTTTTATATGACTGGCTTTCAAGAGGCTTCCTCTTTTGGTAAACAGTCTTATAATATCGCTGAAGTTCATCTCAAAGATTTTTAGCACTCACAGTCAATGCTTCTTCTATTTCCTCTACACCTCCTTGAAGGCTTTCGGTTTCATCAAGTTTCTTCTCCAGTAGGTCCATCCAGGCATTCTCCAACTCCAAATAAGACAGCAGCTCACACCAGCATGCCCACACCTCCTACAACAGCCAACAGAAATTGGCATGTGGTCAGTCAAACATATCACATTGGGCCTGGGTCCTGAGAATTTGATCAAAGGTTAGAAGAACCACATTAGTGGTTTGAACTGAAAGATCCTGGCGCTAGCAACATCAAAGTCGTGGGTTTGATTCCCAGGGAACACACACACACACACACACACACACACACACAGATAAAGTGTAAATCTAAAAAGGACTTTAAGTTGCTTTGGATGAAAGCATCTGCCAAATGAATAAATATCAATGAACGAGACACTATCTGACTCCTGAGCACAACCCCATCACTGGCACAATATCAAGCTCACCTCTAAAGTCTTGCATTTTCCATCCAACCGGCTGCACAGTCGCTGGTAGTTAGAAGTCAAAACATCCAGTTCTGCCTTTAGGGCATCATGGGCCGCAGGAGGAGCCTTTGAAATGAAATTGGTGACTTTATCCGTCAGCAGCTTCACCTTTGTTTCCTTTTGATGGACTTCCTCTTGAGCCCGCTGAGTGGGAGAGAGGAGAGGAGATTACGTGAGCATTCAGATGTTTTCACCAAGGTTAGTGAACATCAGGATTCTCTTAAGCCTCCGCTTGCAAAGTTAAGCTAAGTTTGGCACTGGGACAGAGAGAATACAAGATCCCCGCTGTTGACTGTTGAACTTGGGAAGTTAAACAAAAATGTGCCCCATTTACTTCATAAAAAGCACAAGGCAACAGGATCACATAGAGGTGAAAAGCTTCTGTGCATCGAGATGGAACCTGTTAGGAAATGAATATATTACAGTTGTCTAGGTGTCAGTCATCTGCTATCATGACAACTGTCTGGGGAGCTTCTCAGACACTGTGTTCTCAGTACAACATGCTCGTTTTTCTTTTCTTTAAAGTTTGTTGTCTCGGCACTTTCAATGAATGGGGTACAAATTGGTGTCCCCTGACTGTTGTTAAAAGCAATGAAGACACAAATCCCATGTTCTCGAGTGAGATTAGATGTGTTAGATAAGCTATTATCGAACATAAAACTAACACACCATGAAAAGTAGTCAAACAATGTCTGTCTCCGTCTTAAAATGTGGCTTTTGGCTTGTTTTACCTCAATGGTCCTATTCTTTTTGAGGTATCCAACATTAGAAATGTCATAATTTTGACACAATTGATATTCAATTCTTTGTGGAAATAAAATATTTTAATACATTTAATTATTGTTAGTCAGTCCAAAAATATTTAGCCGTGTCTTACGTTTTGCATGCAAGCCTGTAACCACATGATTTTTATATATATATATATATATATATATATATATATATATATATATATATATATATAAATATATATATATATAATATAATATGCAATATAATTTTATTACATTTAGTATTTATTTAATGCTTAGGTAGAAAGAAATACATTACAAAAACTAGCATATAAAATTCTAAACATGTCCTACATTTTGGTTGCAGGGTGTTTGGTTGCAAAATGTGTAAATTTCCAATGCAAAAATAAATAAATAAATAATTTTTTTATTTGACTCTTTTTTCAGTGACTTTTTTTTTTTGCTGAATAAAAATGTTACTTTATTCAGGTTTTATCCTTTTTTTTAGCGCCTCAAGATACACCCACAGAAAAGAATAGAACGCTTTCATAAACAGCAAATTGAATAAATGAAGAACAAATAGAGACATTTGCTTGTTTCCCCAACTCAGATTTTTTACTAAGAAAAAAAAATATCACATAAAATTATCTACCTATTTAATAATGTCTCAAATTATGTTAGGCTGAACGATTTTTTGATGTTTTAACCAAATTCTTTCAAGACAAAATTATCTAAGCTATGATATACATATGTCTTAAATTAATAATTTTAGCTTTATACTCTTACTATATGCCTACAATTGTTTTTAATTTTCCAGAGAAACATCTAAGATTCTATAATTAAGAGACGCCAATGACAACTCCATTAAGTTTTCTTCCTCTGAAGAAACATGTTTAAAGGAACAAACCTTCAGTTCCTCCACTGCCTTATGAAGCTCCTCAGGCGTCTTGTACTGGAAGTCTCGTTCCAGATACTCTTCCTCTGCCTGAGTGATCCACTCCTGCATTTCCTGCATCTCCTTCCTCAAGCTCACCGTCATGTCCAGCCCTCCTTTAAGGGCTGATTTCTTTGCATATGCCTGAGGACCAACAAAAACACATTTTTGTTTTAATGACTACCTGAAAACTGCAGAAAAATGCTCTAATAACATCAAAGTTTGACTTCGATGGTATGCGTGGGCTTTTAAAGATGACTAAATTGTGCCTCACCTAATTAATTAGTATAATGCACCGTAAGCCCATGTGGCCCATTAATTACCTGTTTGCAAATGAGCTCCCACTGAGCATTGAGCTCATCAAGCATCTTCTGTATTTTGATGGCAAACGGTGTCTCAGCTTCCCTCTTCAAGGCCAGTCCCACCTCATTTATGCCGTTCAGACTTGGTTGGACCGTGTGGATGTCGTTCACCAGAGCCTGGCAAATCAAAGGAGAATGTTTGAAATAGATGGTCTTGGCCATCCTGAAAACCAGGTCATGCCAATGCATTGACCCAATTCTACTAGATAGAAGCGAAGCTATTGCCATTATTGTAGCTAACTTACCATGGGGCACGAAAATACTGAGATGCCATTTGAAAAATGTAATTTCGTGTTAAGCTACAGTTTTCATGACTAGTAATATGAAAAATCATTTCCTGCCATTGCCTGAAATGAGAAGGCAGGGTCTTTACGGAGTCAGGTCCCAACAGGTTTATGGCTTATTCATCCACCGCTGCGGCTATATTAGCAGGTCTCCCAACATATTTTTTGCAGATTTCATCTTAATGAGAAACAGCTCTTCCTCTTCCAGACCAATGCTTTAATTTAGGCTACGCTTCACCTCTGCATAAAAAAGCACTCTCTTCTGAATTTTAATTTTTGGGCCATGTTTGTGAAACACAATGGTGAGTTTCTGGATCACAGTTGTTATTTTAGCACATCTTGCTCTAGGTCAGTATAGCATCAAGAGCTCTATTCTAGTTTGAACCACAAACATTGCTAAATAAATAAAGACTGTCCTCACCGTGCACTGTTCCAACTGTTTCTCCAAAGCCTCTGCATCTCCCAGAGCTGGCCATTCCTCATTCAGGAAAACATCCACTTCTGCCATCCACTTCTGCAGAGTCTTTGTGTCATTCTACCATGGGATGATATAATGGGTTATCTGAAGATGCAGTCACACTTTCTGCTGCAGCAACCCATAGAAATTTAACAAAAATGTAACAAAAAAATATCAATAATATTAACATAAAAAAAAAAAAAACACATATTCCTAATGTAATATTCCTTATCACTAACAATAGTATATGTGGTGTTTTTGGTAAACGTTTTATATTCATACTAAGCCTATTAAGTGAGGCAATCGATCCTTTTGCAGTTTTATGAACTTTTGTATTTTATTTTATTATTTTATATGTTTTGGCTACCACCTTTATTTTATTATTTTCTTTTATTTTATTTCATTTTTTATTGTATTGCATTTTTTTTTTTTTTTTTTTTTTATATTTTGATTTTATTGTATTGTATTATATTTTATTTTGGAAGTGTATGAGACGAAACAGTGACCAATCAAATACTCACTGTTTCAAAAGTATGCCACAAGGCATGCGCTATGTATGTGTTAACATAATTTTAGTTAAAAAAATTACTTAGTAACCTTTTCTGTGTAAAGTTACAGTATAACCATGTTTACAAGTTTGTTGCCACAATTTTTAAATGACCTTAAAAATAATGAGAACAACTTTACAGCTCAAATAATACACGTTTTAACAAAATAATGAAAGTAAAGTGTTTTATAAAATTACAAGCTTCATATTTAAAAGTCTCAATCACTTGCAATGTTAGTGCCTTGGTGTAACCTTGATTTTTGCTCTTTTTAAAGAGAACAAGTGACAAGTTATTACAAGCGACAAATGCTGTTGACGGAGCTTAATTTCTACTGAACCGAGAATCGTCACCTGAGATATAAAACAGCAACCTTTAAGCAATAAATTTCTCTTCTCGGAAGAATGTAGTTCAAAACCTTATAAGCTCTCTGGGTAGGCAGCTGGCAAGGTGTTGAGACACAGGTGCCTTCATTCCAGTACATTTTACTTGGAAAGCACCCAGCGTGGTGTAGGTGAAGTGTCTGCTTCAGAGAAACTAGAGCCAGTATAATTTGAGGAAAAGCCTCATCAGCATATTATTGTTTCAGCACGTGCCTGGAACTGCTGTAATTGGGTCATGTGATCCTGCAGCTTCTGGATGTTCTCCTCCAGCTGCTCAGACACACGCCTCCAGCGCACCATCACGTTATCCAGCTCGGTCCGGTACTTCTGACAGATCTCTGGAGGCGCTTTCTGGAACACCAGCTCAGCCATTTTATTGAGGTCATCCACGTCACCCTGATGCTCCTTCTGTGCTGCTTGAATTGACTGCATAAAAAAAAAGTGAATTAGAAAGTACATTTAGCAAAAATACTAATAATATTGATTGATTTAAAAAAAATTATCACAAATTACATGTTCCTCATGATCTACCATAGTAAATGTTGCATTTTGGTAAATATGTTAATAATAACTAAAAATCATATAATGTGGTACAACCTACTTCAAATCTCCTAAAAAACCAAACCAACCTACTATAAACCAAAGTAACAATGATTTCTGTTGATTTATATTTATTTCATTCATACTAAATATTACCATAAATGTTTAAGTGTGTAATTGTTTGAATTTACTTTCTCAAATGCCAGATTAATGTGCATATTACACTTGGAATCTTGTACAATTTAATAATGCTTTCGGCCCCATTTAACACATTCACTATTAAAATAAACACATTTTAAAACGAATGGAATGGTTTGAATAAATTTTGCATAATTCTGCAGATTTTATTTAAAAATCAAAACACAAACTGCAAAAAAAGTCAGTAGATTCTGTCAGTAGTGTCTGGATAGAAGTATACTATTTGTATGTGTAAACACTACTATTCAAATATTTAGGGTCTTTAAAGGTGCCATAGAATGAAAAACTGTCTTTACCCTGGCATATTTAAATAATAACAGTTCTGTACATGGAAATGACATACAGTGAGCCTCAAACACCATAGTTTCCTCCTTCATATGTAAATCTCGTGATTAAAAAAGACCACTGAAAAACAGGCGAATCAGAACATAACACCGACTGTGACGCAACAGTCGGGATCACTACGCCCCCAACATTTGCATAAACCCACCCTTGTTCTAAGCCGGCCGAACCATCAGAAGCTCTGCAGGTATTGTAAATAAACAAGCGCGGACAACAGCGAAAATAACAAAATAAATGTTATGTTCCAGGCCGTGCAGGGGGTGTGAAGTTCAGGGATGGGTTGGTGTCTGTATTCAGAAAGGCACAGAAAGCAAATAACGCGAGCCACTAAAGGGACATGGTTAGCTCCTTGCTAGCGGTAGCCTGTTACAGTACATAAGATTTCACTCTCAGTAAGGAGAGATGAGGATGATGGCGAATGACTTACAGAGCCTGAGCACCACTGACAAGCATCTGATCTTGTGAAATGTGTGGTAAGTACTGTTGCTCCATAATGTAAACATAGTTTGTGTGATCGCGTCTCTTGAAAGTGAAACTATAACGCGATCGATGGATCGTTCAAAAGCAGTTTCAATGCCTCGCATATTAATAACGGCTCCCTGATGCCCGCGTTTTATAATACAGTATAATTACCCGACGATATAACTGCGAGAGAAAGTATTTAAATATATATTTTCCTCCCTGTGCTTCCTTCTTGCTGATGAGCCGTGCTGTGAAACAGCCAATCAGAGCAGAGCTCAACATTGAGCAGCACTGTGAAACAGCCAATCAGAGCAGAGCTCATTATTATTCATGACCCTGCCAAATAAGCCAATAACAGACCGTTTCATTCTAGGGAGAAATCCTAGGGTTGTAAATGGACATGTAAAATCGTTTCTGGAGATTTTTTGCCCTTACCTAAGCCACATACCTTCTGTGTAGATATCAGAGAACAATTTAAAATACTGTATCAATGCATTCTATGGCACCTTTAAGATTTGTAAATGTTTTTGTTTTATTATGTTCACAAAATATGCATTTAATCAAAAATGCAGTAAAAGTAGTAATACTGTAAAATATTATTACAATTTAAAATAACTGTTTTCTATAAAGTTAAATAGAGTTATTGTCTCCCAAAAGACTCTGAACAGCACAAATGAGTCATTAGCAATTTAAATCCCACTTCTGTGACGGCTACAAGTCACGTGGTAACACAATTGCATAATACCCGTCTATGTTTTACATTGGCCGGCTGCGAACAACTTGACCCACCCTCAAACACGTCATTTTATTGATAACTACTTCACTACGAGTTCACAGCGGGATTCACAAAACGCTTGCTCTTGAAAAATGGCTCACTGAATCTCAACCTGTAAGTATGATAAATAATAGATGTTTATATTTTCTATTGAGCGATCAAAATACAGAAATATGGCAATGGGCATATTATTTCTGTATGCGGTAGACCAATCACAACAGAGTGGGCCATCTGACCAATCAGAACAAAGTAGGCTCACAGAAAGACTGAATCTTAGAACTGCTTCAAAACGAATCTTTTGAGAATCATTGGAAAATGAGGTTATATTAAATGCATGTTTTGAGAAAAGGAAAGCGTTGTTTGACTTTGCATACATGTAAGCCTATTGTAGGAGACTCCCAAAACAATCTTATGCATCTTAAAAATTGCATAAGATTGGGCACTTTAATATATTTTAAATAGTGCTGTCAAATGATTAATCGCGATTAATCACATCCAAATTAAAGTTTGTTTACATAATATGTGTGTGCGTACTGTGCATATTTATTATGTACATATAAATACACACACATATGGTATATTTTTTTAAATATTTACATGCATTTATATGTATATATTTATATTAATTTAATTTATATATAAATATATTTAATATATAAACATAACATTTTTCTTAAATATATAGATACATGTATGTGTATTTATATATACGTAATAAATATACACAGTACACACATATATTATGTAAACAAAAACTTTTATTTTGGTTGTAATTAATCGCCATTAATCATTTGACAGCACTAATTTTAACTTAATTTATTAAATAAATGTATTCCTGTGATAGCAACGCTGTATTTCAGTAGTCACTATTACTGTCTTCAGTGTCAAATGATTCTTCAGAAATAATTATAATTATTCTAAATGTAAATATATTCAACAGAGATGTCATATATATACAGTCCCCTCCACAAGTATTGGAACAGTAAAGACAAAATTGCTCTGTTGGCTGTGGAGTCAAGACATTTGCAAATATGATTAAAAGATGAATATGAGACAAAACTACAGAATGTCACATTTTATTATTAGCCGTTTCAACACATAGATGTTTTACCAGATAAGAAGTTCGGCACTTTTAGAGTTTCATCCCCCTATCTGATGTGAGCATAAGTATTGGAACAGTTGCCTCACAGGTCTTTCTAAGTGATCAGCTGTGTCCTGTTGCATTAATTCTTCAGATATTAAAAGCAGGGAATGTGTTGTATCAGTTATATCCATTACTTCTGCATTCTGAATCTTGCATTTGATGATGACACACACAAACCATGATGAAGACGAGGGAGCTAACTTTGAAAGAAAAGCAAGCAATTTGGATGCTAAAAGAAAAGAGGAAGTCAATCAGAGCTATAGCAAAAGGGCATGGAGAAATCAAGAGTTTGGAAACCACCAGCGACACCAGCAACCAACAACGAACTGATCGGCTGAGAAAACAACAGTAGTTGGTGACAGACAAATCATAAAAGCTGTGAAAATGAACCCTAAAAGACATGTCTGTAAAATCACCAACAACTTCCAGAAAGCTGGGGTGATGCTCTGACAATCTACTGTCCTCAGGAGACTTTGACACAGAATTACAGATGCTACACAGCAAGATGCAAACCTCTGACCAGCACCAAAAATAGAAAGACAAGATTAGAGTTTGCAAAAAAGCACAAAGGTGAGCCAGAAGTGTTTTGGAACTGTGTTTATGGACCGATGAGCCAAAGATGAACCTTTATCTAAGTGACAGGAAAGCAAAAATGTGGAGAAAAAAAGGGAACTGCAAATGATCCCAAGCCTACAGCCTCATCTGTAAAGCATGGTGGAGGGGGTGTCATGGCATGAGCATGCATGGCTGTCTCTGGAACAGGCCCTCTCAACCTTACTGATGACTTAATGTATGATGACAGTAGCAGAATGAATTTGGAAGGGTACAAAACCATCTTGGTCCGTGTACTTTTGCATCCATTCATTTTTAGTTTTTTAACCCAGACGAAAAACATGAAAAAAGAATGGTTATAGTATTTTTAACTGCTATGCTGAAAACCAAAATTTAAATTAGAACCGTACACATAAAATTCTTCACAAAAAGGTAAAATATTGACTTCTTTTCAGATTTTTGTTTATGAATTTTTGTACTTTTATTAAACATTTGAAAAATTTATTTTAAAAAAATATTAATAAAAACGTTATATAGAAAAATGTCTATTTTAACAAGTTTTCTTTGGCCAAATTTAGTAATGCTTCTCCCGCACGTTCAGTTGAGAACTAGAGTCTTTGGAATGATGCAGAGACTTAATAAAAATATGGTTTTTAAAATAGACATAGGCAGAATCCTGGGAACTTTATCGTCATGAAATAATATACTGGGATATAATTTTGTCAATTTTGTGTGCTATCTAGGTCACGGTATCGGAGAGGACCATACATGGCATGTACCTTACATCGTGTTAGAGCGCTACACACAGTTTAATATATGGGGTAAAAATAGAAATATATAAAGTTGTAATCTGATGCAGGCAAGCCGGTTCCTGAATCACTGAGGGTGCTTCTGAAATCAGTGACGGTACTCTAGCCTTAATATACATGTTGACATATTTTTGCCCTGTTAATTAATGCTGCATTTATATGCAGATGTCACTCCCGAAACATTGCAGCGTCCAGCTGTCACTGGTCCAACAGCATCATGAAAAACTAAACTTATTCAAATTCTGAATGGTTTAGCCAAGAAAGCGCGCAAAGCGCTCTGCGCTCCCTATAAAACTGTCATTCATTTCAGTTTATCGAGATCTCACAAAAATCTGTTATAATCAATGAAGATCTGCACTGCACAGTGAATCGCTTATTTACATCATGTTACACTTTGTTTGTTATAATGAGAGACTCCTGGGGCCTGTTTCATAAAACAAGTTTACCAAATAAACCAGGCTTATTTCACTTACTGAAATAATCCTGGTTTATTTGGTAAACTTGTTTTATGAAACAAGCCCCCGATTGTGCAGCACTGAACAAAACTGTGTCTTGGAGTTGATTCTAACTTAAAAGCTTATTCTTATTCTGCTTATTCTATTCATCAGTATTTGAACCATTAAAGAAGAAACCGCATTTTCCGTATTTCATTTCTGGGTTACAAAACGAAAAATGAATGGACGCAAAAGTACACGGACCCATCTTGGCTACCAATAATTCAAGAAAATGCCACCAGATTCATTGGGAAGTGCTTCATATTGCATCAGGACAATGACCCAAAACACCCTGCCAGTTCAGTCAAGGAATTTATAAGGGCAAAGAAATGGAAAGTCTTAGATTGCCCAAGTCAATCTCCAGATTTAAATCCGATTGAAGATGAATTTCACCAGCTGAAGAGGAGAGTAAAGGCAGAAACTCCCCAAAACAAGCAACAATTGGAATTGGCTGCATTAAAGGCTTGGAAAAGTCTTTCAAAGATGAGACCAAGAGTCTGGTGATGTCTATGGGTCACAGACTCACTGCTGTGATTGTGCGCAAGGGATCTGCAACTAAATAATAGCTTTTAATTTGCTTTATGTTCAGCTGTCTCAATACTTATGCTCGCATCAATGAGTGGGATGAACTCTAAAAGTGCTGTTCTCTTTATTTGGTAAAACATGTTTGTGTTGAAACGGCTAATAATAAAATGTGACATTCTGTAGTTTTGTCTCATATTCATCTTTTAATCATATTTGCAAATGTCTTGACTCCACAGCCAACAGAGCAATTTTGTCTTTACTGTTCCAATACTTATGGGGGGGACTATATATATATATATAATAATAATCAGTGTTTTTAAATGAGTCTTAAGCTCTTCAGTAAAATCTCATACCTTGATGTCTTTGAGCCTCTGCTCCATGACAGGGTACTCAGTGACTGCTGTAGAGGGGATGGCTAGTTTATTCTCACACTGCTGCAGCCAGGCCAGCAGCGCTGCCATCACATCCTTATAACGTGCTGGTGGAAGACTAGACTGGACTAATACAAGAGAAAAGAAAAGAAAACATGTCTGAACACAATCTCTTACACAACATCTGCCAGCAGTCCTGCAGTTTCCCACAGATCCTGAATGTCTATCATTCACAAAATTCAACAAATACCCCACTTCCGATATGTTTGTTTTTCACAAACAATTCATTATCAAATCATCTGATTATGTTTCAGCAACTATTCAGAGTGAAGTACTGTCAGAGTCATTTTTAATCACCTTTTAGCATTCTGCATAATTCTGAAGATTTTCTCACACAATCGGCATAGAAAATAGTTTACGAATCTTTCTAAATTGTGTAGAAACTCATTAGACATGAACTACCTTTCAGCCAGAGAGTACTTAAAAATTAGAACAAGGCCATGAAAGTTTCAGACACTTTTGTAGCATAATAGGATAGAGATGTTTGTTGATTTGAAAGATTTTTGAAAATGCTGCCGGCTAATGTAATCAAGCCAGACCACACTGCAGTCTGAATCCTACGTACAAGTGCTGTCATAGTACAGTATGTGAGTGATCCACTTTTAAACTCCCTCAACGTTAACCCAAATAGCATAGAGCTAGACACCCCTCACCCAGAACAAGCTGTCTTTCCCTGGCCCTCAGGTCCTCGAGGACATGGTGGTAGTGCTCTTGGAAGGCAGAGATGTCAGCATCAAAGAGAACAGGCGTCTCTTCTTTCTGCTGCAGCTCCTGAAGTTGTTCATGCAGCTTGTCCACTTGTGGTTGTAGAGCGGAGAGGCGAGCGATCTCATCCTGTGAAAGGTAATAAAGCATTGGCTAAGTCACATAATGGCACAAATACTGGCAGGAAAATGGCCCCATCTTTTTGCTGTCAGCCCTCGTCACCTGAAGTGCGAACAAACATAAATATTTAGCACTTATAACTTGACTCATAACTTCAAAATGTCTATACTGATTCAAATACAAAGAATATGGTTTTGTTGCGAGGCAAATGTTTTTTTATGCCTTCACAAATTCAATAAAAACTTCATAAAATCTCATCTTTAGCTTTTTGGAGTTTTCTCTTCATAACTCTTTCATTGCATCTTCTGTCCTTTAGTAAAGCGTATATAGAGATTATTTATGATATGCTGTATATAAATTACAATTGCAATAAAATAGCTATAATAAAACTGTATTTTTATTGATCCAATAAAAGTAGTAACGTAGTGACTTAAATTTCATTATTGCTGTCTGCTACCATATAAGATTCTCGGTTTCTTTTTTTTCGAGATAGGTTGATGTGAAATAAAAAAAAAAAAATGTATTGATATATATTATTTTTGTAATTGAGAGAAAGCGAGAGAGAGAGAGAGAGATGTAAGATATTATTGTATATCAATATTTGAAGAGAAAAGATCTGTGAAAATGTGAGTAATTTTAACAAAATCAGAGAGATCATACAAAATGCATGTTATTTATTATTTAGTACCATCCTGAGTAAGATATTTTACATAAAACATGATTATATTTAGTCCACAAGACAAAAAAAATAGCTGAATTTATTAAAATAACCCCTCTTCTTAATAATAGGTTCTTAATACTGTGTGTGGTTACCTGGATGATCTACGACTGTTTTTTTGTTTTGTGATGGTTGTTCATGAGTCCCTTGTTTGTTCTGAACAGTTAAACTAAGCACTGTTCTTCAGAAAAATCCTCTATGTCCTGCAGATTCCTCAGGTTTCCAGAATTTTTGCATATTTAAACCCTTTCCAGCAGTGACTGTATGATTTTGAGATCCATCTTTTCACACTGAGGACAATTGAGGGACTTAAAAAAAGGTTCAAACATTCACTGATGAAGGAAACACGATGCATTAAGTGCCGGGGGGTGAAAACTTTTGAACAGGATGAAGATGTCAAAATTTATATATATATATATTTTTTTTTATTATTATTTTTTTTTTATTAAGTACTACCCTTTGGAAGCAACAGAAGATACTAGCATGTTTCCCAGATGACATATTAAGTGCAATTTACCTTGATCTTCAAATTCAAAAGTTTTCACCCCCGGCTCTTAATGCATCGTGTTTCCTTCTTTAGCATCAATGAATGTTTGAACCTTTTTTAATAGTTGTGTTTGATAACTCACATTTTCACAGATTCCTCAAGGGGTTCACAAACTTTCAAGCAGCACTGTATATATATATATAAGTCACTGTAGAAAAAGCGCGAGAGATATATATATACTCACTGTATATATATATATATATATATATATATATATATATATATATATATATATATATATATATACACATACGCATATATACAGAGTATATGGTATGTATTATTGACTATTATATATTGTACTATATTTACAAATATTGATATTCAATAATGCTTTAATCGATAACTATTAACATAACTATATTCATTAATATGCTTATGTGGGTATATGGAGGGTTAGATATATGTGTATGTGATACATTAAATGAGTAAACCTGGGGCATAGTAAGATAAGGAATGGGTTAATCACATCAAATTATAAAATGATCACAGACACGCAAGGTCTTTAGGGAGACATGTCTCTTCTGAAAGACATATTACAGAAACAAGGCTCTGGTAAAGAGACAGAAGCGAGAAAGACATTCATATAGGAAGCTGTCAGGTACAGATATTCTCAAGGATAAGAGAGGTAAGAACAGATGAACAAAGAAAGACTTTAAACCTGCAGAGCTTTGATCACTCAAAACTTTTTTAATCACACAACTTGTCTCTGTGCCTGTTATATCATATTCATTAATCTAACAGGCCACGTCTACCCCACTGAACATAGTCCACAGCCATCAGACAGTGGAAACGTATTCCTTTTCAATTAAATCACCCAAAATAAGTACCATCATCTGAGCAAAATCACATAAAAATCCAACTGCAGTTAAAATTCACCAGCCAGGCCAGCCAGAGTCCCCGTCAAATGGGTCATTTTAAGAGAAATTGATTTTCCTTGATCTTTTGACATGAAAGATAGAATTATTGCAGACTGTTTTGTGAACCTGTCAAAAATGTAATGAAAAAACAAAAGAGGCAACTATATTGGCCCCGTCAGCAAAACCCAGAACTAAGCGTTTTAACATCTCATGCACTTATTTTAAAAAATAAATAAAAACAAGACAAATTATTTTTTTATAAATTACCCCTTTCAATAAGAATTACTCGTTAAAACTGAAGAATGTAGTTAATATTTCTAAAAGAAATAGTTCTCAAAAATGAACTTTGCTGAAAGCTCTCACCCTCAGGCCATCCAAGATGTAGATTAGTTTTATTTAGAAGAAATTTACATCACTTGCTCACCAATGGATCCTCTGCAGTGAATGGGTGCCGTCAGAATGAGCGTCCAAAAAGATGATAAAAACATCACAATAATCCACAAGTAATCCACACAACTCCAGTCTATCAATTAACATCTTGTGAAGTGAAAAGCAGTGTTTCTAGGAGACAAATCAATCATTACGTGTTTTTAACTTCAAACCATTGCTTCCAGCTAAACTACGAGTCCTCAATCCATAAAAATGTGTTCTCCAAAAAATAGACTTTTGTGAATCAGGAGAGAAATGTGCACAGATCAAGCACTGTTTACAAGTGAAAACAGTTCTAAACAAACACAAAGAAGAACAGGGGATGAACTTGGAGGAAGCATTTGGGGATTTTGGACAGAAACAAAGTTTTTTTTAACAAACACACAGCTTTTCACTTCACAAGATGTGAACTGATAGACTGATGTGGATTAGATGTATATTATTGTAAGGTTTTTGTTTGCTTGTTTTTTTTCCCCACCTGTTTGGACTCTTATTCTGATGGCACCCATTCACTGCAGTGGATCCATTGGTGAGCAAGTGATATAATGATAACTTTCTCCAAATCTGTTTTGATGAAGAAACAAACTCTTCTACATCTTAGATGGTCTGAGGGTGAGTAGATTTTCACCAAATTTACATTTTTGGGTGAACCATTCTGGGGGTCATATACATTATTTATTATTATTTAAAAAAAAATTTGAGTGCCAAAAATTTCAGGGACCTTGTTAAAAATAAACTAATTTCTAATCTTGGAAACCTTTGGAGGGATATGCATATAGGGCTGTGGATATGGTTCTGAAAGTTATAGCATGTTTCCAAAGTAAATCAAGCTCTTTTATCTCAAAAGATCAAGAAAAATTAATCAAAGGTTATTTCTCTTGCAGGGCATGATAAAATGTCCTGCATGAATGCATCTTTGCATTTTCTTTTTCTTGCATGAGATCAGATGAACACATGCAGTGGGTAAAGGGCATTACCTGGCCAGACACAGGAAAAGACAGACTTTGCCCTGCATATGGACACAGAACAGACACACATTGAAACACAAGTCCACAAAACACAAGTCCCCATGCACGAGGACAGACACTGGTGGTTACCCTGCAACGCTCCAGCTGAATCCTCAGAGGCTCCGGCTCGCACGCAGGTGGCGACTGCACCTTCAGCCAGTTCTCAGCGGTTGCCACAGCCTGCTCCAGTTGCTGGAAGAGATTGTAGAAAGCCAGGACTTTGGTCTGGTAGGCCAACCATGCCAGCCTTTCAGCCAGGAGAGCGCAGAAGTCAACCCATCGAGCACGTAACTGCTGAGCCGCCTGCTGGATGTCCTCGGAATTATGACCATCTTTAGAGAAAGATCCATTAGGACAAATGAGACTCATGCATATTGAAACAGCATTTGAGGCAATTAAGCTGGCAAAGGCTTTAGACTTTCAAAATAGCTGGGAAACGTCCCATCGATGTACATCTCTATCTATTATTAATAGAGCTGACATTATGCAGGATTTTATAACTTTAATTAGCAGCAAAATGCAGATTATTACTTTCCAAATAAGATGGGGGATATTTGTGTGTGTTTTTTACAAGACAACAAGGGCAAGTTTTGAATTATGCAAGACTGATTGAAAATCAAGGGGCGTTTACACGACATTTGAACTGAAATGAATGTGCATATGAAAATAATCACTTAGAATTCATGCATACCGCTAGTGAGCTGATCAACCAAAGCCTGGGCTGAACGAGTGGCTTCTTGTAGCTTCCTGAACTTTTCAGTTTTTTCCCTGTCAATTGCCTCAAAAATAGTTGAAAGAATCACACAATAAACACCAATGAACACGTGTTTTAATACGTGCGTTTATATATAACTATTACACTTTGCATAATTTAAATATAGTAATTAAAATATATTATATTATTAAATTAAAAAATTCTCAAGTGATATAATACATTTTGCGGTCTAATATATTTTCACCACACATTAATTTGTTGTATGAAACAGACAAATCATTACAGAACATGTTAATGTAGCCCTACCAGCACTTTCTCATAGAGGTCTGCCACACTGCCTTCCTTACGGGAGATTGAGAACTCTGGATTTTGCAAAACAGCCTCTGACCGAGTCATAAAACTGTGAATTTCAGTGAAGTCCACATCAAATCTGCAGGGAAATTGATGAGAGAACAGCAAAACAAATGAGTTATTCTTGTTTGTTTGTTAGTCATTTGAATATTGCTGGAACTCAGGCATTGATTAGCATTTTCCCCTCACTGCATACACATATATATATATATATATATATATATATATATATATATATATATATATATATATATATATATATATATATATATATATATATATATATATATATATATATATATATATAAATAAATATACACACACACACACACACACATATATATAAGGTTCCAATTCAGCACTAATGTTTTTTTAACATGTCCTTTTTGATTGAGCAGGCCCTTCTTCCTGCCGTTTAGCAAAGAGTGCTTGGCGTGTGCATTAGCTTTATGCTTGTGGCTTGATCAGTATCTCTGTCCCGTTTTATAGCAAAAATATGTAAAATATGGTGTATGTAATACAACAAAGAATTCCCTTAAAAATAAAGAATAAAAAACAAGATAAATTTCACTTCAAATATGAAGTGTCTGTGTCATTTAGGTGTTTCATTCAGGAAATGTGTACAAATAGGTCCATTTTATTACACAACGATCATACTGAGTGACCAACAGATTGCATTTTATGTCAATAAACGTATGTAGTAAGATCTGTTTGTAAGTTTGATTATTTTTTAGCAGTTATTTAACCTTAAATCTAGTCCTATAAAATTATATTACAGTTTTATTGCAATATATATATATTACAATTCAGTTTTAGCAGACATATACATTTAAATTTCACAAAAAAAGTTAATTGATGACTCATACTACACTCACTCATTATGTCCAATCAAATACTCTACAGAATGAGAATATCCCTGTCCCTAATATTCCCTAATAACAAGTAGCAAATCATGTTCCTGACTATGATATTATTAAATCTTAATGGCTATTTAAAAAGAATAGACAACCCCTTCAATATATTCCATCACAACTTTTTGTTGTAGTTGGAAATACATGAACGCAGGAAAAAAAAGTATTTTAAGCATAAACATCACAAAATGTATTTCCTTTTTATTGTCTAATAATTAGTTTTATAATATATTTCAACGGTCTTGAAATAGTGTTAAAAACATACTGAATTATCCGTGTCATTAATATATATATATATATATATATATATATATATATATATATATATATATATATATATATATATATAAAAAAAAACCTAAACTCAGAAACAGAAACAGAAAAACCCAAAGCAAAGCCTTTGTTGTCATAAATGGGTCATTTAGTGACCTGTGACAATACCGAGGTTCATAAGCTCACCTTTTCCGCAGTTCTGAATCAGCAATCTGTCGCTTCTTCTGAGGTGGAGGGGTAGACATGCCCTCCTTAGTATGCTTCACCATCTTTTTCTGGTTTGTGGTCACCTTGGTGACAGTTGCCATGGTTGTATGAGTGAGCTCCGACTGGGATGTGGTGACAATAGTTGAAAACTAAGAGGGACAAAAGTAGTAAGACATGCATGTGTAAATGTATAGAAGTCTGATTCTTGAGTGCATATGAAACAGAGAGTGCGATACAGTGAGAGCGCTTTATTTATTCTGAGTGATGGCATGGCCATGCAGGAAACCATATCAAATTCTGAGAGAAATGGAAATAGATGGAACAGTATTGCGGAAAAGATGAGACACAGTAAATGGAATCGCATTAGCATAACCACCTTGGTGCTGGTGAGCTGAAGCGACTGTACCAATTTGTCCCAGCGCTGAGCAAACCTCTCCAGCTTTGACTCTAGTTTCCCAGCGGCCTCTTTGCTCTTAATGTTGGTCAGCAGATCTTGAACGAGGGAGCAAAGCTTGTCCAGGGTTTGCCTTTTCAACTCCAGGTCTGCTTTTAAAATCTGAGGAACGAAATTCAGGCGACAGTCTTTAAGCGTCAGTGGACTTGAACTTGAAAAAAGGTGTATATTGACATCTATCTGCAATTGAAACAAGATACCTTCTGATGTTCATTTCTGTTTATTTTGTGCTATAACTAGTAAAGAAAACGAGATGAGCGGAAGAGATGAGGCGCTAAAGTAACATTAAAGAGCCACAAAACAGTATTTATAGTTTGAATTTCTTTAAAAAAAAAAAAAAGTCTAAATTTTTAAAGCTTAGTCTTTGTTTCACACCAAAAGTAACCTGCTCTGTCTTGTCTGTCAGCGTGTTGTCAGTTTCCTCTTTGCTCCATGATGTATTTTTCATTGCGTGAGAATATAATGTGTGGCGTGAGAGCGCCATGGCTTGTCAGACATAGCAATAGTAATGAAGGGGCCTCCATATTATTTTTTGTCTATACTATGGATGGATGTCAGTGTGACCTAAAACCATCTTGCTACCAACATTTTTCAAAATATCTTGTTCCACAGAAAAAAGAAAGTCGTACAAGTTTGAAACGACACAAAGGGGAGCAATATATGGCAAATTTTCATTCTTTGTTAGACTACACCTTCAAAGTCAGCCAACCAATGAGAACTTTGAAAAACAGAACTACATAATATCTAATGCTAGCTGGAAATTGTGTTGCATCACTAAAAAGGCTTGATTTCAAACCTATTACAAAGGATTTCAACATGAAACGTCATTCGAAACCCATTTTACTTCTGTAACATGAAAATTGTGCATGTCATGCAGCATATTCAACGAGGGGAAAAAAATTTAAAATACTCGATTTTATCCACCAGGACTTGATTGTTAAGCATGCAAAGTAGGGTTGTCTTTAATGCTTCAGTGAGTTTGGAATATGTGTGGCCACTTACGGCAAGCTTCCTTAGGTTGGCGGCCACTTCATTTGGGTCATTTGTGCCGCTGCTTTGGATAGTCTGAACTAACTCCTCCTTCTGAGTCAGCCAAGAATCAAACAGCAGCTATAAAACAAACACAGCGGATTAAAGGAAGATTGTGAGATGTGTTCTGCACTGCTGCTTTTCCTGTTTCTTTTGAGCACTGGTGATGTTATCGCGCTGACTCTCTTGAGAAAAGAGGTCTTCAAAACCTTTATGTTTCCCCAGACATGCTCTCATTATAGTCATTTAACAGGCAGAATTCAAAAGGCATTTTGAAAAAGCATTGTAAAAGCTTTTTCAGCACGGTCTGGAAGGATTCGGTACCTGCTCCTCAGAGAAATGCTGCCAGCACAGCAGGATCTTTTGAAGAAGGATCCAACGTTCTTCAGTCCATTTGCAGATCGCTGCCCATCGTTCCCCAAGGTTCTGTGTAAGTAAAGCGGGGATGTTATGAAAAAAACAAAACAATTCAAGTAAACAAAATATTATACCACAGTTATTTGGTCCAAACAACCGGTCAGACCTTAGGGCTGTGGTTATGGTTACAAAGGTCACATTACACAGTAGCAGATTATGGTTGTCAGGCCTGTATTTGAGTATTCACTCAGTATTCACATATTTTGAGTATCCTGTGTGTCAGTATTCACACACATTTTGGTTATTTACAAGAGTGGCAACCGCATTCTATAACCACACTTGGTTGTCCGATACATTATGCAGTGTGAAAGAGCTTCTCTGTGGTATAAAAGCTGTTGTTGCTTCATTGTGACCCTGGACCACAAAACCAGTCACAAGTAGCACTGGTATATTTGTAGCAAGAGCAAACAATACGGGCCATGGGTCAATTGGTTTTCTTTAATGCCAAAAATCATTAGGATATTAAGTAAAGATCATAATCCATGAAGATATTTTGTAAATTTCCTACTGTAAATATATCAAAACTTAATTTTTGATTAGTAATATGCATAGCTAACTTCATTTGGACTACTTTAAAGGCGATTTTCTCAATATTTTGATTGTTTTGCACCCTCAGATTCCAGATTTTCAAATATAGTAGTCAACACTTGAAGTTCAATGACAAAATTTACCTGTAGCTTTTCCTCCAAGGCTGCGGTGGCGCCATCACCGCTGTTCTCATCTACTACCACCACCATATGAGTCAGAGAGTTCACTCTCACTTGCTCTAGCTCCAGATCTTCCTGTAAGAGCTGTAGGGACAATTATGTCTTTACTTATTTGTTTTTTGCTTATCAATAAACCACCAAAAATTACAGAACATACTTTTTGCTCTTCAATTTGTCGCTTTATGTCATCAAGTTCGGGTCCTAAAGGCTGCGCTCCCATTCTTTTAATTCGATTTTCGGTTGTGTCCAGCCAATCAGAGAGCTGCTTCAGCTGCTGGTGCTGCAGGTCCATCAAAACCCCATGAAGCCTAGAAATGTTCCAAAGCATCAGTTATATGAACGTTGTAAATAGCAAAGTTCTTCCTGTAAAGAGTGACAGGTTTATATTCCTGGCTAAAGGCTTATCGTGAAAACATGTGACCACCTGCTCTGTTTCTCCATACTGGCCACACGCAGATGTTCCCAGCGAGAGTTGAGCAGATTCATCTGTTCCCGCACCTCCCTCTCTTCATCATCAGTCAGCTGCCCTCCAGACAACAACACACTTCCTGCTTTGAGAACCCGGCCCACGCTGCCCTGATGAGACGTTAACTCCACCATGTAGCCCTGGACAGACAACAAACATATATATGATAAACATCAGTAAGATTTTTTTTAAAGAAAACAATTCAGAAAGAATGCAACAAATTGTTCCAAAGTGACAGTAAAGACTTTCACATCATTACAAAAGACTTCCATTTCAAATAAACGCCGTTCTTTTAAACTTTATTTTCATCAAAGAAAATGCATCTCTGTTTCTACAAAACTATTATTCAGCACTACTTTTAACATTGATAATAAGGAATGTTTCTTGAGCACCAAATCAGCATTTTAGAATGACTTCGGAAGGATCATGTGACACTGAAGTAAAGGCTAAACATTCAGCTTTGCCATCTCAGGAATAAATTACATTTTAAAGTATATTGAATTAGAAAACTGATATAAAAAATTATATATGTTATGTATATGTATGTTATAATATTTACAACCCAAATTCTGGAAATGTTGGGATGTTTTTTTAAATTGGAATAAAATGAAAACTAAAAGAATTACACATTTTATTCACAATAGAACATAGATAACATAGAAATTTTAAAATTTTATGCACAAAATGAGCTCATTTCAAATTTGATGCCTACTACAGGTCTCAAAATAATTGGGACGGGGGCATGTTTACCATGGTGTAGAATCTCCTCTTCTTTTCAAAACATTTTAAAGACATCTGGGCATCGAGGTTATGAGTTTCTGGAGTTTTGGTGTTGGAATTTGGTCCCATTCTTGTCTGATATAGGTTTCCAGCTGCTGCTCTTTCACAGATTGTACAGCCTCTGCCCATCTTTACTCTGCCTCTCTAAGACATCCCTTTTATAGCTAATCTTGTTATAGACCTGATGTCAATTAACTTAATTATTTGCTAGATATTCTCCCAGCTGAATCTTTTCAAAATGTCTTGCTTTTTCAGCCCTTTGTTGCCCCCGTGCCAACTTTTTTGAGACCTGTAGCAGGCATCAAAATTGAAATGAGCTCATTTAGTGGATAAAAGTGTAAAATTTCTCAGTTAAAACATTTGTTATGTCATCTGTGTTCTATTGTGAATAAAACATTGGCTCATGTGATTTGAAAGTCTTTTAGTTTTTATTTTATTCAAATTTAAAAACGTCCCAACATTTCCAGAATTCGGGTTGTAAAAGCATTTATAGACATTAAAAATTTTTAATGATCCCAAACACTGGAAAAGTAGTTTAAAATTTAAAAATGTATTGAACACAGTCCAAGTACACTGTAAATGGTGTTAAACATTGACTACATAACACAAAATTCTTAAAACCTTAAAAAAAAACTGCATAATTCCATCAACAAACCAGCAGATCTATCAACAAATAAAAATGTGCAAATAAATAATATGCTTATAATATAATAATAATAATATGCTAAAGAGTTTAAAAACTCTTAACTTCTCTGTTTCTTTGCTATCATCTAAAAAAATAATCTCTCCATCCTTAACACTTCATTCAATGAGTTTTTTTCACTCATTATATCATGCCATTCTCTCAGTCATTTAATATCCCCAGATAACTTTTCAATTCACACCCACACAAGGCACAGTTTGATCCTTTGACTCCCAGACCAACCATTCTAAAAGATGTTGGAATATGAAACGCTTATAATTATCATCTGTCACGAATGGAGAAATCTGATTTATTCAGAGACTGTAAACCTGGTGGGGGGCATACGAAGATCTAGGTTAATAATAACAGCCCATAACTTCTTGAACAATATATCTTAGTTCCAAAACTTCCATACAGCATCCTTCACCCTTTGGGTTCAAAGTTATTTTGAAGAAATTTGCGTACGCCCCAGCCCAGAGTCCTCAAATGAACATGAGTGCTTATTGTTATCTCCTTTTTTTATTCTAGTTTCTTATTGGTTGAGCCGGGGAGACGAGGCTATAAAGAGGAAGGAGGCGGACCCTTTCGCTGTCTCTCCACCAGCTTCAGTTTTCTCTACCGCCACATCGCCACGTGCTTTTTGTTTCTTTGTTTGTAATTTTAGTTTGGAGCGGGGAGGCCCAGTTTGTTCTGTTAGTTTATTTATTCTTTTCTTTGTTACTGGGCCCCCCGGCCGTCTCTTATTGTTTTTTTTGGTTATTTTTGTGAGCAATTTATGTTTGAATAAATGATTGGGAAACTTTAGTCGCTGTCCGTCTATTATGTTATGTGTC
Organism: Barbus barbus; assembly: GCF_936440315.1. Lineage (NCBI taxonomy): Eukaryota > Metazoa > Chordata > Actinopteri > Cypriniformes > Cyprinidae > Barbus > Barbus barbus. The sequence goes on from NC_136735.1 coordinate 30,623,176, forward strand.
CCTCTTGCCTTCTAGACATCTATATCAGGGACCGTAACATAATTGGGGGCTCGTCGTTTTTTTGTTCCTTATTTGCGCCAAGCTTTTGATCTATTTTTGAATGGGCGGAACTGTAGCGATGTAGTTTATGAGGGGCTTTCCAGTCATCGGGTATTCCGTGCGGCGCATTATAAACGAAAGCGTGCGCGCTGGGGTACGTGGCGTATTTTGTTTCTTTTTTTTGTTCTTTATATAGAGTGCTTTCGTAGGAAATGCAGGTGAGTGAAGTGTTTCGTCTCGTGTACTGCGTTTTTTTTGGTGTATAGCAGCCTTTGCTCCCCTGTTAGGCTGAAGAGGTGCTGCCCTTTGGGTTTCACCTGACTTTTTTTTGTGTTAATAGTGTCGTGGGGGAGCGGTTAGTGTTAGCTGCGAAAGCAGTTATCTTGGGAGCACGTCCGTAGGATTTTGGGTGGTTGTCTATTGTAGATTGCCTCACAAACCTACTGGTTTTCAGTGCATAAGAACCCGCCGCAGAACCTGCGTGAAGATTAGGGGTTGAGTGAGAATTTTTTTTTTTTTTTTTTTTTTTTTTTAGGTAAACACAGGTAGAGGGGCGCATTGGTTTGCTTTTAGTTTATGCTGTGCGCTATTTTGAGTCACCACTTCACTTCACAGTGCATTTCCCATGCAATAGTTTATTGTGTATTTTGGTTTTTGTGGCTATTTTGGTATTTTGCTGTTGGCTGGTTGAGGCTTGACGCGGTCTTTTTTGTTCTCTATTAAGTGTTTTCCTTTTTTAATTTGACTGCGTGTTTTTTGGTCTCGTTATGGAATTTAGTCTAGTGACTTTGTGGCTCATCCGAGCCTGAAAGAATTTGAACAATGCACTAAAAATAATCTGTTCTCTATTGCTGCTCATTTCAAAGTGCCTATTTCATTGGGAAACTTTAGTCGCTGTCCGTCTATTATGTTATGTGTCCCTCTTGCCTTCTAGTGCCTATTTCACAGATATAGTAAAGTTAATCAATGATCATGTATCGTTGTTTTCAGATGTGCCATCCCAAACACACGTACTGCAGCATGACATCGATGTTTGTGACAATACGCCGATTAAACAGCACCCTTATCGTGTTAACCCTGAAAAACGTCAGCGCCTCCAAAACCAAGTTAACTATATGTTGTCATATGGTATTGCGGAACCCAGTATTAGTTCATGGAGTTCGCCCTGTCTTCTCGTCATAAAGTCTGATGGGTCTGACCGTTTTTGTACAGACTTTAGGAAGGTTAACAATGTCACTAAGCCTGATTGTCATCCTCTTCCTCGCATGGAGGACTGAGTCGACCGTGTGGGGTCAGCAGCTTTTGTGACAAAGTTAGACCTCCTTAAAGGGTATTGGCAGGTGCCTTTAACTCCACGTGCCAGAGAAGTTTGTGCGTTTGTTACCCCTGATGCATTTTTACAGTATACTGTAATGCCTTTTGGGGTACGCAATGCCCCTGCTACTTTTCAGAGGCTAGTTAACCGCGTTTTATGGGGGGTGCAGGGGTGTGAGGCATATTTGGACGACATAGTAGTTCATTCGGCAACATGGGATGAGCACATCTGTCAGTTAAAGCAGGTCTTTCAGAGGTTGGCTGAGGCAAATCTAAATTGAGGCCATCACGTCATTCCCAGTTCCTTCCACTCGTCGCGAATTACAGCGGTTCTTGGGAATGGCGGGGTATTACCGTAGCTTTTGTAAAAATTTTCTTCTGTGGTTGCCCCACTCACTGACCTGCTGAGTCCGAAAACCGCGTTTAAGTGGTCACCAGAATGCCAGCATGCTTTTGAGTCCCTTAAAGCCCTCCTGATGCATGCACCTGTTCTTGCCGCCCCAGTGTACGACCGTGCTTTCAAACTAGCTGTTGATGCTAGTGATGCGGGAGCAGGTGCTGTTTTGTTGCAGGATGGGCCTGATGGCGTTGAGCACCCTGTTTGCTATTTTTCTAAAAAGTTTCAAAAACATCAAAAGCCATACTCAACAATTGAAAAAGAGGCTCTTGCTTTAATTTTGGCCCTTAATAATTTTGAGGTTTATATTGGTTCCTCCTCGCGTCCGGTTACTGTTTATACAGATCACAACCCTCTCACTTTTATTCATCAAATGCGTAATTCCAATCGGCGCCTAATGAGATGGGCTTTGTTTGTCCAAGCTTTTAATCTAGAAATAAAACATATAGCCGGCAAAAATAATGTTTTGGCAGATGCACTGTCGCGTGTTGTTACATGGTGATTGGTGGTTTTCCCTTTTTTTTGGCCCACCATTCACCATCTGGGGGTGGGGGTGTTACGTGCGCCTCGCGTACGCCCCAGCCCAGAGTCCTCAAATGAACATGAGTGCTTATTGTTATCTCCTTTTTTTATTCTAGTTTCTTATTGGTTGAGCCGGGGAGACGAGGCTATAAAGAGGAAGGAGGCGGACCCTTTCGCTGTCTCTCCACCAGCTTCAGTTTTCTCTACCGCCACGTCGCCACGTGCTTTTTGTTTCTTTGTTTGTAATTTTAGTTTGGAGCGGGGAGGCCCAGTTTGTTCTGTTAGTTTATTTATTCTTTTCTTTGTTACTGGGCCCCCCGGCCGTCTCTTATTGTTTTTTTTTTTGGTTATTTTTGTGAGCAATTTATGTTTGAATAAATGATTGGGAAACTTTAGTCGCTGTCCGTCTATTATGTTATGTGTCCCTCTTGCCTTCTAGACATCTATATCAGGGACCGTAACACCTGTCCAGATTTAGAGACTCACACAGGTGTAAAACATCAGTCTTATATTGACCAGATGTCAGATACTGAATAAACATATATAGATGTGTCAACTGAAGAGTATTTTTGGAACAATACAGATTTAAATTTAACTTTATACACAAAATCTAAAGTGTATGGGTAGTCACGAGTCATTTTTGCAAAATGTGTGAAGAAGACACATTGTTTTCAGATGTGCCATCCCAAACACACGTACTGCAGCATGACATCGATGTTTGTGACAATACGCCGATTAAACAGCACCCTTATCGTGTTAACCCTGAAAAACGTCAGCGCCTCCAAAACCAAGTTAACTATATGTTGTCATATGGTATTGCGGAACCCAGTATTAGTTCATGGAGTTCGCCCTGTCTTCTCGTCATAAAGTCTGATGGGTCTGACCGTTTTTGTACAGACTTTAGGAAGGTTAACAATGTCACTAAGCCTGATTGTCATCCTCTTCCTCGCATGGAGGACTGAGTCGACCGTGTGGGGTCAGCAGCTTTTGTGACAAAGTTAGACCTCCTTAAAGGGTATTGGCAGGTGCCTTTAACTCCACGTGCCAGAGAAATTTGTGCGTTTGTTACCCCTGATGCATTTTTACAGTATACTGTAATGCCTTTTGGGGTACGCAATGCCCCTGCTACTTTTCAGAGGCTAGTTAACCGCGTTTTATGGGGGGTGCAGGGGTGTGAGGCATATTTGGACGACATAGTAGTTCATTCGGCAACATGGGATGAGCACATCTGTCAGTTAAAGCAGGTCTTTCAGAGGTTGGCTGAGGCAAATCTAAATTGAAGCCATCACGTCATTCCCAGTTCCTTCCACTCGTCGCGAATTACAGCGGTTCTTGGGAATGGCGGGGTATTACCGTAGCTTTTGTAAAAATTTTCTTCTGTGGTTGCCCCACTCACTGACCTGCTGAGTCCGAAAACCGCGTTTAAGTGGTCACCAGAATGCCAGCATGCTTTTGAGTCCCTTAAAGCCCTCCTGATGCATGCACCTGTTCTTGCCGCCCCAGTGTACGACCGTGCTTTCAAACTAGCTGTTGATGCTAGTGATGCGGGAGCAGGTGCTGTTTTGTTGCAGGATGGGCCTGATGGCGTTGAGCACCCTGTTTGCTATTTTTCTAAAAAGTTTCAAAAACATCAAAAGCCATACTCAACAATTGAAAAAGAGGCTCTTGCTTTAATTTTGGCCCTTAATAATTTTGAGGTTTATATTGGTTCCTCCTCGCATCCGGTTACTGTTTATACAGATCACAACCCTCTCACTTTTATTCATCAAATGCGTAATTCCAATCGGCGCCTAATGAGATGGGCTTTGTTTGTCCAAGCTTTTAATCTAGAAATAAAACATATAGCCGGCAAAAATAATGTTTTGGCAGATGCACTGTCGCGTGTTGTTACATGGTGATTGGTGGTTTTCCCTTTTTTTTGGCCCACCATTCACCATCTGGGGGTGGGGGTGTTACGTGCGCCTCGCGTACGCCCCAGCCCAGAGTCCTCAAATGAACATGAGTGCTTATTGTTATCTCCTTTTTTTATTCTAGTTTCTTATTGGTTGAGCCGGGGAGACGAGGCTATAAAGAGGAAGGAGGCGGACCCTTTCGCTGTCTCTCCACCAGCTTCAGTTTTCTCTACCGCCACGTCGCCACGTGCTTTTTGTTTCTTTGTTTGTAATTTTAGTTTGGAGCGGGGAGGCCCAGTTTGTTCTGTTAGTTTATTTATTCTTTTCTTTGTTACTGGGCCCCCCGGCCGTCTCTTATTGTTTTTTTTTTTGGTTATTTTTGTGAGCAATTTATGTTTGAATAAATGATTGGGAAACTTTAGTCGCTGTCCGTCTATTATGTTATGTGTCCCTCTTGCCTTCTAGACATCTATATCAGGGACCGTAACACCTGTCCAGATTTAGAGACTCACACAGGTGTAAAACATCAGTCTTATATTGACCAGATGTCAGATACTGAATAAACATATATAGATGTGTCAACTGAAGAGTATTTTTGGAACAATACAGATTTAAATTTAACTTTATACACAAAATCTAAAGTGTATGGGTAGTCACGAGTCATTTTTGCAAAATGTGTGAAGAAGAACATTGTAGTTTGCACCAAAATAGTAGGCTATTTTTAGACTAAACTAATCTGTAACTGTTGCTTAGAATAACTAATTGCTCAACAAGGCAAGGCAAGGCAAGTTTATTTATATAGCACATTTCATACACAGCGGTAATTCAAAGTACTTTACATAAAAGGAAGTAAAATAGTCATTAAAAATAAAAATAATAAATCACAACAATAAAAATAAGGAATTTTAAAAAAGTAATAATAATAAAAAAAACCAAGGAATTTAAAAACAAATATTCTCAAACTTTGTTCACACTCTTCCACACCAAGTGAAAATAAAAACCCTTCCAAAACACCTAACTATTCCACTACTTCACCCCTACTTACTTTGACCATCATATCTGACCTATTCACTAAAACTCGGGGCATGCCCCTGTCTGTAATGGTAGGAATTTAGAGTTGGTAGAGCGATTTACGACTAGAACCTCCCTTCTAGCGTCTCACATTCTCTCTGTATTTCCTATACCTTCAAATGCACTATTTGCCTCTACGGCTCCTAGTGCCTTAGAGAATGCAAAATTGACCCCCCCCCCCCACCTCCTCCCTCCCTCGGACTGTGCACATCTCTCAATCTATAGATGTGCACTCGTACACCTTTACACTTACAGCTGTTGATGTCCCTCACTCATGTCTGAGTGAGTCCATCGCTCTCCCCTCCTGCACTCCCTCCACTTACAGACAGTCCTTAACCAGAAACCAAACAAATAAAACTCAGAGGTCCTACTTTAAACTGATTAACCAACACACTTGTCTTTCTTTTTCCACTTTCTCTTTACCATCACAGCACTTACTTTAGCCTTCTGTTTAAACTTTTAAAATTATATAAAAATGTATTTAAAATTAATTTAAAACGGTTAAGAATAGAAGATGATTGTATATAAAATACAGCGCAGTAAGTTCGGACGTAGCACAGTGCTCATTCAATAAATGCACAGCTAAACAGATGAGTTTTGAGTCTGGATTTAAATGTGGCTAATGTTTTACCACATCTGATCTCATCTGGAAGCTGGTTCCAACTGCGGGCGGCATAATAGCTAAAAGCGGACTCCCCTTGTTTTGTGTGAACCCTTGGTATTTCTAACTGACTCGATCCTAATGATCTGAGTGGTCTGTTTATATTCAGTGAGCATATCAGCAATGTATTTAGGTCCTAGGCCATTGAGTGATTTATAAACGAGTAAAAGTACTTTAAAATCAATCCTAAATGTAACTGGAAGCCAGTGTAAGGATGTGAGGACTGGTGTGATATGCTCAGATTTTCTGGTTCTAGTCAGAATCCTGGCAGCAGCGTTCTGGATGAGCTGCAGCTGTCTAATAGTCTTCTTTGGAAGGCCGGTGAGGAGACCATTACAATAATCCACTTTGCTGGTGATAAAGGCATGAACAAGTTTCTCCAATTCTTGACTGGAAACAAAACATCTAATTCTTGCAATGTTTTTGAGATGATAGTAAGCTAATTTAGTTACTGCTTTGACATGACTACTAAAACTAAGGTCTGTCTCCAGAATCAACCCAAGATTTCTGACTTGATTTTTAGTTGTTTGACCCCTAGAGTTAAGGTATGCATTTACCTTGAGAACTTCATCTTTATTTCCAAATCCAATGACTTCAGTTTTCTCCATGTTTAACTGAAGAAAGTTTTGGCACATCCAACTGTTAATTTCATCAATGCATTGGCAGAGGGAGTCAATGGGGCTATAGTCATTTGGAGATAAGGTTGGTAAATCTGGGTATCATCAGCATAGCTGTGATAGGCAATTTGGTTCTCTCTCATTATTTGACTTAGTGGGAGCATATACAGGCTAAACAAGAGCGGTGCAAGAATTGATCCTTGCGGGACTCTGTATTTCATGGATGTCCACCTAGACTTATGCTCTCCTGTACTCACATAATAACCTCTCCCTTCTAAGTATGAAAAGCTGTAAAAGGACAGTCTGAATATATGTTTTTCTGTATGGCCTTCAACTTTGGGCAAAGGTCATATCATAAGACGCTGAGCTTATGTAGGAATCTGAAATTGCCAAATGGCAGCTAAAGCTCATGAAATCACAACAAATACAGCTAGCTTTAATAGTAATTCCTGGATCACCTCTAAAGGGAATCTGTATTGTCTGTGAATGCTAAAAAGACATAAATGACAACACTGTCTTTGAGCATTCAAATTTTATTTTGCTCTGAGCCAGTAACCTAACATGACAGCTGTGCACTAGTCCTTCTGAAAACTTATAAGCTCTGACATCATAATTGAGACGATGTGGATTCAAGTGATTTTTGGTGCGACTTCAGAACAAAAGTGCCAATTTCATGTTTCTTTCTCTCTTTTACACCTACCGATAAAGACAGGGAACTTGTTTAATGCAGGAACAAAACTACTTTATCACTTGTGCTTATTATTTATCTGATCAGCAGAAGCACTGAATTATTACGTGATAATTTGGTGTCAGTGACACGAAATTCTAAACACTACATAAACTAAACTGTACAGTCAACATTAGCAATTAATTATAGCTAGTTTAGCCATAGCTTCCTCACACATGATTCCCACTTGGAAATTTGGAAGCCTAGTTAAGATGGTTCAAAGAGTTTTCAAAATTGTGTTAACTGTTCATGTGCCAATATCTTTAAAAAGGATCCTTCCAACATCTGAAGGAAGTATTAATGACATTAAAGCTTGAATTTAACAAAATTAGCAGCAGATATTTGCTTCCTTATTATGAGGATACATCAGAGTAAAACAAATTATTGAAAAAGTAATAAATGTAATAAATGATTAAATGAAACGAAGTTGATTTTAAGAAAGGGGAGGGGTATTAGCAGTCTAAATGTTTGGAGGAGTCAGACATACAGTGGTGTGAAAAAGTGTTGGCCCCCTTCCTGATTTTTTATTTTTTTGCATGTTTGTCACACTTTAATGTTTCAGATCATCAAACAAATTTAAATATTAATCAAAGATAACACAAGTAAACACAACATGCAGTTTTTAAATGAAGAGTTTTTTTTTTAAGAAGGGAAAACAAAATCCAAACCCACATGGCCCTGTGTGAAAAAGTGTTTGATTACTGCCACACCTATTCGCAATCAAGAAATCACTTAAATAGGACCTGCCTGACAAAGTGAAGTAGACCAAAATATCCTCAAAAGCTACACATCATGTTGAGATCCAAAGAAATTCAGGAACAAATGAGAAAGTAATTGAGATCTATCAGTCTGGAAAAGGTTATAAAGCCATTTCTAAAGCTTTGGGACTCCAGCGAACCACAGTGAGAGCCATTATCCACAAATGGCGAAAACATGGAACAGTGGTGAACCTTCCCAGGAGTGGCCGGCCGACCAAATTTACCCCAAGAGCGTAGCGACAACTCATCCAAGAGGTCACAAAAGACCCCACAACAACATCTAAAGAACTGCAGGCCTCACTTGCCTCAGTTAAGGTCAGTGTTCATGACTCCACCATAAGAAAGAGACTGGGCAAAAATGGCCTGCATGGCAGAGTTCCAAGACGAAAACTGCTGCTGAGCAAAAAGAACATAAAGGCTCGTCTCAGTTTTGCCAGAAAACATCTTGATGATCCAAGACTTTTTGGAAAATACTCTGTGGACTGATGAGAGAAAAGTTGAACTTTTTGGAAGGTGTGTGTCCCATTACATCTGCCGTAAAAGTAACACAGCATTTCAGAAAAAGAACATCATACCAACAGTAAAATATGGTGGTGGTAGTGTGATGGTCTGGGGCTGTTTTGCTGCTTCAGGACCAGGAAGACTTGCGGTGATAAATGGAACCATGAATTCAGCTGTCTACCAAAAACTCCTGAAGGACAATGTCAGGCCATCTGTTCGTGACCTCGAGCTGAAGCGAACTTGGGTTCTGCAGCAGGACAATGATCCAAAACACACCAGCAAATCCACCTCTGAATGGCTGAAGAAAAATAAAATGACTTTGGAGTGGCCTAGTCAAAGTCCTGACCTGAATCCTATTGAGATGCTGTCGCATGACCTTAAAAAGGCAGTTCATGCTCGAAAACCCTCCATTGTGGCTGAATTACAACAATTCTGCCAAGATAAGTGGGCCAAAATTCCTCCACAGCGCTGTAACAGACTCATTGCAAGTTATCGCAAACGCTTGATTGCAGTTGTTGCTGCTAAGGGTGGCCCAACCAGTTATTAGGTTTAGGGGGCAAGCACTTTTTCACACAGGGGCATGTGGGTTTGGATTTTGTTTTCCCTTCATAATAAAAAAACTTCACTCAAAAACTGCATGTTGTGTTTACTTGTGTTATCTTTGATTAATATTTAAATTTGTTTGATGATCTGAAACATTAAAGTGTAACAAACATGCAAAAAAAAAAAAAAAATTAGGAAGGGGGCCAACACTTTTTCACACCACTGTATGTCACCAGAAAGAAGTTGTTTAACGGGAAGATAAAAAAAATGACATCTTGAGCTCAAAAAAAAAGAGAGTAAACAATCTTGGATGAATCGTTTACAATAAGATCAATAACTAATTAGAAAACAGTGAACTTTAATTTCATGCCAACTTTTTAACATTCAACTTTACAACTAAAATCCAGTTACGTATTCTAATGAGTACATAAATCAAACTTTAATCACTGTTCTAGTGGTACATTAAAAAATGGAAATTAATGCCAATTTTTTCAAACAATACATCACCAACTGAGAAAAATAGGACCTGAGGCCAGCAGAATCTTTAACACGCTCATCTGCTTTCACCTCAAAAACTTTAAAACACAAAGTAGCAAATTACCTCATGGGTGTGAAACTGCTCTTTGACTTCTTCAACAAAAGAGGAGATGGGTGGCTGTGCTTGCAAGCCATCCTCCGCGGAGAGCAGCCAGGTCAGGACCTCCTCCAGGGCACTCTGGTAGCTTTCCAGCTCATTTAGCCCCTGTGGCAGGGGACTGGGGGACGGTCGCAGTTCATCGGGCTTGTCTGGAGACTGCAGGCAGATGGAGACAAATGGGTTAGATGATATATGGATTTAAAAATAATAAAAATATCGATTTTTTTGTCATTAAATCAAGACTTGCCTAAAGAGCATATTGGCAATGAGGCGGTAGGAGTGGTTGGCTAATCATGGGTACACACACGGGCGTCACTAAAGCCTCTAGGGTTCTGGCTGTTTCATCCACAAAAGCTGGGTTATCTTTAAAGTTAGCCTTCTAATTTTCTTTTCCTGCTTTGGGAAATACCCTCTGTCCTCCTATGTGTTTGAGTGAAATGCACTGGCTGACTGATAATATCAGGGTGTTTTCAGATTGAATTTAAAGATTGTGAGGGGCCTCTTGGTGTTGAGTTATGATTTAGCACAATGTTTTTTAGTGCTGATTATGGTACTGCTCGTATTTCTACAAATTCCTAACCATAAGTATTCAAATTCGGTGTATAATCTGTCATACCATTAGCACCGTGGACAATAAAACCTCAAATCACACAACTTGTTGAGAAGAGGTTTTTCCAAGCAACCTTTAACATACAGTTTTCACCTGACTGACCAGGCAAAAAAAATAAAAAATCCCATTGACTGACAGAAGAGAAGAGACTTGAATCATATATCTTGGGGACCAAAATATATTTAGGGTGACTAACCACCCAGAAACTGCCCACAACAATATGTTAAAAAACACTCAGGATACTTTCAGAACCACATAGCAAGGCTTTGGCAGCCACCCACAACACCCTAGTAGGGGTGTAAGAAAATATTGATACACGTGAGTATCGCAATATTTTGTTTGGCGATACTGTATCGATTCTCCAAAACAGAATATCGATATTTAAAAAAAAAAAAAAATCATATCAGATTCATGGCAGTTGTTTCGTTTTGAGTTCATATCCCGACCGCTAGTCTTCATCTCTGAACTTAAACAGTGACAGGAAATACTAGCATCAGGGTACTCCACTAATGTTAGCGTTAATATAGTTCGCTGCCTACGGAGCCCCTAAGTACGGAGCCCCTTAGAGCTCATGGTGGTGGAAAGATTTCGGGGTGGGAGGAAAAAATATTTTTCAAATCTTTTGTGTTCTCTCGCAAAACTTTTGCGTTCTCTCGCAAAGATGTTTGCGTTCTCTCGCAAAGATGTTTGCATTCCCTCGCAAAACTTTGCGTTCTCTCGCAAAGATGTTTGCGTTCCCTAGCAAAACTTGAACGCAAAAGTTTTGTGAGAGAACGCGAAAGATTTGAAAAATATTTTTTCCTCCCACCCCGAAGTTCTCATTTCGGTGTGCAAAGCAGAAGTGTGGCACCATTTGGGCTTTTGTGGTAATGTCCGCCCCGGGACCGCGGCGCGAGCGCAACATCGGTTCTGCCGCTTGCCGCGTCCCGTGTTGAAGAGTCTTTGCGTGGGGCGCGGCGGGCGGTAGAGTCGCCGTGCAGCTGCAGCTTTCTCTCGTGTTGGGGGTGTTTTGTGTACATAAATACAAACTGAAAAACCTGTGAAATCCAAGTTGAAAAGTTCTGAGAATGTTTAACATCTGTATTTATTTGATTGTTTTATACTTGTTTTGTTTTCTTTAGAAATCCTGCAAGCACTTTATTTTTCATTGATATTAAGCAGATGTAATTTTTTGTTCAGATCAAATGTTATGACATTGCATGTAACAATTGTAAACTTAAACTGTGAACCTTTGAAGTAGAGTCTATAAATATATATTTTTATAAAATACATTTTATAGATTCAAGATTCAAGAGTTTTATTTGTCACATACACAATTATACAGAGTATAACCAGCAGTGAAATGTAGGTCAGGTCCGCTCCAAGGACAGTGCAATTATAAAGAATACAAATATTAAGAAGAAGTACAAACATAAAATAAAATAAAAGATAAGATAAAATAAGATAAGATAAAAAAATATAAATATAAATGTGCAGGTCAGTATGTTGTTGACAAATAGTAATGAGAGGAATGTGCAAAAAATAATGTGCAAAAAGTTGTACAGGGTATTTGAATAGCAGCAATATGAGGTAGAGAAAGATTATGAATAGCTTATTGATATATGATATTTACATGGAGAAAAATTATGAATAACTTATTGATATGGTGATATTACATGGAGTCAAGTGATATTATGACACAGAGTTAGAGTTTAGGAGCCTGATGGCCTGGGGGAAGAAGCTCCTCCTAAGTCTCTCAGTTTTTGCCATCAGGCTACGGAAGCGCTTACCAGATGGAAGCAAAGTGAATAGACGGTTACCAGGGTGATTAGAGTCCTTGAAGATTTTAACAGCTCTATTTTTGCAGCGTTCGAGGTAGATGTCCTGCAGAGAGGGGAGAGCAGACCCTGAGATGCGCTCAGCTAAGCGCACAACTCTCTGTAGTGCTTTGCAGTCCTGATTGGAGCTGTTTCCATACCACACTGAGATGCACTGAGTCAATACACTTTCTATGGTCCCTGAATAGAAAGTTTTCAGGATTGCTGGTGAGACCCTGAATTTCCTCAGCTGTCGCAGATGGTACAGTCTTTGCCTGGCTTTCTTAACCTGTGTTTGGATGTGTGTAGTCCAAGTCAGGTTCTCGGAGATGTTTACACCGAGGTACTTGAAGCTACTCACCCTCTCCACAGGGGTCCCACTGATCCTGAGAGGAGAGTAGGGCTGCTGCTGTCTCTTCCTAAAGTCCATGATCAGCTCTTTAGTTTTCCCCACATTCAGAGAGAGACAGTTGTCCTGGCACCATGATGTGAGTCTCTCTACCTCATCCAAGTATGCGGTCTCATCGTTGTTGGAGATGAGGCCCAGAACCACAGTGTCATCAGCGAATTTGACAATGGATGTGGAACTGTGAGAGGACACGCAGTCATACGTGTAGAGAGAGTAGAGCAGGGGACTCAGGACACAGCCCTGTGGGGCTCCTATGTTCAGAGTGATGGAGTTTGAGGTGAACTGGCCAACTTTCACCACTTGAGGTCTGCCGGTGAGGAAGTCTTGAATCCAGTCACAGAGTGAGGAGTTTAGGCCGAGGTCTGTGAGTTTAGATGCCAGCTTGATGGGGACTATAGTGTTGAAAGCTGAGCTATAGTCAATGAATAGCAGCCTTACATAATTCCCATTGTTGCTGTCCAAGTGTGTGAGGGAAGAGTGGAGAACGTGAGAAATGGCATCGTCCGTGGATCTATTTGGGCGATAGGCAAACTGAAGAGGGTCCAAAGTATCAGGGATGGATGAGCAGATGTGGCTCTTTACAAGTCTCTCAAAAACCTTCATGACTATAGATGTGAGGGCAACTGGGCGATAGTCATTCAGGCAAGAGGGTTTATTGTTCTTTGGCACAGGGATAATAATGGATTTTTTTAATGAAGTGGGAACCACGGAGGTAGCAAGGGACTCATTAAAAATGGAAGTGAACAAACCAGCGAGCTGATCGGCGCAGGACCTCAGAACACGGCTGGTTATCCCATCAGGACCGGCTGCTTTCCTGACGTTCACTCTCTTTAACGCCCTCCGAACCTCATCCTCCGATACGGTGATTACAGGATCATCGCTGCTCTGCCTGCTGCTTCCTGACGCGCCGCCACCGTTGCCATCGAAGCGGCTGTAGAAGATGTTTAACTCGTCGGCCAGCAACGGATCTGCTCTCACCTCCGCGGAGGATTTGTTTCCGAAGTCACAGATGGTCCTCAGTCCCTGCCACATCCGTCGAGAGTCGTTGAGCTGGAAATGAGACTCAATTCTCTCTCTGTATCTGTGTTTAGCGGCTCTTACTGCGCGTCGGAGAGCATAGCACGATGCTTTGTACTCGCTCGTATTCCCAGACAGAAGAGCCTCATTGTAAGCGGCAGTGCGTGTGTTAACCGCGGCACGGATTGTTCTGTCCACCCACGGTTTCTGATTGGAGAATGTCCTTATCGTTATTGTTTCTGTAGCTTGCTCGGTTAGCGTGTTTACAAAACTTAATGCTACATCCGTGAACTCGCTGACGTCAGAAGAACTCGCCCGGAACATGTCCCAGTCGACGTCATCAAGCGCCGCCTGCAGCATAGTCTCTGAGTGGGAGGACCAGCGCGTCACTACTCTCTGCACCGGAGGTTCCTGAACGAGCCTTTGTTTGTATCCCGGTGTTAGAAAAATTGTGGCATGGTCCGATTTGCCAAAAGCCGGTAGTGAGCGGGCTTTGTAGGCATCCTTGAACTGAGTGTAGCAATGATCCAGTGTGTTTGGTCCTCTAGTTGGACAGGATACATGTTGGTGAAAGTTCGGCATGACCTGTCTGAGGTTGGCTTTGTTAAAGTCCCCCGCGATGATAAAGGCAGCGTCAGGATGTTTGTTAATGTAGCCGCTGAGCACATCGTGAAGCTTAGACAAAGCCAAGCCGGTGTCCACCTGTGGTGGAATGTACACAGCAGTAACAATGATCGATGAAAACTCCCGGGGCAGATAAAATGGGCGGCAAATAATGGAAAGATGTTCCAGATGAGGCGAGCAGGAACGCGACAGAATGGAGATATTCCTGGGATCACACCATTTCTTGTTGATCATGAAACATACTCCTCCACCCCTGGATTTACCGGCCTCTGCTGTTCTGTCCGTCCGAAAGACAGAGAAGTTATCACTCGGCATTACAGCAGTGTCCGGGACCGAGGACGAAAGCCACGTTTCTGACAAACAAAGGATGTTACAGTCCCTAATGTCCCGTTGGAAACTAATCCTGGCTATAAGATCGTCCATCTTATTCTCCAAGGATTGGACATTAGCAAGGAGAATGCTTGGAAGAGGAGGACTGTGAGCCCTTTTCCTGAGTCTGACTCGAATTCCAGCGCGCTTCCCGCGGTGTTTCTTGATCCGTCGCCTCGGGGGGTTATTGGTCGTCTCCGCGTTCCGAAGAATCTCCAGAGGCCACGCAGGATTCGTGGATAAAGTGTCCTGAAGCAGGTTGGTGTAGTGGTTTCCAATGTCCAAAAGTGTTTCTATGTTGTAGGTGATCAGTGCCGACGTGAAATGTGTAAAAAGAGAAAGTAAAAGTAGGTAAAAAAGTAAGTTTGTTTAAGCAAAATCTCAGCGGAGCGACCCGAACGGCATCCGAACACAGCGGCGCCATCTTGGTAACTGTTCTTTAGTTAAATGTATGTAAATACATACATTTAACTAAAGAATCATGCAAGCACTTGAATATTTCCCCCTTTACTCGTACTGCACAAAAAATGGTTCAATAATGTTGAATGTTATAGGGACTGATTATTGCAAATGCAGATCCCAGTGTGTTCTGGTTAAACTGTTTTTATTTATTTATTTTTTGCTAAGGTTTGCACATGGTAGTAGTAACGAACTCATCCCACTATATGCACACTAGACACTTTCTATGAACACTCCCTGCTACAAAGACTCAATAAAAAAAATGTTTACTTGAGCATTGCACTACAAATCTTTTTGCACTATGCGCTGCTTCCCACAAAATCTCTCTTTAATCTGCACAACAATTTAATGTACAATATATGTATACAATTTTTATTTTTATTTCTATCCTTTTGCATAATTTCATGTACAGTATATGTATAAAGTTCTTGTACAGTCTCAGTTTGTGTATGGCTAGGCAACTAGGTATACTAGTTATAGTATATGTATAGTCAGACGTTTTTTTTTTCTTCTTTTTCTCTTATACTTGCATTGTTGTATGCTTATCTTATGTTTAACTAATATGTAGCACCGTGGTCCTGCAAAACATGACATTTCGTTCCACTATATGTCCACACATGTAGAAGAATGACAATAAAGCTCAACTTGAACTTGATGGTGGTGCGTTCTTAATGACAGCTTTCCTAAAAAATATATATCCTATTCCTAAAATAAGAAATATCCCAATATATCGCCTTGCTTACAGTATCGCAATATATCGTATCGCAACCCCTGTATCGTATCGCCAGATTCTTGCCAATACACAGCCCTACACCCTAGAGTTTTACACCAGTGTTATTTTAGTATTATTTATATACTATTCATTAATATTTTGAATGACCTTTTATTGTCATATTTTCAGTTTTCATTATATATATATATATACAGCATATGATTTTTATTGTAGTTTTTGTAATTTTAGTCCTTCAAATGAGTTAAGTTTATTTCCATCTCCAAATGTTCAAATTCAGTCAAGACCACTTTCGTTATATGTATATTTATTATAATAATGATGCATACAATTAGTGTTGGCGTTATGGTTCTGCTCTGGGCAAAGTCCACGCACCCATCCATGCAGCCATGCCTGGACAGAGTGGGGAGAGCATCAAGTCAAACCCCCCTGGGGTAACAAAACAGATCCAGTAATCATGCATACATACAGTTCACAGTTTAACATGAGTTTGTTGTAATCAGGGCAAAATACAATGTAATTGACTGTAAAACTGAAAAAATTTGCAAAAAGATATCAGATTATAATACAGGTTCAAGCTGAGTTGGGGATGGAGGGGGGAGTTAGATGTGTTGTGCAGCCATGCATTAGTAGACAGGCTGAATGGGGATTTAAATAGACTGCTGTGATAGGTGCCAAAACTGGATTGGTACATGTCAGAAACAGCTGACTGTCAGCTGATGCAAGCTTGACTGGTGTGGCCTTCCTGAATTAAAGCGATGCTCCATTTTTAATGGTTTTAGTTAACACTGTTTTCACAAGCACCACTTACATTTTCTTCTAAAAATGTAAAAATGTGGCAGTGTTCCATCAACTAGACTGGTTGTTAATGAGAATTTGCCTTAGAAGAGAAATGCCTTATGTAGATAAAAGTATCTCAGCGTCACATTTTCAATGATTGTATTTTTAAATACTACACAATAAATAAGATTATTGCATTTTCCAAAGAAAACGTGAGTGGTGCTCACAATGCTAGTTTTTGTGTGTTGCTGTGCAGTTGATAGGGTGTTCTGGACGGTTCCATCCTTAAAGTCAAAAAAGCAAGTCTCTGAAATATCCCTCAGGTCCCTTCCTCATTGCAAATCCATGGCATTTTTTGTCAATTTTGTTGTCTGCCAGGCAATATATTACATTTGGAACAAGCTTTTTTTGAAGCGTGACAACACTGATATCAGTCTGAAGTTGTACACTAAAAACAAACTACAACGCCTGGCAATGATATGGAAAACCAGCAGTCAGCAATGACCAACCTGTGTGGTGAGGAACTTCCTCTGCTGTTCAGGCGTTTTGACGTAGGCAGCTTGAGTGAAGGCATAGCTTTTGAATCGAGGCTTATAGGAGGGAGACGGACTGCGGACACGACTCTGGGCCACACTGACTGTGATCTAAGAGATGTACAGAAGACAAGAAAGACTGAAATAAGCAAACAAAAGCCACAGAGATGGATGGAAATATTGAGGAGAGTTGAGTGATGGAGCAATGAGCTGGATATGGCAGTGAGAAGGACGACGAGGAAGTTGAAATGCAGAGAGTCAAAATTAGATCACAAATTACAAAACATAATTCAATGTCAGCTGGCAAAGTGTGTTGACGAGATAGAGGTGCATTCGACATCCTGAGAACGTCTGAAAACCTTTTTGAAACCAGAGAAGTCTCAGGCTTTCATATTAAACGTATGTGGCGCCAGAGATAATGGGTCCATGCATTACGATTACTGCACACTGTTCAAAACTGTGCGTGTCTATGAGTGTGTGTTCCTCTGACCTGCTGGGAGTAACGCTGTTGGGTTTGAAAGAGGAAGTGCTCCTCCTTGGTTACTGTAGCTCGAGGGAGGGTCTCCACTTCTTGGATGGCCTCCATGCTCACGCCATGGGGCAGCACTTGGAACAGGGAGGTGATGTACATAATGATGGATTTCTTATCTGGATGAGCTGTAGCAACATCTGTGATGGCGAAAAGATACACCCATGAGTTAAGCAATGACTTAATTGACTTAATTAATCTAACTCCTAGAGGAGACATATGTGAGATTATTAGAGTCTTAGATGAATGTGAGAAGCAGAAGATCCCTGCAAACATTGCTTGGTATTTATAGAATATTGTATGTGTACTTGTGTCAGTTTAGGATTGAAACAATGTTTTTAAAATGTTTTGAAAGAATTCTCTTAGGCTCACCATGTCTGCATTTATTTGATCAAAAATACAGTAAAAACAGTAATATTGTCAAATATTCTTACAATTTAAAATAACTGCTTTCTGTTTTAAAATATTTTAAAATGTAATTAATTCTTGTGATGGCAAAGCTCATATTTCAGCACCATTACACCAGTCTTCAGTGTCACATGATCCTTCAGAAATCATTCTAATGTGCTAATAAATATTTCTTATTATTATCTACATGACAGAATTTATTAAAAATAAAAACAATCTTTTGAATGGCAGTGTTCATATAACTGTCATTTAAATGACATATCTATACGTGTTCTTTATGGACTTATCCATAGGAAAGATTCATCATGCATATACTGTATATTAGATCTCTTTCCTTTGGATCTGTCCATAGAGAACCAGTCATAAGTGGTACAAGCTCATCTATGAGTTAAACCCCCATGGCATAAATTATGTGATGAAATTCTGTTTTAGATGTTGATGTAACAAGACGTTTCCTCCCACCCAAAAAAACTAAACTAAAAAAGCCCTGTCTGTATTAGTCAGAAAAACTTCAAAGGCTAATGTGAGCGAGAAGAAGACAGGAGGAGGTCATACCCTCAGGGTCCAACAGTTGGTCGATGCCTAAACTCTTCTCCGCAACACTGAAGGCGTGATCCAGTCTCTCAATGGCATTATCATGTTGCTCCACCACACTCCAATTAAACAGCTCCGGCCTGGCAAAAACAGACAAAGCAGATGATGTAATTAATATAGGATAGATTAATATAGGACAGAAAAACAAATTATTTTTCTGTGGACATGCTTGAAATAGCTAAAAACAGATCGAAACAGCTGGCTCATTACTCAAATGAACTACACAGAAAAACAATAAGCCATAATAAGCTTCAAAAATTGCTTTAGGCCAAGCCAGTATTCAACCATGCAGTTTATGACCAATGAATATATTTTCAATTTCATTAGTCGTGAAACCAACGGTTTCTGTGATTTTTAAAAAAGCACCCAAAAATAACAACCCCACACACCTGTGGCTGTGAATGAGAGCATTGAAGGCAAAACCATCCGCCCAGCTGCTGGAGAAGTTGACCACATTGGTGTCTTTGTAGTTTTTAGTGGACTGCCTGACCCAACTTAAGAGAATCTTTTCACTGTTTGTCTGCTGTAGGTCTGCCATGACATCTTTCATCACATCCTTAACCTGTACAGCAAAGGACAGGATATATGCACATTCATCAGAACAGTGACAAATGTAGCAACATGGCCTCATAAAGCTAATATTAACAGACAGATTTTGATTAAAATTTTATTAACATGATAAGCACAGCAAAAACGTGATAACACTCAGTACACGGTACATATATGTACAAGGGTAATATCCTGGTTGGATGTGTACCACAGTAATACCATGGGATTCTCTGAAATGTCTAGGAGTAAATAACAGGTACTGTACAAGAATGTGGTAATATATTACCCTTCAAAATTTTGGGGTCTCTACGACTTTTGAAATAAGCTTCTTTATTTAAAGGGGTCATATGTTGCGATTTCAAGTTTTCCTTTCTCTTTGGAGTGTTAAAAGCTGTTTGTGCATAGATAATATCCCTAACGTTGCAAAGACTAATGTCTCAAACCCAAAGAGCCATGTCCTGGAGACGCTGTGTTTCGTTGCGAAAGCGAAACTACTTTGTTTGGGCTTCCAAAAGAGGACACAACTAGAAATCAGTGGTTAAGTTGTATTTACAACACTGTTCCAGAACAGTTCAACCCAAATATTAGAGTGTGTGCAGCACATTTTACGGAGGACTGTTTCCTGAACCTGAGAGAGTAGCTTACAATGCCAGCTGTTTCTATAAAGTGGAGCAATTCCAACCTTGCAAGGACAGTCTGGCGCTTCTGACTCACACATTACTCCAGTCTTCAGTGTCACATGATCCTTCAAAAATCATTTTAATATGTTGATTTGGTACTGAAGAAACATTTCTTATTAAAACAGTTTTTCAGCTTAATATTTTTTTCAGGATTCTTTGATTAATAGAATGTTCAAAAGAACAACATTTAAATAAAATAGAAATATTTCCATTATCATAAATGTCTTTACTGTCACTTTTGATCAATGTAATGTATTCTTGCTGAATAATAGTAGGAATTTATTTTAAATAAATCTTAATTATAACAATAATGCACTTTGAAATACCTAGGAGTATTATGTAAATTACATGGTAAATGAATATGATAATTACTAATCAGTCGCACTTTTTGAATGAATCTCAATGCAGAAACGTTACTGAATCTTAAATTCCCTTATCCCTTATTCCTTCCAATGTAAGCTGAAAGAAGATGACATTGGTAGCTCTGAACATAAACCACAGTAGGGCCACCTTATCAGATGAGCAGAAAAAACACAGAGGAAACGAGTTTCTGTACAGATAAGCACACGACAGTCCACTGCAAATGTGCTACATATAAAACCTTTGATAGAACAACATAATGGATGATAAAGGTCCTTTAGTGTGCTACTGTCCTTGAAGGCAAACCAGAAAGATTGCGGGTCTGATTTCACCGTATTGAACTCTCATACCTGCCAGTGGAGAATGATGCTCCAGATGAGCCCCAGGGTCAGTTTATGATTCCCATCTACAATGTCAGCTCCTCCAATGTTCACCAGCTCAACCTAGAAATGGAGCGGATGGGAAGACAAGATCCTTTATTGCACATAATATGACCAGGAATATGTATTAAGACAGTAAACAGGGTCAGTTCTGATTATATGTTGACTTTAAACAAGATAAAGATTAGATACTTCAGCCACATCAGTTTTAGATATCAGCAGTTTGATATTCGCAGGAAAATGACTTCAACCAGACTATAATTTGCGATCTTACTTGGCTTTTATTTGGTTCTTCAAACACATATTCAAGCTGTCTGGTTGGTTGTTTCACTACATTTTATCAAGCAGAAAAAGCTTTTATGTCTGTGAAATGGATAAGTACCATTACCTTATCAAACTGGAAATTTTGCTTCTGCATAATTTTGTCTTGCATTTATTAAAAAAGCTCAACTGAAACATTGAAATTCCAAAAGCTGTGAACAGTAAAACAGCCAGTTGAACCAATTAACTCACATTGTTCTTCTGAAGGATCTGCAGGGCCCTGTTAACATTGTTGAGGGAGTGCACTCGAGTGAAACCACGTTCTTTAACCTGCAAATGGGGAATATACTGTGTCAGAACTGAACTCTGAGCATCCATTGCAAATGAATTCAACCATTTATGCACTCAGCCTTGTCAAAACGCTTTGAAACCAGGAGTATTTTTTCCTTGATAAAAATACAACAATGAAAAGTGTCTCAGAATATCACCCCTCAGAGCCAATTAAAGGGATAGTTCACCCAAATATGAAAGTTCTGTCACCCTAATGAAAGGGTGGCCATTATGACCAAAAACAACCATTATTTTGGTAACAGTATATAACACGCACGATAATTTAACCCCAAAATGTTTATATATATATATATATATTTCAATGACATGTAGTAAATAATCACATATAGTCACAAATTCTAAATACTTTAAAAATGAAAGTTTTGTTTTTCTTTCAAAAGAGAATGGCATTATAACTGTATGGGCTACATAGATGTAATCTATACATCTATAGATTGAAATATAAAGATCTATACAATCTATAATCTATACATCTATAAAGATGAAATATAAATAAAAAAAAACTTTAAATAATGGCTTAAAATAATAATCTTATACTTAAAATAAAATAGTAAAAATAGAAAAAGGCAATTTGGTTTTAAAAGAGCGAACTTAAGAGAATCATATTTATGAATCTGACATTCCTCTTGTGAACATGCCAATGAATATTACAGGAGTGCAAATGTTAAATATTCATTCAGTAATAAAATAAAATAAATTTGGGGTTGTGAAATAGACCAAAGTGAAATATATACAACATTTTGGGGTTAAACTAACAGCCAATTTATGTACATACATTTTGCTCCGTTTCTTATTCAAAGCTATCATTTGACTTCAGAAGATTTGAAATATATGGCATGAGATGCATTTACCAATTTTTACAATGATTTTTAATCCATTATGAAATCCTTACTCAGCATTCATTGTAAACGTATTTAAAAGAGAACTACCATGACTATCCTCAAATTTTACTTTTGTATTCATAAGTAAATGATGATGAAAGGCGTCATTTTGGGGTGAACTATTCCTTTAAGGGTTTATTTTGTAATATGCATATTTTAAATTTAAAGATGGACCTACTATTTCATGGCCAACCAGACCCTCCAGGAGTTCAAGAAGACGTCGGCCATCACACAGATCAGTGAAGAGGTCATCGATAGGCGGTCTTCTTGTCTGGAGAATAAAGAGAAATTATAAAGGCTGCGGGTCTTTATTCAGTCCTTCATACACAGGATTGTACTGTATATGAAGACCTCCCAGTATTTAAAAAGTGGAGTATTTGAGGGTGTATATTATCAAAAATAAATACGAATGACAAGATGAGACCTTTAGTTTTGGAAGTTCTATGAAAGGAAAAAAATATATACATTCTCTAAGCTTTTTTTTCCCCCACAGCTTCGCCTTGAAGCAGCCATTTCTCTCTCAGTTTGAAGGACAAAGAACTGATGTCCTTCCTCTGTTAACATACTGTAAAAGGACGCTAACAAAGAGAATGCAAAAATCTGTTTTGAAACGCCTTTCCTGGAAGCGCAAAACGTGAAACATACAAATCTAAAGCAAACATTCACACTCACATCCTGACATAGATAAAGGTTAGTGACAAGAATTTGTGCGAGTGTCAATCTTAACTTTTAACCTCAAGATCAAGACTATGTGCAAGTGTGAAGCTTAACTTTTAACCTTGATGTCAAGCCTGTCAACCTTACATCTCCTCATCCGTGGATGAATAGCAACATTTCAGTTTGTATACCTATAACACGCAATTCCAGGATGCAACAACAAAAAATCCATGAAGATTTCTCTGACAATCGCAAAAAAAGATGGCCTTAATTGGTTAATCAAAACAGATTTTGCATGATTAAACATTTTTTATCTGACATTAAAAGGATAGTTCATCCAAAAATGACAATTCTGTCATCCTGTTTGGTTACCAACTTTCTTCAAAATATATTTTATATTCAGCAGAAGAAAGAAGGTTTGGAACAACTTGAGGGTGAGTAAATGATGTCAGACATTTCATTTTTGTGTGAGTCAGTGTTACCTCAACACACGATTAAAAAAAATATACTCAAGTCACATTACCTTAGCAAACTGTGAGTTTATCCATTTTGTGAAGGTTTTCTTTTGAACATCCTCTCTTTCATCTGAAAATGAGAAAGTACACTGTCAGTACTGTCCAGTTAAGGTTCAACTAAGTTTAATTTCAAACAAAGAAACCTAATATCAAACAAATCATAGTCATTTAATACCTTAAGAAATGTAAAGCTTTACAGCAACATAACAGCATATATCATCAAATAAACTATAAGTGATTAAAGTAGCTACTGGCAAATAAGAATAAAGTCCACCGTGATCAATGGAACGTATTCACTCTGTTGTGGCATTTGATATAAGGAAGGTTAAATACAAAGAGACTATGAGCAAAAAGTCCCTGAAAGACCTGAGAATGGTTTGAGGGTATATACAGATCAATGGTCAGCTAGCATTCAAAAGAAGATTACTTCTGAGAGACCGAGGGTGTAGATCGGGCTAGCTTTACAAACACAATGACTGAGCGGGGTGAAAAATTGATCAGAAAAGCCAAAGAACCTGCTTAGAAAATCCTCTATTATTCCTATTCATTTCTAAAACACAGGATACTAAATTGCAAACAAGCAATTGTAAGATCAAGAATCCAGGAACATTTATTTGTAAAAGTCCTCTTTTTGGTTGCCTCACTCAGAGCCGCCAATAAAAACTACTGTTGATAAAATGCCAGAAAGCCACTCTTGTATTCGTAAAGAGAGTCAAAGAAACATTAGTGTTAGGAACATTAAAAACCAATCAGTACAAAGAACATTTAGCTTTCATATCACATTAAAAGCTTGTGTTGTTCCCCTCTATAATATTCTCCAATTGCTTTGATTCGGATCTCTGTGCGCTACCCTCTCGGCTTGCTTGAGTTTGAGATTGATTACAAAAGTGTAATTCTTATCTAGGGGCCCTGATGATATTAAAGCGAGAGTTCACGCCTATAATGAAAACTGTTATCTCTTCTCATCTTCGCATGGAGCACAAAAGGAGTTATCTAGCAAAGGCGGTCCTTGCTCTCCATCCACTTTCACTGGATAAGAACAGCTTGGACGTTCTGCAAAATATCTCCTTTTGTGCTCCTTGCAAGAAAACAAGTCATGCTGATTTGACAACAGTGTCATGTTTGGGCAAACGCTCTCTTTAAAACCTTTCAGAACGGCCATGGAATCGATAAGAAAGAGTAAGTATTGTTTTGATATTTCCTTGTGCACAAAAAGCACTGGGTGGTGAATCACAAGCTTTCCAGAGTCAGCGTGGATGACAGCATTTTCATGCATAATTGATTTTAAGCTTCCAGTTGTTTTTGCCACCATCGCAATAATCATCATGAAATGGGTAGTTTCAGTTCATTGTTCCCATTGGTCAGCCTACACTTCAGCTGACTGCATAATCACAGTAGCATGGCTCAGATTTGTTTCAAGCCTGACTGCACCATGTCATGCTTATAAATCGCAATAACACACACTCTCACACGCTTTTGCTGTAATAATATGACAGAAGAGTAAACAGCACTGAAAAAGATTAAATCAGTTCCAAAGAACTAAAAATAGATTGTTAAATAGACTATAAATATAATAAAAAGCAAACAAATAACGCTGATTAACAATACGTTTTCACATACATTTCTTCCAGGGTCACATATATATACAAAACCAGTCTTAAGTCGCTGGGGTATATTTGTAGCAATAGCCAAAAATACATTGTATGGGTCAAATTTATCAATTTTTCTTTTATGCCAAAAATCATTAGGATATTAAGGAAAGATCATGTTCCATGAAGATATTTTGTAAATTTCTTACCGTAAATATATCAAAACTTCCATTTTTGATTAGTAATATGCAAGAACTTCATTTGGACAACTTTAAAGGCGATTTTCTCAATATTTAGATTTTTTTGCACCCTCAGATTCCAGATTTTCAAATAGTTGTATCTCGGCCAAATATTGTCCGATCCTAACAAACCATGCATCAATGGATGCATTCAGCTTTCAGATGATGTATAAATCTCAATTTAAAAAAATTGACACTTAAGACTGGTTTTGTGGTCTAGGGTCATGACCCTGGACTACAAAACCAGTCTTAAGTGTCAATATATGGTTTTTGCCACAGGATAAAAAGGGTAATTGTGAATTTTTATCTGACAAATCAGACTTTTTCGTACTATTCAGAGCATTTTTCGCAGAATTGGGAGAATATAAACTTCTGAGGAAAAAAAAAAGACAGAATCGCAAAATCCCTCTCAAATCCGTCTTGTTTTTTCTCCCAATTCCAACTTATTTTCTCAGAATTCTGAGTTTACATCTTGCAATCCTATTTTTTATTGTTTCCACCATATAATAAAAATAAAGGTATTTTAATTTTATCGGACAATTCTGACTTATTTTTTTTCCACACAATTGCCAGATTTTCTCTCACAATTTTGACTTTCCTTCTCAGAATTACACGTTACCATCTCACAATTCTCAGAATTACACGAAAACGTCCAAATTGGTAGACGAAAAGGTCAATAGTTTCTGCTATCCCATGCAGATCATATTTTTGGTTCCTGAAAGCCATTCCATTTCCATTTATCTTGTCCGAGGCTCATTTGAGTTCTTAATTGTAGAGAATGGTGACTTGTAAAGGCATCTCAACACCATAAAAAGCACCAATTATGAACTATTCTTATCATGGATCAATAATTTCTGGAGCAAATCAGATATCTCTTAATGTTCCATAATGCCAAAAGTTATTCCTTTACTTGATTACCACAATCCGCTTCAATTAGACTGTCAACCCCCTTGACAAAATGTTCAGAATACAGCAGCTCCGCACAAAGAAAAAGCTGATTACTCTTAAGTCTTTTGCTGCAAAGGGAACCTTCACATTATCTTACAGTATTACTGATATTGATCTACAAAGCTCACAATTAGCTGCTTTTAAAAGCTCAGAATTTTACAGGGAAATTATATTTCTGCCTTCTTCAGGTTTGGAAACACAACAGGGTAGACGACATCCCGCAGTGTCCCTTCACAAACTGAATATCGAATGCCTAAACTTTAAGACATAATTCATTACCGCATTAATATGCTGTAATTTTAGTTGGTCGGTTGGCTCATTTGCTATTAAACAAATATACACCATGAAAGTGCACCATAAAAGTGAAAACACCCCAAAATTAAAATTATGTAATTATGTACTTAAAACTGCATGTCTTTCTTTTTAACACAAAAGCAAAACGTCAGAGCGGTTTTCTTCCATCCTTTGAAAGTAAATGGTGATCAGGTGCTGTCGAGCACAAAAAATTATCACCATAAAACTATCATAAAAGTAGTCCAGATGACATGCATGCTACATTTCAAGTCTTCTGAAGCCATACAACAACTTTGTGTTAGAAACAGCTGTAGCCAACGTTTACTTTCATTATATGGAAGAGAGCAGAAGGACATTCTGCTATAAATAACTCCTTTTGTGTTCCAGGGAAGAAAGAAGACTTGAGGGTGAGTAAATGACAGAATTTTTAAGTTCACTTAGATGGAATTAAATTAAACACATTGTAGGTTACCTGACAAATTAAACACATTGAAGGTTACCTGACATAACATCTTTTGCAGAGTGCTCTCAATGCATTACAGATTCATGCAAAAGAGTGTGAACAAAGATGTCAACAAAGCTGAAGGTTGATGTTTTGCAAATGCAGAGGTGTTAAACTCCTTGCGTGTCACAATATGCAACTGTAATCAACAGCCCATAATAGTTGTTTTTGCCCAGTTGTGACAATTTTCATTTCTGAAACACCCTGATAATAATGTTCTGCAATGAAAAGGAATTTAGCCTTGGCTCTGTAGGTGATAATAGCAAGTGTTTTAATAAAAAAGAGCCCAAATGGGTTAAGCATTATTCAAAACAAAACAAAGTTAAAAAAAACTCACACATTTGAAAACGTAATTGGACAAATTGATAAAACTGCTGGAAATTAATGGTTCAAATTTGCATTTAAAAAAGTGGGAGAACCGGAGACAAAAGTGTGTGTGTGTGTGTGTGTGTGTGTGTGTGTATATACACCCTAACGCTTGTCTCATATTCACATGCTTAATGAAAATGTCAAATGGTGATGGGAAACTTGTGAATTAGAGTGAAAAAGAGACCGTTTCATTCTTATCTTTATCATTTATAAGTCAGTAACACTTCATTTTGATAGTCCACTGTAGACATTCTACTAACGGTAAGTAACTTTGCAACTACATGTCAATAGCAGTCATTAGAGTATTAGACTGTCTGCTTAACTTCTAACACTATAAGTTGGGTCCACAACACACAACATACTGACTATAAGAAATGTTGCAAGTACATGTCAACTTATACTAACCCCTAAACCTACCGTAACAGTCTACTCTGAGAGTTAGTAGACATGTAATTGCAAATTAATGACAAATAGTTGACATGTAGTTAAACATTTTTGATCCCCTGCTGATTTTGTACGTTTACCCACTGACAAAGAAATTATCAGTCTATAATTTTAATGGTAGGTTTATTTGAACTGTGAGAGACAGAATCACAAAAACGCATTTCAAAAAAGTTATACATTGATTTCCATTTTAATGAGTCAAATAAATATTTGACCCCTTCGCAAAACAAGATTTAGTACTTGGTGGCAAAACCCTTGTTGGCAATCACAGAGGTCAGACGTTTCTTGTAGTTGGCCACCAGGTTTGCACACATCTCAGGAGGGATTTTGTCCCACTCCTCTTTGCAGATCCTCTCCAAGTAATTAAGGTTTCAAGGCTGACGTTTGGCAACTCGAACCTTCAGCTCCCTCCACAGATTTTCTAAGGGATTAAGGTCTGGAGACTGGCTAGGCCACTCCAGTACCTTAATGTGCTTCTTCTTGAGCCACTTCTTTGTTGCCTTGGCCGTGTGTTTTGGGTCATTGTCATGCTGGAATACCCATCCACAACCCATTTTCAATGCCCTGGCGGTACATGGCCCCGTCCATCGTCCCTTTGATGCAGTGAAGTTGTCCTGTCCCTTTAGCAGAAAAAAAACCCCAAAGCATAATGTTTCCACCTCCATGTTTGACGGTGGGGATGGTGTTCTTGGGGTCATAGGCAGCATTCCTCCTCCTCCAAATACGGCGAGTTGAGTTGATGCCAAAGAGCTCGATTTTGGTCTCATCTGACCACAACACTTTCACCCAGTTCTCCTTTGAATCATTGGCAAACTTCAGATGGGCCTGTACATGTGCTTTCTTGAGCAGGGGGACCTTGCGGGCACTGCAGGTTTTCAGTCCTTCACAGCATAGTGTGTTACCAATTGTTTTCTTGGTGACTATGGTCCCAGCTGCCTTGAGATCATTGACAAGATCCTCCTGTGTACTTCTGGGCTGATTCCTCACCGTTTTCATGATCACTGAGACTCCACAAGGTGAGATCTTGCATGGAGCGGTCCAGTCCGAGGGAGATTGACAGTTATTTTGTGTTTCTTCCATTTGTGAATAATCGTACCAACTGTTGTCACCTTCTCACCAAGTTGCTTGGCAATGGTCTTGTAGGCCATTCCAGCCTTGTGTAGGTCTACAGTCTTGTCCCTGATATCCTTGGACAGCACTTTGGTCTTGGCCATGGTGGAGAGTTTGGAATCTGATTGATTGATTGCTTCTGTGGACACGTGTCTTTTATACAGGTAACAAACTGAGATTAGGAGCTCTCCCTTTAAGAGAGTGCTCCTAATCTCAGCTCCTTACCTGTATAAAAGACACTTTTTTGAAATTAGTTTTTCTGGATTTTTGTTGTTGTTATTCTGTCTCTCACTGTTCAAATAAACCTACCATTAAAATTATAGACTGATCATTTCTTTGTCAGTGGGCAAACGTACAAAATCAGCAGGGGATCAAATTATTTTTCCCCTACTGTAGTTAGTAGAATGTCTAAAGTGGACTACCAAAATAAATTGTAACCTATAAGTCCTTTCAGGAAAAAACAAGATGCGCAATTCTAGAAGTTTCAAACGGGTCACATGCTGCATTTGTCCAACCAATGACACTTATACACAAATATGCAAATAAGAATGTTAAACCGGGGTGTACCAAGTACAGTTTTGGGAAGGTTACTTTGGAAATGTAATATATCTGAATCAGATCGTCTCAGATTCAGATCTGAAATTATCTGAATGAGTTCTATTGCAGGTTTGAAAAAACACCCCACACCCCCACCTGAAAACCTCTCCACACAACCATTAACACCTCCAGCAACCTCCCTCTCCCCCACACCAGCAATTCAGATCAGCGAAGACGATGTGCGCCAGGTCTTCCGGAAGCAGAAGAGGAAGAAAGCACCAGGCCCAGACGGTGTGACACCAGCCTGTCTGAAAACCTGTGCTGACCAGCTGGCCCCCATCATCACACAGATCTTCAACACAGATCACTGGATCTGTGTGAAGTCCCTTCATGCTTCAAACGCTCCACCATCATCCCCATCCCAAAGAAATCCAAAATTACTGAACTAAATGACTACAAACCTGTGGCTCTAACGTCTGTGGTCATGAAGTCATTTGAAAAACTGGTGCTGGCCCACCTGAAGGACATTTCTGGACCCTTGCTGGATCCTCTTCAGTTTTCCTACAGAGCAAACAGGTCTGTGGGCGATGCAGTCAACATGGGACTGCATTATGTTCTGCAACATCTAGACAGACCAGGGACTTATGTGAGGATCCTGTTTGTGGACTTCAGCTCGGCCTTTAACACTATAATTCCAGACCTCCCCCTGTCCAAACTAACTCCGCTCTCCGTGCCCACCTCCGTCTGTCAGTGGATCAACAGCTTCCTGACAGACAGGCAGCAGCTAGTGAGGCTGGGAAAATTTTCATCCAGCACCCGCACCATCAGCACTGGAGCACCTCAGCGCTGCGTTCTCTCCCCACTGCTCTTCTCCCTCTACACCACGACTGCACATTTAAAGACCCCTCTGTCAAGCTCCTAAAGTTTGCCAGATGACACCATAGTCATCGGCCTCATTCAGGACAGTGACGAGTCTGCTTACAGACAGGAGGTTAAGGAGCTGGCTGTCTGGTGCAGTCTTAACAACCTGGAGCTGAACACGCTCAGAACAGTGGAGATTACCGTGGACTTCAGGAGAAACCCCCCTGCTCTCCCCCCACTCACCATCTTGGACAGCACTGTAACGACAGTGGAGTCATTCAGATTCCTGGGCACCACCATCTTCCAGGACCTGAAGTGGGACATTCACATAGACTATTGTGAAAAAGGCTCAGCAGACGTTGTACTTCCTTCGCCAGCTGAGGAAGTTCAACCTGCCACAGGAGCTGCTGGAACAGTTCTACTCTGCCATCATTGAATCCGTCCTCTGCACTTCAATAACTGTCTGGTTCAGCTCAGCTACCAAATCTGACCTCAGAAGACTAAAGAGGGTAGTCTGGACTGCTGAGCAAATCATTGGTACAACCCTCCCCACTCTCCGAGACCTGTACTCATCCAGAGTGAGCAAAAGGGCTGGCAAAATCACTCTGGACCCCTCACATCACTGTTGCCATCTGGCCGACCCTACAGAGCTCTGAGCACCAGAACGGCCAGGCACAGAAACAGTTTCTTCCCTCAGGCAATCCATCTCATGAACACTTGACAATAATTGTGGAATACAACACTATTATACACTTATACACTTACTTATCTAACACACATACTTAGTTTACATTTAGAATTTGCACATAATATACATACAAAACTGTCTATTGTATTACACCTGTACATACAACTGTCAATTTGTATATTGTAATTCCCTATTTACTTGTTCTATTTCTATTATTTTATTATCTGTGTTTTTGTCCTGTCACTGTCATTCTGTTGCACTGCGGAAGCTTCTGTCACGAAAAAAATTCCTCATGTGTGTAAACATACCTGGCAATAAAACTCATTCCGATTCTGATACAGATTACATGCTACCCTATTTAATATGTAAAGAGTAAGTGCAATTACTTTTGCAAATTGCTTTATTAATGTAACTGATTACTTTTCTAAATTTCTAATAAATGTTTTCAACAGTTAATCATTTCCATACATCTAAACCATGCAGGGTTAACATTACAGTGGTAGTGTTGTACAACACTGACTATTGCCAGGACTCAAAATCTCTATACAAACTATACAAAATCAGACTTTAGCACCTCTTTTAACTCGGAGATCGTTCTGAGGTTAAATACAGATTTAAAATCAGAACAAGAAATAGTTTCATTTCTATGATACAGTTTTTGAAACCAAATCTTTGCATAGCTATTAGCTATAGCTATGACAGGAAACACTTTCGAGGCATAACAATGCCTTGAAAAAAAAACAAAACAGTTAACAGTTAATTAAAAAAAATAAAGCATACATAAACCCAAATAAAATAGTTATCGAATAAGCATGTGTCCTATTATGTGTCCTAAACTCCTGAAACATTGGTATCTCATATTTTAGCACAATCAGTGCAATTTGGGAAAAAAACAAAAATAATGTGTGAAAATATTCAGATGTAAACCCCTTTGTAATCGTTAACATTTTCATAAGTAACGAATTACTGTAAAAAATAACTAATTTAATAACGTGTTTTCTTAGTAACTGTAACAGATTACAGAACACATATTTTGTAATTAAATTGCGTAATTATGTTGCATGTAACTTACTCCCCAATACAGACAATGTGTAAATCAGTTTATGAAAACCCAGGATCAACTGTAAATCCCAGGTAAAGTATGGGAAGTGAAATGTAAAACAAGATATCCCAGGATTCCTTTACTCGGGATTTGATCCAAGGTTAACCATTTCAAGTGTGAAAAGCCCTAAACAGTTAAAGGTCCCAGGACAATCTACAAGCACTCTTGCAATTCAGATCATTTAATGAAATTATAAAACCATAATAATTATTGCCTATAAATACATGCATGCATATTTAGTTATTTATTTATCAGCTTTTAATTTATCTGTAGATGTTGAGAGATAAAATTAGCATCAAATGGCTGTGTATATATGGGAGTGATTGGAAGACTGGGACTAGAAGGACAATAAAGTATAAAATAAATAAATAACCCTATAGAGCCCGGTCTGGCAGACAGAATATTGTGTGCAGACAGACAGGAGAATGAAAGCATTGCTTGCCATTGATCGGAGGCGTGACTCCAGGCAGGTGGCAGCTGCTGCTGGATTATATCCGCCCTTGTGCAAATAGGATGATGGGGTGACGGGTTTGAGCCAAAGCTAACGGGCAAATACAAAGACGCTGGACGCACACACCAGCTTTTAGCTGCCTAATCTCAGCACACACATCCGAGGCAAGCCGTTATTCACAGATTACAGGCGTATGTTTTCCACCACAGCCTCTCAATTTACAAGCGCAAACCCAAATGTTTCGATGAGCCTGGAAATACTCCGTGTCTATATGACAACACCACATGTGATTGAACTGCGTGTAGTTTAAGCAGCAGCGACTACCACCAAACTTTCTCTCGCATTCGTCTATAAAATCACGACTGATTACAAAGTGCGCACATTTAGCCATCCACCAGGAACGCGTACGAGAAACAACAACGAAAGACACCCGTGCACGCGTAATTAACAATAAAACAACATTTCCGTGCGTGAGAACAGATCCGGTTCTAGATAAGACGCACCCGGCTGGAGGATCTATTGTTAAATCTGGTTAAATCTTACGTGACACGCCGTAATAACAGCCGAAAAATCACCTCACACTGGAAGAGTATTTCAGCATGATGATTCAGTCTTACCTAAATGAGCATTTTACACCATAACAAACGCAACTATTTCCTCCGTAATAGGTTTCGGAGCGTTTGTGGTGTGTGTCCGTTACCTGTGTGTATATATGTTTGATTATCCGGTTTCCTTGCTGTTAAACAGACTCGTCCATGCCTAAAGCCGAAGATGATTTGGTGAAGGAACTGTGGGTGGACACTTTTCCGCTTTATTTTCTCGTACTCCCTCACTTGGGTGCAGTTCCAGCTCTGCTGTGATCCGCTGATACCGGCAGGTGTAACGGTGTTCTGGCACGCGGGCTGAGTGACTACAGCTCTATCTAACGGGGAACGATATAGCCACCAGAGAGGGATCGATATCACACAACGAACAACTTTATTCAGCTTGTTTGTGCTAGAATGCAGGATAATTACTTGCGTAAGCAGGGTGCCGATAATAATGAATACGTTTCCATTTGAGTTCCTTACATTTAAGTAAACAGGAAAGTTAGTCAGCGCACAAAGTCGGTAAACAGACCCTCACTAACAGACATCGCGGTAACCATAGCAACAGTACGGCGTTCCATCACTTTTGATTTGGAACGCGCAGAGAACGCATAACATAAAACACTGTCATTATTTATCATATTTATTTAGCCTGTTCTAAGTATTACAAATACAGGCCTACCTCAAAAAATTAGGAGCTTGTTTCAAAAGCCTTTAAGGAAAGATAGTTGACGACAATTTTGTTTGCTGAGGACGAACCTCAAAGGATAGCTCGCTCAAACTTTCTATTTAAAATCCTTGAAAAAGAACCGTGAAAGTCATTGTACCCAATTACCACACTGAATAATGCGTAATTAGTATGAAATTATTTTCTGGAGCCTTTAATTACAAGTTGGACATTTAGAAAATAAACTGCACTGTTAAAAGAGACACCGTTTACTGGTGTCTGTTCTCATCTCCTGTAATATGCCTGGGGTCTATTAAAAACTGATGAATTCAATACAGTGGTCTGAAATGGGCCATTTCATGTTTTTTTTGTGCAGCTGGTGGCACATCTCACATGAAATCATGAGCCTCAGAACATCACCATGCCATCTGTACATCTGCCAGAGAAATCCTAAATAAATAACAGTCCATGCTTGTAATCCATTCTTGTGAGATTAAAAAAAAATGATCCCACTACCCAATGGAGAAAATTATGTGTATGTCTCTTCGAAGTGCATCGCGTACAGTATTGTGGTACTGGAAAAAAAAAAAAAAAAAATCCTGTAGAGCATAATCATATTTGCTCCAGAAAATATAAATGTTATTATCTCATCAGTAGGTTCTTTCTCCTAATATAATAAGTTTGCGCTTGAGGTAAACAAGCACAATAAACAACAACTTGCTATTGAGGTAAACAGAAGCAGAATCAGATGAGGACAATAATAACATTCAGAATACAGGTTGCTGCATGTCTTTTAAAAGATAAGACTTTTCATCATACCGTCATTCAATATTGAAAAGATCTCAGTTAAACATTTATTCACACATCAAAACATGTCTGCTATGCTTCTCATTTAGAGACCTTATATGTGCAGTATTTACATTTAATGTAGTCTACTAGTTGTTCTTTGCATTTTTAAAATGCCAACCAGGGGTGGAGATCTCATTTCAATATCATTTTTCTTCACCCCTGATGCCAACCACTGCTTATTTGATGAATAACTGAGGTAAAGAGTGAACGGCAAATGTCACAAAAGCCTCCAGGGCTTTAAAACACACCCTGACAGAGAGCAGTAAACACCTAAAGTTCAAAAGGTATTTTAGTTCAAAACTTCAGCATTTATGTCTGTTCACTCCTCGTTGTAAAATGAGAAGATACTGGAGACACCCTTGGGGATTCCTCAGAATGCCACCCATGGTGGTGGCAGTCAAACATGTAACTTGTTTGGTATATAAAATCCTCAAGTATCAATCAAAATGAGAAAAAAATGTCATTTATTCATAGATTTAATTGCAAACAGTTTCTCAGTAATCCCATCATAAAGGAAAACACTTTTGAGGCATTTAAAATGTAGACATTTCTTGAGAATACAATACTTCAGGCGTCTTTTTTCCAGTGTATGCTTCTCTGGTTATGTAATGACAAAATGATCAGAGATCTCCAGTGACTGAGATTGCTGAGAGATGCTCAAGAGATCTGAATTATGTTTCCAGCAGAACTTGCTCAATACTGCCTTACAGTGGCTGCTCATACAGAATTATATCTTCTACAGTATATATATTCCCATTAAAGCCAAAAATAGAAACACCAGTATTATTGACTGTCCCTAGGAAAGGCCCAAGCAAAAAAGGCTGACAACAAACCCTGCCCCTCTTTCCACAAGATAAAAACAAGCTTTTTATAATTATAATTTCCCAGTAATAATTGATTATGTAAAAGGCTTAAATACCAACATTTTTACAGCTGGCATAAAACATTTTATATTCTTTGATAAAATGTGCTCTCTGGAGTATGTGAAGCAGAAAGCGTAGTTATTTTGAGAATTTCTTAAAGTCAGAAGATTCTATGGCAGATGTTAACATGTCAGTCACTCCTGCAGGCCTCATGCAGTGGTATTTACAACAAAAACAGAATGGATACTATAAGCAGGAGATACAGTTGCAACCTCAAATTGTCCCAGGAGTCAAACTGTCTCGTCCAACTGTAAAAATGCCACTGAATACCAGGAGCCCCAGAAGGGTTCAGTAACGCATTTAAAATAAGATATTTCCATAAACAAAATAAATAAATAAATAAGTGCTCCAATCAGGACCAAATAGGACTTTAGAGTCAGGAATAACTTTAGGTCCAACAAAAAATGTTTTGGGTGAATAAAAAACAAAAAAACAACATTCAGGTAATTTCCCCCCAAAATCAGAAGACTACTAATAATATTAACAGTAATAAGTGAATAAATAACTGTATTTCTGGTATAAAAAGCAAATGATATAAACATATTTGCATTGACATTGTTTTCATGAAGAAAAAAATACATAAAAAACATTTTAAAAAATCTTGCAAACATATTTCTGTCTGAGATTCTATATTAAAGAATATGTATACCCAAATTTCTCGTTATCACAAGTATGCATAAATAAATAAGTAATTTTTCATCATGCAACATATAGTATCTTATTCATGTCTTTTAATTTTGGGGAGAAGTATGACTCAGATATTGCTCAGATATAAAATTTGAAGAAGCCATCAGAAGAACCAAAAATGTAACAAAAAAAGACTTTCAGTTTCCAAAGAACCATACAGCCAAGCCATGAACGAGATTGAAAATTGGTTTTTGCTAAACCCAAAAGCCATTAAATTACCGGTGTATGGCGCGATTTAGGACAGATAACAGATGTCCACTATTAAAGCTCTGTTCTCAGAGGTTTACTGTACTGTTTGTATCCTCTGGCTGATCATCAGGCTGTTGAATCTTTTGCCTACTTTCTCCTTACTTTCACTGCTGATCATAAACACACTCGCACGGAAAACACAAGAGAAAGAGTCTTCTGCCAGCAAAACACACAGCCAACAACAACATGGCTAAAT
The DNA here is from genome assembly GCF_936440315.1 of Barbus barbus. Taxonomy (NCBI): domain Eukaryota; kingdom Metazoa; phylum Chordata; class Actinopteri; order Cypriniformes; family Cyprinidae; genus Barbus; species Barbus barbus. Next base: position 30,659,639 of record NC_136735.1, read on the forward strand.
CTCCAACAAGGAACTCTGAAACCCAACACCAGGCAGCTGCAACTATTTCAAGCTCTTTAAGACCTGTCCTATTTCCACCAGAGAGCATTTATAGATCACTCATGATCCCTACTGAATACAGCATGACAGTGATGAAAAAAAAATAGATGTGAACTCATTCAGGGTGGAGCATAGTCCAGAAATGAGATTTTAAGATTGTTCAACATGTAATAGTAAATGTCTGATTTGAGCAACAAAATTAACAGACAATGAAACGTGAAAATATGATGCAGTAAATAGTAATTCATATGTTGCTGTAAAATTCAATTAAAGTTTTTATATTACTTTGAATATGGCTAGAAGTGCAGTAAAAGTCATGCTGCTTATAAATATGATTAAGAAATAAATTAAATAAGATCTCATCTGAAGCTGAATTATGTTTACATTAAAAAATAACTAAGGCATACTATTTCAGCACTCATTAATCATATTAAAATTCACGTACAACATGTAAGGCTTCCAGATAACTGAAGTAAATCATAATTTCTCCTACCTGATCGAGTTTTGATAATTTCTCCGAATTCATCATCAAAACCTTCCTCCCATTGGCCCTGTTGGCTCCCTGCTTCGGCCATGACACAAGATCCAAACTGCCTTCGAATCCTTTAATCCTGTAGTTTTATAAACAGACAAAGGAAGGAGACACCAAGACCCCACCAATGACGGGAATCGCTGCCCTGCGAACAAACTGAACGTCAAATACAGTACTGAATTTTTGTGAATGACACAGGGATGAGACTGTCTGTGGACTGTTATGATAGGGGGAAACGAGCTGTCAAGGCATCCAGAGAAGCAGAGACAGGTGGCAAATTCTACTCGCCTAAAAATAGAGAGCCGTTATGAAGGCCTGCTTCATTACACTCTCACACACAAAAACAGATTTTTCTAACAGCAAAGGATCGGTCACCATGCCATTTGACAACAAATGACAAGTAAATGGTCTTGGAGAAAAACTCAAGTTCACAATTTTATCAAGCGTGACTTACAGTACACTTATTATAGCGACGGTCCCTCTGGAGCAATCTGGGGTTAAGTGTCTTGCCCAAAGGCTCAATGGTTATAGCTCATAGATTGCTCCCTGTGGGGTTCGAATCTCTGTATCTTTAGTTACCGGTCCAGACTTTTAACCCCATGTTACTCCACCTTCCAAAACCTTAAACTTATGTCTATTCAGTCCAAAACAACAACAACAACAATATAGCAAAAACAGGAATATTGCAGGAATATTACATAAAAAAACAACTATTTTTGGTTTGAATATATTTTAAAAGTGAATTAATTCCTGTGATGGCAAAGCTGAATTTTCAGCATCATTACTCCAGTCTTCAGTGTCACATGATCTTTCAGAAATCATTCTAATAGGCTGATTTGCTGCTCAATTATTAATAATGGATTCATTATTATAATTTGAAAAAAAGTGATACATATTTTTCAGGATTCTTTGATGAATATAAAGTCTTTACTGTTACTTTTTATCAATTTAATGCATCCTTGCTGGATAAAAAATATTAATTAAATCTATATATATATATATATATAATCTATATATAATATATATATATTTACCCAAATGGTGTATCATAGAATGTTTCTTGAGCATCAAATTAGCAGAATAACTACTAAAGAATCATGTGACACTGAAGACTGGAGCAATGTAAATCCATCAAAGTAATAAATACATTTTACTTTTTTTTTTTTAATAGAAAACATTTATTTATTAAATTTAAATTGTAATCATTTTAAATCATACTGTATTGTTTTGAACGTGTGTATATATATATATATATATATATACACACTCACCTAAAGGATTATTAGGAACACCATACTAATACTGTGTTTGACCCCCTTTCGCCTTCAGAACTGCCTTAATTCTACGAGGCATTGATTCAACAAGGTGCTGAAAGCATTCTTTAGAAATGTTGGCCCATATTGATAGGACAGCATCTTGCAGTTGATGGAGATTTGTGGGATGCACATCCAGGGCACGAAGCTCCCGTTCCACCACATCCCAAAGATGCTCTATTGGGTTGAGATCTGGTGACTGTGGGGGGGGGGGGGGGGGGGGGGGGGGGGGGGGGGCATTTTAGTACAGTGAACTCATTGTCATGTTCAAGAAACCAATTTGAAATGATTCGAGCTTTGTGACATGGTGCATTAATAGCCATCAGAGGATGGGTACATGGTGGTCATAAAGGGATGGACATGGTCAGAAACAATGCTCAGGTAGGCCGTGGCATTTAAACGATGCCCAATTGGCACTAAGGGGCCTAAAGTGTGCCAAGAAAACATCCCCCACACCATTACACCACCACCACCAGCCTGCACAGTCGTAACAAGGCATGATGGATCCATGTTCTCATTCTGTTTACGCCAAATTCTGACTCTACCATCTGAATGTCTCAACAGAAATCGAGACTCATCAGACCAGGCAACATTTTTCCAGTCTTCAACCGTCCAATTTTGGTGAGCTCGTGCAAATTGTAGCCTCTTTTTCCTATTTGTAGTGGAGATGAGTGGTACCCGGTGGGGTCTTCTGCTGTTGTAGCCCATCCGCCTCAAGGTTGTGCGTGTTGTGGCTTCACAAATGCTTTGCTGCATACCTTGGTTGTAACGAGTGGTTATTTCAGTCAAAGTTGCTCTTCTATATCTTGAATCAGTCGGCCCATTCTCCTCTGACCTCTAGCATCAACAAGGCATTTTCGCCCACAGGACTGCCGCATACTGGATGTTTTTCCCTTTTCACACCATTCTTTGTAAACCCTAGAAATGGTTGTGCGTGAAAATCCCAGTAACTGAGCAGATTGTGAAATACTCAGACCGGCCCGTCTGGCACCAACAACCATGCCACGCTCAAAATTGCTTAAATCACCTTTCTTTCCCATTCTGACATTCAGTTTGGAGTTCAGGAGATTGTCTTGACCAGGACCACACCCCTAAATGCATTGAAGCAACTGCCATGTGATTGGTTGATTAGATAATTGCATTAATGAGAAATTGAACAGGTGTTCCTAATAATCCTTTAGGTGAGTGTATATATACACGTTCAAAACAACAAGCTGACAACAAACCTTAAGTTTCCATTATTTTTCCTGTTCATGTGGCCTAGGTGATGGATTTTTTTGCTGAGCAATTTATTACATTTTCACAAAACATTAAGACAACCTTTTTCCTTTGAAATAACATGCACAGATACAATTATGCATAATAAGACCAGGAGCCTGCATCAAGCTTTAATGCTGCATAGAAACACTTCGAGAGGCATTTTTCAATACACAAGGTGTAGTAGACTCATCAATATGTGCATCCATATGGGATCTGTCTCAGCTAAAACACCACTCTGGGTTCCATCTAGTGAGGTGGCAAGAGCATTTGAGAAATGAAAATAAAATTCAATTCTGCTTGATTATTGCAATGGCATGGGGAGTGTAAACAAGTAAATAGAATTCACTGGCATGATATCAGTCAAATATTTGATCAAGGAGGAATAAGGCTTTATACCAGTGTACTTTGTGATTCAGTTAATGGAAATTCGAAAAAAGCCTGTCCAGCTCTTATGTCTTTGGGATTGTTTGTCTTTTGAAGGTCTTTTCAGAGAAGGAATAAATGAAATAAACAAAAACAATCTGTTGCCTGCTCACGAAAGCAGCAAACACTGATTCATTAACATAAGAGCAATATAGCTTTAAGTCGGTAAACATGTTTTGACATCCACAGGATATGTTTTAAGTAACCCAGTCAAACTGATGAGAAGAGGAAAACAAAACTATCCAAAAATTGGATTAATAAGTCAGATACCTGCAACAGCACATCTTTCAATAAACCCAGCCTGTGGGCATTGCATCAAAATCAAAATCACAATATCAATATTTGGGCTTAAAAACAAGTAGAGTACATGGCAAAGAAGAAGAATGCATGCATGCATGCATATAAAAGCCTAATACTAAAATCATTCTTAAAGATCTCTGCTTTTTGAATTCATTGCTGTGTTTGCAAACAGTCTAAAAGCACATTCATAGCAGGCTCTTTCTAAAAGTCCCAAAGCACCATAAAAGTAGTCCATTCACTCAGAAATATGTAACATTACAACGACAAAACTATTTGCTAATAGCTTTTCATCTAAAAACAGGCCTTTAAATACAGTCTACTGTGTCCTGTTAGGTCAAGTGCTTTTATTAACATCTCTGTAATTGCAGAGGACATTCTTTTATGATGTAAATCACAGAATGATGTCAGCTGTGACGTGGTAATGCGCATCGTCCCTGTCAACCATAGCCAACTAGATTCCTCTTCATTCTCCATTTCCTGGACTGTGTCCAGATAGCATCATGATCAGAGAGCTGATAGTTTGTGCTATAAAAATCACACTAATGCTGTGGGACAAATGACATGAACTGAGTAATTAAAGATCAATGAAGCATGGCTTGCATTTTCAGTTTTTAAACATGCCCACTGCTTTAGAGCCTCAACCTGATATGTGAATGGCCTATTTCATTGCTTCATAGATTCCTTTCTGTTCTATATGATTTTAATGCACATGGCTTAACCTTGGTTGCATCAAATAGTGAAGACAAAATAGAGTATTATATAAAGTTACCTTTCACAAGGAGTCAGCGATCCATCATTCTCACTTGTACCCAAGCAAATGATGTTGGTTTTCAATGCTGAAAAGTCTTGCTTCAGAAGGAGGATTCTGCAAACATTGTTTTATTGTTTTATTGTTTTATTAGGATCCCCATTAGCGGCCCATTTAATGGCAGCTAATCTTCCTGGGGTCCTCTTTAAAATATTCACAACATAAAATTACACAAAACAATAACAACACAAATTACAATCAAGAGAATTCAAACATTGCAATTACATTCGCAATATTACCAAGTGAAAGAACATGACAATTTCCAGCTTTCACGAGGTCATTTGCAGCAGTTCCTGGGTTACTGTCCTCTTAAATTTGTATTTGTTCGGAATTCTGCTTGATGAGACAGAGAGTCGATTCCAAATAGATATTGCTCTGTAAAGTGATGTGCGTTTCAAACATGGTCAAGTAATAATATTGCACATGTATAGTATACTTTCACAAGTATAGCTCACCCAAAATTTTTAATTAGCTCACCGATCAGGTCATCCAAGATGAGTATGTTTCTTTATCAGAACTAATTTGGAGAAATTTAGCATTACCTCACTTGCTCACCAATGGGTCATCTGCAGAGAATGGGTGCCATCAGAATGAGTCCAAACAGCTAATAAAAACATCACAATAATCCACACGACTGTGAAAAGCTGTTATGAATATATATATACTGTATACAAATACATACAGTATCTCACAGAAGTGAGTACACCCCTCACATTTGTGTAAATATTTTATTATATCTTTTCATGTGACAACACTGAAGAAATTACACTTTGCTACAATGTAAAGTAGTGAGTGCTTGTATAACAGTGTAAATTTGCTGTCCCTTCAAAATAACTAAACACATTAATATCTAAACCGCTGGCCGTGAGTACACCCCTAAATGAAAATGTCCAAATTGGGCCCAAAGTGTCAATATTTTGTGTGGCCACCATCATTTGCCAGCACTGCCTTAACCCTCTTGGGCATGGAGTTCACCAGAGCTTCACAGGTTGCCACTGGAGTCCTCTTCCACTACTCCATGAAGACATCACGGACCTGGTGGATGTTAGAGAACTTGCACTCCTCCACCTTCCGTTTGAGGATGCCCCACAGATGTTCAATAGGATTTAGGTCTGGAGACATGCTTGGCCAGTCTATCACCTTTCTGGGTTGTTATCATGTTGGAATACTGCCCTGCGGCCTAGTCTCTGCTTCAGTATGTCACAGTACATGTTGGCATTCATGGTTCCCTCAATGAACTGTAGCTCCCCAGTGCCGGCAGCACTCATGCAGCCCCAGACAATGACACTCCCACCACCATGCTTGACTGTAGGCAAGACACACTTGTCTTTGTACTCCTCACCTGGTTGCCGCCCCACACGCTTGACACCATCGGAACCAAATAAGTTTATCTTGGTCTCATCAGACCACAGGACATGGTTCCAGTAATCCATGTCCTTAGTCTGCTTATCTTCAGCAAACTGTTTGCGGGCTTTCTTGTACATCATCTTTAGAAGAGGGTTCCTTCTGGGACGACAGCCATACAGACCAATTTGATGCAGTGTGCGGCGTATGGTCTGAGCACTGACAGGCTGACCCCCCACCGCTTCAACCTCTGCAGCAATGCTGGTAGCACTCATATGTCTATTTCCCAAACACAACCTCTAGATATGACGCTGAGCACGTGCACTCAACTTCTTTGGTCGACCATGTCGAGGCCTGTTCTGAGTGGAACCTGTCCTGTTAAACCGCTGTATGGTCTTGGCCACCGTGCTGCAGCTCAGTTTCAGGAGCTTGGTCTTCTTATAGCCTACGGCATCTTTATGTAGAGCAACACTTCTTTTTTTCAGATCCTCAGAGAGTTCTTTGTCATGAGGTGCCATGTTGAACTTCCAGTGACCAGTATGAGAGCGTGAGAGCGATAACACCAAATTTAACAACCTGTTCCCCATTCACACCTGACACACATGACACCGGGGAGAGAAAATGGCTAATTGTGTACTCACTTTTGTGGCCAGCGGTTCAGACATTAATGCCTGTGTTTTGAGTTATTTTGAGGGGACAGCAAATTTACACTGTTATACAAGCTGTACACTCACTACTTTACATTGTAGCAAAGTGTCATTTCTTCAGTGTTGTCACATGAAAAGATATAATAAAATATTTACAAAAATGTGAGGTGTGTACTCACTTCTGTGAGATACTGTATATACATATATACACACAGTGGGGAAAAAAAAAGAATTATTTTATCCCCTGCTGATTTTATATGTTTGCCCACTGACAAAGAAATGATCATGACTATGGAGACACTATATATAGGGTTGCTTGCAAGTCCACTTTATCAAAACTTGACACTCTTTACCATTCCGCTATCAGGTTTGCTACAAATGCTCCTTTCAATACACACCACTGCGCACTATATTCTTCTGTTAACTGGCCCTCCCTTCACAATCGTCGAAAAATTCATTGGTTCACCTTCATTTACAAGATTCTTCTCGACCGTTCTGCAGCCAAAGCCTGTTACATATAATACTCGGTCCTCACTTCATCTTCAATTAAGCGTTCCCAAAACCAACTCTGCCTTTGGTCTTGCATCTTTTCAATCTGCTGCGCTCGCGATTGGAACGCTTTGCAAAATATTCTCAAACTGGAGACATTTATTTAAATTGCATCCTTCAAAACTATTATATCATCCTTGTTCACGGATATATGCAGTTGCTTCTCTACATAGTTATTATTTTTTATCACCCACTATCACTTCTATGTACCTGTACACTTAGCTGGTTATAGGTGTCTGTTGTCTACTGTGTTGTGTTTGTATGTAACTGACACAATACATATCTTGTATGTATTTAATGTATTTATTTTAGCCCTCTTTCCCTTTCCCTAAGTGGTTATTCCACTTGTCAGGCCGCCATTGTAAATAAGAACTTGTTCTTAATGACTTGCCTGTAAAAATAAAGGTTTAAAAAAAAAATAAAAAAAATCAGTCTACAATTTTAATGGTAGGTTTATTTGAACAGTGAGAGACAGAATAACAACAACAACAAATAATCCAAAAAAACACATAAAAAAAAAGTTATAAATTGATTTGCATTTTAATGAGTCAAATAAGTATTTTATCCCCTATCAATCAGCAAGATTTCTGGCTCCCAGGTGTCTTTTATACAGGCAAGGAGCTGAGATTAGGAGCGCTCTCTTAAAGGGAGTGCTCCTAATATCAGCTTGTTACCTGTATAAAAGACACGTGTCCACAGAAGCAATCAATCAATCAGATTCCAAACTCTCCACCATGGCCAAGACCAAAGAGCTGTCCAAGGATATCAGGGACAAGATTGTAGACCTACACAAGGCTGGAATGGGCTACAAGACCATTGCCAAGCAGCTTGATGAGGTGACAACAGCTGGTGCGAGTATTCGCAAATGGAAGAAACACAAAATAACTGTCAATCTCCCTCGGACTGGGGCTCCATGCAAGATCTCACCTCGTGGAGTTTCAGTGATCATGAGAACGGTGAGGAATCAGGCTTAATGAAAACCTTAAACCCACAAAACCTTAATGTCTTGGAGAGGATCTGCAAAGAGGAGTGGCACAAAATCCCTCCTGAGATGTGTGCAAACCTGGTGGCCAACTACAAGAAACGTCTGACCTCTGTGATTGGAAAGAAGTACTATGTCATGTTCTGCAAAGGGGTCAAATACTTTTTCGACTCATTAAAATGCAAATCAATTTCTAAATTTTTTGAAATGCATATTTCTGGAATTTATTTGTTATAATGTCTCTCACTGTTCAAATAAACCTACCATTAAAATTATAGACTGATCTTTTCTTTGTCAGTGGGCAAACGTACAAAATCAGCTGGTGAATAAATAATTATTTTTTCCCCACTGTGTGTGTGTGTGCATTTATGTATATATATACACACACATATACATATGTACACACACACACACACACACGCGCGCACGCACGCACGCACAAAAGCTGTTTTATATATTTATGATTATATTTATTTTTCCAATTACATTTGAGCCCCTGACAATGGCGGGACTGTGTATAAAAATCGTTAAGGCATTTTAACGTCAAATTCCAGCTGAAATACGAGTCCACTATCTATAACATTGCTTGAATTAGGAGATAAATATGCTTAAAGGGTAGGGATGGGTACCGAAACTCGGTATTAAATCGGTCTCGGGGCTAAATTATGAAAGACCGGAGTATCGATAAGCTCTGACGTTATTCGGTACTTCTGTCGGTATTGGAGAAATTAAGAAAACACACATACATTTATTGTTGCTCTCTATCTCTCTCTCTCTCTCTCTCTCTATATATATATATATAATGTCGCCAGCTGTTTTTATGTGCAATAATATTCAAACATTTGTCTATGATGCATGTTTGCTATTCGCAATTCAGAAGCCAGATCGCGCTCACGCAGAGGAGCTTCAGCATGAAACATGAAAGTCCTGTTTAATTATGATAGAAGAGAGAACTAACTATTCAAACATCTGCTCACACTTTAGGCCTGTGGCTGTTATATTAAGCTAAGTATTTTTTTTTTTTATTTATTTTGGCTTCCAAGGATTATAGCCGCATTTCTTCTAGCACAACTCCCTTCCCTTCATATAGCGCGGATTCGTTCCAAAACTTAACATCTGAATCAGCTCAATCGGCGATTGTTGTAAAATGCCGTCTTTACTGTTGCTACATTGCAGGACATATTTGGTAGTAAAACGCTGAAAGTACAATCTGCTGTTCCCCAGGCTGAAATGTGTGTGCGCGAGTGTGCTTGCGCGGCGGCGTGCTCCAAAACGGACAAGCAAAGTACACTTTGAGCGTCGGGCGCGTCGAAATAACACACAAAAATATGCCAGAAAATACACACAAAATGTGTCAAAATGGCCGGTTACGAGAGTCTTCACTTTTATGTTTTAAGTGGACGAGAACAGCTGGGAGAAAATCCGATGCGTGTCAGTATATTGTCTTAAAGTATCAGACTGGAGCTTGAGCCATCAATGTTAATCAAACAACAAAATGCAAAGAGAAAATCACCCACAGCTCTTAATCTGAACAACGTTATAGCTTTAATAAGCATGAATCTATCAGTACATACAGTGAAAACTATGCAGTGCTCATTTACATCTTTACTTTTAGATTTATTTTGTAGTTATTACTTACCTGAACATTAATATTAGTAGACCTTCATGGAAAAATGAAAGCACTGTTTATTTCATTTCGTTTGTGTGTTTGTTTTATTGTATTTGTCAGTTTGTTTTACTTTGTTTCTTTGTTCATGTTGTTACTGTATCTTATCTTATGTATATAAAACACTAAAAATACCTGCACACTGGTGCATTTACAAATTGATGAAGTGCAGGCATTTTTAGTGTTTTATATACATAAGATAAGATACTGTAAGAATATAAACAAAGAAACAAAGTAAAACAAAAAGTACCGATAAGAATACCGTTAAAGTACCGGATCGATAAGCAGTATCGGTAAGAGTAGTAATACCGTTAAAACCTTAACGATACCCATCCCTATTAAAGGGTCTTTCTTTTACTGGAGGAAGAATTGTTATGGATTATTGACTTAACAACTGAAGCCAGCTGCAGTAAAGGCCTGGCAAAGCATTACAAAGGAGGAAACCCAGTCTCTGGCGATGTCCATGAGTTCCAGAATTAAGTCAGTCATTGTCAGCAAAAGAATTCCCAAGTAATATATATATATATATACAGTGCTCGAATTGAATCAAGTCTTATGGGGGGTCCCTAATGCCTTATGGGGGGTCCCGGATCCCCCCAGCCCCCCTTCAATTCGAGCAGTGTATATATATATATATATATAGTTGGGGTTGTAATTCCTAAGCATTTTATGTTATATTTTTGTTCAAACCCTTGAATTAAAGCTTAAAGTCTGCAATTTCATCTTCATTGTTTCATTCTTTCTTTCACTGGAGGAAACATTGTTATGGATTGTGGACTCATGTTTTAGCTAAATACAGTTTAAAAGTTAAAAAGCTGTAAAGATGGGATTGTTTTTTTAAAACATGTAGCTTTTGACTTCACAAGACATTAACTGAACCATTTACTGCAGAGGATCTATTGGTGAGCCAGTGATGTAGTTCTAATGTTTCCAAATTTGTTCCTATGAAGAATCAAACTCGTCTACATTTTCGATGGCCTGTAGGTGAGTAAATTTTCATTTTTGGGTGAACTATTGGTTCGAAGCCGTATTGCACTTTTGTTTTTTTTTTAAATCAGGCTGCCCTGCAATAATTCACTGTCACAGTTTTTGCGCATTCTATGTTGCACAAAGTTTCCTGAACAGAGCCCATCCATTTATCTCCATGCAGTACAAGTCTTGTCAAAGGTCAGGATCATTCCTAAAATCTTCTCCTGTAGTGTCATGGCATGAAATCTTGATTACCTGACAGCTAGCTGACAGTAACAAATTATTTGCTCTATGCAATACAAATCATTCTTCCGTTCACGTCTATGTAGATTGCTGGTTGGGTTTGAGGCCAAACTAGGCTTTTGAAAGATGACACAATAAAGAGTTGCAGTTTGTTGCCACCAACGTTGAGAATAACATTAGTGATTTAATTATCTTAAATTCTTGTAAACAGCTTAGTTTTTGGCTTAATTTACGTTAAGGGAATGATTTTCAGGGTGAGGACTTGGTTTTATCCATTGGTTGTCTGATGTTAAATCTGTAATTATAAATGGAGGAACTTTCTCAACACTGATTGCCACTATTTGCAAATTTCTATGTATTTCCGAACTTAAACCATAATAAACACCCACACAAAGCAGAGTACAAATACACACATAAGAGCATCACTCCCATCATTCACTCCAAAAACCAAGATTACCTGCCTTCTTCATATGTAATTATCATCAGCAGTAGCATCTGAGGCTCCGTTACATCATATTCCATTAGTTGGATTCATGAAGCAAAGATCCAGTCGTATCAGGGCAAGAAAAGTAAAGAATGCCAGCAAACTTGATGTGGTTTTTGGCTACATTTGTAATTATTATTTATTTGATTATACAAACACCAGTATGTACAAACATTTAAAAGACAGCAAAGAACAGATTAAACAAGGCCTGAGATCCTAGAACAGGAGGTCATCATGAATCTTCTTGAGGACTTTTGTCAGATAGTTCTTGGCTGGTTTGACTGATGATATGATGTCTTCAATTTGACTCAACCTACAGAAGACAGCAAGCATAAAACAGACAATATCAACACAAAATAAACATGTATTGTGAATAATTTTATCGAATGAACATCACTGTAGCTGTTGGTAATATTTCCATTTCAATGTACCATGGACCACATGCTGATGAATGATCTTGAGAGAACTGTTTTTCATTTATTCTAAATTTTGCCACTCTCAGCACCAATGTGAACTGCATTTCATCTACAGTACATAAGTAAAAATTACTGTGTGGTATATAGGAAACTGTGCTATAAAGTACTCTAGTCATAAACAATGTTTCTGTCCAACAGACTGAGTTACAATTCATATTATATTAATAATTTGTACTTTTCTTTGAACGGTTAGATGTGAAAAGCTGTTGTGCTTCACTAAATGCTGCCCAGAGACTTAATAATAATTCTTTCTATTAACAATTCTGTCTAATGGAGGTGATGTTATCTCCACTTAAAATGCCAGATAACAACATTTCAACTTGTTATGATCTAAAAAAAATGTTAATTGCTTTCAAACCTTGTATCCCCAACATGTTTTTTGAAGTCCTGTATATGAAGTGGCCCAAAGGGATAGGCTGGAGTGACCATCAGACTTAACTCAAACTTTTCAAAGGCTTTCAGACTTGAGAAGATGACATGAACTCTGCAAGAGGAAAAACAAAAACAAATTATTACAGTTTCATTAATCTGCCATTATGGTTACAAACTTTCTAAAAGAAAGTCTGCATCAGAAACTTCAAGTTGACACATGCTTCTGTTGTTTTTAAGAGGTTAAGACAATGTAAAAACTTGAATCTGTGTCATCCACATAAGCAACATGGCTCAACATGCCAAGGAAAAGTGCATGCATAAAAAATAATAAAAGGCGTAACATACCGTGTGTCTGTACAGGTGGTCTTCAGGATGCAGAGCTTCAATCCACCCCACTTCTTCAGCCGGTGAATCTCCTCACCCAAGAGCCTGAGACGACCCACCACCAAACTAATGTCATGAAGTAGCTGTTGAGAAATTATCCAAAAGCATTTAGACTTCTTCTTGTCATTGTTTTATTCAGACTTGATCTTGCACAGTGCACACCTTTGTAGCAAAACAATGTCTCAGAATGTTAAAGACTGAATGCTTGTACTATGTAGTGTTAGTGTTTACCTCTGGTATATGTCGGGTTGTTGGGTACCTCTGTGTCCATTGAGTTTGAGAATGATAGTATAGTGCAAGTAACTTGTGGACCATGCTTGCATGACACTCAGATTTTTCCACTTTAAAAAAAATTGTCAGGGGAGATCCATACAAAGTGGATTTGAAATATTTAAATGTAAAATAAATAAATAAAATGGAAACATCATAAAAAAGTAATTTCATTTATTGTTCACTTACCATCCAGGTGCAACTGGAAGCTTACATCTATATTTCGCTCCACATCCTCAGTCATCCAGTCCTTTCCTAATAGACAAGAGAATATTTTATGCTACTATGTGACACTAATGACGAAAAACCATTAGGAGTAATTATGAAGCGATAATCAACTCACCAGCAGGTGTTTGCAGGTTCACCTGCAGATGCACAGTTTTGTGAAGGAAGGTAAACAAAGCCCCCCTTTCATCTGTCGCATCAAGACGCCACTCGTTCAAACTGAAAAACAAATCATCACACCTTCAGTACAATACATATACAGGGCACGTCATTAACGCTTGTCCGCTTGTCCAGGACAAGTGGATTGTTTGAAGGGGCAAGTGAAAGAGGATTTTACTTGCCCGACCGGACAAGTAACCTGATTGAAACATCAATAACAAACAATATAGGGCAGCACCGAAACTTTGGTGAGAATGATTCTGATTTTATTACTTTCAGTGTAAACGGTGACTGATAACAGATAATGTATTCATAAAGTTAAAAAGTGCTCTAGAAAACAATTTAAGGCAAATATCACAAATATGCTGATTAAAGTAAGACTTCATAAAGCATTGAGAGTATTGCTTCAGAATGACATTTACACCAAATGTCATTGCCCTGGACAAGCACATATCAAGGCTTAATGTCGAGCCCTGCATAAATGCATTATATATATATATATATATACACACACACACACACGTGTATATATATATATATATATATATATATATATATATATATATATGTGTGTGTGTGTGTGTGCTAGGCACAGCAGCCAAATAATAACAATAATATTAAACATACTGAACGCAACATCTAGTATTTAGCAAAAATAAACATTAGCAAACCACATGGGACAAGCATGGAAGTGTAATTTCTGTGAGCTTGTCTGCTGGTGTGCTAGAAAAGCTAGCAAGCGATTATAAATCAACAAAGCTGTCCTCACAGCGAGTGAGCGATGATGCATTGTTTGCTGCTCTTTAACAGCTGAATTGATTATAATAGGGGAGTTTTACAATTGTTATTGTCACTCGTGTGCTGCGCTTGCAGTGGAGACAGGGTGTCAAAGTGCTGCTACAATCAGTTTTAAATTGAAGGAAAAACAAATACCTGTTCAAAGTGGCAAGATGATTCTTAAGGCTACTGGATTCCCCTTGCAACTTCTCCTGTTGGCTCTCCAAAGACCTCATTTGAATCTCCAACTCACCAATTTCCCTAAGTTGTTTTATATTTTTAGTATTTTAGTATTCAGCAAAAAAAATCGATATCTAAATCATTTCCTGTGGTGCTGATAGAAGAATATACAGTACCTCTCCTTTTCCGTGACAGCTGAATTAAACCTATGTAAATCTATTAGTAGAGAGAGGAAAAACAAGGAAAAGACAAATCATCACTTCTCTTCCGTACCAGATTCATAAAACTCAATAATATAGTAGCACACACTTACCCTCTTCCTTGGCTTTTAAGGCTGGTCTGGTTTGAGGAGCATCAAGATGATCTCCCATAATCATGGCCTCTACAGATGCAAGTTCTAGTATAGAAGGAGGAGTGAGTTATTTACCTGCAGGTTAGTATATGATTATGTAGTACTTTATGCTCTACTCATTCAAACATGAAACAGAGCCAAGAAGGAAATCAATACCCGTTTCTAAATCATTTATGCATCCATCCAAGTCTTCAATCATTTCATCTGTCTCTTTGATTTTAGATATCAGATTCTGTTTTGCATCCTAAATGTATTGGGGGAAAATACAGATGCACAGCGGTTAAGACTTTTAGTCAGTGTCAGTTAGCACTAGTGTATTACTTTAACAAAATTAAAAGTTAATAAAAAGTTATCTGCAAAAACAACATTTAACAGATAAAAAACTACCCAAAATTACAACCTTTTCTTAAGATAATACTGAAGACTGATAATCTTGCACTTACTCATTACATCCAATTAAATTCTAGCAGCAGTAAATCAAGTTCATGGCAGTGATGTAACTGAAGAATAAGGGCTATTTTATTTCATTTATTTTTTATCATTTAAAAACGTTGTGTTCTTCATTTTCCCTAATTAATTCCTGTTTTAAAAGTAAATGCACACAGGAAATAAAAGTGTGCTCCAATCAATTTCCTAGGGTCTATGTATCAGACTTCTTCAAATCAGGACATTTAGAATAAAAACGAAGAATATTTAGACTAAAGATTAATTTGGCTTTTGAGAAATGATTTAACAAAATCAACATAATAAAATAATCAAAAATGTTCTTACCCCTGTTGTTTTGATGAGCTCCGAGTACAAGGCTCCTTTCATTTCATGAGAAAGTGCTTTGCTTCTCTTTCCAAAGTAAACTCTTCGCTCTTTCAACTTGGAGCCAAAGCTTTTTAACTGAGGAAAACAAACATACATGAAGATTTAATCTCAAAGATGAACAATATAAGCTGCGATTTTAATGATTTAACATAAAATGACCCAGGATTGGCTATAAAAACAACATACTTGCTCTTCAGAGAGAGTACACAACTCTTGCTGAAGGGATCCATTAATGCATCCCAGGGATTTCTCTTGTTCAGGCATCTGTTCTTTAAGTCTATGAAGAAATAGTTTTTTTAAAAAATATAATGTATTTTTTTTTTAATATATATAAATGTATAATTTATGTCAGTTAAACGCAGGCACACACACACAAAAATGCAGTGGTAGTGTTTTTAGTGTCAGCATTATCAAATACACACTGGTACATACCCCTCTACTATCTCTGTGAGATTCTTACAGTCTTGCTCATATACTCTCTGCTTGGGGTGGTATATGTATTTCTCTTTGAGCAAATCCTCCATGGTGCGTGTCTCTCCAGCTCTACACTGAAAAAGGAAAGATGTGTTACAACCATCTCATTTGTTCACAAAGAGAACAAGAGAAAGCCAGACCACTTACACTGTCAGGAAGAGCACTTGGTCTAGATCTGTGGATAACAAAGTTGATACCAAAGTGGCTTAGGAACTCATTCACTGTGATGCTTCCGTCCTCAAGTTTCTGGAAATAAAAGAATGAGATAAAGAATTATACTTTTATATTGTCATAAGTAGTGCTTTCCCATGCAAAACATGTTGGTGTGTCAAAGCCCACTTTCCCTAAACAATTCACATATTTAAAAGTATTATTCATGTCTGTTGCAATTACAATATGGGACAAGTTACAGGGCAAAGTGTAACATTTACGATTGTTCTTCAAATCCCTTAAGTATGAGCAACAGTGATAGGCAGCACACAAAAAATCATTTTAAATATGGGGGATAATGAGAGTGTGTGTAAATAATGCTACCTTGCTGAAATCAAATACGTGATCCAGCGTCCCATCCATATGAGAGTCAAACTGTGAGTATTTGAGAGCTGGAAAGCAGATCACATTTTCTTTTATAAATATACCACATTGAAACCTTCTTAATGGTTTTGGAAAGTGCATTTCACTGAGTCTGAGAACTGACACAAGTAACTCACTGGATTCAGACACTCCTGTATCTTCAATTGTCTTTGCCTTGGGATTCTGAGCGGCATGCCTTGTAAAATTACCTTCCCACTGTACGGCAGCTACATGACAGTCTGGCCCCTGAGGAGACAGAATCTTATGCATTAGCATAATAATGCACAACAATGGAGCCCACGCTGAACACTTTATTAAAGAACATAATAAGCGTCCTCTAAGCATGTAGCAGGAAATACCAAGCAAACAAAGTATTAAAGTGAAAATTATTAACATTTTGTGCCTACCATGTCAGAAACGCAGACTTTCTTGGTTCGTTCCGCTGTAATAGGGTCTTCCTCTGGATGCGGCCTTTTAAAACAAGGACTCGTGCTTGTGTCTGACTCAAAGCCTTCATTCTCCCAAGGCTCTTCATATTTAGTTACAACCAAAGAACCATCCAGTTCATCTTGCTTTTTAATTGGCCAATTTTCAAGACTCCCAGACAAATCTTCTTCGCTGCTCATTTCAGGTAACTCTTCATCATTAATATTGACTGTTTCACATTTGCTATTTTGTTCAGCAACATCAAAATGTTTCTCTAGCTGAAGACACTGTAAATCATTAGTACTTATGGTCACAGTTTTGTTAGGAGTTACAGTTGTAGCTCGTTTCGGTAGTTTTGGTACGATACCACACAATGACAACCTTGATGAGAATGCCTTCTTTTTAAGACTAAAAGGTGTGGTCTTCTCATTTTGAGCAGAATTATTTATTTGCTTGACTTTAGGCGTGACATTTGAAGTTGGCTCATTGGAAATTTCCATTTCACACTGCTCTTTAAGAAAATTCTCAGCGAGGGAACAAGAAGACAGAGGCGCAGTTGTGCTTCCTTTTATCGCTTTTTTCTCTTCCTGGATAAGCCTTGACATGTTGCGAAGCTCCATTTGAAAGTCAGCTAGACTTCTCCGTCTTGCTTTTGCATGTTGCAGCTCTTCTATAATGAAGGAATCAACTACAGACTCATTTGAGGAGGAACCTTCAAGTTGGACTGAGCTTTGTTCCTTGTTAGGCCAAAGTGCTTGACCCTCTTCAATTCTAGAGCTACAAAAAGTCTTTATCTGTGCTGCTTCTTTCTCATTAAAATAAACACTTTGCTCTGTTTCAATGGGCATTGTAAGCACCTTTGTAACCTGCATATCACTGTCTTCATCAGTCGTCATCACATTGCTTGGATGTGCCATTTCACAATTTTTGTCCACTTGCATGTCAGCTGGGCCATAGGATATTGTCTCGGTGTTGTTGCATTTAATGTTTTTGCCATCAAGATCAAAAACATGTTTTGAGGGGAAGACATGGTTAATAGCACACTTGGCAGGTTCACTCACTTCATTTTGTTCTTCACTTGACACAGTGCATCTAGAAACCGATGTAGATGCCCAAAGTGCACTGTCATGCACTTTGATCTCTGTAGCACTTGCTGCCAATGTGCTTTTTGAGTCAATTGCAATCGTGTTGCATCCTGTTAGTTCCATTTCATCATCAACACAGGGAATAGCTAGATTTGATGCACTGGCTTGACTTGTCATTTCCATGCAGTCAGACTCATCCTGTGTTTGACAACTTTGTGCTACAGGCAACAGATTTATCTCATGCTTACTTTCCTTATTGGATACAAAGCTCTTTAACACGATATTGCTGGTGAGTGCCTGGGTTATCTCCATACTGTCAACATCAGGACTGGAGGATGTAGATACAAGGTTCAAACTCCTCCTGGATTTACTGAATGGTTTGGCCCTCTTGCAGTTTTCAGCCTCAAGCACAACAGTCTGACATTGTGTCATGTCCATGTCATCAGAGTAGGAGAAATCAGTGTGATGGTTATCAGCTTCAGTATTTTCAGGATCACACATCAAGGGCATCATTCTTGCTCCTGACGTTCTTTGAGTCATAAAAGCTTTATACTTTTGCTCACTGACTGGTGCCATGTGTACCTTAGTCATCTCCATAGGTTCAACCACAGTAATGGTTTGATTAGCAGAAAACGGAGCTCCTGTTGTACCCGTGATATCCACAGTACTCCCTAACCAGGTACGGTTTGAGTCAATGTTAATAGTGGTGCATCTGGTCAATTCCATTTCATCAGGACTTGGGGTAGAAATCCTATCAAAAGTACTTGGTTGGCATGTCAAGTCTATACAGTCACTATCATTATGTTGATCTGATGTAGTTGTGGCAGGCATCAGAATGCTTTCATCTCTTTTCTTCTTGGAGGACAGAAAAGCATTTAGCATTATACGTCCTGTGAATGCTTGAGTCACGTCCATCCCATCACTGCCTTCAGGTCCAGATACTGATGTATTAGGCCAATTGTTCCTTGAGTTGTTTAAAGGTTTGTCTCCACTGATTTGCTTGGCCTCGAGAAAAATAGTTTGACACTGTGTCATCTCCATCTCATCAAAATGTGCAGTTTGGGCTATTGGGAGGTGGCCTGATTTGTTGTGATTCATTATCACTCCATCTTCAACTAAATCAAAGCAGGGCATCTTGCTTACTCTGGGAACTGGACGGAGAGCTTCCTCCTTCATATCGCCTGTATGCTCATCTTCTCGAACAGATCTGGATAAAGGTACAAGAGGCAAACTCTTCCTTGTGTTGCTGAATGGCTTGTTTCCACTTGATTGTTTGTCATTGAGAAATATAGTCTGACACTGTGTCATCTCCATATCGTCAGGATTAGCAGTTGGAGCTATAACATTGTTGCTAGATTTGTTTCCATCCACTGTTTCTCCATTTCCAAAAGAATCAAAAGTGGACATCTTGCTGTCTGGCTCCTTCATACTCATTGTGTGGTCTTTTTCTCTAACAGATACATCAAATGTTCCCGTCATTTCCATGTCAACAGAATTATTAGTCTGGGCTATCAAGAGATTGCTCTGTAAATAACCAGCTTTATTTTGATCTGTTGTCTCTCCATCTCCAATCATATTAAAGGAGGACATCCTTCTTGCTGTGGGAACCGAAGGCTGAGCTTGCTCCTTCATACTCATTGTGTGGTCTTTTTCACGAGCAGATACATCAAATGCCCTCGTCATCTCCATTGCATCATCATCCTCAGAGAAATGATGGGATCTATTGTGCTCCAGAGCAGCCTGGACATTGCAAATTATATTTCCTGTAACTTTGATTGCAGCAGTCTGGTTCAAAGTGAGCTCCATGTCATCTGGGATGTTCGAAAAGGCGGGTGTCATGAATGCAACACCTCTTTGATTTACAGAAACAGAGGGTGTAAAAGGCTGAGCATTATCTTTGTTTTCAGTTACAACAGTGTGACTCTTGGTTGCCTCTATATCAGCGTCTTCAACCATTCCAACACGAGAACGCCTTCGTTGAAGTCCCAGAGGTTGTTGTGGGTTATCCTTGGCACCTGGATGTTGCTTCACTAAAAAAGATTGCAAGCGATTCTCCTTATCAATATCCAATGTGCTTGTATTGGCTGAACTGAAGATATTACCAAACTGATTTTCTGAATAGTGGGGCTTAATGGTATTTACAGTGGGTAAGCTCATACTGGCGAGAAAAGCACTGAAGTCTGAGTCATTGGCTGGATTTTTCCTCTCTGCTTTTGCTTCATGTGGCAAACCCTTCTGACTTGCGACATTCAGATCACCACAGATCGTCTGAGTCATGTTGACGCTAAATGACGCTGGTTTTGTCTCTTCTTCAATTTCATAATCCTTATCAATTGTGATTGTGTGACTCTGAGTAATATCCATGTATCCAGTATCCTCTCCGAGCAGCATTGTTCTATCCACACAGTCATCTTGCAAGACTGGATCGGAGAAAAAATTCTCCTATAAATTGAGAGAGAAAGGTCAAAATAATCAGTGTATGTCAAAACAAGGTGTGTATCAATGCCAAATAAATACAAAAACGCAGAAGTAGTTATTGACAATCAGGCTTTGTACATTCTCACACTCCAAATTAAATGTCTGTTGCAGCATACATATAATTTAATCAAGGATGTCAAATTGCAGAAGCCCGAAATTCATATTTTTGCCTTTCCGGTCTTAGGTTAGTACTTACCTTATGCTGGGACAGATAAAGAGGAGTGTTTAACAAAGTATCCAGGCCTGAAAGGAATTGAAAGGTTTAGTGGTTCACTGTCTGACTTTGAAAATCATTTGCAGCAAGAATACATGCATGAAATCATTAAATTGCGGTACAGAGAACAACACTTATTCAAATTATGTCAACACACTCCCATTTTGAATAAAACCCCTTGCACTTTGAACAAGATTGGAGAACAAGGTCTCAATTGGTCAGCAAAATTTGACATCTTTTCCATGAAAAGATTACCTTTGATTTGGTGACTTCCCTCATCCACAAAATGCAGAATCCTGTCATTAGAGGAAAAATAAAGAAAGTTACAGCATTACATATATGATGTGGATCACATGGATACACAAAATCATAAAATACTGCTTTTACACAGCTGGGCCATATCTGTGCTGGATGCGCCAGATTGGAAAGATTAAGCAGGGAAAGCATTTTGGCCTAACGGTAGAAAAGCAGCTAAACATGTCCAACTTGAACAAGTTGGAAAACAAATGAAAAAAACATAAGCCATTACTTACTTTTGATTTGATCTATCTCCTGCTGAATTTAACGAAACACAATGAAGTAAATTAACAGCGTGCAAATGTTTTATATATGGAACAGAAATATTTAATGCTTTTCATTTGAGAGAACTGGTACACATAACCCTTAACAAAGGAACCACAAATTAACTCGGGTAACATGTCAAAAACAAATAAACTGCTTACCAACTTGTGTGTTTTGAATGGATGCTAGAACAGGAGATTCATTCTTTGCTTCGCTGTAAAATTTTAAATATCATAAATGAATTATCTACGCATGTAATTTATGTTTGCATCTTCCAATTAGTGGGTCAACATCATTGCACTTACTTTGTAAAGACTCGAACATTATTTGTAGTGGCAAAACTCACTCTTCGTGAATTTCTCTTCTTCTCAACAGGCTTGACAATTTCCTCCTGCACAAATAAACACATAAAAATATATATTTTTTAAAATAACAACAACAAAAATTGTATTCAAAACACTCAGTAATTTAATCACCTTTTGTTCTTCTTGCTCAGCTCCATTTATTTTCATAGATGTCCGTGTAGCTTTTAAAATCTGTCAGGGGACAATCAAGGGGCACTATATTATGTCATGAGACATTTAGAAATTTAAGAAAATTAATAGGAAAAGGCTCAAAATTTCTCAAAGTGGGACACCTATTGAGTTATTGTTTATGTGTACATTCTTCCATTACTAAAAAATGGAAATATATTCATTCTAATATTCATCCTAAACTAGAATGCAAATATACTGAAGGATCATATTTATATATATTTAAAAAAAAACTAAACAATGGAAAGCATACATCTTCAAAAAGTTAATAATGAATACATACTGAAGACAGTCTCCTTCTTGAGGATTTCACTGCCTCATTGCTGGAAAAAATAAAAAAGATTAGTTATACAAGTTTTTTAATAACATATTGTGGAATTTACCTGGAAAGAAAACCACTTATGTATAAAACATGGACATTTATTTATCAAATGCTTTTTTCTAATGCATTGAAATCAATTTTACAAGCCCAAAAAGGGGTGTTTTTTGCATTACATCAATACATGACAGTAACTAAATTATCAACTTCAACTTACACAGATGCATTTAAACAGTCATTATAAAAGCAAGCAACGACAAGCGATCTGATCTTATTTCCAAGCCACTAAAGCCTAAACGATGAATATTATATGGCAAAATATTATATTTGTTCAAGAGGTGAAGGCATAATTACAAATACAATAGTTCTGACATTTACATTAAAGCAAAGCAAAACGTTATCAAAACATTAACGGAGTTCTGTCTTGAGTTTAAATATTCTCAGTAAGTTACAGTAAATCACACATAGAAGAGCATTTTGAAAATGCGCAGAGCGACATTTACACACAATCAATAAGTGCAAGACTGCATTATTCATCCAAAGATCCATTATAAGAGATCAACTTACCCTAAATTCAGCTGCTCCATCTTCAATTCATTTGAGTGATACAGCTCACAAAATCTAATCAATAAAAGTGAGGAACACTATATTTGAAATAAAAATTAAATAAACAAGACGTTTAAGGTGGTTTGTTAAAATCAGTTTAAAGGTTATCTACATTATCAGGCGTGTTTTGTTTCAGTCCGTGTGTGCTGTGACTGTCAGACTAGACTCAAAGCAACAACAACAGCATTACACTGAAGAAAACTAACAGCTCTCGGCATTTCAATGACTTTAAACATGTCTTACTTTCATAAAAGACAGATTTTCAGTTGAATAAGAAAATTAATAAAGCGCAATACCTAAACTTAATTTCCCTCCATTCGCTGCTTGTCTTTTTTTCTTCGTAGAATTTGAACTCAACCGCCGCGTCTCTTCCTCGCAGACTTTCCACATGACGTGCCCCTCTCGCGCCCTCCAGTGGAGCGTAGAATTATTACAACCATTTAAATTAAATATAACAAAACACATTCTTTAGCGAACTTTGGTTGGATATATGATCGATTTATGAATCTTACATATATATATGTTTTATATACAGACATTTAGTTTCAACGTTACATACAAATGTCCGTCTAAAACACTGATGTGGATTTGCAAAGGAGGCGGAAGTGACGTTATTTATTTTGAAAATTCATGGCGCTTTTAAAACATTCTCTACTAATCCGTTTGGTGTGGTAAGTTTATTATACATCCATACTTCATTTTAAAATAATTTCAGTTACCGTTTATTTACGATGTGAGATCTTTTAGTAAAACAATCGCATTGTATTTATGGAAAAAAAATGGTCAGTTGACTTGTTCGAGACACATAAGCGAAGTATGACATGAACATGATGCGATCTTATACTATTATATATATATATATATATATATATATATATATATATATATATATTCTGAGATCAACGAAGCGTATTTGTTTTACATACATTATTTACGTTCATGGTGGTAATACAATTCAGACAGGCAATGTTTTGGTATCTCATTTTCAGTAACGTTACCGCAATAAATGTGATTGTTTCTCCAGAAAGCTGTATTCAGACATGAAGAGAGTTCAGACAAATGACACAGCGATCCCTGCACAGCCCTGTGTGGCATCCAGAGCTGCACATGTCAAGAACGACACAGAAAATAAGTGGGTATCTTTGGTAAAAGTTCTGCAAATATTTTCTTTACTGTAAACACCAATTTTTTAATATATAATGGCTTTATTTTTTTAGGAAGAACCAGTACAGATCTCTGAAAGTGTAAGTACCAATGTATGTGTGCAATTTATTGAATATGATGAAATAAAAATGCTGGTATGATACTGCTGTTTAGTCCAGGAGAGTTGAACTTCAACCCTAATCAAACACACCTGAAGCAGCTAATCAAGGTCTTACTAGGTATACTTGAACTTCCAGGCAGGTATGTTGAGGCAAGTTTGAGCTAAACGCTGCAGGACACTGGCCCTCCAGGACCAAGTTTGGTGACTAGTCTGTTTGAAAATGTAAATGCATACTACTCCGATTTTCTCAGGCCATCTACAAGATATGGGCAACAGAATGACATAAGGGAGCAGAATAGAGTCCTGACCTCAACAAATGAAGACCTGCAGAGACGGCTTGAGGAAATAAAGGTGATTACACTAATCATTGATCTAGTGTTTTACTCAAATACAGTAATTGTGTTATGGTGTACAGTGATATTTTAGAATAGTTGATGGAGTCAGAAAGATTTCTGTTTCTCATGTTTCTTAAGGGAACTGTGACTGACCTGGAGCAGCGGTGCACAGACCTCCAAGGAGAAAATCAAGAAATTCAAAAACAGTTGCGAGACTGTCATGTCCTCCTTGTTGCAGAAAGCCTTGACCCAGGTTATCATTTATTTTAACTCCGTTGGATTGACACATGAAGTTGTTGTTGTAGTCTAAACCACCTCAAATTCAGTTTCAGGGGAAAAGTTGGGCCAGACAGCTCAACAGAAGGAAGAACAAAGGAAAGAAGTTATGGTAACTAGTTTTTTTTCTGTATTTGTATACTTTCATATGCTGTATTCATTTTGTTTGTTTATATAATATGTGACTTTTTAATAAAAATATATATGCCTTTTTACACACACACACATACCTGTATATATTTTTGGAGATTGTGAATGCGAAAAGCCTGTATAATCTTAGTAGCTAAACAAGTCAAGGAAAAAAAAAGCAAATTCATATTTTTCAATAAGGAAACAATAGTAATCATTTTTTTTCTTAAATTTCTTTAACTCTTGGAAACATGAGATGCTAATAAATGGACCCATGGTCACTGCACGGACATATAATGGGGATTGATTATATAATCAGCCATATTGTACAGTCATCTGTAGTGCTTTCACACCAACTTATTTGCTTTTATGGTCTGATTACTATTGTGTTACTATGTAGAAGATGTATAAGACTGCATTCTGAAACACAAATGAAGCCTAATTCTGGTCTATAGCATGTTTCACATGGAGAATCCATCCTGACAATGTTGTTTAGTGCAGGGCTAATGTTAATCTCAGACGATGGAAAATTGACTCAATTAATTATTAATTTTCTATCCATTTGGTTTCTTCTAATGGTAGACTGTTTCTCAAAATCTCCTAACTGAGCTGAAACTGTTTGATGAGACGGCAGAAGAGCATGCAGCAAATGTACTGGTGAGTGTTTTTTTTTTTTTTTTTTTAATATTCAAAAATACTGGGTTATTTATCCTGATTTGAATGTCCTGCGGCACTGACCAGACATTAATACAAATGTTTCACTAAGACTGATTTATATGAGGATGAAATTACACACATTCTGCTCTGCTGGGCTAGAGGCTGTATAATTAATCATAATGCCAGGTTCACAGCTGATAAAATATTAATATGAAATGTTCTAATCCTGCTAAATGTTATTGAGTGTGCTTCTCCAAAACTACTGGAATATGGCATGACCTAAAACGGGTTCAGTGAGGATTTTGTCAGTCTCTGTTTGCTCCTCTGAATGCTTGTAGGAAGTGCAGAACATCATGAGGGACCTGACGGAAGTGCATGAAAAGCTACAGCAGGAGAGGGCATTGTTCACTTTGGACGTGGAGGAAATGGAGAGAGCTTTGGGGGAGGCAGAGACACTCTTGATGGAATAAATGAAAGAAACTCTTTCACTGGCCATAAACACTGCAGTGCCATATGGTGTTGTTCGGAGATCTGTCAGTCTGAGAACGAGAAGCATTTGGGCAATAGCGTAACATACTGTTGCGTTTCAAGGAACATATAACTCATACCATTTTAAGAAACACATTTTTAAGAATGCTTTATGATCTGAATGATTTTTTGTTTTTGTCTGCTTACAAGTTAAAATATTAATATAAACAATTTTCATGTACCTCTAGAACTGCAAGGCACTTCTTAAATGATGCTTACTGTATATTGTTTTCATTTGAATTCTTTGTGTAAACATGACCTGAAAGATAATTAAATATTAAACTGGCTTCAACAAGAGACATTTACATAGTGTTGTGCCATGTCATCTACTTCCATCATAGTATCTGAGACCTACAAAATGATGCCAATAAGTAATAGTTAAACTGAGTATACTTAATAAGCATTGTCCAATTTGATGTGGAGATTTAAAACACCATGCCCATGTAATGTGTGAGGTAAGACAAGCCAATAAAATGTATCTTCATTCAATCACTCTTTCCTCATGATGCATTTTTCAAACATCTGTCACAACGCATCAAGACTGAAATGACCACTGAATTGAATTAATTGCCATTCAAATGGAATAGTCTTGAATCAGGTAAATTATATTGTTGTTTTTTTGCATTTTTCAAAAAAAATTAATGAAAATGTAGTCACTCAGGCCTTCCAAGTTTTTTGTTCATCAGAACAGATTTTAGAAATATAGCATTTCATCACTTGCTCACCAATGGATCCTCTGCAGTGAATGGGTACCGTCAGAATAAAAGTTCAAACAGCTGATTAAAACATCACAATAATCCACAAGCAATCCGCACAACTCCATCAATTAACATCCTGTGAAGCAAAAAGCTGCGTGTTTGTAAGACACAAATCCATCAAGACATTGCTTCTGGCTAAGCCCTGTTTCCCTAAAACTGCTTTCTCCAGTGAAAAAGAAATCTTGTCTGAATCAGAAGGGAAATCTGAACAGATCACTGTTTACATGCAAAAACAGCTCAAAATATGTCGGTGGATTTTGATGTGAGAGCAGGAGAGGGAAGTATTACACTGGAAGAAGTGTTATAATGGACTATGGAGTTGTATTTTGGCTAGAAGCAACTGTTTAAAATGAGAAAAGCCTTAATTATGGATTTGTTTCTTATACAAACATGCAGCTACACGACATTAATTGATGGAATGGAGTCATTTGGATTACTTATGGATTATGTTGTTTTTATCAGCTGTTTGGACTCTCATTCTGACGGCACCCATTCACTGCATTGGTGTGTAAGTGATGTAAAATTTCTCCAAACCTGTTCTGAAGAAGAAACAAACTCCTCTACATCTTGAATGGCCTGAGGGTGAATTAATTTTCATTTTTGAGGAAACCAGGTCTCTCCTCAACCACCACCAGTGTGCAGCATCCACTTGGATGATGCGACGGCAGCCACAGCACAACGGCACCAACGGTGATGCAATGAATAGTGTGGTTGAGCCAAAGAAAACTAACGTTTTCTGTGAAATATGTACCTCATCCATTTAATCATAGTAATTAAAACAAGTGCATTACAATGATGAAGCCTCAATATCAGCAAATCGCAGTGATACAGTGTTACTACAATAAGCAAAAGAAAAGAAAAGAAAAAAAACATTTGGACATTTACGCCACACTTAAAAATGTATTGTCAAAGTATTATATAAACAAAATTCAAACCAAAACATCACTTGCTTTAAAGAAAGACAGCACAACATAAATTCTGAGAAAATCTCTAGTGCCATTTGTTTGCAGATGTCAATTTTTTGATGATCTGTTATCTAACGCAAAAACATTCATACATTTTTTAGTGTAGCTTAAGTGTCCAAATATGTTTGGGGCCACTGCGCATCTCATCAGTGAATGTCATATGAATACAGATGACATTTCTGCAGTCTGCATCATTTACACACAGTACACACTGTGACTCTTTTTGGCATTTAGTCAACAATATGTTATATATATATATATATATAAAACTGACAGGTAATTTGTTTTGGGAATAATGGCAGCAAAATATGAACACAACTTGTAATTTGTATATAATAAATACGATTTTTAGTTGAATGTGAATGTGAGTGGTACTTTTCTGTGCAAAAGATCCAAATGATGATGACATAAATATAATAATAATAATAATAATAATAAATATTCTTAAAGGGCAACATCATTTTTTTTCTTTCCTTTTGAGACCAGGGTAAGTTTAGGGCCATGCTGCATTAATAGGCTACCATACGTTACAATGTGCACATTGCAGATTTTGTAAAATATTTTGAGTAATCCAGTTTGATGCATTATAATGCTCATTTATAATGCATTGTGAGTAATACAACTGTAGGAGTCATCAAGTTTCAGTAACATTTCAGTAACAACTTCTCAAAGCAATTCAAAGTGTTAACAACTTGCTTTGAAGTACATATTCTTCTCTCTGGCTCATTCCGTTCAATAACACTTTGCATAGCACTTTCTGTCTTTGGAAGTAATGTGACGTGTTTTCCATTTGGATTTTCAACACAGCAAGACGTCTGCCCTTGTCCTTTTCACTGTTTTAAATGACAATAAATGCATAGAAAAGAATAAAACTCTTAACGCACCAAAACATACTCTACAGAAGCACGCAGATGCTCATACAGTTACAATCTCAGTGCTGAAGGGGGTGCCGCTACTCCCCTAAATGTTTTTTAAATGTTGGTTGTGTACTTGTAGGGTCGCCGTGATTCTGCATCAACATTACTTTCCAAAAATATAGACGGTCGCCGTGATTTTGCCAAGTAATGGTGAAATCACGCTCACCATACTTGTAGAGTACGTTTCAGGCCATATGTTGAGTTCATGTCAGAATGATCATATTTACGAGTTAAGTGAGCATGAATGCCACCTTGAAGTTGAAAGTACAAATGAGAAACTTAATGTCTTTAAGCTCCTTTCCTAAATCATAAATGTGACATAAAACGTCATAATTATGACATTAAAAAATCTAAATGATGAGATATTATACTAGGTCATAATTATTATATAAAAAGTCAAAAATTAAACCCATAATTATGATGAAAACATTTGGATTTTCCAAACCAAAATCGTAATCCTTTTTATCTCAATTTCAACTCATCGAGTATCACATATTTTTGACTTCTCATATTTTTAACTTAAGAAAACGTTTTCATTTATAATTATGACTTTTTGTGTCATTTTGACTTTTGTTTCATAATTTTTACATTTTATATCATAACTGTTATCTCATAAATTTGGCCTTGTCAAAAGGGTTTTCTTTATCTCATAACTATGACTTAGTAACTCATAATTTAGACTTTGTATGTCATAATTATGGGCCTTCATAATTTACCAATTTAAGAGCATGCCAACCACAATATTACTTTTTTAAAAGCATCTTTCAATCAATCATAAGTTCTCATTGACTGTTGATGGTGCAGTTTAGTTGAGACCTTTTTATTCTCTATCTAAAATGACCTGAATGTGCATGATAACATAATTATAATTTCTGATTCATTCTTAGAAGTACTTGAATGTATCACTATAGCATTATAATCCTTTAGTTACCGGCCCAGATCTTTAACCACCCGTCTTCCATCGCATGTACTGTATTTAATTTAGCACTGATGTTCTTTCACACTGAAATAAATATTTGTTCAACATTGAAGGAGATGAGAAATCTGTGTATATTTGGGATAGAGAGACATTGTGGCACATTTCTTATCATCTCTCTGGGTGACTGGATTGTACATACACTGCAAGCCAGTCAAACAAACAGTGCGGATTGTGACTTGCTGAAATGATCCACTGTGGGTATCACTAAAGAACTACATCGACTTGGCACAAATCTACTCTACAGTAAAAACGTTTCCTTTTTGTACAAAATTGATCCTAAAAATATACACACATACAGAATATTTTACATACAGTATTGCTAACCTAAGAAAACGGTCTGTTGCGAGCACACATTTTCTTTTCCCTCTTAAAGCATCACTTTTTTGGTTTAAGAGAGCAATACGTGTGCAAAGGCAGTATTTTCAGTGCTGCATTTTGTCCAGAATGAAGCCGCCCGTCCCCAACATGAAAAAAAACCACACACAAAACACATTGTTGTTCCAGTCTACCACACACTGTACAAGTTTCAGCTGATGTTTCAACTTCAATTAGAGTTTTGGAGATCAGAGCGAGAGTCAATGAATCACTCAAGAGTGTGCTTGCCCACACATCACGACTAATCCCGGAAAGTTGCTATGGAACGGGAATTCATAACAAAGGAATTTCCTTCATCCGTCTTTGAGGGTCTTTGAGTCTTTAAAATGAATACCACCTCTTACTAAAGATTCTCACAGTGCAAAGTCTCCGCTTCTTCTGGGTCACGGTTAATCTGCCAAAATCCACCCAAAAATCATTAACACGTTAACAATAAGATACTTCAATGCTCTCCTCCCTTCCTTCAAGAGAGGAGGCCTAAAATACACATTTCGGGGGAAATGAGAAACTTTAAATAACCAGCACAACAGTTTGATTCGTCCCATTTTAGGGCTCAACTCGTTTGTTTCAAGTTCATTAGACAAATGAGGAAAAGCCAGTAACTGGAGTGCGTGTTCCTGGTGCGGGCTGCCCTGTGGGGGTGTAGACGCCCCCTACGCTGTGCTGGGTCACCACAGTCTGATAATACCCCCCCTCTGCATCCGTCATGGCACATTCCTCGTACCCTCCTCCGGTCTTCATGCCTTTGGGCTGCCGCTTCCACGAGTTGTAATAGGTGGGGTCGCTCATGTAGTGATTTACGAATGAGTGCTTGGGCTGCTCGTCTTCGTAGTCGCTGTCGCTGACCTTTACACGAGGGGTGACGGGACGGGTCGAGACCAGAGAGAAAAAGAGCAGACAGTAAAGTTACAGTGTGGATGTGACTGTGACCTGACAAAGTAAGTTTTTGTTGGCTGATCAATACAATGGTGGTCCTATAGGTTCTATAGTGACACTTACTGGCATGGATGAAGCATTATGCAATGTTGTTTTCAGTTTCAGATGCCACTGCAGAAATGCAACTGAGCCTTATAAAGTGGTGAAAAGACATTGACATTCATTTGTGGCCACGTTTTATTAATTTGTACCCACACTTTAGTTAAATTGTGGCCACGACTTATTAACTCATTCCCTCGTTTTAGATACATTGTGGCTACATTGTACTCAATTTCTCCTTTCTTTTGATTTAATGAAGTTGTGGTCACGTCCAATGAACAAACAACATATTCTTAATTCATGGCCACGATCACATTTTTTTCAGGTGCAGGTCTCCCTAAAATACCCTTTTTGCATAATATTTATTACCATTTTTCATTTATTCTACAATCATTTATCCAGTTTAATGTGTCCGTTTCAATACAAATCCAATTAATTTATTTTACTAATAATTTATTTCTAAATAATAAATAATTTGCTATTTTAATTAGTAGTTATTATTCCATTATTTTACTTTTTATAAAGAAATTAATTCGTGAGCAGAATGTCTTTGTATACCAAACTAATTCCAAGCATTTAGGTACGCCTTTATATCAAAAGATTTTCAAACTGGAACAATTAAAAAATATATTTTAGTGAAGGGTGCCCAAACCTTTGACTAGTAGTGCAGAATAAAACAGCCTCAGATATTACATTACATTTACATTTAATCATTTACAAATGCAACTTACAAATGAGGACAATAGAAGCAATCAAACCAAACAAACAGTATGTCCCATATAGCGGTAGTATTCATCTCATGTGATTGTACAACATTTCAAATAATTCTTTATTTTAAATAAAAAATAAACAAAAACTGTTTATTTATTTTTCGTTTTCATATGTTTAACATTTTAAAGTTCTGGGTAACACTTTATTTTAAGGTCCAATTCTCACTATTAACTATATTTGCTGTTTATTAGTACTTAATAAGCACATATTAATGCCTTACTCTGCATTATCATATTTTAGATCCCTTAATCTTATCCCTTAACAACTACCTACCTAACTATTAATAAGCAGCAAATTAGGAGTTTACTGAGGGAAAACTCTTAATTAATAGTGAATATTGTGTTCCCTATTCTGAAGTGTTACCAAGTTCTGTTTTAGAATAAGTAAATTTGCCTTAAGCAGCTCACACTTGACTGAAGTTCAAAAGATGTAATGATGAATAAGACATAAGGTGTCTCTAAAACTTCATCGTACCCCATGGAAGTTGTTTATGTGTGTGTAGTCATGCGTTATTGGTGTAGTGTGTTCACCTCTGACTCTGACAGCTCAGTGGGTTTCTCTGTGAGGGTGGTGCTCTCTGTTAAAACAGCCCCGTTGTAGTTGTTGCAGATGTCTTCATCAGAGTAGTGCAGACCACCTGGACTGGGCCGTGGAGGAGACCTGAAGAAAGCATAACATTTTTACAAACTGCTTGCGCATATCCACAGAAGAGTTATTTCAAGAAAAACTGTATGTGGTGATACATTTTAATAGTAGAAATTTTGATGTTTCACTGAATCTTAAAAATCGACAAATATCATTAAATTCAGTAGAAAAAATAGACTTTTCTGATATATAAATAGCAGTTCAGACAAAACCCCACCTTGTTCCATTCTTCTTCAGGAAAGAGCTCTTCACGTTCAGATGTCTGCTGTTCAGCTCTAGAGCCGTGAAGCCGCCATTGTCAAGAGTTACAGACTCTTCTACTGTAGTAATGTGTTTTCCTGTAGGAGGAATTACATCCAAGTAATGACAACAAACACTGGGATATGTTGACTGATTAACTATGAGCTATTACATTTTTTAGTATTTCATAGTATTACATTTTCCCCCAACAGTTACACAAGCGACTCAGATGGAATAACTACAAATACTTAAAATCTTTAAAGCAAGACTTCCAGAAACTGTGTAGGAAGCAGAAGTATTGTGGTATAAGGTACAGTGATTGTATCAGGTGACAGTACTTTCATCTGTTCCACAAAGCTCTATTTGGTACCTCAAAAAACCCTCTTGCGACTAATCACCATAAACATATTATAGTATCCCTTTAGATAGTTTTAGTTTTAATATCCATTATTTTGCCTATTACGGTTTAAACAATTAGCCCAAATTCATACAGGTTTAGAACAACACGAGAGTGAGTAAATGAAAACAGAATGTTCAGTGCTGAAAGCAGTTTCAGTGCAATACAATATATTCCCAATTTATATTATTCTGTTTAGTCTCACCTGTTCCACAGCTCCTGTACTTCTTGTTCTGTCCCAACAGGAGCAAACCAAACACAACCATCAGAATGAAAATGAGACTGATCAAAGCCATGACGATCAGGAACCACCACTCCTCATAGAAAGGTGTTTCAGACAGAGCTACAACAACAGACAACAATTCTGCATTACAGTACAACATAAGGCAATTTTACAGTTGACATTCCATCCATCATGGGAAAAATTTATTATTATATTATATAAATTACAGTTTAAAAGTTTGAGGTCATTGCATTTATTTTTTCGGAGTGTCTATTTACACTAAGTGCAAATAGCCCATCTTATTGGCAAAGGCTATTTACACTAACTCCGCCCACTGACGTGTGATTGAGTTAGTCAAGAATAAAAAAAGAAGTCAGTTCAACATCAGTTTCAGTGGCGTAGATGGTAAGGCACATGCTTTTTGACGCGATCGACCCGAGTTCGACCCCACCTTTTGCCAAACATTTTTTTCTCCCTTTTCAAATCTCATATCGCATCAGAAAGGCATTTATTTTCAATAAAAATTAAGGAAATAATCAAAAAGTTGAAAATAAAGTATCGGGTAGGGTTAGGGTAGCTGTAGGGAGGGCTTTATTGTCCCAATAAGGTGGCAACCATTTAATAAATCTGAATTAAAATGATAATTTACACTCAGTACGTTATTATTGCGTACTGTTTTATAATGTACTACAATACTGAGGTGCAGATAATTGCCACTATTTGCAATAAGTAGTATAAATAGCAGAACATCTTGCTATTTTAACATAGTGTAAATAGAATCTATAGCTATTTGCACTTAGTGTAAATAGCATCTGTCACTACAAAAATATGCTATTTGCACTTAGTGCAAATAGCCGCTGCCTTATTTTTTAAAAGAAATTAATACTTTTAGTCAGCCAAAATGCATTAAATTTATAAAAAAATAACAGTAATGACATTTGTAATGTTACAAAAGATGTGTTTCAAATAAATACTGTTTTTTTTATTCTGCAAGAAATCCTAAAAAGAAATGTACAACAGTATCTGCAGAAACATTAAGCACCACAACTGTTTTCAACATTTTTATTAATAATAAGAAATGTTCCTTGACCAGCAATTCAGCATATTAGAAAGATTTCTAATGTTAAAATAGATAACAGTTATTCTTAAGTGTAATGTTATTTCACAATATTACAGTTTTTTACTGTATTTTGCTTCAGTGTGTATAAGAGACTTCTTTCAGAAATACACACCTTATAATATAATATAAAATAAAATAATATAATATACTATAATATAATATAATGTTCTAGTAGTAATTTCAACAGCACTAAATAAGTCACTAAATTTACTTATGGATGAGTGAATGTTCAGCTGTTTGACACTAGATGACAGTAGAGGCCACAAAGTGAGTCTATGGTGCTCCACAGTTCAAAAATCCTCACTGAAGTAGAATGCCTCCCAGATACTTGAAAATGAAGTGGAATACTAATGTCCATACTATAAACAGCAAAATTACAAAAAATGAATTGTGATTTATGCAATTGTCATTAGTCAGGGTAAATACTGTATCTAATGTGATGTAGCCTAAACAAAAACAAAGCTGTGGGACAGACATAGAGTCTGTTGAGTGGGTTGTCATTCGCACCACTGTTGAATATAATGCAGTGGTGTGATATAATGAGGAAGATTACCAGACATCGCAGTGGAAGGCGAACTGGGATCACCGTAACCGAAACGATTGACTGCGATGACGCGGAATTCATAGGCCACACCTGAGCGTAGGCGGTCCAGACTGATGGTGTACGAGAAGCTGCCAGGTGGGAGATGCTTGACAAACGTATCCCATAATCCTTCATCTGGAAATGTAGGATTTCAAAAACGGGAGGGGGAGTAATTGGTTGCCACAGAGGAGAAGAAAGATGGAAGAGGTGGACGTGAAAAGAGGAAAGTTAATTGAGAATAAGCCTAGTATTACAACACCATGTAATGCACGAGATGAAGAACTTATAATGAGGAAGTCAAGGGTAGATGTGAAGTAAGCAGATGGATTAGAAAGTGGTGCTTACCTGATGGACGAGCCTCAATGACATATCCTGTCACAGGTCCCGCCCCTTCTGCGCCCTCTGACCATTGAAGCGTCAAAGCTGATGCAGACTTTGTGACTGAGGTCTGCAAGGGCGAACCGGGGGATCCTATGAAGGATAAGGCATATTATTCCTTTCTGAATAATCAATAACAGCACAAACCGCAGTTCCTAAAATGGATCTGGCCATTTTTATCAATCATAACAGTTCAGACTGCAGAAAAGGCTTCAAACTTTAGGCTGATGGAAGGAAGATTATGAATGTTTTATAACTGAATAACTACTTTAGCAACTAAGGATCGTAAGACAGGCTGCACTGCTGTTCTAAAGTGGTTTAGATTGCATAAAGGTCACACTGAAGCTGCAGGGATATATCTTCTTCAAAACATGTTCTTTATTGCCTACTGTGACCTGACAACACTCACATTCAGTATACTGTTAACACACTTCATTTCCCACAAATCCTTTCACCTTTTATATAAACTAGCTGATCGTAAATGTCATGTTTCAATTTACTTGTTCCCTGTAACACAGATACAGAATGTTTTCTTTCTCGGTTTATTTTTCCAGTGCCAATGACTAATCACCAACCAAAATACTCATATCACTAGGAAAAACTACCATAGTATTACCATAGTATTTGGATATGGTTATACGGATATGTACCATGGTAAAACTTTACTTATCTATGTAATCCTTAAGTACTTTTTTTATTTATCTATTGGAATAATAAGCCATCAACATCAAAACAATTACACACACACACACACACACACACACACAAACATATATATATATATATACATATACATACATACATTTGAAATTAATTACATTTTGTTCTGTAAAGAAATTCATTTTAAATACACTTGCTAGCTTACGTTTTCAGGGAATGAGTGTATATGTATGTATATACAGTATATATATATATATATATATATATATATATAAATGTTAAGTAAACTTGCAAGTCATTAAATAAATCAATAATTGTTCTATTTATTTGATTTAAATTAGTGTTAAGTAGAAAATTAAAAAAAAATTATACTGCAACCTGGCTGCATTTGCCTTGCTACCTGGTCTTACTCATCGACAAACAAACAAACAAACAAACATAAACAAATATAGTACAGAAATGTATAAGTACAAAATTAACCTATATTTTTTATATTGGAAATTCATTGGCTACATTTGCTTTGCTATTTATACTCATCCACTAATTAATAAATTATGTACATTTTTTATTATTATTTATTTACTTTTTTGTGCAAAGAAATTCTGTAGTGACGTCTTTAGCTACAAAGCTACATTCAACCACAAGGTCTTTAAGGTTACCAGAAACGTACAGATAGCATACCCTGGAGTACCATGTTAATACCATGGTATATGAATGAGACATTCAGTACCATGGAATATATGCTAGTGAGTGAGACTGTATCGTTTGCTCAGAATTCTGTCCAATTACACTAGGGCTCATACTTCTTCATAATCCATACTGACCACTCAGAGTCCACCGTTCCTACATGAATCAACAGCATCTCATCTGAAGTACATTTTAAACTGAAGGCTGTCTGTGTGAGGCCCAGCATCCCACCACAATGAAGGTGCTGTGTCTTGAGAATGAACAATTGCTCAAAGGCTATATGAAATCACAATCCTATTACAGTGCACTAATCAAACCATGAAGTTCAAGCAGCCCTATTTTAATTTCATTTTCAACTAATTCTAAGAATTAAAATAATGAAACGCCATCTTCCTGGTAGGTCCAAGGTTTTAGGACAGTGTTTTTTAGAAAAGCACCAGTTACATGCAGTCATTTCATATTCAACAATTAATTTAATCCAAAGAAAGCCTCCAGCGTTGGTGTCTGTAACTGCAGGGGATGTTTCTTTCTTCGATTATTGTGCGATTTATTATGGAAGTATTATTACACATACCTTCCACTGGTCCTGCGGTGATATTGGCTTCCAATTGGGGTCCGTAACTAATAGTTCTGGCCTGAACCTTGAAGCGATAGATCACACCCCTCAGCAGGTCACGAACCTTCAGCCAGCGCTGCCAGTTCCCCTTGATCTCCACTGTAACTGTCTTACTGACACCTGTCAAATGAAGGGACTTTATGAATATTGAATAACATATACCTGTACTCAAAACTAAAAACATTTAATTGAAGACTTTTTTTTTTGTACTTTTCAGTTTGAATAATGATTTTACTGCATGTTTTCTCTTACTCTTCCTTGTATCCTGCTCACCATGAACTGGTGCGGTGGGCTCATAGACCACTCTGTAGCCTTCCACCACTCCATTGGGCTGCAGAGGAGCTCCCCATGACACATTCAGGGAGCTTCCTGTCACCTCTGAAAACACCATATGACTGGGTGCTCCAGGAGCTTCAGAGAGAAAGACAGAGAGAAGTTAGTAAAAACCACATCTCAAAAACATTCTAGCATAGACCTCCCCTAAATAAAGTATATAAATAACAAACAATTGGGTTTCAGTAAGATTTTTCTTTTAAAGAAATTAATACTTTTATTCAATAAGAATGCATTAAATTGATCAAAAATGTCAGTAAAGACATTAATAATGTTTTAAATAATTTTTATTTTAAAATTGTTTTTCATTAAAGAATCCTGAAATCCAAAAATGTATTACAGTTTCTACAAAAATATTAAGCAGCATGTTTTTAACTTTAATAATAATAAGACATGTTACTAGAGCACCAAATCCTGAAGGATCATGTGACACTGAAGACTGGAGTAATGGCTGCTGAAAATTCAACTTTGCTGAAATTTCAATTTATTTTGATCAATTAAATGCACTATCAACAAAACATGAACCTGGAACATTAAAGGGATAGTTCACCCAAAAAAATTAAAATTCTGTCATAATTTCCTCACCCTCAAGTTGCTCCAAACTTGAGTTGCTTCTTCTGCTAAACACAAAAGAAGATATTTTAAAGAATGTGCGTAAACAGTTGCTGGTAGCCATTGATTTCCATAGTATACTATATAAGTCAATGGCTACCAGCAACTGTTTACTTGCATTCTTCAAAATATCTTCTTTTGTGTTTAGCAGAAGAAGCAACTCAAGTTTGGAGCAACTTGAGGGTGAGGAAATGATAGTTTCAGCCTCAGACGTCACGAACACGGACCGTTGGCTGAACGTCTGATGCATATGCACACAAAAGTAGAAACACTTCAGGGGTTTCGAAGTCCTCATCGGATTGGTTGAATTATACAGGATTTCCGGAAGATGTGTGTCGTGTTGTGTGTGATGCCAAACCCCCTCACGAAAGAAGAACGCCGTTATGTTTACAACTGTGACGATGAGCGCTGGATTTTCAATAGTATGTGAAATATTTAAACTTCGCGGCACATTCGCGGAATCTTTAAAATACGAGAGTTTTACATACTGGTCTGTTATTGTGGTGACATGTCCATGCCCTGAAACGTGACACTGAACAAAATTAACTGTGATTGGTTGCTTGACATGTCGGTCAAACGCCCTCATGGGCGGGCCTTGGCCAATAAAAGCTGCCATGGATTCCAGACCTTCAGACTGACGGCTGAAGGAAATGATGACAGAATTTTTCTAAGATAATGCTTTGCACGTCTCGGATGGTTGGCTGGTGCTCTTGAGTCTGGATGAGCATAACAGGATCTCAGTGGGACTCACCAGCCTGCAGGGTGCGTCCTTCACGGGCTGCACTGAGCGGCCCGTCCCCCGCCGTGTTAAATGCAGACAGTTGCACAAGGTAGTTGGTGTAGGATGTCAGGTTCTTCAGGTGCACGGATGTATCTGGAACAAACAAAACTAGCTCCTTCTCCGTCTCATTCTGCCTGTTCTTTTCCCAGTAATGGATCTGAGGGAAGAAGTGAATGACACATAGACAATCTTAAAAGAATAGTTCACCCAAAAATGTCCACATTACAAAACAGTATATTTTGAAGATTTCAAGCAATTTCAGTTATAAAAAAAGTAGAAGTAGTCTCTTATGTTTACCATGGCTGCATTTATTTGATCACATAAATGCATATTGTGAAATATTATTACAATTTAAAATAAAATACCTTCTATCTAAATATATTTTTTAAATTTGATGTATTCCTGTGATGGCAAAGCTCAATTTACTGCAGTCTTCAGTGTCACATGATCCTTCAGAAATCATTATAATATGTTGGTTTGGTGCTCAAGAAACATTTCTTCTTATTATCAATTTTGAAAACTGCTGCTTAATATTTTTGTGGAAACCATGATATTTTTTTATCAAGATTTTCTAGTAAATCGAAAGTTCAAAAGAACAGCATTTATTTGAAATAGAAATCTTTCTAATATTATAATGGTTTACTATCACTTTAGATCAATTTAATATGTTTTTGATGAATAAAAGTATTCATTACCTTAAAAAAAAATACGTACCCCAAATTAATGTATATTCTTATATTTATGATTTTCTTTTATAATATATGTGCTATATTTTGGAAGTGTACTGCACTGTCCATTCATTAAGCAACTAAGTACATTTTAAGAATGTCTTTTGTGTTCCAAGGTAAAAAAAAATATATATATAAATAAATAAATGAATAAATAAATAAAAAGTCATGAATTCAGAACAACATGAGGGTGAATAAATGATGACAAAATGTTCATTTTTGGGAAACTAATTCTTTAAATACACATACAAACACTAAAACTAGACTTGAATGAAATATGTATATCCATGAATTGATACTTTGTGTGTTTGTGGACTGAACAGAAGGATTCATAACCAGTTCCTGTTCAAATCTCTATGAGAGACAGATGTACAGATGGTGTAAATAGGAAAACAACAGTGAAAGCTAATGCGGTGAAATCAACAGATGACAGTGAGATAAGGGAAGACAGACTGCAGATGAACGACAGTTTATTTATGCTGGTACACAGATGGACTGCCTGATTGATTTTGAAAATACTTTTCATAAAATTCAGGGCTCACAACTGATTAACGTTCTGAGCATTATGTATTCATGCATTAAAATTATCAACCCATAGTGTACAATGTAACAAACACAATGAGTGCATGGGAATTATGGGTCATTTCTATTGGTGTAAATATGCATGTGACAATTAAAACATGGAATGGTGAAAGTGAAGTGACGTGTGGCCAAGTATGACCCATACTCGGAATTTGTGCTCTGCATTTAACCCATCCAAGTGCGCACACACACAGTAGAGAACACACACCCGGAGCAGTGGGCAGGCAATGCTGCGGCACCCAGGGAGCAGATGGGGGTTCGGTGCCTTGTTCAAGGGTTTCACCTCAGTCGTGGTATTGAAGGTGGAGACAGCGCTGGTTATTCACTCCCCCCACCGACAATTCCTACCGGACCTGAGACTCAAACTCGCGACCTTCGGGTTACAAGTCCGACTCTCTATCCATTAGGCCACGACTGCCCCCTAATGTTTATAACTGAATTTAATAAACAATTAGAATTATTAATACCTAATGTCTTATGGCCTTTCACACAGGATGCTTTCTTGCAGCTGTCTGCACTACTTATGTAAACATCAATTTTTGATCTTTTTAATGCATTTATTTTGTCTTTTCAGCATCTTATGCCTTTCTAAAATATTTGTGAATTGTAAAGATCATATTTTGTGTATGTGGGTAAAAAAATGATCATCACCTTGTATCCTTGAATATTTCCGTTTTGTGTCTCGACAGGTGGAGGCTGCCACTCTACATCCAGCTGACTAGAGGACACCGATTTCACCTGTATGTTCTGAGGAGCCACTGAAGGAGCTGTGAACACACACACACACACACACACACACACACACACACACACACAATTTATGATTTTAAATAGAGCAGCAAACAAATCAAATGTGCATGTGTCAACAGTGGACAGGATGAGTCTACCACAGTGGGAAACCCATTTACTTCATCTGTCTCACATAAAGGCCAAATATAAGATGATATTTCTCTGTGGCATAATTGACTAAACTGAAAGGAAAGAGGTTTAGTGATTTATTGACACACCGAAATGGTAAAATATAATGTCTCTGTAAACAGGCCAGCTGTTGAACTTCAGCTTTTCATTCAAGAACAAGTTTGTGGTGTTCTCCTTTTTTCTCATGTAGCCACTATTGTGGCGCTAAAATAGTCGACAGAGTATGTGGTTTATGTATTATATTTT
The DNA here is from genome assembly GCF_936440315.1 of Barbus barbus. Taxonomy (NCBI): domain Eukaryota; kingdom Metazoa; phylum Chordata; class Actinopteri; order Cypriniformes; family Cyprinidae; genus Barbus; species Barbus barbus. The sequence goes on from NC_136735.1 coordinate 30,701,153, forward strand.
GTTTGTTTTATACAGCAAGGATACATTAAATTGATCAAAAGTGCATTTAAAAGATCATTTAAAATATAGATTCATTTAAAATATTCTTTTGAACTTTCTATTTATGAATCCAGAAAAAAACGTATTATTTTCCACAAAAATATTCAATAGAACAACTTGTATTCAACATTGATAATAATACTAAATGTTTCTTGAACAAGCCAATCAGCATATTAGAATGATTTCTGAAAGATCATGTGCACTGAAGACTGCAGTAATGATGCTGAACATTCAGCTTTCCATCAAAGGAATAAATTACATTTTAAAATATATTAAAATAGAAAATAGTATTTCAAATTGGAATAATATTTAATAATACTGCTGTATTTATTGTATTTTTGATTAAAAAAATACAGCCTTGGAGGGCATAAATTAATAAAAATATGTAACCCTGTAAAATAGTTATTTATTATTACATTTTCATAATACATTAATGTAGCAAATTTAATAAAATGTTAAATATTTATGAATTAATATTTATTTTTATAGTACATAGTTGAATAAAATGCAACTTTCTTGTACATAACTATAAGCTATTTCAATATATAAACACACTCCTCCCCAAGCCCGTACACACATATATTATAGTTCATAGATTTGTTGCTTCAAGTCATGTTCAGTGTGTGTGACTTTGGGCTGTATGTGTCAAATTCTCATTTCAGCTCATTCTACAATCCTATAATGAAAGATATATAATTAAGATGGCCTTGTTGTCTTTATGTGTCAAAGTCATGCCAGAGGGATGCTATATTTAATGATGTGCCATCCCTTATTCAGATCTTTGGGAGAGGTCAGATGTGCAAACTAATCTGATTTGCGCACATGGTTCATTTTTTAAATGAGCTTAGGTAATGGGCTTTCATAATTCTCTACAAATCAGATGAGTTTACAATCAAATTAGGTTTGACATGTACTGCGACAGACACACTTTCACATACAAACTCAGCCTTATAGACTGAACAGAGGTTATATAGTCTTATATACAGCCAGGGCCGGCGCGTGCATATAGGCGAACTAGGTAGGGCGGCAGCACAGTCAGGACGGCAAAAAGGACAGATATTTTAGTTTATTTTTTGGACATTCCTTTGGAATTATTGCACTCATATCCTTAGTTATTCTAAATCGAAAATTAACTTTGCTTCATAGTAATGCCGCTCCCTCACCGCCCCCCCACCTCAGCGGCGTCAATAGGCTACGATTCTCCCTATATACGCAGAATACGCAAGCTGCATAGGGCCCCCGAAACACCTGGGGGCCCCCTTGCTCGCAAAGATGTTTTAGTTTAGTTTTTGAATTTGGCCAGCGGTTATGAAAACATGAATAATAATTTCTTTAAATGTGGTGCACTGTCACCCTCTCTATGTAAAAATCTGTCAAATCATGTAACGTGAATGTCGTACAGTCTCTTGCTCAAGACTAAAAAAAAACGAGCTGAAAGCATACCGAGCCGCAGAAGAGATGCTGTTTCTTGAGCGTTTTCCGTGGGCGCGATTCGAGGCGGAGAGAAACACGGACAAATGCATTTCATCCTTTCTTTCAGAGGATGGAGAGTAAGGGATCATTCGCGCAATCACTTGGTTGACCCACTTAAGTGATTACCAGTGTAGTGTGCACTTATACTTTAAAAATCACGGTTATTTTATTGCAACATTTTTTAGTGTTTGGGTAGTTTTTGTGTAACCCCAGCTCCTATAGGACAGTCGCAACAACCCAGCGTTTGCGTTTGCAATGAGTGCGAGCAGAGATATATTTTCTTCGGGTGAGAACAGTTCTCAGTGCCGCTGACTTATTTCTTTGGCCAAATATAGGTTTGTTTCATTTAATCTTTAAAAATGTAAACCATTTTATTTTATGCAAAGCCAAGTCACCTAAACGAGCCGCATCGGTCTTTTTGCGACTATGAAATGTTTTATTTTTACTTCTAAAATGCTTGTTAAACGAGTTTAAATGTAAGTTGTATAGCCTAAACGGTAAAATATGTTGTATTAAGAACTGCAGGCATATTTGATGAAAATAAATGCATTTAGGCATAAAAGAAAGAAATAATAAAAAAAAAACAAATCAAAATAAATGAAAAACTAAAACAAAACGAAACCAACAGCAACTAAATAAAATAATAAAAAATAATCGTTTTCTAATCAATCTCAGCATGCTTTAATTTTGTGTCGCTAGTGGTTTGCGTCAATAAACTTAAAATGTCTTTGGTCTGCGCTCTGGAAGTGTTCTGTTAATTCTGCTAAACTTTAATTACTAAAACTAAAATTAAAACGGACACTAAATTGTATAAAAACTATAGGCTAGAAAACTGTCCACAAAATAAAAACTAAACTAAAATTAACAAAAAATAAATAAATAAATAAAAACGAAACTGAAATTTATAGCGAAAACTGAAAGCAATATTATTTTAAAAATGCAAAACTATAATAACCCTGACACAAACGTCTTTCATTGGAGGAAGAGGATCCGCCAAATGAGATGATCGGAATTCAGAGGTGCCGGATCCAGACCTGGTTTGTTCAGATTAAGCCCTGAGTACTAATATAGCTGTGCACACACCAGCTGTTTTGTGCTGCTCACCGGGAATTCTCCCAAATCTTCCCATGGCCACTTCAGGCTTGTACACTTAATTTGCGTTTGCAGCTATACTAGTGGTTATTTATTATTATTTATTTTTTAACATTGCAGTAGGGGGAAAAAATTAATAATCAGAAAACATGCCCGTGTCTGCTTTTATTTTAATGCAGTTGTATCAATAAACAAATGCTCCAGTCTTTCACATGCATATTTAAAATTGTATTTAATTATGAGAGTGAAGTGGGGGCTGCACAGCAGGGTTTTGCCTAGAGCGGCAGTTGAGCTTGCGCCAGCCCTGTATACAGCATTCGGGAAAGCTCTTGTATATAGGGAGTATATCATTACAGCAATTCCTATCTATATTTACACAACGAGGTAAAGCATATCTGATATTTTGACACATTTCTGATGTCTGTTTACCTTCACTTAAGACATAACCGATTGTTTTTATATTAATACCACGCCAGACAGCACATCGCTAGTGAAATTGATCTGTGCTGCACAGTGGAAACTGGTCTGTGACACTATCAATAGGTCACGCAAATGGATCCATTGCATGTTGTCTAATGGGTTGTGCAGATAATTGGTCTACATTGCACGATCCAAGTCTCACTTTTCTTTTCCATACAGCTCATAACTAGATAAAACAGGTTGTGTGACTTTGAGAAAGTATTGCATATAACATTCAATTATCACTTGTGTGCAAATGCATTCCTCGTTAATATTACCAAAGCATTAAGTGCTCAGACCAGACCAAGTAGGTCCGATGAGCAGATATTTGATTTAAAATCAAACAACTACACTTCAAAAAAGCACTCTGGGTTTCCCAAAGTTTGTGGTTCAAGTTTTAGAGGTGAGTCATAGAAGTGATCTTAATAAGGCATAAAAACATACCTGCTTCTCCCACAAACACCTCAACAGGTGCACTTGAAGGGCTCTCTCCAACAACATTAAATGCTGTCATGACAATCGTGTATCGTCTGTACTTGCTGAGCTCTGAAAAACACCAATAAAGATGAAGAAAAATAATATGGAAGGTGCAGCCAAAGAGTGTTGGGGTACTAGTTTAGAGAAATGCGGAGAAAAAGACCCCCAAAAAATGCAAAACTAGGCGACGAAAGAGGGACGTGGATATGAGATAAAGGGTGTGGAAATGAGGTGGAGAACAAAATAGATTTACATTTTTCCCCTTCCTCACAGCAGATCGTGACAGGACCAGAGGCTAAACAACAAAGCGTAAAGACTAGGGGAAGTGTTTGTTATAGAGGTAGAGGAGATCAGAGGATAGAACAGGGAGTTTGAAAGCCTTCGGGCTCGAATGTGACTCTGTTAACACTTCAAAGATTACAACTATTGAAATAACTCAGCAATTAAAATAATATCAAAATATACTTACGCGTTAATTCAAATTCTGTTAATGAAGGGCTGCTCACTGTCTTAAAAGTGCTCTTAGCTGTTTGAGTTGTGAAATAAACCCAGAGAGAGAGAGGCGAAAAAGAGAATAAGAGAAAGAAATTACACAAGGGACATTGTTTAATATTCACAGAAGACAAAACAGTCAGCTGAAACAGAAAGTAGCGCAACATGGACAAAATATATTTATAACTGTAAAAAAAAAAAATATTAGCAATATGGTACCATTACGAAAACAACACATTTCACCTTGTAAAAAAAAATCTAATTCAAAATTTCAGTTACAAACAAAAATTCTAGCTTTTAAGGGAAAAGCAGAGAGATAGACAGACAGACAGACAGACAGACAGACAGACATATAAATAGACAGATAGATAGATAGATTGAGACTGCCAGAAAGACAGACAGACAGAACTATAGACAATCAGACAGACAGACTAACCTCTGAACTCAGGACTGATTGTTGATTGGTTGGTTTCTGTCTTTGGCTCGTCTGGACTGTTTTCACGTGGAAGTTCCCGGTAATACACGCGATATCCCACAATAATCCCATTGACAGTTCCCTCTGCAGGCGGCTGCAGACACAGACATATCGAGTTTCAGTCAGTCTCCAAGAAGCAAACTGCCATTTAATTAGTCCATTTAACTCAGGCTAGGAAATATTCACCTGACTTTTCAGCATATGACCTGTGACGCTACTTAATGAAAGAATGCTAAAGACAGTGCCTATGCTGTCTGCTGCTGGCTAATTAGCAGTTCGAGACTTTGACAGAAAGTAATTACCGCACAATACACGTCAGCCCAAGAGATAGCACAGATCAACAGAGGACAAGTTAGCCGAGACCACGGGTCAGTAAAGGCCTGATCTGGTTGTTCTTACTCTGACTCACTCTAACATGCGTTCTCACTCTCCTATTCTATTATGGATGTGTCTTATTTAGTATGTGATCAGTGTTATAGGCAAAGTTAATTAAGATGGGGTCAAAACAGGCCAGCTTTGTAAATGTATCCGTATGTGTGTGAATAGATAGAGGAGGTACGTGAAACGACTGCTAACTAATTAGAGGGTAAAGAGTAAGGCTAAGAACCTGCTTGCCAAACATAATTAACATTGAGAGGGCAGCTGAATACTTTGCACACAAGTCTGCTATTAAACGTTGTTGGACAATTTGAACCCCTGAACCTTCAGTTAAATGGAAAGACAGGAAAAGTTTCTGTGACACCTACTCATGCCAAAGCTGTTTCAAAACTTAGTGGGCATTGTAAGCATCACAGGCTTGCTCTCCACATGAGGACTCTTCCAACATTATGCTGCCTTCTAAGATGCCTTGTTTAGACAATGTTTTGATGATAAGGCAAAGTCATAACACACAGCAACTAGGTTTACTGTTCAAAAATTTGGGCTTGTTGTTAAATCTTTTACTATGTTTTACCTGCCACTGGACAATCACAGATGTTGTGGTTGAAGGTTTGATGTTTAAAATGACAGGCGCTTCATCTGGCACTAAACACACAGACAAAAACATTCAATCAATTAATGACTCAATCAAACTGTTATCTATCTATGTATGTATCTATCTATCTATCTATCTATCTATCTATCTATCTATCTATCTATCTATCTATCTATCTATCTATCTATCGTTCGTCTGTCTGTCTGTCTGTCTGTCTGTCTGTGTCTGTCTGTCTGTCTATCTATCGTTCGTCTGTCTGCCTTTCTGTCTGTCTGTCTGTCTGTCTGTCTATCTATCTATCTATCTATCTATCTATCTATCTATCTATCTATCTATCTATCTATCTATCTATCTATCGTTCGTCTGTCTGTCTGTCTGTCTGTCTGTCTGTCTATCTATCGTTCGTCTGTCTGTCTGTCTGTCTGTCTGTCTGTCTGTCTGTCTATCTATCTATCTATCTATCGTCTGTCTATGTATCTGAGAATATGTAGATACAATGACAAGCTTCCATTCATCTATCCACTATTCTATCTACATTTTCTCCTCCAAATACTCTAAAACATCTACTCAGATCCTTTCACAAATACTCAAATCCAAAAAGCACTCTAAAAAAATATAATTCACTTTGCACAACACACAGAATCTAGTATTACCATCCTGCAGAGTGGTAACTGGTTCAGTTTCTTTGCTGAAGGCACTGTCTCCCACATCATTTGTGGCCATCATTCTAAATTTGTAAGAGGTGTATGGCTTCAGCCTACAAGAAAAGAAATGCATTTCAACTCACACACTAAATCATTCTCAAGTAGCAACAGGAACCATAAGTGATGCATTTTTAGACTTCTTTTGAGAAAATCAGAGACAGAAGCTCTTGCTACAACAGGTAAGATCATACAAATGCATTTATAAATATAGTCATAAGAAGACATCCCAATCTGTTGAGTAGACATGTCTGCTCAACCCACAATGTCTTGCTCAAGTGCTTGAACAGATACCAAACTCTTGAATATTTCTTGAGATTTTCATGTTTATAAGAATGGCTAATTTTTCATTTATAATTAGTTAATATTAGTCAACTGCATAAATTTGTTATTGCTTTTCAAACTTTGAGGGGACGTGGGAAGGGGACACAGGGTTGTGGGTAATGTATATCAAAGTGGGCCATCAGGGAAACTTTGAGTCTGTGTGTGTGCATGTGTGTGAAGTGAGCAATTAGGGATTAGAGAATCAGGACTGTGAGGGCGCTCGTGTCGTTGTGAGTGTTTACGTGTGTATGTGTGTGTGTGTGTGTGTGTGTGTTCATAATTAGGGCGTTGAGACGAGGACTGTTAGTGGCATTTCTGTTTTAATAGCTGGAGGCATTTACTTCTCTGAGAATCAAGATGGTTTGAACACAAACATCCTCTTGGTTCAAAACACTCGGTTCATGCAATTATGAAAAATGCATGTGTGGCAGAGAAAGAAAGAAATCGAGACAAACTGAAGCAAAGCACTGTACCAGCATATACACACAAACTATACAGGAAATAAATGGTTGAATAGGCAAGTATCAGTAGGGACATTTACGTTGCTGCATAAAGTATGGAAAAATTCAGAATGTAATAATCAGCTCGCTGAAATGAAATGAAGCAGGAAATGAAGTGGTCCTTCACTGTGGTCCATAAAATAAAAATAGATTTATTAAATATGATGAAATATACATCTCGTTCAAAAAGTTTGGAATCAGTGAGATTGAGTAAAATTTATATTTTAAATAAATGCAGTTCTTTTAATGTTTCTATTCATCAAAAAATCCTGAAAAAAGGGTTTCAAAAATATTAAGCAGCACAACTGTTTAACTGATACTGTTTAACTCAACACTGATAATAATATGAAATTTATTTCAACACTAAATTAGCATTATAAATTGATTTCTGAAGGATCATGTGACACTGAAGAAAACAAAATTCAGCTTTGCCATGCCAAGAATATTTAAAAATTTAAAATTAGAATATAAAATATAAAAGATTGGAATAATATTTCTCAGTGTTTCTGTTTCGATTTACTGTAATTTTGATTAAACAAATGCAGCCTGAGTGTGTGTGAAAGGCTTCTTTCAAATATCCTACAGGCTCCAAATTTTGTAACGTACAATATAATGGTAATGTATATGAATTTGATTACATTAAATACAAATTTAAATTCATAACACAGTCAATTCAGCCACTGTCTGCATTCTCAAATCAGCATACAGTGTATAGCAGCAGTGCAAACTATATAATGCAGAAATAGTAAGGGTAGTACAGTTGTACTCCAAGCATAGTGATTGTTCCCTTCAGATTTTCACAATCGTGATTCCAGTATAAAAACATTTACATTATTCCTGGCTCTGTGCCACATTAAATAGCCTGTGCAAATGCACTTTTGCATGTTATCCATGCCACTTCAGACTTATCTTCTGTGCCTCCTTTGCAGTCAGAAGATGGCTTACGGTGAGTCATTGAATGCCAGTGAAAGGCATATGTGGGTAATTAAAAAGACAGGAATGTGGGTTGTGGGTAATCGAGTGGTGCTGAATGCAGAAATGCTCCCATGGTTCCATTACAAAACAGGTTGAGAAAGATGGTGTTACGGGGAGGCAAGTCCTTTAGCTCAATATATTTTTACCCTTAATGCAAGTGGACATTTAGAGACATGAACGAAGATGACAGCATGAATCAGACAGGTGATGATGAGAAGAACGAACAGGCAGGGTGAAAGAATATGAGCTAGTGCTGCAGTGCTGGAGGATGGAGAGCAGAAAACAGGTTAGTGAGCGGGTGGAGCTGAATGGATGTGTGATTAGACATCAGGCCACCCGATGGTCAGTCTGATTATGATTGCACTCTCTCTCCCGCTCGCTCTGTCTGATAATTTCATTCTCTTTTTTATTCTTAATGATGTCTCATCAGTGTCACTGCATGTCTATAATATAAAATGCCCTACATGTTTTGTGTAATTTCACTCTTTTAGATTGAAGAGCTTTGTTTGATTCAGTCCAATAGAGGATGCTTCAATTTTAACCCTTTTCATTCTCACCCTGACACTTTCACCCAGTAGCCTTACTGTGGGATAAAGTGATGGAATCAATACCATGGGACTGAATCATTATTATAACTGTGTTATTTATTTAGCTCAGAGAATAGCATTGAGCCCATCCCCAAAAAAATTCAATAACATTTTGATGGTATGTTTCTAAATAAAAAATATGGTAATGCAATGGTACCATGCCGCAAAGAATTTTTTTTTTTTTTTTTTTTTTACATGTCCAGAAAATGTCTCTTTTACTTTAATGTCGAACCTATAGTAATAATGTGATACAAAAAAACAAACAAAAACAACAAAACAAAACAATGCCATGCTACTGCTATAGTGTACGTAAAAACAAAACAAAACAAAACAAAACAAAACAACCCCCCCCCCCCAAAAAAAACCAAAACAGTCTGGAAAAAAGGCCAAAAAACAAGGTATTACCATGGTACATGTCCTAAAGACAACAACACATACTGTCTGTATGTAAACAAAAAACAAAACATGCCATTACCTTTGCACCCATACTTAAAAACAAAACAAAAAGCATGGTGCTAATATTGTCCAAAAACATGGCATTACCCTTTCAATCATGTCCAAAAAAATAATTTTGTTACTTTCTTGTTGTGCAATTTAAAAAATTGCCTTGTTGAATTATAGCTTCAGTTATTGCCACGTCTGCATATGCCCAATTTACAACAAGCTCAAGTGTACCTCCATCCTGTGTATTGTCTTCTGTCTGTCAGAGCAAAAGCACATTATGCTATAAATAGTTACTGTTCTTGTACCAGCCGTTGGCCGCACAGGCAGTTAAGACTAATCAGAGAGAGATATGTGCGCGTGTGTTACCTATCCACCTCCCAGGAGGTGTTATTATGACCGATGGAGGATGTGTGGGTCTTCCACTCGCCGTCTGGCAGCTCTAATGTCTGCAGGGTGAAGTAGCGCACTGGGGAAGAGCCGTCTCCCCCTGCCGTCCAATGAAGTCGCAGCTTATGAGACTCCACCCCTTTCTGAGGCACGGTGAGTCGTCGAGGGGGCTGTGGCCGCTCTGTGGGACATGTGTAATGAGTCACTGCCGGGCATATGCATGTGTCACAGACCCAGCTCACGGCTAATTTTGAGCTCGGGTTTAAATGCAGTCAGCTCCGAAGGGCCACATGTATGCTTTATCAGCTGACATTCGACTCAGATAAACTGACTCCACAAAGTACGATCGTTTCAGCGAGGTTTTAGCCTTAGTCACATCCAATTTGTCATTCTTAATGTAAATAATTCTAAAGTAGCCTAAGTAGTGAACAATTTGATAACAACACAATCGCACATTAACCCTTCAAACATACCTCTTTTTTCTGTCGTTATGACGATGGCCTCTTCCGGGGGTCCCCAGCCCTTTTGAGTGCGCGCTGTGATTTGGAAAACATACGCCGATTCTGGAATCAGTCCTGTCACTGTGAATTGACGCGCATTGGATCCCACCTCAACCGTGGTAAACTTGTTGGGGTCGTTGCTATCCAAACGGTAAGAAATTTGATAACCTGCCGTAACAAAGTCATAATTACATCATAATTATATATATATATATATATATATATATTGTATTAGTATTAACATAGTATTAGTATTAACATAGTATAGTATTAACAATACTATTATTGTCAATTATATTAGTATTAGGAAATTCTCAATAATAATTAATACTTATTAATATTATTATTTTATAATAATAATAATCAGCATCACTAATAATATTAATAAATTAATAATAATATTGCAATGCTAATCATAAATATGGTTAATATTATGAAAGTATTATGCATGCATTATTATGACTAATAATTAAAAAATAATATATTAATAAATCAAATCAATTATTATTATTATCATTATTATTATCCATTATACATACTAGTTGTATTAGGGAATACTTAATTAATATGGATGAATATTATTAATTTATATAATAATAATATAATAATAAACATCACTAATAATATTAATACATTAATAATAATATTACTGAAATGTTAATCATGAATATTGTCCATATTAAATTATTATGCATGAATTAATAATAAAATTAATGACAATAATCATCATCAGCATTAATAATTGTCATCATTAATATTAATAATTTTTATATTTATATATAAAAAAAAATCATAATTATTTATAATTAATATATAATTATTATAATTAATGATGATAATAAAACCAATTACAATAATTATATATTAATTATAAATAATAAATAATTTATATATAATTAATATATAATTATTGATTTTATTATTTAAATATGCAGAAATGCAAAAGAGAATTGATGGGAAATGCTTTATGATGTTTTTGGAGCTTGATAGCAACCATTCTCACAAACATTCTCACAGACATTGTATGGAAAAGAACAATCCATCTGGTGTGTATCATTACAACGGTCTAAACATATAAGGTCATTATACAAGTTCGCAACAGCAGCCTTCCTTCATAAGAGTTAATAATCCTCTTCTAACTGCAGACAAGGCTCATTTAATTTTAATGCAGATGCTAAGACCAAGTGTCCCATGAAAGATCTCCACAGTCTGAGAGCATGCTTTAACCTGAAAGCGTTTATTACAGCTGCAAGGGTGTTTTTGACATGAGGTGCTGGAGCGATTGAGAGAGTTAAGTGCCTTGTAAACGGGGGAATCTACAGAATGGCCGAGAGAGACGTTCTTATCTCTGTCACATGGGGCGTATGGTGTTAGCGTGCTCCGTTTGGAGGATTACCATGACGCTACAGAGCTGAGGCTGGTTTTAATTCAATGTTTTTTTTCCCCTTTTGCTTGTCTTCTCAGATTCTTATTCACCCTTTCTCTCCTTTTCTCTCTTCCCCGCTCCGAACGCAAAGCTCGCTAAGATCCTCCTTTATTAAGAGGCCATCGCTAATCCAACCCAAAAAGCCCAGAGGGGCCTATGCAAAAGGCTCTGCTTTTCCCACTTGTTCCTGAGCTCTCTCTTTTGATGGTTTTTCTTTTTCCTTTTTTTTTCTTCTTTTTTTGTGTGTTACGCTAGAGGCAGAAATCAACTTGAACACTTTTGTCCTCCTTTTCTTTGTAGTTTCAGAGTAGCTTTTGCCCTGGAAATGGAGAGGAGGAGGCAAAAGGACAAAAAATGGCCAACAATCAACTGTTCAGGCTTTGTATTTTCCCTCATCTATCATGGTAGAGCTGTGACCCATGCCAGGTGGTTCGGTACTCATTTTTTAATGTCTGGGTTGCCGTGGTGAGAGTAGTAAGCCGTGTAATTGGTCGGATCGTCGCCCCCTCGTTCAGGCGCATTTTATTTGTGCGCCCTGTTACCACAGCAATCACTGATCCCTAACCACAGGACACATTACAGCAGACACTCAACGCTATAAGAGAAGGAGAGCAGGATGGACCATTACAAAAAGAAGCATGGTGCTATCATAAACACCATGCTTTTGGGACACTTTCATGGCGGTACAAGTCATATTCTATGCAGTAAATTAAGGTACCATTTAAATATAATGGTACATTAGTATACATTTGATATTAAAATGTTGTTTGTTTGTCATTAATACAGAATGATTTGTGTGTATGTGTGTGTGTGTGTAAATAAAATAGATATACACTACGTTTCAAAAGTTTAGGGTTGGGATGATTTTTTTAATGTTTCTGAAAACAAGGCTCCATTTATTTGATTAAAAATACAGTAAAAACTGTAATACTGTGAAATATTATTACAATTTAAAATAGCTGTTTTCTATTTTAATATAGTTTAAAATGTACAGTAATTTATTCCTGTGATGCAAAGCAAAAATTTTAACATCATTACTCTAGCCACATGATCCTTCAGAAATCATTCTAATATGCTGATTTGCTGCCCAAGAAACATTTCTTATTATTATCAATGAAAAATTAAAAATCCTTAGGATTTTTGTGGAAACTGTGACAAATTTGTTTTCAGGATTCACTGATGTTGAAAAGAACAGCATTTATTTGAAATGGGAATCTTTTGTAACATTATCTTTACTGTCACTGTTAAACAATATAATACGTTCTTGTTGAATAATAGCATTAATTTCTATCAAAAAGCTAACTTTTTATGTATACTGTATTCTGCACAGCATTTTGTCTTCTTTTTTTGAAGTTACAGAAATGATCAATATCTCATTAATACACGTGGAGTTGCGTACAAAGCTACTGCTTAAGCTGTATCTGTTTTTACAAAGCAACAAAGAGAATGAAGGTATGCAATTTTTTCAAATGTTAAAATACTTTCTCCTATCCCAGCTTAAAGGATTAGCTCATCATTTACTCATCCTCACATCACTCCAAACTTTTATGAGTTTCTTTCTGTGGAACGTGAAACATTTTTGAATAACGTACCTGTCGCTTTTTCCAAGCAATTTCTGTACAATGTATGGAGAGCTTGCGGTGCAAAATGGACATTATGCACTATAAAAGTATCATAAAAGCAATCCATAAGACTCTGCACTATATTACCTTATGTGTTCCACTGAAGAAAAAAAACAAACATCCAGACCAGCCTGACACAATTATATTTGTAACTCCATATACAACTCCAAATACAAATCAAGGCAAGGATAAGACAAAGAGAAATAGACATGAGACAGATAGAGAGAAGCCTTACAGAGAACAAGAGAGATGAATAAAAGAGAATGATAATGTGTGATCGAGATACTGATAAAGAGAGAAAGAGAGAAATTAAATGCCAGAGCAAAAAGAGACACCAGAGGGACCTCAATCCACAATATTCACCAACAGGCTCTTGCTTTCAATACATTACCACTGAAACTCAATTAAGAGCTAGAATAAAAGTTACATTGCAGTAAAGCAACAGTAGCATATCCAGATTACACCAGTGCTGTATGACGTTTAGCATACTATACACACATTTATATATACTAGGGATGCACGATATGAAAAATTTTAACCGATACCGATAACCGATAATTAAGTCCTTCTCATGGCCGATACCGATACCGTTTGTGCACCCAGGAAAATACAAAATCTAAGATTCACTGATTAAACTGATATTTTTGTAGCTCTGGCCTAACTATAGCAAACATCAGTCCTGACTCTTCAAATGTTTTTTATTTTTTGTGCACCACAATACTTTGTAACAGAAATGGTTTAACAGAATTATGACAGAACTATGGTTTATCTGCAATTAACAAGTCATTAACAACAAATTTATATTCAAATATTTCATGCATAAAGAAATGCATCTATTCAACGTTTTTAGTGCACGAGGATGAGAAAGTTATTTAGTCTTTAAGCAGTGTTGGGAGTAAGGCGTTACAAAAGTAATGCATTACAATAACGTATTACTTTTTGCTGTAACGCAGTAGTGTAAGGCATTACTAATCAATTTTCAGTAATATTTTACTCGGTACATGTTCAGTAACGCTTGCATTACAATACACTTTTAGCCCCCAATTATTATTATTATTATTATTTTAAATTTAATTTAAAGTCGGGCTCCTACTTTTTAATGTCCCTAGGGCCGGGCTTCGGGACAATATTAACGTCATAGTTCAGACGCGGGCCGGGCTTTGGGCCTGTTTTAGGCTTCTCCTCCTTCAAATACACACAATAAAGAAAAAGCCCCAGCAAAAGTAATTACCATGAATGTGTCCACGGGAAATAGTAAGGATTCACCATCTCCTGGTTAGACGCGCCTTTAGAGAGAAGTGAATCTTCACGGATAACGATTGTATTAAATGGTTTTTGTTTTTGTTTTTATTCATTTCGTTAAGTAGCAATTTAAAGCTTTCTTTAGATATATTTATCATGTCTGTGAGGCATGTATTTCGGTTCATTTTTGTGAACGAACGACAGTCGCGCATCACAGATCAGATTTCATTTTATCACCTGAGGAGAGAGTCGAGCTGACTGACAAGAGTAAGGCGAAAAAGACAAGGCGATGGCAGAAGAGTTTCAAAACTAAATATAAAAGCGCCAGTTTTAAAAATATTTTTGGATTTTGAAAAGCCTGTTGACCTGCCATTTAAGGTGATATTGGAAGGTCTATTTTTTTTTTTTTTTTTTTAAACATTCGTTTCTCATTTAGCCTATTTGGTTCCACAGTAGCCTATTTGCTGATTTTTATTTTATTTAAACTGTGATATTTTTCCCATTATTTTACATCAAGGTGTATGCAGTCCGTGCCTCAAAACTTTCCATCTCACTAATAAACGTTTTATAATTATTTGTTCCTCAGTCTTTACTGATTTTCAGTTTTGTATAGGCCTACCATGCATATTTAAAATTTGTAAGTTATCTGTTATTTTATATTAGGCATATAGCATGGTGCATTTTTATTCGTTTTGTTAATAAAAGTTAGCTATATGTTCTATGTTGTATGTTGTAATTGATGCAGAATTGCCGTTAATTTAAAAGTGAAAATAAAATACGCACGGTGCTTTTACAAGGTATTTAAGCAAAGGAAAGCGAACTAAAAACAAACAACTGCTTGACGCCGAATTGCCACTAATTTAAAAGTGAAAATAAAACGCTCACAGAACTTACAAGCTATTTAAAACCGAAGGAAAGCGAGGAAAAGCGAGAAGACTCAAACAACGTCCACCCCCCAGCCACCGAGGTGATAGTGGTAAGGTGTTGACACACGTCGATTAACCAGTGGGAATATTTCCTCGCTGTCACAACCCTACTTGATGCCTTTTTTCCTCCTTTCGGAATCCTTGCTGAACACGCGCTGGAAATAGCAATGGAATTGTCCTCCTCTGCCACCAAGAAAAACTTCCAGACCCGAAGACATGTTCGCAAATGATGACGTAATGAGCACAACACAACACATGCTGAGAGTCACTGCAGTTTAAAGCTGCAATCACTTGCACTCGGAAAGAAGGTGAATCTCAGATAAATCAGACTGATTGATTGATTTACCAGCAAGCATACTTTATCGGATCTAGTTATCTGATTTAAATTATTTATCTATCGGAGCAATAAAAATGACAACATTTTCTCTCATATCGGTCGATAATTTATCGGTCCGATAAATATCGTGCATCCCTAATATATACTTTATTTGATTCCACATTACAAGTCAAATATCATTAGGAATCATTTTTTTTTTAATGATCCAACAGATTAAAACAAATCAGCACATTGTTATGCATTGACAGTTCTAAGGGTACAGGAAACATCGCCTTTTCCAAATAAACATGCTTCCACACACACACACACACACACACACACACACACACACAGGTGTGTTTTTGTGAAAAGTGGGGACATCCCATAGGTATAATGGTTTTTATACAGTACAAACTGTATGTGCTATTGCCCTACACCTACCCTACACCTAAACTTAGACCTCACAAGAGACTGTGCATTTCAACTTTCCCCCCAAAAAACTCATTCTGTATGATTTATAAGCATTTTGAAAAGTGGGGACATGGGGCAATGTCCTGAAAAGTAACCTTCACCTTGTAATACCTGTATCATACCTGTGTCATTATACAAATCTATGCCCTCATTTGTCACAAAAATGCGCACACACACGCATAGTAAAGTAACGCATTACTTTTTAATTTACAAGAAAATATCTGAGTTACTTTTTCAAAAAAGTAAGGCCAGTTACTTTTTTCCCATTTATTGACTGACAGTGCGCTGTGTGAACATGTTGTTACTGTAGTTCTATACTAAATGTGAATGTGCATTAATTCATCCTACTTGCAAAAAAATTATTTAGTATTCATCAAAATGAATTAAAACAGTGAAATGCAAACTCAGAATATGATGCAAACCTTTAATAATTAAATATGTTATATCAGAAAGGCCCAGCAGAGGTTGTATTTTCTTCGCCAGCTGAGGAAGTTCAACCTGCCACAGGACTTACTGAAACAGTTCTACTCCGCCATCATTGAATCCATCCTCTGCACTTCAATAACTGTCTGGTTCAGCTCAGCTACCAAATCTGACCTCAGAAGACTACGGAGGGTAGTCCGGACTGGGCTGGTAAAATCTTTCTGGACCCCTCACATCCAGCACACTCCCTCTTTGAAATGTTACCGTCTGGTTGACGCTACAGAGCTCTGAGCACCAGAACGACCAGACACAGGAGCAGTTTCTTCCCTCAGGCAATCCATCTCATGAACACTCAACAATAAACGTGGAACACACAACTATAATACACTATCCATTCACCACACTCACTTATTTTATTTTTATTTTCTCATTTCTAATTTGCACATACTTGACCTGTACATACATAGTTGTCTATATTATATATTGTGTTTTTGCTGCTTTGTACATTGCCTATTTGGATATTTGTATATTATTATTTTATTATCTGTGTCCTGTCCTGTTGCTGTCTTTCTGTTGCACTGTGGAGCTTCTGTCACTAAACAAATTCCTTGTATGTGTAAACATACTTGGCCAATAAAGCTCATTCTGATTCTGAACCTTCTTCTCCTGTGTTCTATATATATATATATTAGTGCTGTCAAAATTAGCGCGTTAACGCAGGCGATTAATTTTTTCATATATATAAACTGTTTACAGATAGTCTTCATCACAATATTACATATTCTTGGGTAACACTTTATTTTAAGGTGTCCTTGTTACACGTCACATGTACTTACTATTCCCTAATCTTAACCCTAACCATATAGTAAGTACATGTAGTTAATTAATATTACTCAGTACTCAAATGTATAATTACACTGTAACAAGAAAACAAAATAAAGTGTAACCCATTTTTTTTATTGCATGGTAGCAGAAGTATGGGATATTGTGCACAAGTCATATGGATCACTTTTATGATGCTTTGTTGTTGTATTAGTGGCTGACAGTCCCTGATTTGCTGAATTTTTTTCATTATTTAAAAAAAGTGTCCAGGATATTCCTCAAAAATAAAAATAAAAAACTGAGAAAACGTTCCACAGAAGAAAGGAAGTGGGTGAACTACTTGTTTTTTTTGCAGTATAATGATGATGATCTGATCTAATGATCTGTTCTTAATTGGTTTATAGATTTGCTATCTGAAATCCCTCCAAGGTCACTTAATGAATACTGCATCGACGCCTCATTCGTACTGTACAGTCAAACGTTCAATAATTGCGAGAGTAACTGACTGCTGTTGAGGAAAATCAACACAGAAGAATGATATACCCCTCATGAAAGTCACATTATCTGCGTATCCTCATGTATGAAATATATTACAAAGATCTGAGAGGATAAAATGAGCACTGGAACACTGACAGCTCCTCTCTGATTGAAGATCTTTGGTTTATAACGTTCATTCCTACAGGGAGCGATTGATCCAATCAGCAGAGAGCTCTGTGTGCGAGTGTGTGCAGAAAAGAGACAGAAGGCAAGAGATCATCCGAGGTAAAGAGGCTTCACATTTCTATCACTATTAAGGGATTATATGATCCATCACGGGTGGTTAAGTGTCCATAATCCAGTCATCTATAGCTGCGCGTCAGTGTCTGTATGGCCCGTAATCTTGATAACGGCAAAACTGAGGCGGTTTAATCTCAATACACGGTTGAAATCACAATACAGAAAATCTCATAACACACACACACGTACATACTGACTCCAATGCAATACACAGCATGTCCTTGAAATTTTATTGTAATAATAACATTTCAAATGGCCCAGGGTGCAATGGGCACAAACACACCTTCTTTAAGGCCTCAAATTGCAATAACCAACAGCAACAGATCAATTCCGCCAAGACCAAATACATTAACATTTGGCGCTTTTCCACTGCGTGGTATGACTCGACTCGACTCGGCATGGCTCGGTTTGGCTCGGTTTGCTTTTCCACTGCAGTTTAGTACCGCTTTAGAGTGGGCGGGATTATTCACATGTTGTTATGCGCCGCCTCTACTGCTGTGACTGAAAAACTTTTTCATTCCTCAACAGACCACGAAACAGCCATTGGTTGTTAAAAAAAGGTGCGCTCATTCAAAACAGTTGCGTTCAATCCTTCGCTGGCTGTGCTGATTTAAATCTAGCGGGTCTGTTGTGTCTTGTGACGCAAGTTCAATGACGCAGTTAGAGACGATTCTCTCTGGCCAATCAGTGATCAGCAGAGTTTATCACGTTTTGGTAACAGTACGGTTCGCTTCGAACCTCAGCCGAGGTGGTACTGAAAAAAGTACCAGGTACTAGGTACTGTACCCAGTGGAAAACTCCCCAAAAGTGAACCGTACCAAACTGTACCATGCCGTACCATGCAGTGGAAAAGCGCCAATTGTCATATTCATTACCATGCTAAAATCTTCAGAGAGTTGTCATGATAGAAATAAACTAAATCTCCCCAAATATCCCTTTGGAATGTTTCTATTAATGTTTATTTCTTTACTGATATATCAATTATTTGTATTTAATTTGCATAATTAGGCTGTATCTAGCCACTCTATCATCAAAAGTTAGAATCAGAGGGGTTAGAATACTTTAAGGTGGGGTATGTATTTTTACAAAAACGCTTTAGAAAACTAACCAGTTTTAAGTACCAAAACGAACCGTACCAACTACTAGAACTAAACACCCAGAAGACAAAGGAGATCATTGTGGACTTCAGGCGGACTAGGAGTCATGCACACACACCCATCTACATCAACGGAGCTGTAGTGGAGCGTGTGTCGAGTTTCAAGTTCCTTGGCATCCACATCTCTGATGACCTCACCTGGTCCCATAACACCTCCACTCTGGTCAAAAAGGCACAGCAGCGCCTTTACTTCTTAAGGAGCCTTAAGAAAGTTCACCTGAATCCCAGGATCCTTGTGGAATTCTACCGGTGTACCATTGAGAGCATACTCATGAACTGCATCTCAGTATGGTACAGCAATTGCTCCGCATCTGACCGCAAAGCACTCCAGCGGGTGGTGAAAACTGCTCAACGGATCACCGGCACCCAGTTAACTTCCATTGAGAACATTTATCATAAGCGCTGTCTGGGCAGGGCAAGAAACATCATCAAGGATGCCTCTCACCCTAACCATGGACTTTTCACCCTCCTTCCATCCGGCAGGCGTTACAGGTGCCTACGCTCTCGCACTAGTAGGCTCAGGAAGAGCTTCTTCCCCGAGGCTGTGACACTTCTGAACGCCACACCACAAATCTAACTCCTGCACCTGCTTATTATTACTGCACTGGTCACAGTACTTTACACACATGCATTTGCACTACTCATATTTTGCACAGACTGCACATTGTTAAAGTTATTACACTATAAACTGTCTAAAGTTGTTACTGTACAAAGCACAGTAAACTATTTCTATAAAATATTGCACTACTGTTATTTTGCATAGAATACATTGTTCTATCAATACTTGCACACACTCATCCAGCTGTATTTATTTATTTATTACCACTGTTCTCACGTCTCTGCTGTTCATAATGTGTATATATAATGTATATAGCAATTCCACTCTACATTCTGTAAATCATATCTTCACTTACTCTGCACTTATATGTATATAAAACACTATATTCTTGCACTTCTGGTTAGATGCTAACTGTATTTCATTAGCTCTGTACTTGTACTCTGCATAATGACAATAAAGTTTAATCTAATCTAATCTAATCTAAAAACAAACTTCTGGCCAATCAGCAGTAAGGGGCATGTCTACTCATGATGCGGAGGAGAAAGCGCTCAGTGCACATGACGGACATTAGCCGAGCTGAGCGACGACAGAAAGATAGGTGGATAAAACAAAAGAGGAAAATGTCTGCAGAACAAAAGAAGGCGTGTCTACACCAGACATGACAGTTGTCGTGTTATGCCACACCGCAACAATGAGTAACATTGGTTTTGCTTTGTTTCATAGAACTAATTGTTGCCTGGGTTGCGTGTGGGGCGGAGCTATAAAAATAGGGTCGCCAATACTCTTTTGGTGTAGGGGCGTGTTTGTTTTGGTGAATTGTAATATCAACACTCGCTACCAGAAATCACTTACCCCACCTTTAATTCAGCAAGGATGCATTAAATTGATTGAAAGTCACATTTATAATGTTACAAAAGATTTCTAAAAAAAAAAAAAAAAAAAAAATTAAGCAGCAGAACTGTTTTCATCATTGATAATACAAATGTTTCTTGAGCACCAAATCAATCAAATCAATGATTTCTGATGGATCACAGGAATAAATTGCATTTTAAAATCATTTAAAATACATTTTTTAAACGATATAAATTACATTTTAAGATATATTAATTTGACGGTTTACTGTATTTTTGATTAAATATGTTGAACAAAAAAATAATAAAATAAAATAAAATACTGATCCCAAACGTTTGAATTGTAGTGTATATATGGAAGAAATAAAAAAAGAAGATAAAATGATTAATTATTAAAATTACTATAAATTACAGATTAAAATGATTAGAAAAGAGATTACATCTTATAAGGTAAAAATCTATTAAATAATTTTACATTTGCATTTTTATCATTAAAATATTATGTTAAGTGTAGTTATTACACTTTCTATGCAGAAAGGTTTTTTTTAGGGTTAGTGCAAAATTATTATAATTAGCTTTATTTAAATACAACAGGTCTGCAATATGTCCTCATTAATATGGCTAGGTAAATGTGTGTGGCTGGTTGTGTAGCGTTTATGTTCTCTCTTACCCATAATAATGCCATTTGGCTCTGAGGGAGGTTGCCAGACAACCCTGACAGACGTGAGACGCACCTCTGGAAACACCAACCTGACAGGTGGACCGGGAACTGAAGAGAAGAGAGGGAGGGAGAGAGAGAGAGAGAGGAGGATACATGCATTTAAAACAGATTACTGTAGCATACATTCTGATTTCTTGTAATGCACATATTTCAAACACTTCAAAACATCTGTTTGTGGGGCCAAGCTTTATCTCGGCCATGATAAATATGACATTTTTATCTCTTCTTACACACACACAAAGTCTCCCTGTACACTTCTAATTCCTTAAATCCATAAATATAAATATTAGTGTTTCGTAATCCCTCATCAAACACATTTAACTCTGCCAGTGGACACTAGGCCAACAGCGCTGGTAATCCACTAGTTCTGATATGTGTGTGTGTGTAAGTGTGAGTCAGTGTGTGAAGAAGAATCACATAGACATTCCAGTATCTGGTATCCCTGTAGATTTCCGAATGAATGTTGCTCCATTGAGCCGATTAAGAAAAATGACACAAAGAGGGTATTTGTCATTCCGCTGGCAAGACTCCACAGTCCACATATGAACACACTCGCTCATTTCAAAGGAAAGATGGCAGCTTACTTCCCCTTGCCGTAGAAATATATTGCATACATGCGAGTACATATTTCTGAGAGAAACTTTCCGAAGGAAATTTTATTGCTCAGAGGATGCTCTTTCATAGCTCAGGAGACTTAATGAGGTTCCCACTTGGTTGAGTCTCATGAAAACTGTCAGATAATGCCTGTGTCATATTTCACTTCAGATTTAAAATAAGTCAATTTTTTTTCATTATGACATATAGTTTCAGAATAACTAAGCACATTTTCCCTCCAAATTCTCATTACCGTAATCTGAAAAACATCTCATTCTCATTACTGCAATGCAAAAAAATAATGGCATTTAAATTTAATAATATATATTTTTTAAATATAGAAATGCTTAGGGTAGTAAATATACAAAATAATATTTAATCCATAGTACTGAACATTCACTGAACTTTTAATAATTACAAAAAAATGAAAATTAAATCAAATAAATTATAAATAATTACAAAACATAATTTGTTTATATAATTATAAATACAATGATTAGAAATGCAATAATTAATTATTTTATTAATGAATAATTTAATATATGCTTAATTATTTTTTTTATAAAAATGAGTGATTGATTTATTGTATTACAACGACATTTTTATTATTTATCACAGTACTGAGAATATATATATATATATATATATATATATATATTATAATACATATAGTAATTGAATGTTGAATAATTTAAGTTATGATTATTATTTTTGTAATTAAACATTGGTGATCACTGCATTAAAAGTATTTTTTTTATTATTGCTCATAACAAAACTGAGAATATAATTATAAAAAATTATTATCAAATAAAATAATTATAATTATAAAATATTACTTATAATCATTTTAGTAATTGACTATTGAATAATTTAGGTTAAGTTGACAAATAGGAGACACACATGAGATTCTTGAGACTTGCTCTCAGGGAAAAAAACAATCTGAAAAGTGTAAGGATTTCACAAGTCACCCTTTAATGCCACTTCTGTCTGAGAACAGATTGAGATCTCATTAGTGATTTTTGAGTGGGCTTTGATAAGAAATCGAGCGAGTGAGAGGTGGTTCAGACAGGTGACTCAAGCAAATGCAGTGATGCAGGATGAGGTTTCATGCAGTGGGGGCACCAGCAGGCCAGGCGAGTGTGTGAGCGAGTGTTTGTCTGTGTCTGAAGCCACATGGGAGGTAATGCCAGTCTGAATGTCGGGCACAGCTGGAAACCACCAGAGCATGAAGCAAGGCATAACTATGAGCTACCATTATGAATGTGTGTGTGTGTGTGTGTTTACTGGTGTATGAGAGTGTGGAGGAACATCTGCTAAATGGGTAGCTTTCACTCAAAGTCTAATTTTGACCCAATGTGTGCGCGGACATTTATTTTTGCTTTTATTATGCATGTATGATTTGTGATTTGTGAACAATTAGATGATGTGTTCTGTTCAGTGGGTGATGCATTGATTTTATTGGTTGCTTACCATCATCTTTGGTTCTCTCAGCTGTGGGGGGCAGGCTGGGTGGTCCATCTCCGACACGTGTAAACGCAAGCACCTGAACCTCATACAAGATGAACTTGCTAAGGTTTTTTAAAAGCAGCAAGTGAGCCTGATTCCCGTTCACCAGTTGGACCTGGCGAGCCCGCTCTGAATCTTTTTCTTTGTACAATACCTAGAGATAAAAGAAAACGAGGAAATATAGGTCACGTAGAAACAGTTTTGATGTGATATTGATATTGAAATTCAACAACAACAACCGTACAATGTGTAGTAGTGCTTGCTAATTGCTAATTACTATTATACACACTATTCATACTTAAGGTAAGGGATTTAAACAAACCCCTGGCGGATGATAAAAGAAGATCAGAATATCATGGCCACGAACACAGTACAGTTAAATTCGGTATTCAGTTCGCCTTTTAGTGCTGGTTTTTTTACAATGAAATGAACTCTTGAAAAATTCAGATAGTGACAACTGCATTTACAAAACTTTTATGCAACGCGCAGGGAGCCAAACTGAACAACTAGTTGTTAATGACTTATTTAAACACAGATCAGAGTTGTATCTCTTTCCTGTATGCGCAGGGAAAGATATCACAAGGAATGTGGTACATTTGAACTGAGTAGTGTTGCCAGATCTTACTATAAAAAAACGAGCAAATAAAAGCAAGTCCATAAGCCACATACCAATATATCACAACCTGCTCCTGCCTAATTTATTAACTACATTAACTGTATCAGTTTTAGAGCCGAGCCTAAAGATGTTTAATAAGTGTCTCTTATAATAAGTGGACCTTTCAAACATACATAAAACACAGCGGCTCTGTTGACGGTGGTTTAGTTAAAATCGTCAAACACAGAGAGTCTTTGGTAATATTACTTTGGTTAAAAATAGCAGATGCCAATGTCATAACATGTCATGCACAACATGTCCAAACTTTCTTACAGTAACCATTGTGTCAATCATCACAGTTTTAAGTTAGAGTTAATGATAATTTGGGGAATTTGCTCCCATATTTAAATGTGGTTGTCACTCCTGAAACTTTACAGTGTATGTGGCAATAAAGACATTGAGATAAGCTCTTTTGACTTAGGAAGTATGCAACCATACAGCAACTGCTCACAACACTTGAGCATCTTTTGCACATGCAAACATCCTTGTTTCTTCAGATAAAAACTACGAAAAAATCAAGTTCAAGTTTTGCTTCAACTTAGGTCCTGACTTCAGAAGAGATCAATAATTAATTGTGTCATTTCACCCCCCCCCCCCCCCCCCCACTTTTTACAGTCTAAGCATTTTATCAATTGGCTTCTTCCGACAGTGTGTAAAAGGAAAAACTGTTTCAGCAGTTTCATGATCTTGCATCATGTCACTCTACACAGCCTAAGCAGTAAATGGAGAAAGCCTTATACAAGCAACAGTGCACATGGGTTTCAATATCTTCACAGAGTTTATAGATGTGTTCAAAATGAACTCAATACGAACTATGTTCGGCTGAATGTATGTGCATTAAAGCATGGGGAAGAACTTTTGTAGATGTGCATATCAACAGCTCTTTGTGGTATAAAATGCCTTTGGCGGATGATACAAGCATTACATTAGATGTGTAGAAGTGTGTAGAAGTGTACACGGTGCTTAAGAATGGTTCTGCTATGTGGTCGTTAGGCTGTTCTGGATGGTTTCTTACTTTCCTACATCAAAAGAGTCCACCTCCAAATATCTGCATGGGGATATGGCTCAGGTTCCTCCTCCTTCTTATTCCTTTTTACACTTGTAAAGTATAGGACGGGGACTTGGCACTATCCATCGATTGTTCATTGTATGAGGGCAAAGCTTGCTGTCGATTTTGGATGAGCGGGGTTTAAGCTGACTAAATTATTGGAGAAGTCCGGTAAATGTCACCAAAAACATGTCTGATGGTTTGCCGGATTATCAGGTTTTGACATTTTGATGAAAAATTACAAGGTCAAATCATTGTGAAAAAATTAAATCATCCTTGAAATATACATG
This sequence comes from Barbus barbus, assembly GCF_936440315.1. Lineage (NCBI taxonomy): Eukaryota > Metazoa > Chordata > Actinopteri > Cypriniformes > Cyprinidae > Barbus > Barbus barbus. The sequence goes on from NC_136735.1 coordinate 30,726,456, forward strand.
GATGAATCAATCACAAAAACATCTAAAACATGCATTTACAAAATAAGTAAATTTTCATTTCATATCGGCTTTAAACATACCTGCAAACTGTACTGGCGAAAAAAGATTCACATTTTTTTGGAATCTGCAGTTGAAATCGTTTCAGAAAATTGTGATATTAAACTACTAGAACTACATGTTGTTTCGGTAAAATGTTCTTTAGAAACAACACCAGTAACAAATAAAACTGTGCATTTACCATACAAACTATGATTTAAACAACTTTACACTTCAAATAATAAAAGATTTGAGAAAAAAGAGATAAACCTGCAATTTCAGCCTAATAAATGATGTTGTAATGTTGTATATAATTGGTCTGAACAAAAATGGCTGAATGAAAATACTAATTCACTCTCTAACAGTCTGATCAAAAATGACAAGTTTACAGGTATGTAAAAAGGAATACTTCACCCAAAAATGAAAATTCTGTCATCATTAAGCTGAAGCTGTCATGTTTTAAAAATACTGGACCCCACTGACCTTCACTGTATATACAAAAAAACACTGAGCAAGCAAATAGCTTTGTTTGTTGAGACATTCATTAAAATATCTTCCTAAGCACTGCTAATAAAATAATTCCAGTCAGACATCTCCTAATACAGTAGAAACTGACCCGTTGCAGTGTTTTGGCAGGCAGGACTCTCCAGTCAAAGCTGTGGGGGATTTTAAGGGTCTTAAAGCATTCTCTTTGATATAGTAACCGTACCTTGTAACCAAGGATGTGTCCATTCTTCTGGTGTTCAGGGACCGAACCCCAGGTGACCAATATACTCGTGGAGCTCATTGCTTCTGCGCTCACATTTTCTGGGGCACCAGAGGGAACTGAAAACACACCCATATAAATAGCCATTTTATACTAAAGCAAAAACCCACTCAAGGCCATCTGTTAGAGTGATTTTACAACACCTAAGGCTGTTTTTCATCCTATTGGAACAATAATATGATAAAAGACTCCAATTATCATTAATAATAATATGAACAAACAATTACACCAAGTAATACAGCTCATTAGCCTAAGGCTGATGTCTTACCAGCCGACTCTGAACTATTTATTTTGGTCAGGGTTTCACATCTGCTCAGTATTTTTGCTGAAATCTCACTCCTTTCAATTGGAGTCTGTCACATATACTGATTAAAAATGGAAGAGGGGTGACAGCTTAAACAACAGCCTCTGACATTTCTCTCTGATTCGCTGTCATGTGAAGCTCGCCAATATAAGAACAGGAGAACCGCATGAGCATAAACACTTGTAATGGACTGATTTAAGATACAATTTGGAGAGCTAACTTTACCCCGTGAAAGTGTGTGATGTGTATTTGTTCCTTCAGGGCTTGCCGGCATATGTTCATGTGCAGCTTCAGTGAGAAAAAGATTTTCATTTGCTAAACGAAGCGACGAAGGCACTCTTTTATTCTTTTAGATATTTTGGTGTAGAAGAATGGCAACAAAAATTGTTTTAGCATTTGCTAAGAAAAATGATCCAAGCAAGTTTGTCGGTTCTTCAGTTTGATAAAAAGTTAAAAGGATTGTTCACCCAAAAAATGAAAATTCTGTCATTAATTATTCTGTCATGTTGTCGTGCTGTTCCAGACCCTTAAGACCTTCGTTCATCTTCAGAACATAAAGTGAGATATTTTTGATGAAATCTGAGAGCTTTCTGGTCCTGCATAGACAGCAACGCAAATACTAGGTTCAACGCCCAGAAAGGTAGTAAGGACATCATTAAAATAGTCCACGTGACATCAATGGTTCAACTGTAATTTTATGAATTACAATGAAGCTACAAGAATAAAGAAAACAAAAATATTGACTTGAACATGGCAGTTGCGTTGCGATGTCATCGCGATGTCTATTAGCCATCGGCGACGGACGATGGCATCGTCTGTCTGACCAACCCTAGTCAGAAAGCTCTTGGATTTCATCAAAAATATCTTAACTGGTGTTCTGAAGATGAAAAAAGGACTTAAGGGTTTGAAACCTCATAGGGTTTCAAAAGTATAATTTCCAGAACTGGAAAAGTTTAGAAAACATAAAATATCCACAAAGGTCATGATAAAGTTGTGGAAATTTCTATAGTAATTTTCTCTAGGTACACTACTGTTCAAAAGTTTGAGGTTAGTACAATATTTTTGAAAAAAAAAAAAAAAGTCTGTTGCAGCAAAAACAGCAACATTGTAAATAAATAAATAAATAAATAAAGAGTTTTCTGTTTCAATATATTTTAAAATGTAATCCATTCCTGTGATGTCAAAGCTGAATATTCAGCAGCCATTAATTCAGTCTTCAGTGTCACATGATCCTTCAGAAATCATTCTAATACGCTGATTTGTTGCTCAAAGTTCACAGTAAAGACTTTTACATTGTTAGAAAAAAATATATATATACTCTGCCCTCCAAAGGTTTGGAAACACCCCTGTGGTTTTGGACGATATCAGCATAAATCCTAATAATTTTTGGTGCAAATACATTAAAGTAACTTGACATTATCATTGAAGACCAGCAATAAAACATAATAATGGCAATATATACATGTCAAAGTCAGACATGCCCCTTTGCCAGCTGTGATGCCTGGTTACTGGTTTAAACGTTTTTAAACAAGGTTTTTAAAAGATTTTTGGGTCAGCACACCTTACTAGCTTCAACAATTGATTGCTAATTCAAAGTCAATGTTTGAATAAACTGACAGCTCGGATGCCCAGATTATGCAGAGCTGTAATAGCTGCTAATGGTGGATATTTTGATTAATCGAAAATGTAATTTGTTTCTATGTATAAACTGTTTATGTAATAAAATATGTTTTCGTAGTTTGTGTTGTCCCTTATCAGTGCAAAATTATCACAAATTAAAAAGGATTCATGCCAATATTGTCCAAAACCCCACTTTTCTAGGGCGTTTTCAAACTTTTGGAGGGCAGTTTATATATTTTTTTGAACAGTTACTTTTGATCAGTTGAATGCAAATCAATTCATAAATAGTATAAATTTCTCTCAAAAAATAAATAAATAAATACTGACCCCTAACTTCTGAACAGTAGTGTATGTTCAGTTTTAGTTTATGAGTGTGATCTCTGCAATTAAACCACAATCAACAGGAAAATACATGGAGGATTGGATGTTTGAAATCTGTAATTGGTCACCGCCAAGGCCACAAGTGCCCGCCCCACCAGCTGCCAAACTTTCTAGATGTTGTCTAGGGGTCGGCAGGATCATTAACTCAGCAGGGTGTCGCTGGAGCTGCTAACACCCACCCACTGTTAGATGTGGCCTTGGGCACAGACTCCATCTGAGTCTCCAACGGCTATGTAAATCGGCTAGTAGGGTGCTGGCAAAACTGTGTCTGTTTAGAGTTGCTAAGGAATGCAGCAACTTGTGGCATTAATCTAAAAATGAACTGAAATATCTTTATAAGAATTTAATGCAAATATCTGTCCTACACTTTAAGCTATCTGTCTTATAACACTCAAATAAAATGAAAAATTATCAAAATGGAAATGTGACCATAATGCATTAACACAACAATGCTTAAATTAACATAACTCATTTGGTTACATACAAAACAGCGACTAAGTTTTATTTCTTTTCCTCACATGCATGACATTAAACTTTGAAACAATCTTCATTGATCATTTATTTTGATTGCTACTTTTTTTTAATCAAAAGTGGAGAAGCTACTTCTAAAGCAAGCATGTTTTATGGAAAATGGTGTCACCTGACTCTTTAGTTTTGCCCAGCACAGGACTGCTCCAGGGTCCAGGCCCGATGCCATTGAAGGCCTGAATGCTGAGCTCATACTCCGTCCACTCCTCAAGTCCCTCTACCGTCGCTTCCCGAGACAAGCGCTCAGAAACTGTCTCCATCCGGGGCTGCCCAAGCCCGTCTGCTCTCTGTGCACGTACACGGTAACCCACGCTTTCAGGATTTCCGTTATAAGCTGCCTCTGGAAGCGGCTATAAAACATGAAGAGGAAAAACATTTTATTTGGCAATAAGCCATGAAAGTGATAATACGTCAATAAAAATGCTTACATAGTTACTAAAGATTTCTATTTCAAATTAATGCTGCTCTTTTAAACTTTCTAGTTACAAAAGAATGCATCTATTCAATTCAAAAATGATAATAATAGTTAATTATAGAGTTAATTATGCTGAAAATTCATCTTTGCATCACAGGAATAAATGACATTTTAAAATACATTCAAATAGAAAACAGTTATTTTAAATTGTAACAATATTTTACAATTTTACAGTTTTTCCTGTATTTTTTATTAAATAAATGCAGCCTTGTTGAGCATAAAATACCTCCTACCGACCCCAAATTTGAATTAAATTAAATTAAATTGAGAGAAACTTAAGTTGTCTAAACACATTTTGGACAATTATAATGGAATGGTACTGAAATCCAAGGGCTGAAAAAGTTTAAATAAGTTTCTGCACGCTAATCTTACTCAACAGGAATTAGAAATAAATGTTTCATGACTCATCCCGGTGGCTAAGTTCTACGATGATCTGGATGAATGAAAACCTTCACAAGCGTCAAATTTTGTGCAGCAAACAGAAAGGAAGTTCCTTAATCTCCTCATAAACATAAATTAAATGACATTTCAAATTGGCTGTAATGCAGCTCAGTCCCTCGCTTGCTTCAGCTGTGCGTTGCTTATTGGCACACGGCTCGGAGACATGTTCCAGCGTCGGATGCCAAGAGTTCGCACATGGTTGCTCGCCTAGTACTTTAATGCACATTCGAAACCTTACGATGGTCACAGCTTCAGTAAGTTGACTGCTTGAAAGCATTTCTATTCAAATGCTTTTGGCGAGCTGACGGATGCTGATGTAAGTTTCTTCAAAGGCATGGGCCAAATCAATGTTTCAGTCTTTATGGTCTCCATAATAGGCTGCTAAACTTTAGTTGCTTGTAATATCATTTTTTGATATATGATTTATATATAAGCTATTTCGTCTATATTAATTCGAGTTTTTGTCCACCTGCAACATGTGACAAGCTTGTTTCACTTTGGTTTATTTTTAGTTTGGTTACTAGTGGCTAGTGAATAAAACTACATACAACGCCAGAATGATTGAGTTTGTATGTTGCTTTCTAAATACTTCTGAAGCTCAAAGCATTTCCACAGCAACTCCTCATAAAATTCATCTTACAGTGTAAATTCTCCTCATTAAAGACATTAACACTTAAGAAACTTGGGCTGCTTGGTAAATGACAGAAGAGCGGTAAAAATATAACCTTTTCTTCAATGACAGCTACATAGAAATTTTAGTACGAGCGTAATAAATGACTATCCATAAAAACAGGTTAGAGGTCACTGTTCATTTTCAGCGCTTGTGAAGTACTGCATTAAGCACTATTATGTCCTGAGGGTCATTTTTCAGCACCAGCGCCCCACAAATGCGTTACTACGGCCAGTGGAGGCTTTGCAGAAGCCGTTTGTTTAGATTAAATGGAGTCCTGTCTTAAGAAATGACAGCCTTCATGTTATGTGCATCTACAACTCAAATTCTTCGATCGCTTTTCAGGCTTTGAAAAGGTGAGAGGGGAAAAAAAGAGAACTGACGGAGAAAATAACAGCAATTACATCTGATACTGACAGACACAATGGCTCCTGATAGCAAAAAACAGACAGGAAAAATAAGCTGTCAACCTCTTCCAGTATCCCCTATCCCTCACCTATAAAGTGTGCGCACAGAAGTGCAACAGACAGTATTTGTGTCCATCTCTGCATGTTTTTGTAAACAAAAACTTTTATTTTGGATGCGATTAATTGTTTGACAGCACTTTTTAAATTAAAGTATATATATATATACATAAATTATATTATCCATTTGTTAAAATCTTGGGATTTTTTTTTTTATTATTATTATTAAATCTGAACATTGAGTCATATGGAGGACATGTTAAACTATGAGAAACACATATCTTCCCATCTCAGCATGTTTATATGATTGAATAAAATACATTTTTATATGCATTTCACCCCTAAAATGTCAGGCCCTGTCACAGAAAAAATTGTATATGTTAGAATGGTTACCTAACAAATGTATTTGATACAAATAGCATTTTCTTATTGGTCACATGTCCCTGATTGTATTTAACATGGTTTTGTAATTCCTATAAGAAATATAAGCAACTTTTCAGTCAACTGTAGTACACAAAAATCACAGAATACCCACCACGCACTCATATAGTTGTAAAAAAAAAAACTTTACATAGGAGATTTTTACAAAAACACAGCAGTGTATATTTACCCCCACCTTCATCTACACAGTTAAAGAGATTAATTCATCAATATTTCCTCAAATAGTACATTTTTATATCATAATTTCCTGTGTGACAGGACTTTTCTTTGATGCAGAAAAAGTTATGTTTTGTGTTAAGTTTTGATAAGCATTGCTATTTTAAATTATTATTATAATCTTAATGTTAATGTAATATTAGAGTGGTAAAGTTACTGTCACACAACCATTTAACAGCCATTAACAGGTTACACTACTCTATTCAATTACTGCGTAGTTCTCCATAATTTGCACTTTGTCTTTGGTCTCGCTCATTGAACTCATGAATACTTTTCCTTCTTTCCTTTTATTGCCTCCATCTCTCCCTTTCTTTTTGAAGATGTTTTTCCTTTCTCTCAGGGTCTGCATTTAGTCGTTCATGACATTGATTTCGTCTCTCAGCTGCACTACCTGGAGCCATCTAACTGCCACCTGTATCAATTGGAATAATTACAGTCATCATTACTCAAAGCTAATATCGATAACAATTATATCTATATATCCACATAGGCCTAGGTAAAAGTTACAAAAGGTACAAAATTAAAAAAAAATTGTCGATGAGCATAAAAAGCTTCAAATTTACAGTGTAATGTCTATTTATTCAAATAATGTTTTACAATGTCATGCGTTAAATACATATTATATGCAATAAAGGTAATTAAAAAAAAGAATGCCATTCACTTGAAAGGTTGTGTCAGAGGACACACATGGATGTGACAGGGCCTGACGGTTGGCCTCTTTAAACTGCTATTACTCAGCCTGCTAGCATAAAAACTGTTAACATACAATCAAGAATTTCAGTAACCTTTTCAGACATGTTTTGGATTTAAAACATTTTCATTATTTTTTGGGATGTTTTAGCATGACAGGGCCTGACGCTTTAGCTCTTCCTCCTAAAAAAAAATCAAATACAGAACTCATCCTTTATCAGTGTCAGCTTCACCTCAGTCAAATGATGTCACTTCCTCTGAGTCATAACCCTTAAAGTGGTATTGCACACATTTTATGTTGAGTTTTATGTAAATGTGACAGGACTGACCGAAAACATGGGGACAGTTGTAAAATAGCATTTATTTGTATAATTTATGTTTAATTTCATGTTTTTAATCAATTGATGTGAAAGAAAACAACAGATAATGTACGCTTCTGGTAGAATGTCCCATATATACAGGTCCTTTTCAAAAAATTAGCATATTGTGATAAAGTTCATTATTTTCTGTAATGTACTGATAAACATTAGACTTTCATATATTTTAGATTCATTACAACACAACTGAAGTAGTTCAAGCCTTTTATTGTTTTAATATTGATGATTTTGGCATACAGCTCATGAAAACCCAAAAAAAAATCTCAAAAAATTAGCATATCATGAAAAGGTTCTCTAAACGAGCTATTAACCTAATCATCTGAATCAACTAATTAACTCTAAACACCTGCAAAAGATTCCTGAGGCTTTTAAAAACTCCCAGCCTGGTTCATTACTCAAAACCGCAATCATGGGTAAGACTGCCGACCTGACTGCTGTCCAGAAGGCCATCATTGACACCCTCAAGCAAGAGGGTAAGACACAGAAAGAAATTTCTGAACGAATAGGCTGTTCCCAGAGTGCTGTATCAAGGCACCTCAGTGGGAAGTCTGTGGGAAGGAAAAAGTGTGGCAGAAAACGCAGCACAACGAGAAGAGGTGACCGGACCCTGAGGAAGATTGTGGAGAAGGACCGATTCCAGACCTTGGGGGACCTGCGGAAGCAGTGGACTGAGTCTGGAGTAGAAACATCCAGAGCCACCGTGTACAGGCGTGTGCAGGAAATGGGCTACAGGTGCCGCATTCCCCAGGTCAAGCCACTTTTGAACCAGAAACAGCGGCTACAGAGAAGCAGCACTGGACTGTTGCTCAGTGGTCCAAAGTACTTTTTTCGGATGAAAGCAAAATTTGCATGTCATTCGGAAATCAAGGTGCCAGAGTCTGGAGGAAGACTGGGGAGAGGGAAATGCCAAAATGCCTGAAGTCCAGTGTCAAGTACCCACAGTCAGTGATGGTCTGGGGTGCCATGTCAGCTGCTGGTGTTGGTCCACTGTGTTTTATCAAGGGCAGGGTCAATGCAGCTAGCTATCAGGAGATTTTGGAGCACTTCATGCTTCCATCTGCTGAAAAGCTTTATGGAGATGAAGATTTCATTTTTCAGCACGACCTGGCACCTGCTCACAGTGCCAAAACCACTGGTAAATGGTTTACTGACCATGGTATTACTGTGCTCAATTGGCCTGCCAACTCTCCTGACCTGAACCCCATAGAGAATCTGTGGGATATTGTGAAGAGAAAGTTGAGAGACGCAAGACCCAACACTCTGGATGAGCTTAAGGCCGCTATCGAAGCATCCTGGGCCTCCATAACACCTCAGCAGTGCCACAGGCTGATTGCCTCCATGCCGCATTGAAGCAGTCATTTCTGCAAAAGGATTCCCGACCAAGTATTGAGTGCATAACTGAACATAATTATTTGAAGGTTGACTTTTTTTGTATTAAAAACACTTTTCTTTTATTGGTCGGATGAAATATGCTAATTTTTTGAGATAGGAATTTTGGGTTTTCATGAGCTGTATGCCAAAATCATCAATATTAAAACAATAAAAGGCTTTAACTACTTCAGTTGTGTTGTAATGAATCTAAAATATATGAAAGTCTAATGTTTATCAGTACATTACAGAAAATAATTAACTTTATCACAATATGCTAATTTTTTGAAAAGGACCTGTATATATATATATTTCTTTCTTTCTTTCAAAAAAAAAGTACTGACCCAATCTTTTTAATGGTATAGTGTAGAACACAAAGTCACATTTACATGTAGAAAACCTTTATTTGGTGTGGCCTGTGTGTGTGTGTGTCCGTTCCTCACCTCCCAGCGAATCCTCAGGCTGGTTTCACTAGCAGAAAACACTATGAGATTGGTCGGAGCCACATCTGGACTGGACTGCAGGGTCTGCATCATACGACAAGGCTGACTGAAGGGACTCGAACCCACAATGTTCACCTGCTTCATCCTGAACCTGAAAGGAATATATAAGTGGAGAGAGACAAAAACAGCATTTTTAATTCTCCGATCTTGCTCTTGAGTAGCGGGAGGACGGGGGATTTTGGACAGGATAACAGATCTCTACAGCCTCTGATCATCTGTAATCCCTTTAGGACAAGATAGTCTGCAGAGAATCAGATGACAATCTTTCCACAGGACCTTCAGAAAATCAATTGAGGAGAGAAATAGAAAAGGGGAATGAGAGAAAGAGAGAGACTGAAGAACAAATGAAACAAAGAAAAAAATACAGAAAATGATAGCTGGAGATACATAACGCAGGGAGAGCTGGGGGTATAATGAGTGTTTAGTCAACGTTGAAAGCTCATAAACAGCTGAAATTACTCAGAAACCCTGCTGAACACACCAACACCAAAACACTCAACAGGTTTGTGAAGGTACTTTCACATTATTGGGTTCGTTTGTCACCACGTTTGAATTCATTAGGTTGATGGGAAAGTGGTTTTTCGTTCAGGAAAGGAATGAAAGGCTCACCTGTACTGAGTAAATGGGATGAGATTGGGAATCTCCAGAGTGTCTGACGCTGGAGGACTGTCCATCTCGTACAGAACCTTCCATTCCTCGTCCTCACCCACAGTCCCCACCTGTAGACACACAGGATGATTTTCATTTAAAAACACACACGTGAAAAACAATATCCAGCATGACATATCATTTCAAACAGCAGTATGCTTCACTGCAGTCGAAGCACCTCACTGTGTTGTATGTTTATATCAGCAAGATACATAAATAGGGTGCATTGTCTCAACTTTTTCCAATAGCACAAATATGACAAAGAAACAGCATTATTTTATGATAAACGCTTCAAACATTTACATTTATGCATTTAGCAGATGCTTTTATCCAAAGCGACTTACATTGCATTCAAGTTACAGTTTTTACATTTTATCAGCTCATTTTATCAAACAGTAATAAATGTTGCTGCATCAATCCTCATCAATGATGCATGTCATTAAGTTAGAAAAAATGGTTGTTTCAAACTTTTAATGCATTTTTTTCCTACAAATGCCCAATCAAATAAATAGCTAAAAGAAATAGTTTTATTTTTATTGTTTAAATCAAGTGCACTGGAAAGGGAAGTATTGTCATTTTAATGTATTATTATTATTATTATTTAACATTAAAACTACAATAGCAATACATTTCTTCATTGTTTGTCTAAAATGTAAAATGTAATTATAATTATAACAACGACAATAACAATAATAATAATAATATTTTTAATCAAATTTTATAAAAACAAAATAGCTAAGAAAGTTGTATGCTAACAATGACTAAGGTAGGATAATAACACATCACACTGAAAATGGAAGATAGTAATTTCACTGCATTATTATAATTATTAATTAGTAATATAATATCATATATAATATAAATTATTATTATTATTGTCACGGTTTGGTTTCTGTTTAGTTTCCCGTTTGCCCTTATTTGGTTTTGTTCCGGTTTTCCTCATCAGTTCCTTGTTAGTTCATTCATTCTCATCACCTGTGTTTAATTAATTATCTTGTTTCCTCGTTTGGTTGATCTCTTTATAAGTCCTCAGTTCTCCTTCTGTCTTTTGTCAGATCTTAAGTTTGTAAATGGTGTATAGTGTTGATGCTTATTAAAAACCTCCTTTTCTCCTGTTTCTCGTCGTGCGCTTCTTCATACAACACGTACCGTAACAATTATAGAGTTCCATAAGAACAATGTTAATGTGGCCTTAGTAGAGTTAATGTTTTTAAAAACTCTTTTTAAAGAAAAACTATACAGAATCTTGGGAGAGTTCTTCCTCGTGTCCTCACGATCAACAAAAAAAAAGAAGACCATAAATCCACATTTTAAAGACAAATGTGCATGCTGTTTAATGCAGCAAAAGTGGTATGGTAGTATGCTAATTTGAACATATAACCAATGGAGAGATTAAACCGGGCATCAAGATATGTCAAAGCATAGAGATAATTTTACCTTCAGAATCCAGTTTTGAGTAAAAATGCCCAAACTTTGGGTAGTCAACTGACATCAACATGACAATCAATTAGATGTTAAGGTTGAGATAGCTTATGCTTCATATCAGATTTCACTTGATGTATACTGCAAATACGGGCAAATCTAGGTCCCCCACACTGTGTATAGTACACATACTGCATCCCTCATTCCTATTATCGAGTGTCATTTCAAATATACAGAGAGTCAGATTCAGCAGTCAGAGCTGATGATAGAGAAGCTTCTGACTGACGGTGAAAAGCAACAGCAAACCCAACCAAGCTGCCCGCAGTGCAGACTCCATTTCAGGGCTGTTGCCTTTGTTTTCTCTGCTTTATGTTTTTTGTTTTTCACTAATCAAAAGCAAGATGCTATAGATTCTCAACAATGACATGTGAGAGCCGGAAAGGGCTTGATTTTTTAACCACTTTGATCTTAATAAGGCCGTAATGAGGTAATGAGCTAATTAAAAAGTGGATCCACAACATGAAAAAAAAAAAAATCTACAAAGAGACACTGGGTAATGCAGCCAGTCATTATCTGCAATCAAAAACTGCTTATCATTTCAAACATGTCACAATCAAGTGACCGACATTTCCTCTAGGACCTCACTGAGAGCTGCTTCCATTTATTCATAGAGCAACCTGTGATTAATTTTCATGCGGTTAGCTCTTTCCTATCATTACCATGTATAAACTGTCAAAATACTTAAAAGGGGCCAAATTCTATACTTCTAAAGAATTGCAATTTCCCACTGAAGTTCACTTATAATGTTAGTCAAGGTTTCTTACACAGAAAACAGTCATCATTTTACATTTTCCAGCCTCTCTCTGACCCTCTGACTGGTTTTGGCTACCACACTTTTCAAATTTCCATATGTAAATGACCTTTGGTGTGATTGGCCAACCTCATGGTTCACACTATTATTCATCAGAATGGGCTAGGGAATTTAAAGGAAAAGTTCACCCAAAAATGTTAATTCTGTCACTCATCCTCATGCTATTTCAAACCTTTATGAATTTCTGTCTTCTGTGGAACACAACAGTAGATATTTCAAAGAAGGTTTCTGTCCATATACAGTATATGGAAATCAGAATGAATGAGATTTTGTCTCCAAGGAATTTGTTTTGGTGGCAGAAGTTTCAGTGTATGGAAAAACAAAAATGTTTCTATTCTATAATTTAAAAAATAGGTAACTGTGACTTCTTGTCTCACTGTTTTACTTTATTTCTTGCCATTCTGAGTTTATATCTCACAATCTACACAATTCTGAAAAAAGTCACAATTATGAGACAACAATTCTGTGAAGTTAGAAATGACAAATTCATATTTGCAAGGGAAAAAAAAGAGAATTGTGAAATAAGATGTTGTAATTACCTTGTAAATTCCGTGGCAGAAAAAACTGAATTGCTAAATGTAAAGTCATTATTCGGAGAAAAAAAATCTGAATTTTGAGTTTATATCTAAAAAAAAAAAAGAATTTCAAGAAACAAAATCCACACTGTAAGATAAAATTCAGAAAAAAAAAAGTCAAAACAGTGAGATAAAAAGTTGAAATGATCTTTTTTATTATAAATTTATTTTTATTTATTAGCATTTTAAAACTGAATAGTTGTTTGTATAAAAATGTTGGTGGTCATATGTTATTGAGCTCCTGTTGGTGACATTGTTTTTGGAGCTTAATATCCATAAATAATCTGGTTGGACTGGGGAGAGAGGAAGAAAAATGCGGTTTTCCATGATATGTCCCTTTCAATATTACAAACCATATGTTGAAAGAAATAGCACTTGGTTTCCATGTAAACACTGCATCCACACAGCATGTTTTGTGCAGCACTGTTCGAGCACAGGAAAGGTGAAAAGATTACTAAGGGAATCGGAATGGGCAACCGACCTGGTCCAGGATACAGCTGTGAAGAAGTCAGCTGTAAAAAAACACCCCAATACAAGCTGATTTCTAATCCATAGACTTAAGACCCCATTAGTGCCACCTCAGTACCTTTAATCTTCTTCTCTCTCTTCTCTCATCCCTCCCTCTGACTCCCTCCTTCCTGCTCTCCCTCGATTAAACAGTATTAAAGACAGGAGCGAAGAAAACGAAGGGGAAAAGAGAGGGATCTCATTAGGAGGAGTTTTTCTCTTCATGCTGCACAGGGCTGGACGCCATCCAAGAGGGGCTTAACACATATGCGCGCACACACAAACACACACCACACCTAAAGGGCTGGGAGACACGGTGCATGACATCTCCTTAGCCTCCTCGTACTATGTCAAATACAGAGTGTGAGCTTGCATGTGTGTGCGTTTTCTCCAGGGGAAGATGCTTTAGTGCAAGAACAAGCCTGTTTTTCCCTGGAGATGAAGTACCTGCCAGACAACAGCATCTTCACTGGAGCACAGCCTGCCAGACAAGGGCATAACACACACCCACAAATACAAAAATACTTACACACACATATATATACTTATGAGCACATACATTGAAAAGTCCTATTCCACAGAGCAGTCTTGGCAGAGAGAAAATTGCAGTTTGTGGAAAAGTTAACCATTCGGCAGAAGGAAAATTGCCATTCGTCACAAAGTTACATATTTTGCAGAGAGAAAACAGCAATTCGTGGAAAAGGTAATATTTTTTTTTAAAGAGAAAAGTGCCCTTCAAGGCAATATTAATAATTTTGCAGACAGAAAATTGCCATTTGTGGCAAATTTAACCATTCGACTGGCAGATCATTTACATTTGTGGCAAAGTAAAACTATATACTTAACTAATAATAATATTTAATAAATATTTAATGCCATCTTTATGTAGAGAAACAATTCTTTTTTTCAGATCCTCAGAGAGTTCTTTGCCATGAGGTGCCATGTTGAACTTCCAGTGACCAGTATGAGAGCGTGAGAGCGATAACACCAAATTTAACAACCTGTTCCCCATTCACACCTGAGACCTTGTAACACTAACGAGTCACATGACACCGCTGTACACTCACTACTTTACATTGTAGCAAAGTGTCATTTCTTCAGTGTTGTCACCTGAAAAGATATAATAAAATATTTACAAAAATCTGAGGGGTGTACTCACTTCTGTGAGATACTGTACATACCAATAAGTACATATTACTGCAGTTTCCAAAAGAAATAAACACTAAAGGCAGTAAAACTCTGACTCCTTTTATTCCTTTTCACACAAATTTACAGCGTTTCGATTAATAAAGCGTAATTTCCACACAATTACTTGAAGAATATCATGTTATGACTTCAAAACAATATTAATATGCTGGGAAATTTGAAAACTGATGCTTTTGAACGCTAGCATCCAGCCTCATTTCTATGGGTTTTCATAGACGGTAGGTTTGTTTGGTAGCTCACGGAGTATAGAGACAGACTTGAGAGGTAAGGAGCGCCGATTTGAATCCCGTGTAACTATGGTTTGACAAAACAGTTCAAATCTACATACAAGGAAGTTCAAATAGCATGGTTGCATCAACACAGTTTTGCATTTGTCAACACTATCGGGTAGGTTTAGGTTTGGGATTGGTGTAGGGCATATTTCAAACACGATAGAGTATTAATTTTTAGCAACGTTCCCCGGATATTTGAATTCTGAACCGCCGCAATACACACCTGAAGCAACATAATAAAAACACAGCAATACGTAATTATATCAACGTAATAAAAACGTGCCAGGGTTTACGTATTGAACCTGTGTTTTAGCACCACTCAGTGGACATTTCTCTTTGAAACTGCGGCGAAACGTGCAGTAAGATACGTAAAAACGGTCTCGCTAAAAAGTGCCCCGAGGTACGTTTATGCCATGAGATTTTCCTGACAGACAAGGGTCATTCATGTCAAAGCTAACCATTTAGGGGGAAAAAATGCTGTAAGTGACAAAGTTAAGCATTGTTCATAGAGAAAACAACCATTCATTAAATGGTTAATTATTTTCTGAGAATGGCCGACAGAATATTGACATTTGTGGCAGTTAACCATTTAGGACAGAGAAAGTAGATGTAAGTGAACATGTTAACAATTTTGGAAAGTGAAAACTATACCATTTGTGAAAAAGGTAACCATGTTTCTGAGAGAAAAGAGAAAGTTAACCATTAGGAGGACAGAATATTAATATCTGCGGCAAAGTTACCCATTTTGTCCAGAGAAAGTTAACCATTAGGCAGACAGAATATTAATATCTGTGGCAAAGTTTACCACATTGCCCAAAGCAAATCAACCATCAGGAAGACAGAATATTAATATCTTCAGCGAAGTTAACAATTTTGTCCAGAGCAAATTAACCATTCGGAAGACAGAATATTAATATCTGTGGCAAAGTTAACCATTTTGTCCAGAGAAAGTTAACCATTAGGAGGACAGAATATTAATATCTGCGGCAAAGTTAACCATTTTGTCCAGAGAAAGTTAACCATTAGGAGGACAGAATATTAATATCTGCGGCAAAGTTAACCATTTTGTCCAGAGAAAGTTAACCATTAGGAGGAAATAATATTAATATCTGTGGCAAAGTTAACCATTTTGTCCAGAGAAAGTTAATCATTAGCCAGACATAATATTAATATCTGTGGCAAATTGCTACCGATTTCAAAATTAATACTTTGTTAACCCTTTAGCCATCGTGGTAAAGCTTGGAACTTGTCAAAAACGATTTGGCAAAACAAGCTTCGCAAAATTTTACACATAATCACACACACACGCCTACATACCTGTCCTTCAATGATCCATTTGGAGATGGCTGTTTTGCCGTCACTTCCGGGGTGGAACTTTATGGTGGCAGTGCGGGGACTGATGTTGGAGATGACCAGATTGGAGGGTGCACCAGGAAGCTCTGTTCAGCAACACAACAAAACATATTCATGTAACTCACAAGCTGCTCTAATTGAAACATTTCCTGCATTTTGTGTTCTGCTCTCTGTCTGTTTTCTCCATCCTGTGTCTTCATTATCCTTCAAAGAAAACTCCTGTAAATGGGCCCATAACTCACTTCAGAGTCAATTAGTTTTTGTGTACAGCAGTGCACATTGTGTTTGGGTATATGATTAATTGGTAATTAAATGGATTGATAATGATATTTGGGTGGTTCATGGTGGCTCATTCAACAGTAGATAAAGCTCGTTCTCTCCTGACTCTATAGCATATTAGTGGGAGATAATGAGTGTAGCTGGCTTTTGGTCATCATAATTTATTTCATGTTCTTCTCTAACACACGCGCACACACACAGCGGCCCCAAGAGCTTCATACTGACTCTGTGTGATGTATTACATTCTTACTGACTGTGTCTCAGATTGCTGGTCTATGTGAAATATGCGCCCCACTGCGGCATCCTGTTTCATGTGCCGAATTTCCTTTTGAGTTTGAACACGGTGACTATCACCGATCCCCAAGGAAGAATTTGATGCATTAAAGTGATGCTAGCATTGAAGTGTGTATTTGTTTGAGAGTGTGGAGACCTGGCGGCAGTCCTGTCGAGATGGTCGACGAGGTGGCAGCACCGGTGCCGGCCTGTGTCACCGCAGCCACCTGCAGAGTGTACGTGGTGAGCGAAGTGAGCCCAGTCACTTTGTATGTCAGTGTCGAATTGGACAGAGTCTGAGATACACGGGTTTCATTCTGACCGGCCTCCTCCCAACACAAGACGTAACCTATGGAGAGGTGGAAATGAGATGAGAAGAAAGAGAATATTAAGCTTTGTTCCACAAGTTGAAGCGCTTCGCTGCTTTTTGTCTACATAACCGTCTCTTATAAGTGGCTGAAATGAAACTCTCTTTATGGTTCCTTGCATGAATTCGAAGAATGAAATTACACGAAAGAACTGTGTAGCTCACAGTTAATCACTACAGAGCGGTGTTAGCAAGCAACCGATTCAAAGCAGCAAAGCTACTAACTTAACTACACTTCCTAGTAACATGACATGGTAACAGTTTAGTATAGGGACAAATTCCCACTATTAACTAGTTGCTTATTAGTATGACTATTATTACCATATTGGCTGTTGATTAGTAATAATATAGCACATATTCTGCATGACTATATTCTACATCCCTAATCCTATTTTCTACATCCCAATACTCAAAAGTGATATTTACCTTGATTTTTCATATGTCAACCATTTTCACAGAATAAATGCTTTAATTGTTTAAAACTGACACGTTTTAAACTTTTTATATATATTTTTTTTCTTTCATATTTTAATAGTGAAAATCTGGGTCTAGGACAAGGGTATACTAATTAAACCATTACATAAAAGGCATCTGGAAACTAAAATAAATTTAGACAAGCTAAAAATTCGCAAAGTTTTAATGTGATCTTAATAAAACAAAAAAGATGACAGCTAAATCTGCTAGTTTTAACAAAAGTCAATCCCTGGGACACCTTTACATGCAGCGCTGGAAAGATTAGTGAGAGTTCCTGTGGCGGTTGAGCTGAAGCTGTGATTGGATAATTGAGCCTGTTCACCTGTGATAATGCCGTTCTTGTCTTCCGGTTCCTGCCAGCTGATCCTCAGAGATGTGTCCAAGATCTCAGTGAAGCTCAGTGGAGTCACTGGGCCTGGTTCTAGAACACATATACATGAATTTACTGTACTCAGCAATGTTACTGCAGCTTTCTCTGGAAAAAGTAAATATAACATAACATAACATAATATAACTATGCTTTGATGCAAATACGTTATGCTTTAGGCCCTAAAGAAGATCTCAGATATGTTTTATGGATGCTAGTACATTTCTGAGTACCTAAGAATACAAAGCATGCATTTTTA
The DNA here is from genome assembly GCF_936440315.1 of Barbus barbus. Taxonomy (NCBI): domain Eukaryota; kingdom Metazoa; phylum Chordata; class Actinopteri; order Cypriniformes; family Cyprinidae; genus Barbus; species Barbus barbus. The sequence goes on from NC_136735.1 coordinate 30,744,609, forward strand.
TTATAAGTAGAAGGTCAACTACAGAGATAGGCATACAGAGACAGAATTCTTTAAACAACAGCTTCATGATTTTATTATCTGAGGGGATATAAACCCGTGAATACACAGCAGGTTTGTCGATGCTCTTACCACAAGCATGTGTGTGTGTATGTGTGAGTGGAACAAAGCTTGTTATTTACTGGGCAGCACTTTATGGAAGCTTTCAAACCCGCTCATTGTAAAGGATTACCTCAGTCCGCAAGATCATAATACTCCCAACAAAGAGCTTGCTGCTGTGGAAGTGTTGTATCCCAAATGCAAATAGGCAAAAGCAAATTATGTGTTTGTTGGCAATTACCCTCATGAGTTAGCAGTCATTTAGTAGTTAATCAATCATGCATACACACCCCGCAAGACAACACATCTGATGGGCGAACATGACAGTTGCCTGAAAAGCGCAGTGGTTAATGTGTGTGAATAAAGCTTCAATCTCATTAGATCTAACATGCTCGTGGCAAACCCTCATGCTCCGGACTGTCAAGCAGACCTTATCAGTGTGAGTCGTCATGCTAGACTGACAGGTTAATCAATCACGTGCTTATGAGAACGTGTGACTGCATGCAACTCATTGTACTGCAATTCAATTAATTTTCAATTCAAATTTTGTGCTCTTGTTCTGACCAAGAGGTCAAGGTTTAGCTGGTTAGCATGGTCACTGCTGGTAGATGCCCTAAATACACCATAAGGATTCATTTTTTTCTCTAAATAGATTTTTAAAATAGCCTTTTATTTTGTTATTGCTAACTTAAACTAAAACTATTACAAATATTCTGTTTTTTTTTAAATAAAGTTCAAAGAATTAAACTTAAAAATAAAACTTGAAAAACTGAATAAAAATAACTGTTATGTAAACAAAATGTTTTATGTAAAAACTAAATAAATTAAGCTAGAAATAGAAATATATAAAGTAATAAAAGTGACAAAAGCTTATAACTAACAAAATGACTAATACTCAAATTCAAATGAAAACTGAAAATATAAAAAAGCTAATATCAATATTAATTTAAAAAACTTCAAAAAATGCATGAATACCATAAGTGTGTGTGTGTGTGTGTGTTTATGTATATTACATTAAGAAAATAGCAAAAAGATTTTTGCAAGCAACGTACATTGCCATCCAAAAGTTTTAGAAAATTCAGGAATATTTGCATAGCAATTGCATTTTAAAATATATTCAAACAGAAACTGTTAAACTGTTATTTATTTATTTTTTTTGCTGTATTTTGGATCAAATAAATGCAACCTTGGTCAGCAAAAGAGACTTCCGGTATTTCAAATGAAATAGAATACACTTTATCCCCAAGATGAAATTTTTTTCGGACTCAATGTGCATTTACATTGAAAATATGTTGGATTCATAAACAATACATACAAAAATACATAATAATATTCTCTACAAAACACAAGTTCCTATACATTACCAATTCTTGCATAAATTAGGTAATTCATAATAACTTACCAGTGTCCAATTGCTTTTTGAGGTGTGAAACAGATTTATAAGATCTATCAAAAATGGCACATTTGATGTTTATTTGCTGTGCACTAATGCTAACAGATAGTTTTTGGCAGGTATTTCAGAGCCTAACAATTTTTATTCACTGTGTTTCCATTCCATTCTTTGGAAAATTAAACCTTAAAGGTACGAAACAACCAGGGATCCGCAACGACCAAACGAAGCAAATTTCCCACATAATGCTTGCACGCGCACAGTCATTTTGGAACAAATAAAAGGCTGAGAGATGAGAGTACGCATACGTGCACAACGGGTTTACGTGTCTAACCTGTTTGTGTGATTGAGCTATTCATGGGAAACAAGCTCCTGTGGCTCAACATTGCAGAGAAGACCACATGCTGTTATCATCTGATGAAAATTACATTATCTGTTAACAGCTGCATGCACATTCGCACACATATCCAAGTCCCACACACACAGTGGGACAATGAATAGCGAGCACATGTGCATTGACTAACAGGAGTGATCCTGCTTCAATAATTGCAGGTTAGTCAAGGCTGATTCTCCGTGCCTGTGGCGTGATGTGAAAACAGCGCTTGGGTGGCCAATATATATTCAGCAAAAAGACTAATCAATGGCGATGTAAAAAGCACAATTACGAGGCAAATTGCGGCATGCATAGTGAAAGGGACAAATTTCTCCTCCATATCGATTCTGGTGGCTAGAATGTCAAACAAACAGGCTTATTTTTGCCAAGAGATCTCTTTCTCAAAGCTTGCTGGACAGTTTTCAAGTAAAGAGCATACTGTTAGTCGATTGTCTCCAATTAAATACAGACAGACTGTCTGTAAGAGTGTGTGGGTATCTGCAAGAGTGTGAAATATGATTTTACATGTCAGTAGTGCAAACAAAACATTATATCCCAGAGGATGCATTTATTGCTTAGAGGTTGCTCTTTCATTGCTCAGGAGACTTAATGTATCTCCCAGTTGCTTTTTTATTATAGCATCAACAGTTTTCTGTCCTAAAATGGATAGAAACATATGACACTATTTCTGACAAACAGTAAGAGAGCTACAACTTTAAAGGAATAGTTCACCCAAAAATGAACATTTGTTGACAATTTACTTACCCTCCAGCCACCCAAGATGTAGATGAGATTGTTTCTTCATCAGAAAAGATTTGGAGAAATTTATCATTACATCACTTGTTTACCAATGGATCCTCTGCAGTGAATGGGTGCCGTCAGAATGAGAGTCCAAACAGCTGATAAAAACATCACAATAATCCACAAGTAATCTACATGACTTTAGTCCATCAGTTAACATCTTGTGAAGTGAAAAGCTGCGTGTTTGTAAGAAACAAATCAATCATTAAGAAGTCTTAAACTTAAACCATCGCTTCTGGACAAAGTAAGAGTCTATAATCCATAATAATGCTTCCTCCGTTAAAAAAAGTTGTTCTTCTGTTGTCCTCTCACATCAAAATCCACCGTCATATTTGTTTAGAACTTGTTTTGGACTGTTTTCTCTTATAAACGGTGATTGAGCTGTGCATATTTCTCTCTTGGTTCAGATGAGACTACTTTTTCCTCTAGATAAAACAATATTATATTATTAGAGGACTAATATTTTATCTGGAAGAAATAGTTAAAAATGTCTTAACAATGGATTTTTTTTATTACAAACAATTATCTGATAGACTGGAGTGGTGTGGATTACTTGTGGATTATTGTGATGTTTTCCTCAGCAATTTGGACTCTCATTCTGATGGCACCCATTCACTGCAGAGGATCCATTGGTGAGCAAGTGATGTAATGCAAAATTTCTCCAAATCTGTTCCGATGAAGAAACAAACTCGCGGATGACCTGAGGGTGAGCAAATTGTCCTTGAATGTAGATGTGATTCCTGTAACGCGTCCATGTGTTTGTATGAGTACTCACTGTCAGCATGCGTCTGGATCAGCTGTGGTGTGCTAGCTGGTCCATCGCCAGGCGTGGTAAAGCACAGCACTGCCGTCTCATACCATGTGAACTTTCTTAAATTGCTAACATAACCATAGTGACGTGACCCGTGGAACTCAGGGGCAATGGTCACCATGGTAATGCATTCCGGACAGTGTTGGGGCCACACCAGCAGCTGTGACAGAGATACGGAATAACAATAAGACATACATAAAACGTGATTAAAATACACTGCAGCGATTGCATTATGCAAATTCAAATTTATAGTTGCTGTTTTTGTCAGACATTTAGCCAATCAATCTTGCATACACACCCCAGAAGACAATAAACCTGCCAGGCAAATTTAATAGTTTTTTTTATACCTCCAACAGAACATGTGTCTCTCTTTCTCTCATATGCACAATCAAACACACATTCTCACATCTGTCTCTCTCTACCTTGTATCCCTGGTTGATTCCGTTGATGAACTGCTGGGGTGGTGGTGTCCAGGTAAATTTGACGGTGGTGGAGTTGAGAGAAACAGCATCCACATCTTGAGGGGGCGCTGTGGGGACTGCAGAGTGGAAGACAATTTAGCACTGAAATATTTTGGTAGTGTACAAATATATTTTTGCAAAGCATGCTGTTACATTTAAAATAAAAGTTCAAAATGATTTTAATTTTTCATGTGTATGCCATGTGGTTTAGAATGGCTCATTCATTCATTCATCTGATTGCTTGTAGATTGTTTGAACTTTATCCACAAAATAATTTATCTTAAATTAAATTTATTAAATGCATTTTAATAAACATGTGAGTGTGTGCATCAAATTGTATTATACAATTGTTAATAATACTTAAATTATTTTACTATTAATAAAACTAAAACTATTATAATCATGTTAGAAAATATTTTTGTTAATAGTAATAAAGCTGAAATAAAATAACGTAAATATTACATTATATATTTCAATTTAAAAACTTTTAGCAAAAATTAGAAGTGCTGCTTTAGCAACAAATTTAAATAAAATAAGTTGAAGTACAAAAATTACTTAAAAATAAAAGGTAACACTTTAGTATAGGGACCAATTCCCACTTATTAGCTTATTAGCATGCCTATTATATTGGCTGTTTTTATTAGTACTTACAGAGCACATATTCTGCATGACCATATTCTACATCCCTAATCCTACCTAACACTTAAACTTAACAACTACCTTACTAACTTTTAATAAGCAGCAAATTAGTAGTTTACTGAGGCAAAATGTGTAGTTAATGGTTTGTTAATGGTGAGAATTGGACCTTAAAATAAAGTGTGACCAAAATAAATTAAGGCTAAAGAGAAAAAAAAACACAATTTAACTAAACTAAACTTAAACAAAATTTAAAATGAAAACTGAAAATATAAAAATAAATAAATCAAATTCAAAATATTAATACTGTAATATTATATAAATAATAATAAAATAACCCTGCTCTGGATTAGTCAAAGTTTACAGTGTTAGTGCTTAGATACTCTATAAGGCACTTAGTAGGAAGTAAACTAAATACTAATGACTAGAACTGAATATTTGATCGTTTCTTTGTACTAATCTGCTTTTGGACTGACAAAAAATAAGACAACAGTCAAAAGTCTGGCTCAGCGAGACTATATCCGTTGTGACTACCTGGATTTTAGAATTAAACGCCTACCCAAACCCCCATTTCTACACGTACATACTCTATTTTTCAAATGATCGTTCGCAGCAGCACCGACAATCACATACAAATACACATGAGTTTGTATTCACAGCCTTTCTTGTAACCTATCAGTGCTATGCAGCAGGCCTGAGCAGGAAGTGGAAAGAACGAGATCATATTTCCATAAAGACTCAATGCCGCTTACACTTAATGTGCTTAAGATACCCCCTTTAAGGTCAGGCCTGGCGAGTTGAGTCCAGATTAGCTATCGCTCAATTGGATTGGGCACTCCGATTCGTCCTGCTGCCCTTTTCATTTCAAACACAATCACACAATGGCACAAGGTTACATTAGTGTGTCTGGAAATCTGAACTGGGACATAAAAACCGCCTCTAACCATGTGTACAAAAGCATTTGTTCCAGTCTCTACGAGAAGAAGGCTCTGCGGACACTGGGTCTCTATTAATCTCTGCAGGAGTATCATTACACTGACGTTAAATAATATGAATAATCATGGTAGAAGGATCTCAGAACACCCCCACACTTCCTTGCATACGCACATAAATTCACGCACATAAAGCAAATTAGATTAATTAATGGGCTACGGTCACTGTTTGCCCAGAGTCCATAAATTTACTCTTCTTAGAAATAATCTTTCAGATGGCCGATCTGTGCAGTAAAGCCGGCTAATGGATTTTACGGTTCCCATGGTTACTCTAGATCTTTTATGATATCAGTAGCTTAATGACAAAGACGGTGTTTTGGACCCGAACCTCAAAGATTTGAAACATCAAGGGTTTGCTCCGACTGATGAGGCATTGTGTTTGTGTTTATTTCTGTGTGTGTGTGAGGATTGTCTAACCTCCTTGCAGCGTGTACTCAGTGACAGACTGGCTGTACACCCCCAGGCCCGCTCCAGTGTAGGCAGCCACTTGGATCTCATACTGCGTCCAGATGATGAGCTCTCCAATCAGACAGTAATTAATCTCTGCACTGGTGATGTTCTTCAGCTGAAACTCACCAGGCAGACCCGCCAATCTGTACCTGAGTGGGATGGGGAGAGAAAGAGAATTGTGTTTTTTTTGGAAGTTGATTGTGAACCTTTAACACAAACACACTCACTCATAATTTCAACTAGATGCTTTTTGTAGGAAATGAAAGCGGCGCTTACCCATGCACAACTCGCAGCTACGATGCTGGAATATTGTGGGCGGTTTTCAGTACATTGCTATATGGTTGCTAACAGAGCTGGGTACATGTAACTGATTACATTCCAAAAATTCAAAAAATTCGGTATTTGTAATAAGATTTCAATTAAATTTGAAAATACTCATGATTAGACAACAGTTACTTTTTTTATTGATTATTGATTATATTGATTTTTATTGATTTTATGTCCCTTTCTTAAATAGCCTACCACTTATACACATTCAGAAAGTCTTCAGTTTTGTGGACATTCACATGCACACACGCGCACGCACACACACACACACACACAAACAAACAAACAAACAAACATCCATTAATGGCTACAAGGCATTTCACAGTTTGGGAAACCGTAATGAATTGTTTAACGCACTTCAAGTTGTTAATTACAATGAATGGAATATATTTTTCTTATTCTTTATATTTTTTTAATCAGTATAGTACGATTATCCTATAATTCAATGTGATAAATAAGGTCAAAAATAATCTAAAAGTAATGAAAAAGTAGTCAAAATGTAATCAAAATGTAATCGATTACGTTACTAACTACAATTTTTATCATGTAATTTGGAATCAGTAATGGGCTACAATTTGTAAGTAATCTTCCCAGCTCTGAAAAAAAGTAGTAGTGAAGCTTGTTTGCAACTCATACCGTCTACTATTGAATTCCTGTAATTTGAAAACCTGGTGGAAAAAACAGGTCATGCCACCTTAAAGCGATAGTCCACACAAAAATGACTCACTGTCATATTGATCCAAACCTGTATGCATTTCTTTCTTCTGCGGAACACAAAAGAAGATTTTCGATTCCCAGAAATTTGTTTCTTGATTCAGTTTTGAATGACATATATTGTATTTTTTCATCAGTAGGGACTGAAATGTTTGATCACCAGCATTCTTCAAAATAGCTTTTTTTGTGTTCCACAGAAGAAAGTAAGTTGTACAAGTTTCGAATAAAATGAGAGTGAGAAGACGATGACAGAAATTTCGTTTTGTGTGGACTTTCCCTTTAAAGTCGTAATGTAATGGAAGTAGCAACATCTTCCAAATTGTGATATGAGTGTAATGGAAAAGAAAAGAAAAGTAGGGCGGGGTCTTGGTTCAATTCCTCAGTTGTCGACAGTATGCACAGAAGAATCATTCAGAGTAAGATCAATAGCATGCATTTAGAAAATAGATGAATTTTTCTGAATGTCCATTCCATGCCGACTTTATGGGAGTTAAGTTTTTTTTGCAAATCTCTAAGAGCTTTAGCCAGCTAAAAGGTACACCTTAGCTCCAGCAGCTGGTAGTCTATCTGATCAAGTATCTAGAACTTGGATAATATCTAGTATCTTGGATGACAAGCTAGGCACTCTGCAAAACCAGAAGCTAGATTTCATTAACACTGGTTGGATGGTAATATTATTGAGCATAAAAAGTGCAGTCAATTTAGTACATTTTGTAAAGGAAAAAAAAAAATACATAGTCTACTGTCAATAATGTAACTTTGTATAAAGCACAAGTCAAACAAAAGTCACTTTCAAACCAATACGTTTTCTGTTAGCCAATGTGGTGAATTTACATGTCCAACTGTTGTGTAATCTGCGTGGGGAAATCTTTTGCGGAGTTCCTACTGTACAGTAAATGCACTGTAAATGCGGTAAATTTGAGCACGCCTTTAAGCTGCGCTGTTGCGTTACCACTGTACAAAAATTTAAAGACATTTTTATTGCATTAAAATTCAATATTGCGTACAAAAGAGTGTGTGTAGGGATCTATTTTATACAAATTCAACATTTCTGAAGCCATACAAGAAACCATACCTGAGCACATAGCCCCTCAGGACTCCATTGAGCTGTGGCTCAGGGGGTGGCTGCCATTGGACCATGATGCTCTGGTTGGTACGGCCACTAGCCACAATGTTTTTTGGAGGCGCGCTGGGTGGTTCCTCACGCAGCATCAGCCTGAGAGATAACATCATGAGAATCACATCATAAAAGAGAAATATTTAGACCCTGGAGTCTTATCTGGGAGTTTCTCCCAGAGGCATCGATAGTTACTAAAAGTTTCCTTGGGAGCTTATCCAGTAGTCCTGGAGAGATTGAAATTGATCTTTCTTGTTTGTGCGAAAGGTCTTTTATAGTGCAGGAGTAACTGACAACTGACCCTGCTGGGGTAAATAGAGTTCGCTGGAATAACCTGAACTTGACTTGGCTCTTTAAAAGTCGAAAACAACACTGGAAAAACAACTTACTGTCCAAATTCAGGAGAATCCTCACCAAGTACATTTTCACCTTGAGCCTGTTTAATAAACTGCTTTTCAAAAGTTTTATCATCTTTGAAATAAATTAATACTTTTATTCAACAAGGATGCATTAAATTGATCAAAAGTGAGAGTAATGTTAATGTTACAAAATAAATCAATTTCATATAAATTGTTCTTTTAAACTTACTTTTCATTAAAAAAATAAAATAAAATAAAATAAATATATATATATATATAATTAAAAATATTACTGTTTAAAGAATGCAACCTTGGTGAGCATAAGAGACTTCTTTCAAACAAAAAACAAACAATCTTACTGACTCCAAACCTTTGAACAGTAGTGCATGTTTGCAGTTTAATGAAAATTACTGCCATCTGGTCACAGAAATGTACTTAAAAAAGCCTGGAAAGGCTGTTTCGTCCCCAACTCTGGTTACAAAGCATTAAACAGGTGAAACTGTGAACCCTTGTGGCATTTTTAGTTGACAGACAACAATGAATATAGAGAAACCATGGCTAGTGCTGACAAACCCCTAATTCAACTCCTCTTGTTTCCTGTGATGTGTATATATATATATATATATATTATTTTCCAAAACCAACCGGAAACAAATTAAGCATTACAATGTAAACAAGTGAGCATTTTAGTATTTCAGCACATACCATATTCAAACAATATCAAAATTGATACATCAGCAATTCGATGCTACAGAAAGCAGACAAATCTGTTTGTTTGACCCCGTTAGTGTAAATCAGTGAACTCTTTAATTTCTCAGTTTGATCAATACCATAGGCTTTAGCTCTCAAAATCTGTCTGCGGGATTCTGGAGACTGTAGATCCCCGGAGCAGGCGATAAACAATCCTTTGCTCTAATCTGCAGTTTAAAGGTTATTAGCTTGATTAAGTGAGCAAGGCCTAAAGTGCCTCAAGCAAGCAATCTCGTAGGAAAGTTGCTAAGTCTGATTGATGTTTTGTCAAATAAACAATAATCATCCTAAACCAATTTAAAAGGCTTAGAAGCAGTTATTTTAGACTATCACTTTTATCACTTTGTTTCTTTTGCCATACAGAAGGGGTGGGTTGGGGTTGGACTGGGTATTAAGGCGATTTCTATCGTATTGTTTTTGTCATTACTGTGCATGACATTAACTGCTGTTTATTAATTAAATACAAATAAAAATTATAAGTGCTGAGTTGCGCATTGAGTTTGCTTTTGTTAAATTGAACATAAATCAGTAAAAAAGTTTGATATTGACATTGTTTGCGTTGTGCCGAATATGGACATATTTCTAGACATGAAACAGACCTGATTGGAGCGCATATTCTGTGAGTTATTATACTCATCCTTTGATGGTACTTTGAATAAGAAGAATAAAAGAAATAGAGATTTAAATTTTTCATATAACTGATGATGATCCTGACATTAATTGGAAACGAGGCCAAAGCAGATAGGTGCTCAAATTTTAATAAGTGCCCTCTCCATCAATATTTGATTTTTTGTGTTTCTGTTCGTCTTCATCTTCTCCGTCTCACTCTCCACAGTCTTTTCCTCTTGTTTTAAATGAGTGTTTTAAATTAAACATTCAGTTTGAAAGATACGTGGTTATACACATAAAGCTGGTGATTTTAATTACATTTAAACACTACTTTTGAATCAGCTAAAATATGTAAAACACATACAGGACGTTTTGTCTGCTAAGTTAAAAGTAAAATAATATTAATAATATTATACCAGACAATTTTATACCAGACATGAGTCCAAATGAATGTTTTACACATAAGAAAATGAATGGTCCCACTTTGTATTAGGTAGACGTAATACTTACATCAAACAAACAAACAAAAAAAGTACAATGTATTTACTGAGTTCATATTGCATTGCAAAACACTTTTGCTGCTATTGAGGTAGGATACGGGTAAGGTTATTGGCAGGTTTGGTAGTATGGGTAGGT